>NC_044392.1:1029615-1641730 GCF_006542625.1 Nomascus leucogenys | reverse complement strand
TGAGGGTCTATGTCCCACTGTGCATGTATTGTCTTGATAAACATCTTAACAGAAAACAGGGTTCGAGAGTAGAGAAGCAGTCTGAGGAAAATTTACCATGCTGGAATTTCCCAATCCTAGTAAGCCTCAGAGTACTGCAGGAGACCAGGGCGTATTTCAGTCCTTATCTCAACCACATAAGACAGACACTCCCAGAGGGGCCATTTATAGACCTCCCCCAAGGAATGCATTTCTTCCTCAGGGTATTCCTTGCTGGGAAAAGAATTCAGCGATATCTCTCCTACTTGCATGTCCATTTATAGACTCTCTGCAAGAAGAAAAATATGGCTCTATTCTGCCCAACCCCGCAGGCAGTCAGACCTTGTGGTTATCTTCCCTTGTTCCCTGAAAATTGCTGTTATTCTGTTCTTTTTCAGGGTGCACTGATTTCATATTGTTCAAACACACATGTTTTACAATCAAAATTGTACAATAGTGGTCCTGAGGTGACGTACATTCTCAGCTTATGAAGATAATGGGATTAAGAGATTAAAGACAGGCATAAGAAATTATAAGAGTACTGCCGGGCGCGGTGGCTGACGCCTGTAATCCCAGCACTTTGGGAGGCCGAGGCGGGCGGATCACGAGGTCAGGAGATCGAGACCATCCTGGCTAACACGGTGAAACCCCATCTCTACTAAAAATACAAAAAATTAGCCGGGCATGTTGGCGGGTGCCTGTAATCCCAGCTACTCAGGAGGCTGAGGCAGGAGAATGGCGTGAACCCGGGAGGCGGAGCTTGCAGTGAGCCGAGATAGCGCCACTGCACTCCAGCCTGGGCGACAGAGTGAGACTCCGTCTCAAAAAAAAAAAAAAAGAAATTATAAGAGTACTATTAGGGAAGTGATAAACGTCCATGAAATCTTCACAATTTACTCCTAGTGAGAACTACTCAGAACAACAGAGAGCCACTTGAGGAACTACACACAATTCACCTCTTCTCAGGGGTTCCCTAAGTTTCCACTGAGGAGTGCTATATCTTTTGCAGCACTGAAACTTTATTTACAACAATTTGGGGGCTCATCTGGGATTACATTCGCCTCCAGGGGTGGTTTCTGGTTCTCTCTCCTGAGGGGGCGTGCCCCGCCCCCTAGTGGTGGCCTCAGGGGTGAGAAATCGAGACCCACTCAGTGCAAAGAATAACCTGAGCTCTCAGCAACATGGAAAAACAAAATGGCCAGCAACCTAGCCTAAAGGAACCTCACATACTGCAGCGATGACTCTGTAGGGTCCAGCCCTAGAGGGCCTTTGGGCTTTCTCTTCATGTGCAGAGCCAAGAGATCATAGAAATAAAGACACAAGACAAAGAGAGAGAGAAAGACAGCTGGGCCTGGGGGCCGCTACCACCAAGACACGGAGACTGGTAGTGGCCCCGAATGCCTGGCTGCGCTGCTGTTTATTGCATACAAGGCAAGGGGGCAGGGTTAGGAGTGTGAGTCATATCCAAAGATAGGTAAGGTCATGCAAGTCACATGTCCACCGGACAGGGGGCCCTTCCCTATTTGGTAGCTGAGGTGGAGAGAGAGAAGGGACCGCTTACGTCATCATTTCTTCTATACAATTCTCAGAAAGATCAAAGACTTTAATACTTTCACTAATTCTGCTACTGCTCTAGAGGGTGGAGCCAGGTGTATAGAGTGGAACATGAAAGTGGACCAGGAGAGTGACCGCTGAAGCACAGCATCACAGGGAGACGTTTAGGCCTCCGGATGGCTGTGGGCAGGCCTAACTGATGTCAGGCTTTCCACAAGAGGTGGTGGAGAAGAGTGTTCTCTAACTCCCCCAGGGAAAGGGAGACTCCCTTTCCCGGTCTGCTAAGTAACAGGTGCCTTCTCAGGCACTGGCGTTACCACTGGACCAAGGAGCCCTCTAGTGGCCCTGTCAAGGCATGACAGAGGGCTCACACTCGCCTTCCGGTCACTTCTCACAGTGTCCCTTCAGCTCCTAACTCTGTATGGCCTGATTTTCCTAAGTTATAATTGTAGAACAGAAGTTATTAATAAAAGAGTAATGCTACAAACTAATGATTAATAATATTCATATATAATCATGTCTACATTCTATTTCTAATATAACTATTCTTATTCTAATTATTTATTTTATTATACTGGAACAGTTCGTGCCTTCGGTCTCTTGCCTTGGCACCTGGGTGGCATGCCGCCCACACAGACCAAGGAAGGAGAAGCCGCGGGAGCCAGTGAAGTATTTCCTTGGTGGTGGGGACTAAGGAAAAGGCCGCGGGGCGGTGAAGCATTCCTTGGTTAGGACATACCAAGGAGAGAGAAACTGCAGGGGCGGTAAAGCATTCCTTAGTCAGGACTAGCGAAAGAAAGCTGTGGGGGGCGGTAAAGCATTCCTTAGTTGGGATGTCTTGGAGGTTAAAAAGAGGTCAGAAATCCCCATGAGTGGGGTTTGTACCCCAGAAAGAGGTGAGAAATCCCCATGGCGGGGGGGGGCGGGGGTTGAACCTCACACAACCCCCCTCCTTTCCTTTCTTCTCAGGGGAAGAAAAAGTAGCTCCACTTCCACTGGTCCCTCCTCTAGGGGAAGGGGAAGGAGGGGGGAGAACAGCAGCATAAGTAGCTGGCAGAGGCAGGGAAAGACCAGCAGAGAGGAAAGAGAGAAAAAGGGGCAGAGAGAGAGAGAGAAAGTCAGAGAGAGAAAGTCAGAGAAAGAAAGAGAGAAAAAGAGATAAAAGTAGTAAAGAGAAAACAATGTACCCTATTCCTTTAAAAGCCAGGCTAAGTTTAAAACCTATAATTGATAATTAAAGGTCTCCTCCGTGACCCTGTAACACTCCAATATAACCTTGTTCTCAATGCTAACAAGGGTGTAGCGGGAAAGCGCTAAGGCCACTGACAACCTTTAGCCTTCCTATCAAAAATCCTTGGCCGGGCGTGGTGGCTCACGCCTGTAATCCCAGCACTTTGGGAGGCTGAGCCAGGCAGATCACCTGAGGCCAGAAGTTCGAGACCAGGCTGACCAACATGGAGAAATCCCACCTCTCCTAAAAATACAAAATTAGCCAGGCGTGGTGGCGCATGCCTGTAATCCCAGCTACTTGGGAGGCTGAGGCAGGAGAATTGCTTAAACCTAGGAGGCGGGGGTTGCGTTGAGCCGAGATGGCACCATTGCACTCCAGCCTGGGCAACAAGAGCGAAACTCCGTCTCAAAAACAACAACAAAAAAAGATGTCCCAGCTCAAGCAGTAAGACAGAAAAGAAACTGTGGGCTGTGAACAGTGGTTCATGCCTGTAGTACCAGGACTTCAGGGGGCCAAGGTGGAAGGATTGTTTGAGGCCAAGAGTTGGAGACCAGCCTGGGCAATATAGCAAGACCCCTTCTCTACAAAAAATTTAAAAATTAGCTTAGCAAGGTGCTGCACACCTGTAGTCCCAGCTACTTGGAAGGCTCAGGCAGTGAGTTCAAGGTTGCAGTGAACTCTTGTCAATGAAGAGTCAAACTCTGTAAAATATTTGAAGAGATTTATTCTGAGCCAAATACGAGTGACTAATTGCCCATGCCCATGAGACACCCCCAGGAGATCCTGAAAACATGTGCCCAAGGTGGCTGGGCTACAGCTTGGTTTTATACATTTTAGGAAGATGTAAGACACCAATCAATACATGTAAGATGTAAACTTTCTGGTTTGGTCCAGAAAGATGGGACAACTGGAGGTGGGGTGGTAAAGGGACTTCTAGGTCACAGGTGGATTCAAATATTTTCTTTTTTTTTAAATCCTATTCTGTTGGTCCTGAGGCTCCAAAAATATTCTAATTAGCAATTGGTTGAAAGAGTTTACCTGGAATCAATGGAAAGGAATGTCTGGGTTAAGATAAGGGGTTGTGAAGAGCAGAGTGTTATCATGCAGATGAAGCCTCCAGGTAGCAGGCTTCAGAGAGAATCGATTGTGAATGTTTCTCATCAGATTTAGCCTGTTCTGCCAGTCTTAAGGTCTCTGCATTGATGTTAATCTGGCCAGCTGTGCCCGAATTCCAAAAGGGGGGAGGATATACTGAAGCATGTCAGACCTCCACTTCTCATCATGGCCTGAACTAGTTTTTCAGGTTAACTTTGGAACGCCCTTGGCCAAGAGGAGGGCTCACCCGTCGGTTGCGGGTTTAGAATTTTATTTTTGGTTTACACTATCATTGTGCTGCTGCACTCCAGCATGGGTAACAGAGCAAGACCCTGTCTGTCTCAAAAAAACAAACAAAAGAAAAAAAGAAAGAAAAGAAGCCCTGACTTCCATGTGCATCCATGTGAAGAGACCACCAAGCAGGCTTGTGTGAACAACATGGCTGTTTATTCCACCTGGGTGCAGGCGGGCTGAGTCCAAGAAGAGAGTCAGCAAAGGGAGAAAAGGGTGGGGCCATTTTATAGGATTTGGGTAGATAAAGGAAAATTACAGTCAAAGGGGGTTTGTTCTCTGGCGGGCAGGAGTGGGAGTCTCACGGTGCTCAGTGGGGGAGCTTTTTGAGCCAGGATGAGCCAGGAAAAGGACTTTCACAAGGTAATGTCATCACTTAAGGCAAGGACCGGCCATTTTCACTCTTTTGTGGTGGAATATCACCAGTTAAGGCAAGGAACCGGCCATCTGGATGTGTACCTGCAGGTCACAGGGGATATGATGGCTTAGCTTGGGCTCAGAGGCCTGACGCTGACTTCTTCCATCCTCTGACTTTTGTTCTATTTAGGCCCTCAACAAATTAGATTATGCCTACCCACACTGGGGAAGGCAAGCTGCTTGACTGAGTCCAGAGATTCAAATGCTAATCTCATCAGGAAACACCCTCAAAGACACACCCAGAAAGAATGTCTAACCAGATGTCTGGGAATCCCCCGATCCAGTCAAGTTGACACATAAAATTAATGTCACACATGATATATCCAGAATAGGCAAATCCATAGAGACGGAAAGATGATTAGCAGTTAACAAGGCATGGGGGAGGGGGAAATGAGCAATAATTACTTAATGGGCATGGGGTGTTTTTCTAGGGTAGTAAAAAATGTTGAAATGGGCCAGGCACAGTGGCTCACGCCTGTAATGCCAGCCCTTAAGGGGACTGAGGAGGGCAGATCACCTGAGGTCAAGAGTTTGAGATCAGCCTGGATAACATGACAAAACCCCATCTCTACTAAAAATACAAAAAATTAGCTGGGCATGGTGGCAGGCACCTGTCATCCCCATTACCTGGGAGGCCAAGGCAGGAGAATCGCTTGAACCTGGGAAGTGGATGTTGCAGTAAGCTGAGATTTCACCACTGCACTCCAGCCTGGGTGACCGAGCAAGACTCTGTCACAAAAAAACAAACAAACAAAAAAGTTGAAACTAAGGAAAGTTGCTGGTGTACAACATTGTGAATACACTAAATGCCACTGAATTGTACACTTTAAAATAGTTAATTGTATGTTGCATGACTTTTACTTCAACTTTTTAAAAAAGCATAGAAAACCCTTTCTCTGCCGCTGTGTAGTGACGCAGAGGCAGACGCTTGCGTGCATTCAAGATTTGGCTTCACCTGTAACCCGCCACCATGGCCGAGGAAGGCGTTGCTGCAGGAGTTGTTGTGGACGTCAATACTGCTTTACGAGAGGCTCTGAAGATTGTCCCCAGCCACAACGTCCTGGCACATGGAATTTGTTTATTTATTTATTTATTTTATTTTTATTTATTTAGACAGGGTCTTACTCTGTTGCCCAGGCTGGAGTGCAGTGGCCCAATCACGGCTCAGTGCAGCCTGGACCTCCTGGGCTCAAGCGATTCTTCTACTTCAGCCTCCCCAGTAGCCGGGGCTTCAGGTGTACCACCACATCTGGCTAATTTTTATATTTCTTGTAGAGACAAGGTTTTGCCATGTTGCCCAGGCTTGTCTTGTACTCCTGAGCTCAAGCAATCTACCCACCTCAGCCTCTCAAAGTCCTGGGATTACAGATGTGAGCCACTGTGCCCAGCCAACACTAGGTTAGATTTCTTAGTGAGAATTGTCCACTGAGAGTAGAAATGCAACGAGAGAGTTGTCTACTGAGCCCTAAGAAAGTGTTCCCGGCCGGGTTTGGTGGCTCACGCCTGTAATCCCAGCACTTTGGGAGGCCGAGGCGGGTGGATCACCTGAGGTCAGGAGACCGAGACCATCCTGGCTAACACAGTGAAACCCTGTCTCTACTAAAAATACAAAAAATTAGTAGGGTGTGGTGGCAGGCACCTGTAGTCCCAGCTACTTGGGAGGCTGAGGCAGGAGAATGGCGTGAACCCAGGAGGCAGAGCTTGCAGTGAGCTGAGATGGCGCCACTGCACTCCAGCCTGGGCGACAGAGCAAGACTCCGTCTCAAAAATAAAAGAAAGAAAGAACGTGTTTCCTTAACCTTTGCCTGAAGAATTTCCTGAAGAATTTGATCCTCCTTTAATTGGAAAAATTATCCTAATTGCTGGAGAAAACAGGTCCCTTTTTGCCCCTTAGCCAAACTAAAGTCCACACCTAGCATGTCCTAGGGGTTGAAAAGTAGACGATACAGGGCAGAATAGGTCTTCCCAAATAAAAAAATTACAGGAATTTGCTACTTTATTTAATGAGAGGGCAGGGGACTATTTAAGGAGGTGGATCTGGAAGGTTCTCAACTAAGGAAAATCTGAATATAATTTTAGATCAAAATGAATTTATCGATTCGAGTGTACTTACTGGCGATTCTGCATCCGATGCTCTCCCACTGACAGCTGGCAACCATTATTGTAGAAATTCGAAGTGTTAGTTTATGCAAACCTGGATATGATTCCGGCCCATCATTAATTTGTACAACAGTGGAAGTCTCTTGACATAAATTAGAGGAAGAAATTTAAAGACCTCAGGAGGCAAGAATGATTTACTGAATCTATATATGTTTCTTGCTGAGCAACCCAATAATTATATTCCTTGAAAAGGCCCAGAATTCACCTTCATTACCAAAGCTAGAGGACAATTGATGAAGGAAGTGCCAAAATCATTAAAAAGCACTTTCCTGACCATCCTCTCTAAGCCCAGAATAGTTGTGGATGGGTTCACCATTGAAATGGCTCTGACCTCAAGGAGGATGGGAGGATTCTGGGTTGTTAGACGCCATGTGGTGACAGTGAAGCAGCTACATCGTCTGGTGTATATACCCTGGGGTTCATTGTTGTGTGCCAGGAAAATTTAGGACACGGACACACACAAGTTTAGGAGTGGAGGTTTAATAGGTAGAAGAGAAGAGAAAGAGAAACAGCTTCCTCCATGGAGGAAGGGGTCTCCAAGCGGAAAGGACTGGCTGTCGGTGAATGCACTGAGTTTTATAGTCCAGTTTGAGGAGGCGGTGTCTGATTTAGGTAGCACTTAATTGGTTCAATCAGGTATGACATTTACATAGTGCACAGGGAAGACTGGTTGCCTCACCTTAATCTTATTATGCAAATGGGCTTTCCAGTTGATTGGCACCATCATGTCTGCTCCTTTACAATACACGTGGCTGGCAGAGAAGGGAAGATGGAACTGCCATCTTAAACATGTCTAGTCCTTAGTTCCTGCCGGCATTCACCCATGCAAGCTCCCAGCTTGCAGGCTGCTCTTTGTTAGAAAATGATTTGGGGGGCCGGGCACAGTGGCTTACGCCTGTAATCCCAGCACTTTGGGAGGCTGAGGCCAGAAGATCACTTGAGGTCAGGAGTTCGAGACCAGCCTGGCCAACATGGTGAAACCCTGACTCTACTAAAATTACAAAAATTAGCCGGGCACGGTGGCACACACCTGTAGTCCCAGCTACTCAGGAGGCTGAGGCATGAGAATCACTTGAACCTGGGAGGCGGAGGTTGATGTGAGCTGAGATTGCACCACTGCACCCTAGCCTGGGCCACAGAGCGAGACTCTGTCTCAAAAAAAAAAAAAAAAAAAGGAAGAAAGTGATTCAATGATTTGGGGCTGCTCTTCATTAAAAAAAAAAGCCTTACCGAGGACTCCCATACCCTTACTATCTGCCTAAGTAATTTCTTCTTAACTCCTGTGTCATTCCCCCCTCTGTAGTGGTAACCCTAACTGCTGTTAGGGGGTGTTGGGCAATGACTCTTTCTGGCTACTTCCTTCTGAAAAGGGGCGTCGTGTGGGGAACAGCAGCTAGGACTCCTCCTGGGGTCTATCTAAGGGTCCTTGGAAGAAAGGCGTGCCCATGCATAGTTCAGTCTGCAGCAGCATTTGGAGTTTGATTGCTTCTAGGCAAGAGGAAATAACTTGAGTTAAAATATTGAGCAGACAAGGTCACATGAGCAAGAGAGGGCTTAATAACGGAGCTAACCAGTTCCACAAAGAAAACTGGAATTCATTAAAGAGGGATTATAGCCATCCAGGGCTGGAGCCTGCATTTTCTCCTAACCTGTCAATGATTCTTACTTGATCTTTAAGCATCTGTAAGTTTTCTTCTACTTGACTAGAGGTGTTTATCCAGAAGCAGCATGTTTCATTTAAGACTGCACAAGGGACAAAAAAATCAAACACCGCACGTTCTCACTCATAGGTGGGAATTGAACAATGAGAACGCATGGACACAGGAAGGGGAACATCACACTCCAGGGACTGTTGTGGGGTGGGGGGTGGGGGAGGGATAGCATTAGGAGATATACCTAATGCTAAATGATGAGTTAATGGGTGCAGCACACCAACATGGCACATGGATACATATGTAACAAACCTGCACATTGTGCACATGTACCCTAAAACTTAAAGTACAATAAAAAAAAAAGACTGCACAGGTACCCCACCTTTGCTGTAAGGACATCGAGGGCCAGTCCATTCTGTGTTACTACTGAGGCTAAAGAGTCTACGGATTGGTGTGCTTCCACAGCTCCCAATGTTGCCTTCTATCTTCGTCGCATCATAAGGGGTGGAAATATTAAGTGCTGACCTTTCAAGGAGAGGAATACCAGCAAACCAGAAGAGGCCTCTGGTTATGGAATTCCCCATCCATGGTCTTTCTACGATGAGATTGTCATGTGCATGCCCTCCCAATCTTCTCTTTCAGTTAAATCTCCACATGAGGGCATGGAAATGATAGGTCTGTTTGTTCGGCGTATTCAAGATAGTGCATTTTTTTTTTTTTGAGAATTACAATAGGTACCTTTTATTGAAAGCTGTTTGCAAAGCAGTGTACATTCATTATCAAATTAAATCATCAAAAAACCCTAAAAGGTAGGTATCAGTATCACCCGCACTTTGTGATTGTGCCAGACGATGAGTAATAAAATAAGTAAGAATGGCTGTGGGGGAAGCCAGCTGGGTTCTAGTTATAGCTGCATTTCAGGAAATTATTTAACATGCTGACTTTAACAACCTAAGCGTCTTCTCCATGTGTGCACATAGGGTAGACCTCTGAAGAGTGGCTGTAGCTTCTGGGTAAAGGCTGCGTTAAGTCAAGGCAGGATGACAGTTCAGCCTCCTCCCAGGCTAGTGCAAAGGGCTATTCACTCGGATTAAGGCCTTCTCTCTCAGACTGAATTGCCCACCCCCCAAAACCCCTCCTACAGAAAATGTGGAGTCCTCGCTTGTTCCCTGGCAGCCCGTACCTAATAGGGCAGTGAATTAATTATCGAACATGCAACAAAGGATATCGAAAGTTTAGCGAAAATGGCAACATTTTGAAATAAATGACCATAATGTGTGTTCTGCCTGCCACCCTAACTGGCGCAGATTTTGCAGGTCAGTTGTTTTCCCTGGAAGCCGTACGGGCCGAGAGGAGGAAGAGTATCTCTCGGATTTCAGCTTGGAGGAGAAAGAATTCAGGATGCCAGAACTGGACTAGCACTTCTGAATATACCGAGGTGAGGTCCCGTGACTTCCTTGGGAAGCTCTGCCGCACCTGCACCCCACCCCACCCCACCCCACCCCACCACCACCACCACCACCGCAATAGGCTGCCGGAGTCTTGGGACTCCAGCACAATATTGTTTCTGACCATGACAAGGTTTTGCCATGTTGCCCAGGCTAGTCTCGAACTCCTGGCCTCAAGCGATCCATCTGCTTCAGCCTCCCAAAGTGCTGGGATTACAGGTGTGAGCCACTGAGTCCGGCCCACGGTGAAACTTTTTGACGCACTCATAAGTTATTTGCTCCTTGACTGTATGACTATAGGGAGGGGAGGTATGTTAAAAGCTTTTAGTGTCCAAGGGAGAAATGCCTCCATCAAGTGACACAATTTTTCAACAAATTGGAAGTTGAAATTGCCACTCAACCTTTTTGAGCATCTCCTGCCACTGAACAGACAGGCCAAAAAAAAAAAAAAAATCAAGATATTTTCTAGAATTTTAAACTCTACCTACCAAGTGGAAATAGGTTGTTACCACTGAGTGGAGACAGGGAGGTTTAGTGATAGATTTTGGTGTATTTCCTAAGGATCCTACAACTACTGCAATATTCTGTGATCAAAGTCACCGCAAAACTACTGCAATTCTATACAAAAGGATCTTCTAGGCCACAGACAGTCAGGAATGAAGGGGTGGGTCTCTCCTGTGGCTAAAGAACTTGAACATCTGTTGCTGACTGAAGGCAGATGGAACCTAGAATAGATAGTAAAGAAGGAAAGTCATAAATACAAGATCAGTCTTAGATTGCGTTATGGAGGGGGGATTATAGTCTCTACTTGAATTTCTTTCCTTGATGTAGATATTTACGTATTTCAAATACTTTGCTTCTCTTTCTTCTCCCTTTCTGCCACTATCGTCTCTAGGTGGTTTCATAGGGAGATTAACGTCACCATTCAGTGACGGATTGCAGATTCCTAAGCAGGAATCCTGAGAGAGCTGGAGGACAGTCGCCAAGGCTTTGGGATGCCTTCTTTGGAGAGTAATTAAAACTGTTTTTAATTACAGAAGTGGTAGCTACTTTATGCTAATTGGAAAGCAAGTGTAAGTTCAAAACACAGAGTATATGTGTTTGGCAGCAAATGGGGAACAGGACAGTTGATGTTCGGGCTCTCTGCATCCAAGCCCAGTCTCCCTTTTGGGAAAAAACCGTCGCTGTTGTAGTAAGAATACTCCACTTCCCGCCTCCCACCTCCCTTATACAAAAGCCAGAGGGAGCTAGATCTTTCCCCACTCCCAGAAATAGCCAAGAAGGAGGCTTACGGTGCGTGACTCCCAAAAACAATGCCGGAGGTGCCCGAAAGAATATTATTATTGACCGAACGCGGTGGCTCACGCCTGTAAGTTTAGCACTTTGAGAGGCTGAGGCGGGTGGACTGCTTAAGCCCAGGAGTTCAAGATCAGCCTAGGCAACACGGCAAAACCCTGTATCTATAAAAATACAAAAATTAGCCAGACATGGTGGCGTGTGCCTGTGGTCCCAGCTACTTGGGAGGCTGAAGTGGGAGGGTGGCTTGAGCCCAGGAGGCAGAGGTTGCATTGAGCCGAGATCGTGCCACTACACTCCAGCCTGGAAGACAGAGTGAGACCCTGTCTTAAAATACATATATATTGCCGGGTGTGATGGCGCATGCCCCTAATCCCAGCTACTCAGGAGGCTGAGGCAGGAGAATCGCTTGAACCCAGGAGGCAGAGTTTGCAGTGAGCTTAGATCACGCCATTGCACTCCAGCCTGGGCAACAAGGGCAAAACTCCATCACAGAAAATATATATATATATAATCTATATAATATATATTACATATTTTGCTATATTTCCTCTGAGCCAGTCCACAGTGCCATCTTTTGGGAACTCTGGTAACAGAGCCACCCTGGAGACAAAGTTCTTTGCTCTTTGGGCTACAATATTCTACCCCTTGGGTAGTTCTAAGAATTCTATGAGACAACAGTGCCTAGCACACAAAGGATGCTCCCCTTTTGTCAATTATAAAGTGATACATAAATATATGGGAGTCTGGGGAGAACAGGGCTTTGCTCAAAATCACATAGGACATTAGGAGTACAATCAGGACCCTTGTATTCTGGTAAAAGTTTAACAACTGGCTTGGCGGAAGAAGGGGCATGATTTGTAGTGTTTGTGGATTTTAATGATTAAACACTCCCACCTTCATCAATTTTAAGGTGCCAATGTGACATCAATCACTGAATGCAGAGTTGAGGAGAGATATCTCCTATTAGGCTGGGCATGCTGGCTCATGCCTGTAATCCCAGCACTTTGGGAGGCTGAGGTCAGGAGTTCAAGACCAGCTTGACCAACATGGTGAAACTCTGTCTCTACTAAAAATACAAAAAAATTAGCCAGGCATGGTGGCGTGCACCTGTAACCCCAGCTACTCGGGAGGGGGAGGCAAAAGAATCGCTTGAATCCGGAAGGCAGAGGTTGCAGTGAACCGAGATAGTGCCACTGCACTCCAGCCTGGGCAACAAAAGTGAAACTCCGTCTCAAAAAAAAAAAAAAAAGTACACTATTATATAGTATTTTCACCATATAGATGCAATAAATGTAAGTTACTTCAAGAACACAGATGAGCCCTCTCCTCTTGCCATACAACATACAGACACATCTTCTCGTGTAGCACCAGCAGCAGCCTTGAGACATCATGGTGTGAGTGAAGGCCAGAGTAAACAGATCGGACCATATTTGAAGCCTGTTTACCAGGGCTGCTTTCAACTCTAGCAAAGTGGATAGTGTCACCATCTATGACCACTTCATTCAGGTCAACTCCATGGTCTACATGTTCCAGCATGATTCCACCCATGACAAGTTCCATGGCACCATTAAGGCTAAGAATGAGAAGTTTGTCATCAATGGAAATCCCATCACCATCTTCCAGGAACAAAATCCCATCAAAATCAAATGGGCTGGTCCTGACGCTGATTATGTTGTGAAGTCCACTGGCATCTTCACTGCCTTGGAGAAGGCTGGGGCTCACTTAGAGGGTGCAACCAAAAGGGTCATCTCTGCTGTCTCTGTTGATGCCCCCATGTTTGTGATGGGCGTGAACCTTGAGAAGTATGAAAACAACCTTGTGATTGTCAGCAATGCTTCCTGTACTACCAACTGCTTAGGTACCCTGCCCAACGTCATCCATGACAACTTTGGCATCATGAAGGGACTCATGGCCACAGCTGGTGCCAACACTGCCACCCAGAAGACTGTGGATGGCCTCTCTGGGAAACTGTGGCGTGATGGCCACAGGACTCTCCAGGACATCATCCCTGCATTTACCCACTCTGCCAAAGCTGTGGGCAAGGCCATCCCTGAGCTTAACAGAAAGCCCACTGGCACGGCCTTCCATGTCTCCACTGCCAGCATGTAGGTTGTGGACCTGATCTGCCATCTGGAGAGAGCTGCCAAAGATGATGACATCAAGAAGGTGGTGAAGCTGGCATCGGAGGCCCCCCTCAAGGGCCTCCTGAGCTACACAGAGCACGAGGTTGCCTCCTCCAACTGTAACAGAGACACCCACCTTTTCCACCTTCAATGCTGGGAATGGCACTGCCCTCAAAGACCACTTTGTCAAGCTCATTTCCTGATATAACAATGAATTTGGCTACAGCAATAGAACGATATACCTTATGGTCTACATGGCCTCCTAGGAGTAACAGCCCTCTGAACCACCAGCCCCAGTGACAGCACGAGAGGAAGAGAGGCCCTCAGCTGCTGGGGAGTCCCTGCCAAACTCAGTCCCCCACCACACTGAGAATCTCCCTCTCCTGAACACAGTTTCCACGCCAGGCTCCCTGAAGAATGGGAGGGGACTATGAGACCCCACTTTGTCATGTACCATCAATAAAGTCCCCTGTACCCAGCCAAAAAAAGGTGAGCATAAATGATAGTGAAATATATAAAAGTAATTACATAGTGATGAGTTTGGGTTATTTATTACCTTTGTTTTTATTTTATTTATTTATTTTTTAGAAATGAGCTCTTGCTCTGTCACCCAGGCTGGAGTACAACGGAGTAATCATACCTCGCTGTAACCTTGAACTCCTGGGCTCAAGCGATCATCCTGCTTCAGCCGCCTGAAAAGTTGCGATTATAGGTGTCAGCCACCACACCCAGTTCTATAACTTATTTAATGGTAAGTTTATAAAATTTAATTAAATAATGTCCGTGTTCAACAACCAGCTCTTAAAATTCCTTTTTTTCTTTTACTTTTTTTTTTTTTGTGAGACAGGGTCTCCCTCTGTCACCGAGGGTGGAGTGCAGTGGCTCGATCCCTGCTCACTGCAACCTCTGCCTCTCAGGCTGAAGTGATTCTGCTGCCTCAGCCTCCCAGGTAGCTGAGACTACAGGCGTGAGCCAGCACACCTGGCCAAAATTCCTGAAATGTTAACAATCAGCTCTAGAGGGCTCAACTAGAATCATTCCGCAGGCTTTTGGGCATTCCCTGTGCTGCCTACATCAGCAGCTTAGCCATTTTCATCTTACACTGGCTTCTGCAAATTAACGCAGCCAGTCCTCCTGCCAACTCTATGCTGGAATCTGCACAGCCAAACCAAGGGCGGGCTTGGGCCTTGGAAATTTTTGAAAGGCTTGAGTCACCTCCCAGGATTATCCCAGGCCTAGCAGCCTTCCACGGAGGAACTCCACCCTGTCCAGAGGAGCCAGAAGGCCTCTCCTAGGAGCCAGGGAGCCGGCGAGCCGGGGAGCCGGGGAGTCCGGGAGCCGGGGAGCCCGGGAGCCGGGGAGCCAGCTTCCCATGAAGAATGAGTCCACAGCACCATCTGGTGGCACCTGGGTGTCAGGGCTCCCTGGGAGCAAAAGCCAGGATCCTGGGATAAGAATCACTCGCCAATTCTAATGGGGTGGGTAGGGGGAGTAGGAAAAAAATCATCTGCCAGAAGGGGTCCAGCAGTGTCAGAGGGGGGATTTGAGTCAAAGGAGGGTCTGAGGGTGCGGGATTTACCTGCATTCACACTTTGCCTAAGAGCTACAAGAGACTGTAGCGGCCCCAAGGACAGTGAAAAAACTGAATTTCAGAGAGAAAAAGTGACAACTGCCCATAAACCAGTATTAAAATCTAGTTCTGCTGACTCCCAATCCACTGTTCTTTCAACATACTGTTTAATTCAACAGATGCCCATTAGCCCTCTACCAGCGCCTAGCATTGTATTGGGCTCTGAGGACAGGGGCAAGGAGGTAAGACAATCATAATCCCCACATGAGGACTTTATGCCTTGCAGTGTGCTAGGTGTTTTACTTATTTTCTTCAGTCATCACAACAACCTGAATTAGTATCCCAATGTTAAGGATGAAGACATTGGCCGGGCACAGTGGCTTATGCCTGTAATCCCAACACTTTGGAAGGCCAAAGCAAGTGGATCGCTAGATCCCAGGGGTTCGTAGACCAGCCTAGGCAACATAGCAAGACTCCATCTCTACAAAAAAAAAAAAAAAAATTAAATTAGGCATGGTGGCACATGCCCGTGGTCCCAGCTACTCAGGAGGCTGAGGCGGGAGGCTCACTTGAGCCTAGAATGTTAAGGCTGCAGTGAGCCATGATCATGCCACTGCAGTCCAGCTGGGGTGACAGAGTGAAACCTGCCTCAAAAAAAAAAAAAAAAAAAGGATGAATATGTTTGTTGCCAGAGGTTATGGCAGTGAAAGGAGCCAAGGGTCAAGGTATTGGGGTGAACATATAAGGAAGACCAAAGAAACCCAAGCAAAGGGTCCCACTGAATCCCCAGTCACTAGGGACATCACGGGCGAGCACTCTGCTGGGCCTGGGGGTGAGGAATGAGATAAGGTGAAGATAATGAAGGACAGGATGCCTTCAGCTATCGTCTGGGTGGGGAGGCAGGACATAAGGTTGGAAGAAGTTAAGACTACCATGAAATGCACAGAAGCTTGATTTTATTAGACAGCCTTGGGTTCAAATCCGAGTTCTGCCATTTCCTAGCTGTGTTACCTTGAGAAAGTCACCCCATATCTCAGAATCTTCGCTTTTTCACTTTTATTTAAAAAAAAATTAGGCCAGGCGCAGTGGCTCATGCCTGTAATCCCAGCACTCTGGGAGGCCGAGGCAGGCGGATCACGAGGTCAGGAGATCGAGACCATCCTGGCTAACACGGTGAAACCCTGTCTCTACTAAAAATACAAAAAATTAGCTGGGTGTGGTGGCGGGGGCCTGTAGTCCCAGCTACTCAGGAGGCTGAGACAGGAGAATGGCATGAACCCGGGAGGCGGAGCTTGCAGTGAGCCAAGATCGCGCCACTGCACTCCAGCCTGGGCGACAGAGTGAGACTCTGTCTCAAAAAAAAAAATTAACAGAGGCCGGGCACAGTGGCTCATGCCTGTAATCCCAGCACTTTGGGAGGCTGAGCCAGGCAGATCACCTGAGGTCAGCAGTTAGAGACCAGCCAGGCCAACGTGGCGAAATCCTGTCTCTACTAAAAATACAAAAATTAGCTGGGTGTGGTGGTGCATGCCTGTAATCCCAGCTACTCGGGAGGTTGAGGCAGGAGAATCGCTTGAACCTGGGAGGCTGAGGTCGCAGTAAGCCAAGATTGCGCCACTGCACTCCAGCCTGGGCGACACAGTGAAACTGTCTCAAAATAATAACAATAATAATAATAGAGATAGGGTGTTATTAAGTTGCCCAGACTGGTCTCAAACTTCTGGGATCAAGCAATCCTTCTATCTCAGCCTCCCAAAATGCTGGGATTACATGAGTCACCATGCCTGGTCACCTTCTTCATTTATAAAATGTAGATTAAAAATAGTTCCCACTTCATTGAGCTTTTAGGAAGGTACACTGTATAAAGTGCTCACCCCAATGGCATCGTTAGACCTGTTAACAGTAGCATTCAATCATTCGATCACATTATCTTCACAACACAAGTCATTTCCTTATTCAAAACCTTTGGTGGCTCTCCTCTGTCCATGAATTTTAAGTCCTGCATTCAAGGCTCTCAAGAATGGAGATGTTAATGACCTTTACAGCCTCACCTCCATCCTCTCTTTTCCTTTTTCTTTTTAGCTACTCCAGATTGCTCCAAATTAGTCCTGTCTTTGTCCTCACTCTCCTTGCATTTATTCTTTCATTCACTGAACAAATATTGAGTGTCTATTATGTACCAAACACTGTTGTAGGTGCTAGCCGTAGACAGGTGAACAAGACAGACAAAAATCCTGCCTTCGCGGAGGTTGCATTTCTAGTCTGAAGGAGGCAAACATTTTTTTAAACAAAGTATAATATATAATATGTCAGAGAAGAGAAATGGGGGTGCTTGTATGCAACTTGTGATTTTAAATAATGTGGTCAGGGTGAGTAAGAATATTATATTTGAGTAAAGATCTGAATGAGGTGAAAGTTAGAAGCACGTAAATATCCGGAGGTAAGTCCAGTCTAAACAAAAGGAACAACAAGTTGAAAGGCCCCAAGTCAGGAAAGTACCGGGAATTTTCAGGGAATATCAAAGTAGCCAATGTGTCTGGAGCAGAGTGACTAAGGGGGCCAGTAATGTGAGGTCAGATCAACTATACAGGGCCTTAAAGGAGACTGTGAGGACTTATTGGCTTTTTCTCTGAGTGAAATAAGAGGACATTGCAGAACTTTGGGCAGAGGAAGGCTGTAATCTGGCATATATATATATATATACGTTTTTGTTTTAAAGACAAGGTCTCACTCCATTGCACAGGCAGTAATGTAGTGGCATGGTCATGGCTCACTGCAGCCTCAACCTCAAAAAATTAGCCAGGGCTGGGTATGGTAGCTCATACATGTAATCCTAGCACTTTGGGAGGACGAGGTGGGTGGACTGCCCGAGGTCAGGAGTTCAAGACCAGCCTGACTAACATGGTGAAAACCTGTCTCCACTAAAAATACAAAAATTAGCTGGGCATGGTGGTGGGCACCTGTAATCCCAGCTACTTGGGAGGCTGAGGCAGGAGAATCGCTTGAACCCGGGAGGTGGAGGTTGCAGTGAGCCAAGATTGCTTGTCACTCCAGCATGGGTGACAAGAGAGAAACTCCGTCTCAAAAAAAAAAAAAAAAATTAGCTGGGTGTGGTGGCACGTGCCTGTAGTTTCAGCTACTAGGGAGGCTAAGGCAGGAGAACCGCTTGAACCCGGGAGGGGGAGGTTGCAGTGAGCTGGGATTGTGCCATTGCACTCCAGCCTGGGTGACAAGAGCAAAACTCCATCTCAAAACAAACAAGCAAACAAACAAACAAACACCAAATATCTGTTTGAGTACTTGCCTTCTGTTCTTTTGGATATATACTCAGAAGTGGAATGCTGGATGATATGGTAATTGTTTTATTTTTTTGAGGAAATGGCATATTGTATTCCATACCAGTTGCATTCCCAGTGACGTATGTCTTTTAAAAGATTACTTTCAGGAAAATGAAGACTAGACTTAAGGAAGGCAAGAGTGGATGCAGAAATATTTGTTAAGAGGCTCTTGTAATTAACCATGAGATTGATTATGGTAGCTTGTATCTACATAGTAACAGTGGAGGTGGTGAGAAGCCACTAGGTTCTGGTTTTGTTTGAAAGGCAGAGCCACCTGGATTTGCTGATGGGATTAGTTTGGGAGTAGGAAAGAAAGTGAGAAAGCAAGGATGACTCCTAGGTTTTTGGCTTGAACACCTGGAATAATGAGGTTTCCATTTACAAATGTGGGAAAGTTTGCAGGAAGATGAGGTGGATAAATCAAGAGTTTGTTTTGGGACATGTTAAAAATAATACACCTATTATACATCCAAACAGACAAAATGAGCCTGATGTTCAGAGAAAATGTATGAGTTGGAGAGGAAATTTGAGAGCCATCAGCATATACATGGCATTTAAAAGCATGATATTTGTAAGATGGCTCACGCCTGTAATCTCAGCACTTTAGGAAGCCAAGGTGGGTAGATCACTAGAGGTCAGGAGTTCGAGACCAGCCTGGGCAACATAGTGAAGCATTGCTAAAGAAAAATTAAAAGCAAGGCAACACAGGGAGACCTCATCCTTATTTAAGAAAATAATAATAGCTGGGCTTGATGGTGCATGCCTGTAGTCCCAGCTACTCAGGAGACTGAGGCAGGAGGATTGCTTGAGTCCAGGAAGTCAAGGCTGCAGTGAGCCATGATCGTGCCACTGCACTCCAGCCTGGGCAACTGATACGGTTTGGCTCTGTGTTCCCGCCCAAATCTCATCTTGTAGCTCCCATAATTCCCACATGTTGTGGAAGGGACCTGGTGAGAGATGATTGAATCATGGTGGGGGCGGGTCTTTCCCGTGCTTTTCTCGTGATAGTGAATGGTTCTCATGAGATCTGATGGTTTTAAAATCGGGAGTTTCCCTGCACAAGCTCTCTTCTCTTGTCTGCCACCAAGTGAGATGTGCCTTTCACCTTCTTCCATCATTGTGAGGTCTCCCTGGCCATGTGGAAACGTGAGTCTAGTAAAACTCTTTCTTTTGTAAATTGCCCAGTCTCAGGTATGTCTTTATTAGCAGTGTGAAAACAGACTAATATGGCGACAGAGTAAGATCCTGTCTTAAAAATAAAATAAAATGGGCCAGGCGCAGTGGCTCACGCCTGTACTCCCAGCACTTTTGGAGGCCGAGGTAGGTGGATCACCTGAGGCCAGGAGTTCAAGACCAGCCTGGCCAACATGGTGAAACCCCATCTCTACTAAAAATACAAAATTAGCTGGGCGTGGTGGTGGGCACTTATAATCCCAGCTACTCGGGAGGCTGAGGCAGGAGAGTCGTTTGAACCCAGGAGGCAGAGGTTGCAGTGAGCCAAGATCATGCCACTGCACTCCAGCCTGGGCTGGAGGCTCCATCTCAAAAAATTATTTTTTGAGTTCCACTGCGATCCACTGAGACTCCATCTCAAAAAAAATAATAAATAAAATCATGAGACTTTATGAGAATATCTGACGAATGACTATAAACATCAAAAAGGAGGAGGACACCAAGGGCTGAGCCCTCTCCCAGGGAATGTCCCATTCCAGCAACAAGAAGGCGGTGAGAAAACAGCAAAGAATACTGAGGAGATACCAATGAACGGGGAAGAAGGTCAAGAGGGCGTGATGTCCTGGAAGCCAAATGAAGAAAATGGTCAACTATGTCAAATAAGATGCGGATGTAAAATAAGAACTGAAAAGTGGCCATTCCTCTTGGCGACCTTAAGAAAGTTATGTCAGGCTGGGCGCAGTGGTTCATGCCTGTAATCCCAGCACATGGGGAGGCAGAGGCGGGCAGATCACCTGAAGTCAGGGGTTCGAGACTAGCCGGCCAACATAGTGAAACCCCGTCTCTACTAAATATACAAAAATTAGTCGGGCGTGGTGGTGCACAACTGTAATCCCAGATACTCGGGAGGCTGAGGCAGGAGAATCGCTTGAACCCGGGAGGCAGAGGTTGCAGTGAGCCGAGATCGCACCACTGCACTCCAGCCCGGGCGACAGAGCAAGACTCTGACTCAAAAATAAATAAATAAATAAAATAGATGTTTCTGTCTTCCACAGGGAGGACGAAAATAAATAAATAAATAAAAGAGATGTGTCCGTCTTCCACACGGAGGACGTGGGATGGTGGCGGAGCTGGCCGCAGCAGAGCTACAAATAAATATAAAATAAATAAATAAAAGAAAGTTATTTCAAAGGATTGTCTGAGAGGCAAAAACCTAACTGCAGTGAGTTCAAGAGAGAATGGGAGGAGAGGGGAGTTGCAGACTGTGAGTAGGCAACGCTTTTGCTGTAAAGGGGAGTAGGGAAACGGTGAGGGATCTAGAGAGGGTTGGTTTTTGTTTGCCTTTGAGATGGGAGAAACAGCAGTACGGATGATGACAAGGATAATGCAGTCATCAGAGGGAAAAGAGATGAAGGGGGAATTACTAGATCTATGTCCTTAAGCAAACAAGAGGCGATGGGCTCTACCGCACACTTGGAGGGGTTGACCTTAATTAAGGTCCAAAGTATGTGGGCTGTGGAATCTGCCTTCCAATCGCAGTGGAACTCAATCCAGGCGGTCTCCGGATTTCTCCAGACCACCTCCAACTGGCGTTGTTCTGAGCTGGGCCACCGGAAGTTGAGATTACTGAATGTGCGTGTCTCCCATTAACCCGGGAGCCCTCCAAAGGTTACATCTAAGTCGCCTCTGAATTCTTCACATAAACTCTGGGCCACAGCCCCGCAATACGGGCTTATTGAATTAGCCCAAAGAGACACAAAGCAGCCTCTACGCAGCTGGTTTCACAAAGGGGGGCGGTCCTACCCTGCGCTCTGGGAGCCTGACGTTCGAGCTATCTCTCCTCCTCCCCTCTGCTCCCAGCTCTCCGCAGTCCAGCTTGTCGGCTGATCATCGTCCATAGAGGCCACCGTACCCGACGTTTGCGGACAGTGACAAAGAGTGAGGCTCGGTGGAGGTGGAGCCTGAGGACTGGACTGAATGACGACTGAAGGGAGCGTTCAGGGGTGGAGTTTGAGAGAGAACTTGGGACGGAGACTGGACGGAGTTCAGGGAGGCGGGGCCTAATGATGGAGCAGGGAGGGGATTGGGCCGAGGGCGGTGCCGGCGCGAGGATTGGGCCGAGCGCCTCGGGGGCGGTCCTTGAGGGGGCGGTGCCGTGTCGGAAGTCAAAGGTCAGTAAATAGTGGTGATGTCATGCAGGCAAGATGGCGGAAGGGTGAGCCCGTCGTTTTGCTCCTAGGCGTTGGGGCCTGAATTCTCCCAGGGTTGGGGTGCTGGGCGAGAGTCCCGGTAGGGAACATGAGATCAGCGCGGGCGTGGACTGATCTGAAAGGGCAGAGTGGAGTCGCATTGAGAGGGGGTGGGCAAGCGGTCTGCGAAGCCTCGGCCCGCAGGGTACATCTGAGGGGGAAACAAACCGGATCCTTGGGCGGGCAGGAATCGCACCGCGGTGCTGCCAGATGTGTCTGTCTTCCACAGGGAGGACGTGGGTTGGTGGCGGAGCTGGCTGCAGCAGAGCTACCAAGCAGTCAAAGAGAAGGTAAGCCGGGCCCGTGCCCTTCTTCCCTCACCAGGGCCCTGCGCCGCCTCAATGCAACCTGGTCCAACCAGCCCCGCCCAACTGTTGCGGGCGCTAAGTCTCAAGGATGAGGCTGACCTGGGCCTTTCTTTTTAGCCTCTACCGGTCCACGGGAAGACAGACCTCGACGCAAACCAGTGTGATACTAGCCACAGTGAAATGAAGATGGTTTTAAAGGCTGGAGTTAACGAACGTTTTGTAGGAATCCATAGGAAGGAGCAATTTATTTCAGCTCAGGAAATTCAGTTTCTTCGTGAAAGAGAGAACATTTGATACAGGTCTTGAAGGAAAAGAGTCTAGCAATAAAAAAAACGTACTCGTATAGTCATTCAAATATTAGAGTATATGCGACAACCAGCACTCTGATAGGTCTTCAGGATACAGACTTCAGCCAAACAGATATAATCCTGGGCCTTACAGAGCTCACAGTCTAGTGGGAAGACAGCCATTAACCGAGTAGCCAAATAGTTGTTTAGTTACCGTTGTGGTAAGTTCTGTGAAAGGAAAGTACAGGGGCACCTTGTCTATTCTGGGTAGTCAGTAATTCACCAGGGAAGGCCTCTGTGGAGAAGGAACCTCATCAAGGCCAACCCTGCCTAGACAGGATGAAAAGCAAGAACCCAAGCCAGAGATGAGCATGAGCCATACACACTGGTGCCTGATAAGTTCTAAGTAGGGGCTATGCAACGGGCAGTAGAGA
The DNA here is from genome assembly GCF_006542625.1 of Nomascus leucogenys. Lineage (NCBI taxonomy): Eukaryota > Metazoa > Chordata > Mammalia > Primates > Hylobatidae > Nomascus > Nomascus leucogenys. The sequence continues at coordinate 1,619,083 of NC_044392.1, read as the reverse complement.
GAGAGAGATTAATCACTAGAGGGTGGAAGGCCTTCTTGCTGAACAATCTCTGTGGGATGAGTGATACTTGGCTGTGCCAGTGGGTAATTTGCCAATGTGTATTCCTGTTTCATTTCATGCTTATTTGTCAAAATCAGCCCAACTGAATTGTGGGAAAAGTTGATTACTATTTACCTCAAGCAATTGGGATGAGTCCTGCTTCAGGGCCAACTCCAGGAAGCTTCTGACCTCATCTAAATAAGTCCCCTACTCTGGGAGTATTTTTGTTTTGTTTTGAGACAGAGTCTCTGTCACCTAGGCTGGAGTGCACAGGTGTGATCTCAGCTCACTGCAACCTCTGCCTCCCAGGTTGAAGTGATTCTTGTGCCTCAGCCTCCCAAGTAGCTGGGATTACAGGCGTGTGCCACTACTCCTGGCTAATTTTTGTATTTTTAGTAGAGACAGGGTTTCACCATGTTGGCCAGGCTGGTCTCGAACTCCTCACCTCAGGTGAGCCACCTGCCTTGGCCTCCCAAAGTGCTGGGATTATAGGCGTGAGCCACCACACCCAGACATCTGGGAGCATTTTTATTCCTCCCGTATCCTGGGTACTCCTGGACAGCCTCTCAGCAGTAGCCCAGCAAATCTGAGAATGCCCTGAGCTGTTTATGTTGTTGATGAGGACTGAGAGGCTTGCACCCTAACATTTGATAGACCTGAAAGTAGCATGTTTCCTGTTGGGTAATTTCCTAGCAGGAAAGTCTGACATTCATTCAGCAGATGTTGCATGAGGGCCTCCTGTGTTTCTCTCAAGGTTGGTCTTATCATAACTTATGAAAAATAGATAGTTGGCCAACCTTCCATCTTCATTCTTGGAATTCCCAGTTAAAAGCTGGGGTGAGGGTGGAGGTGGGACTTGTTTATGCCTTTTTGGAAAGAAAAGACGTAATTTCCCTTTTTTTACTTTCTTACTCTTACATGTACTTGGGCAAGTGTTTTTTGTTTGTTTGTTTTTGAGACCGAGTCTGGCTCTGTTACCAGGCTGGAGTGCAGTGGCTCAATCTCGGCTCTGCAACTTCTGCCTCCCGAGTTCAAGTGATTCTCCTGCCTCGGCCCCCTGAGTAGCTGGGATTACAGGCGTGCGCCACCACGCCCAGCTAATTTTTGTATTTTCAGTAGAGACAGAGTTTCACCATGTTGGCCAGGCTGGTCTTGAACTCCTGACCTCAGGTGATCTGCCTGCCTCGGCCTCCCAAAGTGCTAGGATTATAGGCGTGAGCCACCACGCCTGTCCTCTTGGGCAAGTTTTTAACCTCTCTAGGCCTTAGTTCCTCATCTATAAAATGGGAATACTAACAATACCTACTTGATGAAATTGTGGTGATGGTTAAATGTTAATATATGTAAAACACTAAGAACAGTACCTAGCATACCGTAAGTGCTATATAAGCATTAGCTGTTATTAAGTGCTGAGGCTGATGGGAAAACCTCTTAGATACCACCCCCAGTTCGTTTTTCCTTCCATTTTTTTTCTTGGTCTTTTGGTGCTTTCCTATCTTTATGTCCCATTCTGGCTCCATCTGGACCACTCACTTCTCAGCACTCCATAGAACACATTGCCCTGAAGACCACAGCTATGAGATGGTGCTATCATCTGCTTTCCTCTGCTGCTTACCTCCTCCTGTCCTGTCTTCCTGTGTGTTGTCAAGGGCAATATGACTGACAAGAAATACTTGTGCATACACGTTGATAGAGAAGGGCATATCGTTGCTCTACATACTTACCAGAAAGAAGAAATTAAAAAGAGAAAGGCACCAATTGCTTTTTGGTTCCATCACAGATTCCCCAACCTCATCTGAGCCCACATACTCTTCAGTCTCCAATTTGCTTCTCCTCCCCTTAACTTCAGAAACTTTCCCAAAACGTAACTCTTCCCTTGGGTCACCTATTCAGCCACTTTATCCCTTTCACTTCCCAGGAGACAACCTCATCTACTTTTTGAAACTTCAGGTCAACAAACAGCATCTTTAACTCCCTCCCCACCCTCAAAGCCACCACCTATAAACTTATCTTTACTCACAGCCAGCTTCACCTACCGCTTGCCAAATCCAGTGGGTGGTTTTCAGCCTTTATCTTCCTGGACCATTCTGCTGCATTTGACACTAGTGATCACTCCCTCTCTTGAAACACTACTCTCGGCTTTTGTGACATGATTCTTAAGTCTCCACTTACTTCTCCAGACGTTGCTTTTGTAACTGTCTCATGAGTTCGTCTTCCTCTGCTTGCCCCCTACAGGTAGTGTCTGAGGACACTTGTCCTCAGCCCATTGCTCTGTCCACTTTCCAAACTCTTCCTGGGTCACCTTCTCCACTTTCCTGTTAGGGCGACTCTTAGACCTTTTCCCTGAACTTTAGTGTTGTGTTTTGCTTTCTTTTGAGATGGGCTCTCGCTTTGTCACCCAAGCTGAAGTGCAGTGATGCAAACATGGTTCTCTGCCACCTCCACTTCCTGGATTCAAGCAATCCTCCCACCTCAGGCCCCCAAGTAGCTGGGACTATAGACGTGTACCACCACGCCCAACTAATTTTTGTATTTTTTGTAGAGGTGAGATCTCGCCATGTTGCCCAGGCTGATCTCAAACCCCTGGACTCAAGCAATCTGCCCACCTTGGTCTCCCAAAGTGCTGGGACTACAGGCATGAGCCACCATGCCCAGCCAGCTTTAGTGTTTGAGGATAGCTATTGCTGGACAGCTGTCCTAGACAGCCCACAGTCATCTCAAGTTCTACGTGCCCAAAGTCATTGTTACCACCTTCTCTCTAGAACTGCTCCTCCTCCAGGATTTTCTCACTTAGCTGGCAGTACTGCATCTACACAGTCACCTATTTTAGCCACCTGTGGTGCTTCCATGATTCTTTCCTAGCCCTCAGTCAACATACCTGTTCAGTCACCAAATCCACCTTCTTCTGCTTCCTGTATCTTGAACCAGTCTCATCCTCTCCATCTTTACTAGCTTTGTCCTTACTCACATTTTTCTGTTTTCTCTCCTGGATTATTGCAGCAGCCTCCTGACTGGTCTTCCTTCTTCTTCTAATCTTCTCGCCTCTGGACCTTTCCTCCATCCCAGGCACTGGATTAATTTAGTGAAAAGGCAAATCTCATGTCCCACCCACTTCGAACCTTTGGTGGCTCCCCATCATCCATAGGGCTGACCAGACTCTCCCTGGTTGCCCTTGGCAACCTCTCCAGCTTTATCCCTTACCACTGTCACTTCACATTTTATGTCCATCAGGACTGTAATGCTTGTAGACGTCACTAAACCCCATGTCAACACTTCTTAGCTGACTCCTGTTCTTTTTTTTTTTTTGAGACAGGGTCTCACTGTGTTACCCAGACTGGAGTGCAGTGGCATGATCACAGCCCACTACAGCCTCAACCCCCCGGGCTCAGGTGATGCTCCCACCTCAGCCTCCTGGGTAGCTGGGACTACAGGCGTGTGCCACCACCTCTGGCTAATTTTTTGTATTTTTGTGTGTGTGTGTGGAGACGGTTTTGCCATAGTGTCCAAACTGGTCTCAAATTCCTGGGCTCAAGCAATCCTCCTGCCTCGGCTTCCCAAAGTGCTGGGATTACAGGTGTCAGCCACCGCACCTGGCCCACATCAATACGTCTTAACCAACTCCTGTTCATTCTTTAAGGGCCCATTCCAGGCTTCCGGTCACCACATCTTCCCAACCTACCCATAGTACAGCAGCTACTGCTCTGCCCTTGCACATCAGCACTATCATGGGACCATTTTCCCCAGTAGACTGTGACCTGCTTGAGGGCAACGTATGCTCATGTTTGTCTGCTCAGAGCCCACAGTCTAGTGGGAAGACAACTGTTTAGTCACGCAAGTGGTTACATAATTGAAATTTCAGTAGTCCATGTAAATTTAACAAGCAAACATTTTTTGAGCACCTACTGTATGCTCTGTGTCAGATACTGGGGAACCATCAGGGAACAAAACACATAGGACCTGTGTTCACGCAACTCACAGTTTATCCAGGAAAACAGACATTGAACAGGTCATCTTAAGACTAAAGTATGTTCAATGTTAAAAAAGAGAAAAATTGGGAGGCTGAGGCGGGTGAATCATGAGGTCAGGAGATTGAGACCATCCTGGCTAACACGGTGAAACCCTGTCTCTACTAAAAATACAAAAACTTGGCCGGGCATGGTGGCGGGCACCTGTAGTCCCAGTTACTCGGGAGGCTGAGGCAGGAGAATGGCGTGAACCCGGGAGGCAGAGGTTGCAGTGAGCACAGATCGCGCCACTGCCCTCCAGCCTGGGTAACAGAGGGAAACGCCATCTCAAAAAAAAAAAAAAAAAAAAGAAGAGATAAAGCAGGGAGAGCCAGCTGAGCCTGAAAAGGCAGCAGGAAGCCCCTCTAGGGAAATGAAGCATAGACTTTGAGGATGAACAAGAGTTTTCCAGATAAGAGGGTTCCTTCATTGTGTTTACAGGCTTGCTTGTTTTGAAGAGTTAGAACTCTGTATCAGGGAGAGGAAGCAATGTGTTCAGATACCCTGAGGCAGGACTGATGCTAGGGCATTTTAGAAACTTGAGGATGGCCAGCTGGAGCTCAGTGAAGGGCACAGTGGTAGGGGATACCAGTCTGCCAGAGGCCAAGTTGTAAGGCCTTGTAAGTAAAGGTGGATTTTCAATTTGCTCTTAGGATAGTGTGTAAACTTAAAGAGTGTAAAGCAGCACGGTCTGCCCTAACAGACAAAGTACCCACTGGGTGTCATAAGGAGAATGAAGTAAAGGTGGCTGAGACAACCTGGGAGGAATCCAGATGAAAGAATAAGTTGGCCTGGACTAAGGTGGTGGCAGTGTGGATAGAAAGAGTGAATCGGTAAATGACCCGGGGCACAATTTCATGGTGCCGTGAAATATTTGTTAAAATTTTAATAAAAGTAAATAAGTAAATGACCCCCTCCACCCCCAATTAAGGAGTCCTGAGTCGATATGGAGGCATGATTACCACCCCCAGAGAAGCCTGTAGCTGATATGTGAGACTGTGCCATTCAGAAACTTCCCAAGCTAATGAAAAGTGGGCAGGCCCTTCCGAGGAGAACAAACCACAGGAGTGCTCAAAAACATGCTTTAAAAAATGCAGGTGATTATCCCCGTGTAAAATGAAAGGGCTTGCAAGGGGAGTGGCCACTGAGATACTCCAGGAAGGCATCCTAGAGTTGGTGAGTCTGAAGCAAGACAGGGCAAGACCTAGAAGTGAGCTGAGGGTCTGCTTTCTCCAGTGAGGTCTGGGTGCAGGCTGAGACACAGATTGGTTTAGCAGGAGCAAATTTGCATTCGGCCCAAAGGAGCTTTGTATATGAATAGAACCTCGGGATGGTAGAACCAAGAAGGCCTCCAAGAGAAGCTGATCTAGTCTTTCTCTTGACCGCTTCCTCCTCTGTTGAATGTAAAAATCACATGCCTTTTTACTGATATTAAATTGTTAAGAATTACTCATGAAATAGTTTTCCAAGCTATTGCTGTTACTAATACAATTAGTAATTACTAATTTTTAAACCTGAAGGCAAATAACTTCACATACTGCCTCACATTTCAACTCAATTTCCCTGTAGCAAAAAAAGTAAAAATAGAAACACTTTCCTTTGATAAAAAATCACATGCCTTAGGCTGGATGGCTCATGTCTATAATCCCAACACTTTGGGAGGCCAAGGTGGGCGGATCACCTTAGGTTGGGAGTTCGAGACCAGCCTGACCAACATGGAGAAACCCCATCTCTACTAAAAATACAAAATTAGCTGGGCGTGGTGGCACATGCCTGTAATCCCAGCTACTCTGGAGGCTGAGGCAGAAGAACCGCTTGAACCCAGGAGGCAGAGGTTGCGGTGAGCCGAGATCGTGCCATTGCACTCCAGCCTGGGCAACAAGAGTGAAACTCTGTCTCAAGAAAAAAAAAAAAAAATCACATACCCTTTTTTCATGTTATTTGAAACTTGGTATGAATATCGTGATTTAAAGCATATCAGAGCAATTCATCAAAGTCAGTATTTTTTTCAGACTGTGCCGCCTCTTTTCCTGTTTGCTCTTGAGAATCTCTGATCTAGATCACCTCATTTTACAGGAGAAAACTGAGAACTAGATGAGACTTACTCATGGCCACATAGCTTGTGAGTGCCTAGGCTGAGACTCAGTCCTCATGCTCAGAGTAGCAAGAAATTCCCCTGCACTCTCTGCTGTCAGGTAATCCCAGATCATGGAATTGGGACAAATGAGCATTGTTTCTGAGCCCAAGCTCCCCTGCCATTTGAGATTTCCATGTGTCTGTCTGGTACTGAAGAAACACAGGGAACAGGAACAAGGGGTGGTGGGGCCAGCTGGCCCTGGCATCCCTCTCTGTCTTCCCACAGTCCTCTGAAGCCTTGGAGTTTATGAAGCGGGACCTGACAGAGTTTACCCAGGTGGTGCAGCATGACACGGCCTGTACCATCGCAGCCACGGCCAGCGTGGTCAAGGAGAAGCTGGCTGTGAGTACCACCCAAACCCTCCCAAGTTACTGCCCCTCGCAACCTGTCCTGTCCTGGGCTCCCAACCTTTCTACCATTAAGTGATTATTTTTCCCTATGGGGAAAAATATGTGGATTATTTTTCCTCCCATTTTGAAAGAATTGTGTCTGGCAACCAAACAAGCTACATATTTTAAGTAATAATTAGTTTTCCCACTTCTGTATTGTTTTAGCAAATGCTTTCCATTAGCAAAGTCATTCATGTTGACAATTTAGAAAATACAGACAAGTGAAAGGAAAGAGAAAGTGAAAAAAGGAAGAGAGCGCGCGCGAGAGAGAAAGACCTAGAGACATCCGTAACTCCATCTTCCAAAGATAGCTACTGTTAATATTTTGGGGGTGTATCCCTTATGTACACTTTTTTTTCAAAACGGGTCAATTGAATACCATGTTTTGTAACCTATTTTTTTTTTTTTTTTTTTGAGATGGAGTCTCCATCTGTTGCCCAGGCTGGAGTGCAGCGGCGCCATCTCGGCTCACTGCAAGCTCCGCCTCCCGGGTTCATGCTATTCTCCTGCCTCCGCCTTCGAAGTAGCTGGGACTACAGGCGCTCGCCACCACACCTGGCTAATTTTTTGTATTTTTTAGTAGAGACGGGGTTTCACCGTGTTAGCCAGGATGGTCTCGATCTCCTGACCTCGTGATCTGCCCGCCTCGATCTCCCAAAGTGCTGGGATTACGGGCGTGAGCCACTGCACCCAGCCCCTGTTTTTTTACTTAAACTGCAAACCTTGTTCTAGAGTGTAGTAAGTGGCATGGTATTCCACTATGTGGATTTAACCAGTTGCTGCTTTCCTATTTCAGTTTTTTTCCAGTATTGTACACAGAGCTACAGTAAACATTCTGCTAAACTTTTACCCAGTGCCATAATACTTGCTTTATAATAAAATTGTGGAAGGTATCACAGAGTGGTTAGTTTAAGCCTTTTACTATCTACTCAAAACTGCCCTCCAGAAATGTTGTACCAACTTATTTTCTTACTGGTCCTGTTCTTTGTTGGGGGTGGTGGTTGTTTTGAGACGGGGTCTCACTCTGTCACCCAGGCTGGAATGCAGTGGCATGATCTCAGCTCATTGCAACCTTTGCCTCCTGGGCTCAAGTGATTCCCCCACCTCAGCCTCCCGAATAGCTGGGACCATAGGTGCATGCCACCACACCCAGCTAATTTTTGTATTTTTTGTAGAGAGAGGGTTTCACTCTGTTGCCCAGGCTGGTCTCAAACTCCTGAGCTTAAGGCATCCACCCGCTTTGGCCTCCCGAAGTGTTGGGATTACAGGCGTGAGCCACTGTGCCTGGCTTGTTTGTTGTTTTCTAATTTTAGATTCAGGGGATACATGCACAGGTTTGTTACGTGGGTATATTGTGTATATGCTGAGGTTTGGGCGTTTTAATGAACCCATCACTGACCAGTACCCCATAGGTAGTTTTTCAATCCTTGTCCCCCTCCCCCAATACTGTTTTTATTAATCATAAATGTACAGTGAGAACCTCTTATAAGATGGAAGTTAGATTCTAAGGTCAGTGTGAGAAGGAAAAATTGTGGTCAAAGATATCCCTGCAAAGTTCTGAAGTTTCCAGTGAGGTAAAGCATACTGTTTTTTATATTGCAATTTTTCCTTTAGCATTGGAACAGATTGCAGCTTCTTAATTTAATCACCAGCTGAATCAATTATCTTGTAATTACTCATGTTATGAAAAATGAATTTTGGAATTTTTTTAGTCAAGCTTATTTTGCCGAATCCTCTTGTAAAATACCATCCACCTGCTAACCACAGCTACTGATGAGCATGAATGACAGGTTGTAACCCTGCTAAACTGCTATAAGTCTAGTCAGTAGCAGAGATATCACTTGTTTATTGCATTCATTTATTCTTTCTTCATTCAACAAATATTGTTACCTGTAACAATATGTGCCAGGCACTATGATAAGTTCTAGGTTTAAAATGCTTCAGCAGCTTAATCAAGAGTAAATATAATTTTCCACGAGGTTTTTAGACCCTGTTCTCAGCACCCTGCTGGATGGCATTCTGACCAGTGTGGTCTGTGTAGTGACCCTCAGTTGGTCCCAGGCAAGGCAAGGCTATCTGTTCTAATCCTGCCCATATGTTTCCAACCTTCTGTGCAAAGTATTCTACTTCCTGAGCAATGATGATGATGAAATTGCGATATTACAATGCTGCAGTTTATTAAGTGTATGCTGTGTGCCAGGCATGGTACGTGCCCTATCTTTTAATCTTCATGGTAACCCTATGAAGGATGTATACTTAACCCCATTTTATAATAAGGAAACTGAGGTTCAGAAACGGTTTTGGTCTCATGACCAACAAGTGGTAGAGCAAGGATTCAAACTAGCTTTGTCTAACTCCAAAGCTAGTACCCTTTCCACCACTCTACCCATAGGCCCTCTTCCCTGCTGATATGTCTATGGCGTGGACCTTCTCTGGCCAAGTTTTGACCAGCCTGACTGACCTTAAAATTTTGATGAAACAGCCAATCAAAGATCTCTGATCTACACAGGCCTACCATGGCCCTGTTCTGCAGCCCCACTTGGGGGATGGAGGACCCTTGCCTCCTCCCTCTCTTTCTGCAGCCCCAGAGATGGGTGAAGGGTCGTGAGCGCTTCCCTGGTCCCCCAACACACGGTACACCTTTGCCCCAATGTTTTACCCCCATACCCCAGATTGCAGCCTGTTCCCGGGGCGCTTGCTTCCTCTGCCCATTCTCTATACAGACGGAAGGCTCCTCAGGAGCAACGGAGAAGATGAAGAAAGGGTTATCTGACTTCCTAGGGGTGATCTCAGACACCTTTGCCCCCTCGCCAGACAAAACCATCGACTGCGATGTCATCACCCTGATGGGCACACCGTCTGGCACAGCTGAGCCCTATGATGGCACCAAGGTATTCACTGACAGTCTCCCCTGCAGATGCCTAACATCTGTAACCTGGGCTTTAACTTCCAACCTGTACTCACAAAAGCAGCCCATGTTCAGGCCAAAAAATAAATATGGGTATATTATTAATAGTAAATCAGAAAATATCAGTAAGCAAGGACAAGATAATTATTTTTAAACTCGTAATTGCATCACCCAAAGAGAACCCCTGATATCTTATTGGTATATAACCTTATATTTGTTTTTGTTTATGAACATAGGTAAAGATAGTTTGGTTTTTTCTTTTGAACAAAAAAGACATTTTATACATGCAGTTTTATAACCTACTTTTGAAAAACCAACAAACGTAGCATCTTTCCTAATCATCTTTTTTTTTTTTTTTTTTTTTAAATGAATCAGGCTCTCTCTCTGTCACCCAAGCTCTCTCTGGGGCTCAGTGGCACAATCACGGCCCATTGCAGCCTCGACTTTCCAGGCTCAAGGGTCTTTCCACCTCAGTCTCCTGAGTAGCTGGGACCACCGGTGTGAACCACCACACCCAACTAATTTAAAAAAATTTTTTTGGTAGAAACGGGGTCTCACTATGTTGCCCAGGCTGGTCTCAAATGCCTGGGCTCAAGTAACTCCCAGCTTGGTCTCCCAAAGTGCTAGGATTAAAGGCGTGAGCTACTGTGCCCAGCCAGCCATAATTTTTAATGTCTTTAAATTCTTACAAGTGAATATGGCATTATTTATTCCATTATTTCCGTCATGTTGCATATTTGGATTCCTTTCAGCTTTCCAGCATAATAAGGAATGCTGTGGAGAGCATTTTTAGAGGCATAATCTCCACATTTGGGTTATTTAGACTAATTTCTAGAAATATATATATAGGTAAGGGGAGAGAGGTGTCTTCAATGCACTTAAAGCAACAGCCACAGCAACGTATTTTTGCTGCATTTTCTTTTCTTCTTTTTTTTTTTGAGACAGGGTCTCACTCTGTCACCCAGGCTGGAGTGCAGTGCCATGATCCCAGCTCACTGCAGCTTCAACTTCCTGGGCTCAAGTGTTCCTCCCACCTCAACCTCCCTAGTATCCCTAGTAGCGGGGCCCACAGGCGTGCACCACCACGCCTGGCCCTTTTTTTTTTTTTTTTTTTTTTTTTTGTGGAGATGAGGTCTCCCTATTCTGCTTAGGCTGGTCTCAAACCCCTGGGCTCAAGTGATCCTCCTACCTCAGCCGCCTAAAGTACTGAGATTACAGGCGTACGCCACCGTGCCTGGCCACGTTGTATTTTCTATTTCATGGAGTGTTTTCTTCTAAATTCACAATATAATGTCATGGCAGTTGGGCCCTCTTCGTAGTTTGTTTTTTGTTTTTGTTTTATTTTGTTTTTGAAATAGGGTCTCACTCTGTCCCCCAGGCTGGAGTGCAGTGGTGCGATCACAGCTCACGGCAGCCTCGATCTCCTAAGGTGCTCCTCCCACCTCAGCCTCCTGAGCAGCTGGGACTATAGGCACACATCACCACGCCCAGCTAATTTTTATGCTTGTAGAAACAGGGTTTCCCCATGTTGCCTAGGCTGGCTTCATAGCATTTTATCACATTGACTTTTTTTTTTTGAGATGGAGTCTCTCTTTGTCGCCCAGACTGGAGTACAGTGGAGCAATCTCGGCTAACTGCAACCTTCACCTCCTGGGTGCAAGCGATTCTCCTGCCTCAGCATCTTGAGTAGCTGGGATTACAGGCGCGCACCACCGTGCCTGGCTAATTTTTGTATTTTTAGTAGAGACGGGGTTTCACCATGTTGGCCAGGCTGGTTTTGAACTCCAGACCTCCAGAGATCCACCTACCTCGGCCTCCCAGAGTGCTGGGATTACAGGCGTGAGCCACCGCACCCAGCCCACATTGAACTTCTGTTCCAAAAGTACTGATTTTTCAAGTATGTGTTTTAGCACTAGCATTAGCGCCACCACTTAGTGAACATGTGAGTGGAATTGTGAAAATGTTTGATCAGATTTTGAGCTATAACGGCAGTGAATTATCACCAGACCGCTTACAGACAGCCCGTGCGCCCTCCAGTACTGAGGAAGAAAGGTGGACTTTGTCTTTGCCAGCTAAGTTTGCCACCCTGTGATCCTCCTAGTGGGAACGTAACTTGGTAGAGACTGGCTATACAATTAATAAATTCTTGAATGGTTTTAATTTGAGGGAAATTGTGTTATTTTAAAATTTGTCCCTAAATTTTGACTTTATTAATATATTGGCACTAACATTTTTCAAATTTCACTTACTACAAAGCTTTTTATACAAATAATTTTGTAGCCTGCTTATGCTGTATTTTCTTAGTTCCTGGGGTAGAATACTGGGTGAAAGGCCATTTTTCTGGGAACCCCAGTTTTGGATGCCTAGCCTAGTGCCCCACTCTCTGTGCCACAGTGCTAATTAACAAATGCCCTGGGGAGTATCCCAGCCAACAAGGGAGAAGCTGGGTTGTGGTTGACTGAGTATCCTGGCAGAGAAAGGGTGCTTTCTATGCCCAGTATTTCAGAATTTCTGTTTCCTCTTCTCCATTTCTTACAGGCTCGCCTCTATAGCCTGCAGTCGGACCCAGCAACCTACTGCAATGAACCAGATGGTGAGAGGGTAGCATTGAGGGGGTGGGCTTGTAGGGCAAGTAGACTAAGGGGGTCTGGGTTGTAGACTCTGTTTGTCTCAGGTAGCAGAGGCCGGGCATCCCCTATGTAGGGGGACCAGAGTGAGACTAGTGTGTACCTTATACTTTGTGGGGTGGGTTGATGTTCTCTTTTCTTTCCTGAACCTGAGCTGTCCTGCCCACCCTGCAGGGACTTGGCCCCTCTCATCCCTCATCCTCAGCTCAGCCTCCCTCCCAGCCCTGCTGCCCCCCTTGCCTTCTCTTCAGCTCCTGTTAGCTAAGCCCCTGCCATGCAGCAAACCCCATTATGGGAACTGGAGATCAGAAATGAGCCAAACCCTCCACCTAGTCCAACCCTCCAGGAACTGGCAGTTAAGAGGGGGAACGCAGAAACAGTCAGTAAAGTAGAAATACTAGAGAGCAGCATGACTGCTTCTGCAGAGCAGTGGGGCAGCAGGAGCCAGAGGAATGGCACCCCTCCTGGCCTGGGAACCAAGCACGTGATGCTGGAGTTGGGTTTTGTTTGTTTGTTTTTGAGATGGAGTCTCACCCTGTCCCCCAGTCTGGAGTGCAATGGTGCAATCTCGGCTCACTGCAACCTCTGCCTCCCGGGTTCTAGCAATTCTCTTGCCTCAGCCTCCCGAGTAGCTGGGCTTACAGGCGCCCGCCACCACATCTGGCTAATTTTTGTATTTTTAGTAGAGACAGGGTTTCACCGTCTTGGTCAGGCTGGTCTCAAACTCCTGACCTCAGGTGATCCACCCGCCTCAGCCTCCTGAAATGCAGGGATTACAGGCATGAGCCACCGCGCCTGGATGGAGTTGGGGTTTTAAGGTTAAATTAGAAGTCAAGTAGTTTCACTATGAGAAGTCGGGAAGGGCATTCAGGCAAAGAGAGTGGGTAGAGAGAGCAGGGAGCACCTGCCTTTTAGTAACGCCGGGTTAAAGGGTGCGTATGAGGAAGTGAAGGCAGTGAGAGCAGCTGGTGGGAGCCAGATTGTGAAGGGCTTTGTGTGCCAGACCAGGCAGTTGGAATTTTGGCCTAAAAGGCTCACAGTAGTAGCTCTAGACCTCTCTTTAGTCACAAAGGCCTTTAAAAATCTATTGAAAATGACAAGCCCTCTCTCCACAAAACTTTTTGTGCAATATGGGAATTCTTTGACCCTTTGAAGCCCATCTTGGACTCCAGCTTAAAAAGCCCTCCCATAGAGAGCCAATGAAAGGTTTTGAGGCCTGCGGTGATGAGAGTTTGCATTTTGTAAAGCAGCCCTCGGGGCAGCATTGTGAAGAATGAAATAGAAAGACAGAAGACAGGAAGACCAGTTAGGAGGCTAGGTAGGAATCCCGTGTCAGAGGTAAGGCCAGAACCTAGGAAGAGTCAGTTGGCATGAAGAGGACAGTGTGCATATAAAAGACACAAGTTAGCCAGGCGTGATGGCGTGCCCGTAGCCTCAGCTATTCGGAAGGTTGAGGCAGGAGGATCACTTGGGCCCAGAAGTTAAAGGTTGCAGTGAGCACGGTTGTGCCACCGCACTCCAGCCTGGTGATAGAGCGAGCCTCTATCTCTAAAAAATAAAAAAGAGACACTGAGGAAGTGTGATCCAGAGTGATTGGATAAGGGAGGAGATAGGATGGCCCCCAGGTTGGATAACCCTGTCAGATAACCAGATGGGAAGGAAAATGAGTGCACCGTGTGTTTGCAGGTGGAAGTATCGGGGGTACCTGGACCTCTGGATCTGGGGCCGAGAGAGTAGCCTGGGCTGCAAAGAGACACAGGAATTATCAGTGGGAGGATGAGGTTGAAACTTGTGGTTTAGTGGCAGTTATTTTGGGAAAAAAAATAAAAAGCCAGAGAGATATGGAAAGGAAAGGAAAACAAACCCACAGAGACTCAGATGGACCAACCAGAGAAGTGGAGGAAAATAACAAAGGAGTGAGAAACCAGGAGAGACGAGGGCTTCAGGAGAAAGGCAATGGCCCCCAGAGTCAGAGATGGTCACGTGAGGGAAGACAAAGAAATAGATGTTGGCTCTGGCAGCTGGGGTCATGTGACCTGAGAACAGCTGTTTCAGAGATGAGGAGATTCAGCAGCCAGGTGCCATGGGCTAAAAAGCCAGCAGGGATATGAGAAAATGGAGACTGCAGCCCCTTCTGGAGATCACTCAGGTGTGGCACCCGCCCCTTCACCCTGCCTGACCCCCTACCCTTGGCTAAGTGGCTTTGAACACTCAAGCTCTCTTCATTTTCCATGTCCAGCCTTAGGTATGTTCTGTAGGCCCAGTGTTCTTTTCCCAGACCAAGGCAACTGACCGTCAGCATCTGTCCCTCTGCAGGGCCCCCGGAATTATTCGATGCCTGGCTTTCCCACTTCTGCTTGGAGGAGAAGAAGGGGGAGATCTCAGAGCTCCTTGTAGGCAGCCCCTCCATCCGGGCCCTCTACACCAAGATGGTGAGGACCCAGCCTGCAGGGCCTCAGCCAGCTCCAGGCTTGAGGTGTCGGGAGGTGGGAGGGACATGTTCAGAGTCACTGCGGAGTCATCTGGCCCGGAGAGCACTGGGAGGCTCCATAGAGCCAGACCAGCCATGTCCTGAGCCAAGACCCCACATGGGAGAAGCTGGTTTGCCAGGCTTCTGGCAATTAGAGAATGGTGAGAAATGGAAGGGCCAGCAAAGCCTGATGGGAGTTCTTTTCTCCCTCCTTGGCCAACTCGACTAGGAAGGTGGGTCTGGCTGAAACTTTGGTGGGGGTGGAAGTACTCTGACTATCACTGCTAAGCCACTTACTGGGTCTGAAATCCAGACTGGCTGGGAATAGACTGATAAGGCTGGGGACACAGACCCCACACAAACACTCCCAAAGTCTCACCTCCATTTTCTCCTCCCTCCAGGTTCCAGCAGCTGTTTCCCATTCAGAATTCTGGCATCGGTATTTCTATAAAGTCCATCAGTTAGAGCAGGTATGCTGGTCTAGCATGGGGAGGTCCCCACTCAACCCTGGGGGAAGCAGGCTGGATTTATTGAGAGAAGAAAGGGATACAGGGTGCCAAGAGTTGTGGGATCAGGACCAGGGTCTAGGAAGAGGGTGTCCTGACTGCCTGTGGCCATCTGCTCCCCCACATTCAGGAGCAGGCCCGGAGGGACGCCCTGAAGCAGCGGGCGGAACAGAGCATCTCTGAAGAGCCCGGCTGGGAGGAGGAGGAAGGTAAGAGGCGTTGAGAGGTGAGGGGCAAGTGACACATCTGTGCAGGACACTCTGGGCTGGGCCATGCTCTGTGAAGCCTGGAGAGACTTGGTGCCCATCAGGGAAGAGTAGGGAACAAGCACATTGTATGTGTGAGGAGAGGCGGAGCTAACAAGGGGATATTGAACAAGGCTAGTGGAATTCCAATTTAGCTACAGGAATCATATGTGTCAGTTGGTGTAGATTCCCCTGCCAGCCCATGAACCAGCTGCCGCTTAGTCACTGGGGAGCTTCTTGAAAATCCAGATTCCTTTCCCCACCTTCTAAAGAAGACTGTAAAGATGCGGCCAGACGTGTATTTTAAACAAGCTCCCTGGCAATATTAATGCCCAGGTTGGTTTGGGAACCACTGAGTGAGGGAGGGAGCTGAGCATCTTCTACCTGTAGCTCAGCTTAGAACCACATGTTGAAGCTTTCTGGATGATACAATATTAACGCATTTCTTAAGTGTTTACACCATATGTCCAGGCTGCCCTAAGAGCTCTACACAGAGTCCTTACCACAACCCCATTACCCCTCTTAAGGATAAAAGTAAGTTAAGAGTAAGTTAAAAGTTAGGTGGCTTGCCCAATCATACACCTAGGATGTAGCAGAGCTCAACCTGAACCCAAAACTGACTCACTTCTGAGCCTTGGCTTTCGAATCCATAACAGCCCCTTGGACTGCATTGCTGGAAGCCCACCAGGCATTAGGCCCCAGGGCTAAGCAGGACTTTGACTAGCAGGGAGTGTCTGCAGAAGCGTTGTGATGGCGAAGGGGTGAGCTAAATGACACTATTGAGTCTTTTTTTTTTTTCGTTTTGAGACAGAATCTCACTGTCATCCAGGCTGGAGTGCAGTGGCGCAATCTCCGCCCACTGCAACCACCGCCTCCTGGGTTCAAGCGATTCTCCTGCTTCAGCCTCCTGAGTAGCTGGGATTACAGTCACGTGCCACCACACCCAGCTAATATTTTTTGTATTTTTAGTAGAGATGGGGTTTCACCATGTTGGCCAGGCTGGTCTCAAAAACTCCTGACCTCAGGTGATCCACCCGCCTCATCCTCCCAAAGTGCTGGGATTACAGGCGTGAGCCACCATGCCCAGCTTGAGTCTTGATCAGAGTAAACTTTGGCAGGAACTTGAGAGCTCCAAGGTTGTCTTATGGCTGGCCGGGTTACATTTCCCTCTTGCCCCTGCCTTTCTCTCTCTACAGAGGAGCTCACGGGCATTTCACCCACATCTCCAAAAGAGGCAAAGGTTCCTGTGGCCAAAACTTCTACATTCCCTGAAGGAGGACCTGGCCCCCAGAGCCCCTGTGAAGAGAATCTGGTGACCTCAGTTGAGCCCCCAGCAGAGGTGACTCCATCAGAGAGCAGTGAGAGCGTCTCCCTCGTGACACAGATCGCCAACCCGGCCGCTGCACCTGAGGCACGAGTGCTGCCCAAGGACCTGTCCCAAAAGCTGCTAGAGGCATCTTTGGAGGAACAGGGCCTGGCTGTGGATGTGGGCGAGACTGGACCCCCACCCCCTATTCACTCCAAGCCCCTAACCCCTGCTGGCCACCCCAGCGGCCCAGAGCCCAGGCCTCCAGCCAGAGTAGAGACTCTGAGGGAGGAGGCGCCCACAGACTTACGGGTGTTTGAGCTGAACTCGGACAGTGGGAAGTCTACACCCTCTAACAATGGAAAGAAAGGTAGGTCTGGAGGTCCATGCCCAGAGGGTTGTGTGGGGTCAGGGCCACCTCCCAAGGCAGATTTGTCTCCTTGTCCCTTGTTAGGATACTGTGAGCAGATTTTTTTCGTTTCTGATAATGATGACAGCTGTTATATATTGACTGTTTGCTAACATTTCATTAATTGTAAGTTGCACATAGTCGCTGAAATAAGAATGCATCTTTAATTGTTGGCATCTTAAGAGTCAACAAAACAAGTTTGATGCCAGATCCCATGCTAAATATGTTATATGGCACCTCATTTCTCAGTATTATTGTCCTCATTTTACAAATGAAAAAAGTGAGGCCCAAAAATATTAGGTAACTTGCCCAAGTTCACATGGCCAGGAGGCCCAGATTCAGACCCAGGGCTGTCTGACTCCAAGCCCAGGCCCTGAACTAGCACCCTGGGCCAATTTCTATCTTTTTGGACAATTTAACCTTACCCTGGCTTGGGAATCCCAGTGACATTGATGTTAAGGGTCTTCTTGCTGTGTAACCTTAGGAAAGTCATTCAGCTTCCCCAAGCCTTCATTATTATGAAATATATAAACAAAACTCGTACCTACAGTTTAAAGAAGAAATAATGAACACCCATGAACTTACAGTGACCCAGCTTGAGTAATGGAGCTTCAGTTTCTTATCTGTATAATGGAATTTTAGACTGGAGACTCTGAGTTTATGTCAAAGAGCAACCTCTGTAACTGCAGGAATTAAAGGGCAAGGATAGCCTTGGTGTCAGCCTTTTTGCCACATCCAAAACACCACTTCAGGGATGGCTGATTATCACTAAGAACCCCCCCGCCCCCAGTCCCCCCACCACCTGCACACTTCACGCACACGTCCTCCTGTCTTTGCTAACACTCAGCACCAGCCACAGCCACAAAGCTTGCCCAGCCGGTGAGGCCTGGCCTGCTGGTGCAGGAAGGGACCGGTTTGCCACAGTGGATGGGAAATGGACCCCACCCCACCTCTAACCTATTCCCTGATGGAAACCATGGAGTTTCCAGTCTCCAACCCAGTGCCTCCCTTCTGACTCTGATCAGTGAGGTCATCCATTGGGCTCCTACCTGTTTTGTTTTGTTTTTTTGTTTGTTTATTTGTTTGTTTTTTGAGGCGGAGTCTCACTCTCACCTAGGCTGGAGTGCAGCGGCGTGATCTCAGCTCACTGCAACCTCCGCCTCCCGGGTTCGTGCCATTCTCCTGCCTCAGCCCCCCGAGTAGCTGGGACTACAGGCGCATGCTGCCACGCCCGGCTAATTTTTTGTATTTTTAGTAGAGATGGGGTTTCACTGTGTTAGCCAGGATGGTCTCGATCTCCTGACCTTGTGATCTGCCTGCCTTGGCCTCCCAAAGTGCTGTGATTACAGGCGTGAGCCATCGTACCCAGCCTGAGCTCCTACCTGTTCTTTATGAGACACTGAGTGGGAGAGGGGCAGAAGCTGCAGCCTTTGTGGGGAAGCATAAAGCAGGATGGGCCAGTCTGGTACTGGAGGAGTTCAGAGAAAAAAGGAATCTCTGGACATCTGCGGTGCTTTGCTGAGGAGACAAGCCATGTATAGGAGAGTTGGCGAGTTTGGGGCAGGTGCAGGGGAGTGGTAGTCTAAGCTGAGGAGGCCTACAAAGACCAGCTGGCAAAGGGCATGGGGCATGTTTAAGGGGCAGTGACCTAAACCCACTCTTCTGTATTCTCTCCCAGGAGAAGGAGGTACAAGAAGGGTGGGTGGGTTGACTCAGAAATAGAACTTCAGAATGTAAAACCTTAAGCTGGATTCAGAAGGTTGGCCTTGGGGCCATAAAGCAGCAGAGCATGGATGCTAAGGGTGTGGGTTCTGGAGTTCAGACAGTTCTGGGTTCAAATCCCAACTTTGTTCATAAGTCATGTGGCTTCAGAAAGATTACTGATCTTCTCTAAGCCTTTGTTTGCTCCTCCATAAATGGGATAATTGTTTCATGATAGATCCTCCATCAGAGCAGAATTCAAGTAGAGCCCTGCTTTGGGGAAATGATAATAGAGGTGACATTCTCTGAGCACTTCCTGTGTGTCTAGATCTGTGCTAAGCACTTGATATGCATATTACTCAATCCTTACAAAAGCCCTGTGAGATCTGTGTACTTTCTCTCCTATTTCTAGTGGTAGGAACCTGAGATCAGTGACCCACCCAGTAAATATTTCAGAGTGTGTGAAATAGTCCTGTAGGAGAGGGAAGAGTAGGTGATGGGCCTGACAAGTGTAATAGGGTTGCTGCGTGGATGGTCCCAGGGCCCACTGAGGTTGTGATTGTAGATTTTAAGTGAGACCATCAACCTGTTGTATTTTCGTTCAGCCACATTCAGTTGCTCAGGTGCAGGAACAGAGCAGATGGGGAGTTGGATCTAATTAGGTTCAAGTTTAGCCAGGTAAAATCAGTGGATGAAAAGAAGAAAGTCCGCTGGGCACAGTGGCTCACACCTATAATTGCAGTACTTAAGGGAGGCTGAGGCAGGTGGATCGCTTGAGCCCCGGAGTTTAAGACCAGCCCTGGCATTGTGGTGAAACCCCATCTCTACAGAAAATCCAAAAAATTAGCCAGATGTGGTGGCACGTGCCTGTAGTCCCAGCTACTCGGGAGGCTGAGGTGGGAGGATCACCTGAGTGGGGAGGTTGAGGCTGCAGTGAGTTGAGATCGCTGCACAGCCCTCCAGCCTGGGTGACAGAGCTGAGACCCTGTCTCAAAAAAATAAAAAGGAAAGAAAAGAAAGTATATGCAAGAAGCGATAAGAATGATGCCTCACGGAATCTGAGCTGAGTAAGGGAGAGAATGAGGGATAGTGAAACAGTTGGACGGTTCCAAATTATAGGTTTCATTTGGAATTGGGCTACAAAGGGTGATCAGAAAAAATCAGTAGTGGTTGGAGACTGGATGGAATTGAAATTATAGGAGAGGTAAACATAAGCTCTTAACCACTCTACTATGCTGCCTCTGCTGCCCTCGGGGCCTGTGAAAGGAGAGGCTGAGGATGTGCTACAGAAGACCCACAAGAAACAACTGTAGTCAGGTGGGAGGAAGCCAGAGTCTTGGACTAGGCTGGAACAGCGGGAACAGAGTAGAGGAAATAAATCTTAAAAGGAAGAATGGGGGCTTGGAGACAAAGTGACTCCTTTTTCCTGTTGGGCCCACATCCTAGGGTGACATAAGGCTTGGTCTCTGGGTATAGCAGAGTCTCTTGGGGTACCCTAGCCAAAGGGTTTTACTGGGTCCCAGGGTGATCCCTGTCATCGCAGAGCTGCTTTCCACCTACGTTTTGTCACAGGATTCGTCTGTTCTGAGAGACTGGACTTCTTTCTGCAGAGGAGGGGAGGAGAGATTGGGGCAGGCCTGTGGCCTGGAAGGAGGCTGGAGGTTAAGACCTCACTTCATGACTGTGTGACCTAAGAGCAGTTTTGCCTCTATTTCTTAACTGGGGAAGCAGAGAGCCAATGAAACAGAATAAAATGAGCTGTGAGTGACAGCACTACAAAGTTAGCAATCACCTGAAAACTTCCATTTTCAAAACCAAACCAGTAGAACTCCATCCTGAAGTCTTGAATTGTAGCATAGGCCACCTCTCTGCCACATGCACATTGTAATGGAGATCTTAGTGCTCTCCTGTGTGACAGGACAGGACGGTGGAAGGAGGCAGATGGTAGAGAGAGCCCAGCTTCACAGCTCCCTGCACCACCTGAAGCCTTCATTTCCTCATCTGTATACTGGGACTGTTAATACCCACCCAAGAGGTAGATGTGGAATATTCCAGAAATGTTAGTGGATACTCTGTTCTCTACCCCTGAAAGGGTCTGCCATAGCATTTAAGCCTGAAGAGACGGTTTCAAGTCCCTAGAGGGCAACCTGAGGTTAGGGAAAGCTGTCATGGCCACAACCAAAGCCCTGAAGTGAGGAAGCAGCCAAGAGTCCAGCTAACCCACAGGAAGCCTGTGGTGACAGCCAGATGAATGTTACCTAAGTGTCCTGAAGGCACAGAGAGATGTAGGTGCAGAGTCAGAAGAACTGGGTCTTGGCTGCCCTGACTTGCTGAGGTACCGTGTACAGAATGACTTAACTCTGAGACAAGGCCCTTAGAAGAAAGGCAGCACCATTCATTACATAGCCATGTGTATATTATATGTAGTAGGCACTTTACATTCATACCTCTAATTCTAACACCGTTGTTTCTCAAACGGCAGGCCCAGGTCTACACAGAATCACACAGGTACCTGCTTATAATGCAGCCTTCCCAGCCACCAGCTAACCCTGCTGAGTCTTAGTTGGGACTGGGGGTGGGCAGGGTAGGAGTCTGCATTTTAATACGCTTCTCCAGTGGTTCTTTGCAGAGGGTGCTTTTATCCACATTTTATAAATAGACTGAAGCCCACAATAATTTGCCTAAGACTACACACAGTAAAGGAGTAGGTTATTCAACCCAGGTCTGCCGGCCCCAGAGACCATGCTCTGGCTAGAAGAGAGGGTGATGCAGGATACCATATAAGGAACGTGGGAGCGGGGCTGAGGGGTAGGTCTCAGCACGGAGGCATCTGGTGAGGAGTAGGTCGGAGAAGAAGAAACGGAGATGTTTACTGGTCATGCCATTGGAGGATCAGGGACACACTCTTTTTAAAGGTACTTAAAAAAAAAAAGACTACAGGCCGGGTGCGGTGGCTCACGCCTGTAATCTCAGCACTTTGGGAAGCTGAGGCGGGCAGATCACGAGGTCAGGAGATCGAGACCATGCTGGCTAACACGGTGAAACCTCATCTCTACTAAAAATACAAAAAATTAGCCAGGCGTGGTGGCGGGCGCCTGTAGTCCCAGCTACTCGGGAGGCTGAGGCAGGAAAATGGTGTGAAACCAAGAGGCGGAGCTTGCAGTGAGCCGAGATTGTGCCACTGCATTCCAGCCTGGGCGAGAGAGAGACTCCATCTCAAAAAAAAAAAAAAAAAAGATTACAAAATAATATGTGTTCATTTTAGGAAAAAAATTAGGGAAAATCACCCCATGAACTCATCACCTAGAGATAACTTTGCTAGTGTATTTGGATATCTTGCTCATCTCTTCGCATGCATGCATCTGTGGGCACATTTTAAAGCTGGAATCATACTGTACATGCTTTATTGAAAGGAACTATTTGTGTAGTTTACTTCTTAGTAATAACATATATATATATATTTTTAATATTACCTATAAGAAGTCATAGCCAAATATGAATGTTTAGAGCAATGATCGTCAGATAGTACAGACAGGCATCAGAATCACCTAGAGCAGGGGGTGGTAAGCTTTTACTGTACAGGACCAGACCATAAATATTTTAGGCTTTTGGGGCCGTGCGGTCGAAATTACTCATCTCTGCTCTTGTAGCATGAAAGCAGCCATACACAGTATATAAACAAATGATGTGACATGGCTAGATTTGATCCATGGGCCATAGTTTGCCAACGTCTGGTTTACGGAAAGGGTCTGTAACTATTGAGTTAGAACACTATGTGTTCTAAAAACTTGAAATACATAAGAGAACAAAACAAAAGATCCCGGCCCTCACAGGGCTCATATTCTAACTCCTCTATTAATATACAATAAACATATTAAGTCTGATTATGTAGTATGTTAGAAAGTGATCGCTACAATGGGAAAAAGAACAATCCAGAGCCAGGCGCGGTGGCTCACGCCTATAATCCCAGTACTTTGGGAGGTCGAAGCGGGTGGATCAACTAAGGTCAGGAGTTTGAGACCAGCCTGGCCAACATGGTGAAACCCCGTTTCTACTAAAAATACAAAAATTAGCCAGGGATGGTGGCGTGCACCTGTAATCTCAGCTACTAAGGAGGCTGAGGCAGGAGAATCACTTGAACCTGCGAGGCAGAGGTTGCAGTGAGCCAGGATCGCGCCACTGCACTCCAGCCTGGGCGACAGAGCGAGACTCCGTCTCAAAAAATAAATAAGTAAAAATACAAAAAGCTGGATATGGTGGCAGGTGCCTGTAATCCCAGCTACTCAGGAGGCTGAGGCAAGAGAATCTCTTGAACCCAGGAGGCGGAGGTTGCAGGCAGCTGAGATTGTGCCACTGCACTCCAGCCTGGGTGACAGAGCGAGACTCTGTCTCAGAAAAAAAAAAAAACTAGAGCAGAGTGAGGGTGATGATGGGTTGCTCTTTAAACTAGGATAGTCAGTGTAGGCCACATCTAGAAGGTACGATTTGAGCAGTGGCATGAAGGAAGTGAAAAGTTGGTCCTGTAGATATCTGAGGAGATGAGTTCCAGGTGCAGGGAACAGCCCATGCAAAAGCCCTAAGTTGGGAATGCGCCTGGTATGTTTCTGGAGGAACAAGATTAGTAATGGGCAGAATGGAGTGAGGAAGAAGAGGTCCACTGTTTGGGGGTTCGAGGGGAGGATTTTTGTTTTGTTTTCTTTAGAGACAGGGTTTTGCACTGTCCACAGGCTGGACTGCAGTGGCATGATCATAGCTCACTGCAGCCTTGAACTCCTGGGCTCAAGTGATTATCTCACCTCAGCCTCCTACGTCGCTGGGACTCCTCAGGTGTGTCCTACCATGCCTGGCTAATTTTTAAATTTTCTTCTAGAGACAAGGTCTCAGTTCACTGTTGATTTCCTCTGGAAGATTTCTTTGACTCTCTTGGAGCCTCTGGGCCAAAGCGCTTCTCCACTGTTTAGTAACCTGCCTTTTCTGAGGTAATAGTTTAAGGCTGTTTGGCATGGATGTGAAGTCCTTCTCCAGCCTAACCTCTAACAGCCTACAGTGTTCCACCGTGTAACTCACCATTTACTTGTCTAATTCCCTGTCAGTGGACTTTGAGATTGTTTCTAGGTTTCCATCACTATGACAGCACTGCAGTGAACACTCTTTGCTAAATTTCTGACTGAATCCAAGATTTTTCCTTAGAATAGATTCTTAGAAGTGGGGACCAGGTGCGGTGGCTCACAACTATAATCCCAGCACCTTGGGAGGCCGAGGTGGCCAGATCATTGAGGTCAGGAGTTTGAAACCAGCCTGGCCAACGTGGTGAAACCCCGTCTCTACTAAAAATACAAAAATTAGCCAGGTGTGGGGGTGGGTGCCTGTAGTCCCAGCTACTTGGGAGGCTGAGGCAGGAGAATCGCTTGAACCCGGGATGTGGAGGTTGCAGTGAGCCAAGATCACACCACTGCACTCCGGCCTGGGTGACAGAGCGAGACTCCATCTAAGAAAACAAAACAAAACAACAAAGTGGGATTGCTGCGCCAGAGTGAACACAGAATGTAAAGACTTGTGTATTTGTGAGACCCTTGTGAACCGTGCTATCTCCCCAGCTACACCCTCTTCAGGTGCCCCTTCCCTGCCTCCTCCTGCTTTTCACACTGTGGCTCATGGTTCCAGGCTCAAGCACGGACATCAGTGAGGACTGGGAGAAAGACTTTGACTTGGACATGACTGAAGAGGAGGTGCAGATGGCACTTTCCAAAGTGGATGCCTCCGGGGAGGTGAGTGGGCCTGGCGGGTCAGAGGGAAGTGAGCCTAATGGTCATGGGTGTGAGCGCTCTCCCCAGCCAGCCCAGCTGTCCCCTCAGGAGGGTCCCTGCTCCTGTCTGAGGTGACAGTTGTGGGAAAGGAGCTGGAGCTTCCTGCTCAGACCCACAACAGTGGTCATCAGCAGGCTGCACTTGCCCTCAGTTCCAGGGTAGATAGAGGGGAGAGTTCTTGACCTTAGCTGTGTATCAAAATTGCCTGAGAAACTGCTTAAGAAAACAGATGTCATGCTGAGTGCGGTAGCTCACACCTGTAATCCCAACACTTTGGGAGGCCAAGGTGGGAGGATTGCTTGAGGCCAGGAGTTCAAGACCAGCCTGGCCAATATAATGAGACCCCATTTCTATTTTTGAAAAAAAAAAAAAAAAAAAAAAAAAAAAGAAAACAGACATCAAACCCTGCCTGACCTTCTGAGTTGTGGTCCCCAGGTATGAGGCTTGAGTATATACTTGGCCTTGGAGACAAAAGACCAGTGTGATCAAGGGCAAGTTACTTAACCTGAGCCCCTGGTTCCTCATCTAAAACATGGAACTGATCATTATAAGACCTGGCTTATAAGCTGTAATGAGGTGATCCATGTAGACACCTTAGGGCTATTGCCTGAGACATGGTGGCACTCAGGAGACATTAGTGATAAACCCCACAAAACCCATTCCAGTTATTAAACTCAAAGAGGCCTTAGTACTGTTATTCTTCACTACCTCTCAGAATCAAAAGTGGCTCATTTAATTGAGAGGTTGGAACAGTCCAAAGCTCTCCCAGCTAATAAGTGACAGGATTGAGGCTGCAGCCCAGACATCTGATTCATGTCAGCGTTAGTTCCACTGTCACATAAGAACCACATGAGTCCTTCCATCATGTAACTCATGAGCCTGTTAGAGGTGGACAGATTAGAGAGACATGTGAAGGGCCTCCTTTTTCATGATGGGAAACCGAAGCCTTGGTGGAGTATTTTACCTACTCAGGAGTATTTTGCACTTGTGACTACCTCACTATACCCAGGACAGAGAAGGCCTGTAGTGCCCTGTCAGGCCACAGGGGCTTGCTGGCTTTTTGTGTCTTTGCAGCCCCCTTTAAAACCTGACGTGCAGTACACCTGAGCATTCTAGAACCTGCTATACCAGGGCTTAGCCAACAGCAGGCCAAGAGTAGGAACAAAGCAAGAAAAGGTTCCGTGGGGAGACTTGAGCTGGGAATTAGGGTGTTGGCGCCCCTAGTGAAGACCTAGTGGGCATCTGTAGGCCACTGCCACCCCTGCTTTTGACCACAGTGCCACTCAGGCAGTGGCCCCCATTCACCCAAAGACTAAGTAACTTGCCCTTGATTACACGGGTCTTTTGTGTCCAGGGCCAAGTATCTGCTCAGGCCTCCTAAGTTCTCTGCATCTCAGAGCCATGGCATTATCTGCTCAGCAGGAGGCAAGTTCCCCTTAACGGACTGAGGCTGACTTGGTTCCTGCAGGCAGCTATGACCTTGTGGTGTCTGGTGTTGATGGGGGAAGTGTTTCCTTTAGGTCTGAAATAATCAGAGCAGCAGGCCCACCCCTCAGGCAGAGGGCAGCTCTGCCCCTCAGACACATTCCTCGAGACTAGAGGTTCACTCTCAGTGGGACCTCAGAGTATGGCCTAGGGTAGGGGATGGGAGGTGGCTCTGCTCAGCAAAGGGAGGTTAGGTCTGGGCCTGACTCAGGAGTAACTATGTGTTTGTGATCTCCATTGCCCCCTCCCATTTGCAGCTGGAAGATGTAGAGTGGGAGGACTGGGAGTGAGGGAGCCAGAGGGAGCAGCTCCCCAACCCATGGCATCTCTCGCCTCCCTCGCTCGTCTCAGCCCAGCCCTGGAAGACTGAGAATGTTCCCCCAAATCTCCTCTGCCAACCAGAGCTCTCGGCACAGATTCTGGTGGCTCCCTGCTGGCCCTCTGGGCCTCTGCTCACGCCTGGGAAGGGGCTCTCTAAATCCCGGCCAGGAACTCTGACTTGTGCCAACAATAGGATGACCCAAGGGAGAGGAAACCTATCCCCCTCACCAGAAGAGCCTGTGTTTTTCTGCTGAACACCCACTGTTCCTGAGGACTCCTGATGGGAAGTCCCAAGGGATAGTTCTAGCCCCTCTGCCTGTGTAGACAGAAGCTAAACCACCAGTCTCTCGGAGGAAGCTGAGACAACATACTCTGTCCATACATCAGCAGGCAGGGAGGGCCATGCCACCTACCCTTGGCTAAACAGGGACAGCGAACACATTTTGGTTCCTATCCCGGTAGGTAAGAGGCACTTATCTCTGGGAAATTTGCCTCTCTTGGGAATCTCCCCCTCCCAGGCATTTTCCATTCCTGGAAAGGCTCCTTTGGGGTTCAGAATCCAGAGACCAAACCCTGACCCACCTCCTTCCTTTCCTCCAGCCCACGCTGGTCTGTCCCCATGCCTTCCCAGGGCTTCTTCATGTCAGATGCACCCAAGTCCTTAGCCCAGCTGTGCCACCTGCAGGAGTTCGCTCTTGCGTTTCTTCCCCTCCCCAAGAAGGGAGGGGGCCACTTCAGGCCCTTCTGTGTGTTGCCTGGCAGGATACCTTGTCCAACCAGCTACCCACCTCAACTCCCCTGTAGCTTAGGACACAAAACAGCTACCAGCGGTACAGAGCGGTGATCAAAGCCGAGTACTTACAACTCCGGTAAGCCTAGCTTCTCTGCCTCAGCCCTTCTGCTTCTGGAAGGGCTATCCTGGGGGTGAACCTGAAACTCTCATCAGGCTTCTGCAAAAGCTCTTCTTCCTGAAGACAGACCCAGCCTTTGTGCTCTCACCCTCCACTCTGGTAAAGCTGCACCTCTGGGGGAATGAGGGGCTGCAGGAATTTCTGGAGAGCCTGGTGCTTCACGATGCTGCTCTGGTGATTCTTGTACCTAATCTGGTGTGCTCACCAATGAGTGAAAGGGATGGTGGGTCAGGGACACCGAGAGGGTGAGGTCACTTCCACTTCAAACCTTCAGTGAGGGGGTGGGATGGAGAGAATGCTGAATCTTTTTTTTGACGGGATGGGGTTTTTCTCTTTGTAATTATTTCTTTAGTTTAATTAACTTTTTGGTTGTTTGTGCAATATTATATATTTTAAATTATAATGCGTCTCCCCAGAGTATTTTGTAGCTGGGAAAAGAAAAAAGGAAAAAAAGAAAAAAAGATTCTAACAGCTGTTAGTTTTATAATTAAAAAAGAAAGAAAAAAGAACTTTGTCCTGAACCTTTTACAGACTTGCCGTTAACAGCATTAAAGTGATTCAACCGAAGCTGGAAGGTGTCTGGGGGTCTGTTTTCGTCCCCTTGGCAGCTGCACTGGGCCAGGGCAGGACTGGTTCCCACTTGGAGCCAGAGACAGGGTAGGGGGATAGCCTGGGTCCAGAGGACGTCGCTTGTCCTCATCCCAGATTCAGCTTTGCCTTTGGGATGAGAAAGGGTCAGGGCTCCCAGCAGGCCTCTCACTGGGACAAGGAGTCGGGAGGCCATCTCTGCACTCCCAGCGCCTTTGCTTTCCTTTGGAAAGGAAGTTGCAACCACGATGGCTTCAGTTGCTCTTGGTCATTTTTCTCCCGTCTTCCCCGTTTGTATATGATTCTTGGGTCTGTTTTAATTAACTTTAGTATGAAAATCACTTGTCAGGCCAGGCACGGTGGCTCACGCCTGTAATCCCAACATTTTGGGAGGCCAAGGTGGGTGGATCACTTAAGGTCAGGAGTTCCAGACCAGCCTGGCCAACATGGTGAAACCCCATCTCTACTAAAAATACAGAAATAGCCAGGCGTGGTGGTAGGTGCCTGTAATCCCAGCTACTGAGGAGGCTGAGGCAGGAGAATCGCTTGAACCTGGGAAGCAGAGTTGCAGTGAGCTGGGATCGTGCCACTGCACTCCAGCCTGGGCGACAGAGCAAGACTCTTAAAAAAAAAAAAAAGGAAGTCTGAATGAGGCCCTTTGATTCCATGAAGATCTCTAAAAGGAAAGAGTAGTAGTAAGGCTGGGGTAGATGTAGGTAAGTTTTAGGATAAGTAAACTTAAAGCGTAAAATATATATCACCATTTTAGAAGCGGGTTTTTGGGTTTGCTTTCTCCCCCTACTTTATTGGGGAGCACTTGCCATCATTGCTTTTATCAAGTGCTTGCTAGCCATGGATGCCAACGAACTTCTTCAATTGAAGGCCGGAGGGTCATGTCGGGTTCCAGGAGCCTCTTGAGCAGGTCCTGGCAATCGGCCGAGATGCTCAGATGAGTGGGGAAGGACACCCCCTTCTGCTGCTGCCACAGCATCTTAGGGATGTCTGTGTCGTCAAAAGGTAGGCTGGCACAGAGCATGACATACAGGACCACACCCATGCTCCAGACATCACCTTTCTTGCTATCGTGGGGAATACCCTGCAGCACCTCGGGGGCAGCATAGGCTGTACTGCCACAGAAGGTCTGGCTCAGCTCCCGGCGTGACTTGGGCAACACCTTGGCAAAGCCAAAGTCAGTCAGCTTCAGGTTGAAGCCCTGCAACAAGGCGTTCTCGCACTTGAGGTCCCGGTGGGCCACACCACAGCCATGGCAGTAGCGGATGGCCTCAACCATCTGACGGAAGAGGGCCTTGGCCTGGCTTTCAGGCAGTGGCCCCCCATTCAGCACGCAGTCAAAGACATCCCCTCCCTCAGCCAGCTCCATCACCAGGCAGACTTTCCCGTCGGCAGACTCCAGCATCTCATACACCTGGATGATGTTCTTGTGGTCCAGGGTACGGACAATTTGGAGCTCCCGAGGCAGGAATCTCTGGATAAACTCTGAGGAAGTAAGGGGAGGAGAGATGGGCTGGCAGATCAGAAAGGCCCACCTCCTCATGCCTGTCTCCTGCCTTCCAACTTCTGCCCACCTTGTCTGGGTCTTATTTCCTGGCTCCCTTAATGGTCTTAAATGTGTCTAGCTGCTTGGACTTTGCAAAGAATGTTCACTTCTATTATTTTTGTCGTTAGTATATTATTCAAAAGAAGCACTCCCCACCAGCCTTGTGGACTGTTTTGAGCAGTCTGTGAGACTGGGTATCAGGTGCTTTAGGGACTTTAAGACAAAGCCACAGAATCACAAATTATAAGACCTGATTTGTCCACAGGGTGGTGAGCCAGCTCCTCCCGCCGCTGTCCCGACCCCACAATTCTTTCCGTGAGTCCTGTCTTCCTTTTTCCCATCTCCACAGGCCTCGGCACCAGCCCCTGTTCTCTACTAGCCCTGGCTGTGGCCTCTGCCAGTCTCTGTTTCCCTGCCGGAAAGGAAAGCCTGGCTCAGGTTGTGCCTCTGAGGATCCTTCACCTCATGCCACTTTCATCTTGCATTCTGGGGGGTGTAATGTTCCTGGACTCCCAGAACCCCTGTGTTCCCCGCTGACCCACTCCAGAGCTGCCATTGGGCTTGCTTGGTTCCAGGCCAGCGGGAGCAGGGAATGATCGAATGATCTTTCCAACAGGAGGAAGCACCCACCCACCTCAGCCAGCCGTCCCTCCTTCCCTCCAAAGGGGGCCCCGGCTCACCTTCTGGCCCTCCCATCTTGTCTATAACTTTAATTGCCACTTTTCTTTGGTGTTTTTTGGAAAATGCTTCTTTGACTTTTGAGTAGGTCCCTTCCCCAATGGTCTTGCCCAGCTGGTACCCATTGGAGAGCAGAAAGTCCTCCATGCTGTCTAGCGCCGCCTTCCTATCACCCTCTCAGCTCATGCTGCCTCTGCAAGGCAGCTCTACTCCACCATCGCCCTTGGCCTGCTCCTTTTCTCCCCAAGGACTTCATCCGCAGCCACCCCCAGCGTTAAAACATTTTCTGTCTGGACACAGCTGCGGGTGGTGGGGAGGGACAGGGCCAGACATTTTTAAACTCCGGTGCAATTGTGATGTAGATGCTGTGTGACCCTTGGCCAAAATGGGCAGTGCCCCTACCTGCCCTCACTACCACCACCAAACCGAGCCCGGATTAAGTCACCGCCAAGCCCGCCCCTGCGCCAGGCACTGAGTCGTAGCCCCGCCTGGGAGGGCGCTCCGCGGCGTCTGTGTGGGCCAGGAATGCCCGGCTCCTCGGCGTGGACGCCGCCTCGCGGCGGGTTGCCCTGGCCTGCTGCACCCCCCTCGGGTGGCCCGGGTCTGCGCGACCCCGTCTCCAGGCGCCATGGCCAGAGCCCTCCAGTCCCCGGTTCTGGCCCGCGCTGAGTGCCAGGGGCGGCAGGGGGCACCGTTGGGGGTTCTCCACTGGGAGGAACGTGCTCTGTGAGGTCAGCGCGCCGCGGCCCGAGTCACAATGCTGCCCTCCTCGACGCCCGGGCCCGGGCACGCCGCAGAGACCTGCCCGGCTCCGCCTGGACCAGAGCGTTCTCCCGCGGCCAGGGTTCGGGCAGCTGCTTCTAGCCTGGGACCGGTCTCAGCCTCCGGGAGGTGAGCGACGGCCCAGGTGGCGGGCGCGAGGCGGCGGCGCCCGGCGGCCCGGGAGAGGCCTGACCGCCACTCCCCGCGCAGAGCGCCCCGGGGCCTGGACATGAGCGCCCAGGAGTCCCCGCAGGGTCGGAGATTCCCCATTGAGGCCGGAGACTCCCGTGGCCTTGCCGCTGCCCCCGAGTCCCAGGACAGCCCGGAGGCGGTAGCGACGGAGCACAACCGGGTCAGGTAAGGCCCGCGCCCCACGCCCCACTCTGGCCTTCCCGCGGCCCCGCCCTCCGTCCCACTTGGCGCCACCAGCAGTCAGGTCCCCGCATCCACGTCCGGACCCCCGGGGACCCCAGGTGCACTCCCTGGATGCGCCCCACAGGATGGGCCAAGCCCCTGCCTCAGCGCCCCCTGTCGCGCCCCGCTTTCCCCAGGCCGCTTCGTCGCTGCCCTGGGTGCCACTGCCTGACGCTGCCGCACGTGCCCATCGATGTCTACCGGGCCATGGGCGGGAGCCCCCGGGCCCGCGCCACGTGAGTGCGTCTGCTCCCTGCGGCTCCGCGGGAGCTGGGCGGGAACGAGGCCCCCTGCGGGCCACCACGCTGAGGTCGCATGCGCCGAGCACGAGACGATGCACATTTTAAAATAAAAGAATGATGCACATTTTAATAAAGCACAGCATAAACTGTTCTTTCCACTCCGGGCTGGCAGTGTATGTCTATCCGTCGGGCCCACCGGCTGCTCTGCCCAGTCCAATAACACTTTCCCTTCCGCGGCCTCCTCGTTGGGACCCAGCCCTTCGGCCTTTCAACCTATGCCACTTCACTCCTCCCATATCTTGCTGGTCCTGACCCCTCCTGGGCAGCCTTTCCCTGGGGCCCTGCCCTGGTCCATCTCTCTAACCCTCTCGTGGTTCTCCGGTGAAATTCACATCACTGTGCTGGACCCTGGCAACCCACAGAAGCGGGGAACAGGAGGGAGAGGTGGACCAACAAGTAACATGGAATACAGCCAATGGCCACCCATACCAGGCCCTTTATTTTATTTATTATTTAGTTATTTAGTTAGTTAGTTATGAGATGGAGTCTCGCTCTGTTTCCCAGGCTGGACTACAGTGGCACGATCTCTGTTCACTGCAACCTCCGCCTCCCAGGTTCAAACAATTCTGCCTCAGCCTCAGCTGGGACTACAGGCGCCCGACCAGGCCCATTTTAATCCTCTCGCGAGAGAAGTTCTGCGACAAAGTTCTGCGACTTGCTCTTTGCGGCCCTAGGCGCCTGGGGCCTTCCTTATTGGAAGGGTTTGGAGCTGCCCCAGTCCATCCTGAGCCTTGGTTTCTCCCAGGACTGAAGGGATCATAAAAAGATTGGGGAGGCCGGGCACGGTGGCTCACGCCTGTAATCCCAGCACTTTGGGAGGCCGAGGCGGGCGGATCACGAGGTCAGGAGATGGAGACCATCCTGGCTAACACAGTGAAACCCCGTCTCTACTAAAAATACAAAAAATTAGCCAGGCAAGGTGGCGGGCACCTGTAGTCCCAGCTACTCGGGAGGTTGAGGCAGGAGAATGGCGCGAAGCCCCGGGGGGCGGAGCCTGCAGTGAGCCGAGATCGCGCCACTGCGCTCCAGCCTGGGCGACAGCGAGACTCTGTCTCAAAAAAAAAAAAAAAAAGATTGAGGAAGAGGCCATTTGAAAAATGTTGGCTTGCCAGGCGCGGTGGCTCACGCCTGTAATCCCAGCACTTTGGGAGGCCGAGGCGTGTGGATCACAAGGTCAGGAGTTTGAGACCAGCCTGGCCAACATGGTGAAACCCCATCTCTACTAAAAATATAAAAATTAGCTGGGTGTGGTGGTACACACCTGTAATCCCAGCCACCTGGGAGGCTGAGGCAGGAGAATCGCTTGAATCCAGGAGGCAGAGGTTGCAGTGAGCTGAGATCACGCCACTGCACTCCAGCCTGGGCAACAGAGCAAGACTCTATCCAAAAAAAGAAAAAGAAAGAAAGAAAGAAAGATGTTGGTTTAACTTCCTATTTTACAGATGAGTGAACTGAGCCTTTGGGACTTACTCAAGGTCCCCCAATGAGAGTCTAGCACACTCCTCAGCATCCTGAGACCACATGCCCTAAGATCTACCCTTGGAGGGGCCCATGACAGGAAGCCTGCCCGGAAGTGCTAGTATTTAAGCTAAACAACTATTTTCTACTTTCCAATTTTGCTTTAATGAGCCCGTATATTCTACTTTCCAATTTTGTATGGGGGGAGTGTAACCTAAAGGTCAGGTTCAGTCTCCTGTCCCCTGAAATCTAAGGACAATTGATTCAACACCCTCCTCTAATCCTCATGGGGTAGAGAAGTCCAAGCTTTCCCTAGAGCACCTTAGAATTCCACGTCACCCAAAAGGGATACCCTTCTCAGTTTCCACATAAAATGCTCTCCCAGGCAGTCCCCATGTAGGAGGCTTACTAAAAGGGCCTATTTCCTCACTGGTTTAATTAAAAAAAAAAAAAGGCATCAGCTGGTCTCTTTGGACTCTGCCAGCCCCCAAACAGTGAATCCTCATTCTTCCTTTTTTTTTTTTTTCATCTCTCCCACTTCCTTTCTCCTTTCTTCTCAACCCTCCTTTCCTTAAAAAAAAAAAAAAAAAAAAAAAAATAGGCCAGGCATTGTGGCTCAGGCCTGTAATCCCAGCACTTTGGGAGGCTGAAGCAGGAGGATCACTTGAGCCCAGCAGTTCAAGACCAGCATGGAAAACAGCAAGATCCCATCTCTAAAAACAAAACAAAAAAACCAGGTATGGTGGCATGTGCCTGTAGTCCTAGCTACTGGGGAGCCTGAGGCAGGAGGATTGCTTGAGCCCAGGAGTTTGAGGCTGCAATGAGCCAAGGTCACACTGCTGCACTCCAGCCTGAGCAACAGAGTGAGATCCTCTCTCTAAAAAAAATTAGGCCGGGCACGGTGGTTCACGCCTCTAATCCCAGTACTTTGGGAGGCTGAGGCAGGCGGATCATAAGGTCAGGAGTTCGAGACCATCCTGGCTAACATGGTGAAACCCCGTCTCTACTAAAAATACAAAAAAATTAGCCAGGCGTGGTGGCGGGCACCTGTAGTCTCACCTACTCGGGAGGCTGAGGCAGGAGAATGGTGTGAACCCGGGAGGTGGAGCTTGCAGTGAGCCGAGATCACACCACTGCACTCCAGCCTGGGCGACAGAGTGAGACTCCATCTCAAAAAAAAAAAAAAAAAAAAAAAAAAAATTTAGAAACCAGTTACTGCCATGTCCCACGTACCTGATTTGTGAGGGATACAAAGATTCTAGACGCAGTCCTTGCCAGTGGGGCTAGTTAGCTCTAGAATGTCCATGAGCAAGGGGAAGGGCATTCCCTTTGGGGAGGAAGCATTGTGGGTAAAAGCCTGGAGGCAGGAAAGTGAAGGACAATTTCAAGAAACTCGGTTCATCAATTTTCATCAACACCTTCCTGGGCCATGCCTGGTACTGAGACCCCAGGCCTGAATCTGACATCATTTTCCCTTTCAGAGCATAGAATGCAGGGGATCCAGGAATGGGTTAACAAAAGAGAAGCTGGATTAAGGAGGCCTTTGTGTACCAGGTGAAGGAGTTTGAACTTTGTTCTGCAGGCAGGCAGAGTACGACAGGCTCCTACCTGGGTCACTTCACTCTCCTATTTCTCTTCTCTTCCATTCTGTTCTCTGTTTCTTCTTACTCCTTTCCGCTGGAAAAGCCACTGGCCGAAACTAGTGCTGAGTTCAAGTCCTGACTCTGCTGTTTTTCTAACTGTGCAGTCTTGAGCTAGTTACTTAGCCCCTCTGAGCCTCCATCTTCAAATCTGTAAAATGGGGCTAATTGACACCTGGTAGAGTTTCAGTAAGGACCTGTATGTATAGCACCATGCAGGAATCACTGCCACAGCTACCACTTGATAAGCAAGAGAGATGCTACGGCTGCTGCTCCTACCTTTGGCTTCAAGGGGCAGCAGAGAGCCAGACAGCCAAAGACACTGTCCCCAGGGGTTGGGTGCTGTCCAGCCCTGAAGAGGGCTGAGGAAACCCTCTTGCCTGCCTCTGCCAACTTCCTAGCAGTTCTGTTCAGAAGCCTAAGAACTTGGTGGGGGGATTGGGGGCAGGGGAATTTCCAGGGGAATCCCCAGGTAGAAAAGACAGAGCTGCCTCCCTCACCCTAAAGGGTACCTCTGTCCCTGGACCCCAGTGCAGGACCCAATGCAGATCCCAGCCTTACTCTCTGGGCCTGAGGAATGGGGAGGGGCCAGGCAAAGGGGGATGCTCAAATCACTGCCTTCCCTGACTTCTTTCCCAGACACCTTATTAGCCAGCCCCTCCCTAAGGGACCCCCTTTTAGAAGGAGGGGGCGAAGTACAGATGGACCCCCCAGGTTACCATGGAGACAGCAGGGAAAGGGTTGCTGTATCACCATGGCAATAACTGACGTCAGCACTACCCTTTCCCATCGCTTGATATGAGAGGGGGACAGCCACCCCAACCACAAGCAAATCCCCCACAAATCATCCTCCTCTTACTGAGGCAATCAACCAGGGGGGTCGCCAGACTTAATATAGCACAGGAGTTAAAAGCACAGACTCTGATGTCAGTCAAGCCTTGGTTCAAATCCTCACTCCGCCTCATCCTAGCCATGCGAATTTGAGCAAGTTCCTTAACCCTTTGAAGTCTCATGGGTGCCATGGGAATAAATAAACTATGTGCCTCCAAGGATTACATGAGGATGACATAGGATCATGCAGCTAACAGGCGTGGGGTGTGCCTCGCCCGAAGTGCACACTGGCATTAGGGACGGTCAAGAATCCTACTCACCACCTTGGGACTTGTCAGGGGATACGGACCTCCAGATAGACTCACACCCCCTAGAGGGCCCCCAGGACTTACAAGGACTGGGCCTCAGGGTTTGAGCGTCTCAGGATTTGGGGGTCTCAGAGCGGTCCCGGAAACAGTGGAATTTCCAGACTCTGAGGAAACCCCAGACGCCACTTTCCCTGAAACCTCATCACATCCGGACTCAGACCCAACTTCCCCTTCTCCTCCCCTCTGCCTTGTCCTAGGCCTTATTAGCAGCCTTCTACCTCTTAGGGGCCTCCATCTGCTCCTCTAAGAAAAAGGATGGGGTGCCCAGGCATGGTGGTTTATGCCGGTAATCCCAGCACTTTGGGAGGCTGAGGTGGGCAGACCTCTTGAGGCCAGGAGTTTGAGACCAGCCTGGGCAACGTGGCAAAACCCTTGTCTCTACAAAAAAAAAAAAAAAAAAAAAAATAGCCAGGCATGGTAGCACATGCCTATAGTCCCAACTATTTGGGAGGCTGAGGCAGGAGGATCACTTGAGTTCAGGAGGTCGAGGTTGCCATGAGCCAAGATCATGCCACTGCACTCCAGGCTGGGCAACAGAGTGAGACTGTCTCAAAAATAAAAAAGAAAAAGAGAGAAAGAAAGGGAGAAAGAGAGAAAGGAAGAAAGGAAGGAAGGAAGGAAGGAAGGAAGGAAGGAAGGAAGGAAGGAAGGAAGGAGAGAAAGAAAAAGGAAAGTAAGGCCGGGCGCGGTGGCTCACGCTTGTAATCCCAGCACTTTGGGAGGCCGAGGCGGGCGGATCACGAGGTCAGGAGATCGAGACCACGGTGAAACCCCGTCTCTACTAAAAATACAAAAAAAAAAAATTAGCCGGGCGTGGTGGCGGGCGCCTGTAGTCCCAGCTACTCTGAGAGGCTGAGGCAGGAGAATGGCGTGAACCCGGGAGGCGGAGCTTGCAGTGAGCCGAGATTGCGCCACTGCACTCCAGCCTGGGCGACAGAGTGAGACTCCATCTCAAAAAAATAAAAATAAAAATAAAAATAAAAAGGAAAGTAAGGAAGGGAGGAAGGGAGGAAAGGAGGGAAGGAAAAAGGAAAGGGAAAGGAAGGAAAGAAAGAAAAGAAAAAGGATGAGGCCAGTGCGGTGGCTCACACCTGTAATCCCAGCACTCTGGGAGGCTGAGGCGGGTGTATCTTTTGAACACAGGAGTTCAAGACCAGCCTGGAAAACATGGCGTCTCTACAAATTAAAAAATATTAGCCGGGTGTGATAGCATGTGCTTGTAGTCCCAGCTACTCAGGAGGCTGAGCTAGGAGGCTCGCTTGAGCCTGGAAGGTCAAGGCTACAGTGAGCTGAGATCATGTCACTGCATGAATAAAAGAAAAAAAGACGGCCAGGCACAGTGGTTCATACCTGTAATCCCAGCACTTTGAGAGACCGAGGCAGGCAGATCACAAGGTCAGGAGTTCAAGACCAGCCTGACCAAAATGGTGAAACCCCGTCTCTACTAAAAATACAAAACTTAGCTAGACATGGTGGCGTGTGCTTGTAATCCCAGCTACTCAGGAGGCTGAGGCAGGAGAATCATTTGTACCCAGGAGGTGGACGTTGCAGTGAGGTGAGATCGTGCCACTGCACTCCAGCCTGGGTGACAAAGCGAGACTCTGTCTCAAAAAAAAAAAAAAGAAAAAAGACAAAGGATGGATGAGGGACTGCAGGTATGGTCACCACGGGGATATGGGTGGTCCAGCTCCCACTGCCCTCTCCCACCCACCGTTAGGGTAGGAAGACCAGAATCATTCTCATTCCCCCTCTTCCCTGACTCCAGTACAGGCAACCACAGTTTAGTCTGCCCCAAATCCACTGCCACTGCCCTGAGTCAGGCCCCCCTTACTACTCACCCAATTATTCCGGCAGCTCCCTGCCAGGTCTCCCTCCTTCCTTCCTCACTTGATTCCTCCAATCCAGAATTATTTTATAAAGACCACAAACGCAGCTGGGTCAGTTTCCTATTTAAACCGCATCAATGGCTTCTTCACATCACTTGTGCAGCCACACTGGACACCTTTCAAATCATCACAAAACATTCCTCCCACCTTAAGTACACCATCCTTGCTGGGCGCGGTGGCTCACGCCTGTAATCCTAGCATTTTGGGAGGCCGAGGCGGGTGGATCATGAGGTCAGAAGATCGAGACCATCCTGGCTAACACAGTGAAACCCTGTTTCTACTAAAAGTACAAAAAATGAGCCGGGCGTGGTGGCGGGCACCTGTAGTCCCAGCTACTCGGGAGGCTGAGGCAGGAGAATGGCCTGAACCCGGGAGGCAGAGCTTGCAGTGAGCCGAGATTGTGCCACTGTACTCCAGCCTGGGCTACAGAGCAAGACTCCATCTCAAAAAAAAAAAAAAAGTACACCATCCTTCTGTATGGAATAGCTTCCCCTGACCCCCCAGATCGCCCCCAAAGACGGTTCCCCTGACCACCATCCTTAGGGCCTGCATGGCCACTGTGTTGCCTTCAGTGTCCGTGTCGATTCCTGAGCTCAGCTTAATGCCTGTCTTCCCCATTACATGACAGGGGCCAGGGGCTGGACTGTCCTCCTCCTGACATCCCCAGGATCTAGAACAGGAGGGCTCAGGAATCTGCAGATTAGACTAGTTTGTGAATGACTGCTTGCAATGTCCACAGAGGAGAGGCCTTGGTGCTGTGAGGAGAAGAAACAGCAGAGCGACCCGCCTGGCTGGGAGTTTGGAAATGGCTCTCATGAGGAATGGACGCTTGAACTGAAGGATGAGAAGCTGTTACCCAGGCAAAGACTGAGGAATGCCCCAACACTGGGGTTGGCACGGGCATGGGTTGGGTGAACCTGATGCTAAAGACATGGTGCAGGGAGGCATATTCCCATTTTGGAAAGACACACCCAGCTGCCCTATAGGAACAGACCAAATAGGGGATCGAGAGTGGCAGCAGGGAGACAGGTCAGGAGGCTGCTGCAGCCTCTCTGGTGAAAGGTGATGGGCCCTTGGCTCAAGTGTTGGTGGCAGAAATGGAGAGAAGCTATGGGATTTTAGGTACGTCCTGAAAGGACAGGTTTTCATAGCTGCTTGAGGATGAAAAGGGTGAGAGAAGCTGGGCGCGGTGGCTCACACCTGTAATCCCAGCACTGGGAGGCCAAGGAGGGAGGATCACGAGGTCAGGAGTTCAAGACCAGCCTGGCCAACATGGTGAAACCCCATCTCTACTAAAAATATAAAAATTAGCCAGGCATGGTGGTGCACGCCTATAGTCCCAGCTACTCGGGAAGCTGAGGCAGGAGAATCGCTTGAACCCGGGAGGCAGAGGTTGCAGGGAGCCGAGATTGCACCACTGTACTCCAGCCTGGGTGACAGAGCAAGACTCTGTCTCAAAAAAAAAAAAAAAAAAAAAAAAAAATGGCGAGAGAGGACAGAATTTAGAACCAAGTCCAGATTTCAGGTCCAGACAACTGGGAGATAGCTAAGCTGGGGGACATGGAGGGAGGGCAGGTATGCAGCCTGTTTCCTGAGAGGTGGGACATCCAGCAGGAGGGGTCCAGGAGGCAGGTGTAGGGTTGGGGAGAGGGCTGGACTGAGAAAGAGACATGAGTTTCTGACATGGGCTGGACGCTGAAGGCATGGAAGCTGATGACACTCCCCAGGGAGAGACTGTAGCAGGCCTGGGAACAACCATGATTAGGCAGTGAGCAAAGGATAAGAAATTTGCCATGTGGCAGCAACCCATAAGATAGCAAGAAAATCAAAAGTGCACAGTGTCCAGAAATACAAAGGCCTAAAAGTATCTGAAAGAGGAAGGAGTATTTGTGTCAAAGCTGGCCACTGCTAAGGGGTCAAGGCAGATAAAGACTTGTAAGCATCCCTTGGATTTAGCAACAAGGAGGTCAGCAGTGACCTTGGCAGGCTGTTCCTGTGGAATGGTGGGGGAGGAAGCCAGATTGCAGGGGCTGAGTAAGGAAGTAGAAACAACGTGTGTATACAACTCCTTCAAGAATGTTGGCTGCAGAGGGGAGCTGGCGAAGGATGTGGAGTTGAGGGAGGGCTTTCTTTTTTTTCAAAGATATGAAAGACTAGAGCCTGTTTGTCTGCCTATGGAAAGAAGCCATCAGGGAGGGTGAGGCTGAAGATATGGAAAAATGGTTGAAGACAGGGAAAAAAGGA
Source organism: Nomascus leucogenys (assembly GCF_006542625.1). Classification (NCBI taxonomy): domain Eukaryota; kingdom Metazoa; phylum Chordata; class Mammalia; order Primates; family Hylobatidae; genus Nomascus; species Nomascus leucogenys. Next base: position 1,579,089 of record NC_044392.1, on the reverse strand, counting down.
AGGGATTAAGGGAAGGAGAGTCCCCAAGGAGGAAAAACGGATTAAATTCCCAAATATGGCTGCGGAACTTGGGGGGCAAGTCAGGGCCTGTACTGGGCTCTGGGGGCTCAGAACAGCTGCCCACTCTCCCCGGCAGCCAGTGTGAGTCACTGGGGGGGAAATAGCCCAAACTGGCAGTGTGGGAAGGGGAGCTGGGCCAGCATATTACTTAGGATCCCCAGGGGTCAGGGAGAAGCAGGGCCCAGCCTGGGCTCTAAGCCCTGAACCCCATGCCAAGCTGGACAAGGACACACAGAAGGGTTGTCTCACCTTTTGTAGGAGCAGGCAGAGTTGTAGAAAGCCTAGGTTTTACTTTTGGCTTTTCACTGCCCGATTGTGAACCTCAGTTTCCTCTTCTGCAAAAAGAGAGGGTTAAACAGATCAAGGGCTTTTCAGTTTTGGGGAAGGAAAGTGTCAGGACTTTGCTGACAGTTTAGGGAGTCCTGGAGTCCCAGCAGTCTCCTGAACTAGAGTTGGCTGAGGAGCTGACATTTAAGCATAGAATTAGGGAGAAGGCTCGCATGAAAGCCATGGGGAGCAGGTCAGGGTACGCCTAAGCCTGGGAGAAGAGGAGGCCCTTTGAGGCGTGATTTGTGCCTGAGCACACCATCAGGAGTGTGTGAGGCCAGCCAGGAGTGGTGGCTCATGCCTGTAATACCAGCACTTTTGGGAAGCTGATTGGGAGGCGGGCAGATTGCTTGATCCCAGGAGTTTGAGACCAGCCTAGACAACATGGCAAAACTGTCTCTACAAAACAAAACACACACACACACACACACACACACACACACACACACACACACACACACAAATTAGCTGTACTTGGTGGCGCAGGCCTGTAGTCCCAGCTGCTGCAATCCCAGCAATCCTCCAGCTAATGCAGGAGGACTGCTAGGGCCCTAGGAGGTCGAGGATGCAGTGAGCAGTGATTGTGCCACTGCACTCCAGCCTGGGTGCCAGAGTTGAGACCCTGTCTCAAAAAAAAAAAAAGAAAAAAGAAAATTAAAAAAAGGCTGGGCATGGTGGCTCACCTGTAATTCTAGACTTGAGAGGCCAAGGCCGGTGATTCACTCGAGCTCAGGAATTCAAGACTAGCCTTGGCAACATAGTGAAACCTTGTACCTACAAAAAAAATACAAAAAATTAGCCAGGTGTGGTGGTGAGTGCCTGTAGTCCCAGTTACTTGGGGGGCTGAGGCAGGAGGATCCTTAGAGCCTAGGAGGCCGAGGCTGCAGTGAGCTATGATCGTCCCACTGCACTCCAGCCTGGATGACAAAGTGAGATCCTGTCTCAAAAAAAAAGTGTGTGAGCAGGGGCTGGAAGCCTGGGTGGGAGGAGGAAGGGTTTCTCCAATAGGCAGCTGACCTTCCTGTCCCTGGCCCCCTCCTGCTGCCTCTGTCCTTGCACTTCTGTCCTTGACCCTGGGGAGGAGTGTCTCTGGGGAACTTGGAGATCTGGTGACCAGCCCCCTCCCACTGAAGCGGCTAGTGGGGGCAGACTAGACTAGACCTCACGAGAGAGACCAGCTCTGCCCCCAACCCCTCTGCCAGCTGACGCCTACTGGCCTTCTGCTAAAAACAGCCGGGCCCGGGGGGAATATGAGTTTTCAGGCCTCCCCCTCCTCGCCCAGGCAGGTATTAAAGAGGCCGAAGTCGGGCCAGACCGGCCGGACACCATGCTATTCACCCAGACTGCTCACTTCGTGGTGAATTTTCTTCTGTCCCGGTGAGGGGGCCCGAGGGAGGGCGCCAGCTGGATAAAGCGCCCCGGTCTGGCAGCTGGGGGAGGAGGCACTCAGGTCCTTGGGAAGGCGCCAGTGGGGGCCTCCAGTCCCTTTCCACGTCCCTCTAAATCGACCAGGAGTGACCCCGGCCCGTGCCCTGCCTCGTCCGATCGGAGGCAGCTTCCTCCTCCCCGCCTGTCGTGTTCTCCTGGGGTGACCGCTGTCCCATCTCCCCCGCAGGCGGCCCCGGGCCACGGCCCCGCACCGCCTGGACCAGGAGTTGTGTTTCTGGGGCAGCCGGGGCCCGGTCTTGCCGGCGCCCGCCGCCCGCCGCAGCCTGGGCGACTATTGGCTGAGCCCGCAGCGCCGCCACCCTCCGGGTGCCGCCTGGCGCTGGCCCGCACGCAACCTGTTACTGCTGCCCCCGGCCACCGGCCTGGCCGACGTGCCCTCGGCGCGCTGGCCCAGCTGCTACGGCGCGCGCCCGAGACTAACGTGAGCGCGCCGGGAGGGGCGGGGCGAGGGCCCGGGGAGTAGACGAGGTGACGGGGGCCTGTGCGAAGGGGCGAGGTCTAAGGAAGGGGCGGATCCCCAGAGCCGAGGATCCGGGCCTGGGAGCGAGGGGAGGGGGCGGAACTGGGTGGGAAGGGCGGGGTCTGAGGGCGACCGGGAGCGGAAGGAAGGGGCGGGGCTAGGCGGAGCGGGCGCAGACCCGGAGGGAGGGAAGACTTGCCCCAACTCCGTCTTCCCGATTTCCCCTCCCTCCAGGTGGAAGCACCGGTGGCAGAATATTAACTACTATTTCCTGGGCAAAAGGAAGCGACATCTAGTTCCCTTGCGCCCGTGAGAGCCGGTGAGGGGCGGGGCCACGGGGGGGTGGTGCCGTCGGTGGGCGGGGCCTTGCGGAGGGGCGGGTCTTGGGCGGGGCCTAGCTGGAGGCGTGGGGGAGGGGCGAGGCCCGAGCACGAGGTCGGCCCGCTGCAGTCGCGGCCTGCGAGGCTGCAGCAGCCTGTGCAGATGACCCGCAGTCAGAGGGGCCCCGAGCGCAGGGCGTGGTCTTTGCAGGGTTATTTTTCCCCACTCTTCTTGGGCTGACACAAACATACTTTTAAAAAGTTGGACAAATTTGACTATGTTGAAATTTCTGTTTGTCAGAAGACACCCCCAAAAAAGTAGAGGAGCCCCAAATAGGACTCCTCAAACATAATACCAGCTCTGTGCCCGGCGCAGGGAGTCGGGGACCAGGAAAGTGGTGCACTTGGGTGGGCACCAACTGGGTCAGCCCCAGAGCAAAGGTGACTCCAGCCCTGGGCCTAGAGGCGAAGCTGAATGACCAAGGGAAGGGAAGCTCGGGGTCAGTTTGAAGGGCCCTGTCGTGGCAATCATCCTGTGTGCCTGTGTTCACATTTCGGTGCATCTCTGAAAGTCTGTACCACCTCTGAGTGTGGTTCTGTTTCTGTGTGTTAGATCTCTGATCCAGGTGTCTATTTAGTTAACGAATATATATCAAGGGCTTGGCCGGGTGTGGTGGCTCACGCCTGTAATCCCAGCACTTTGAGAGGCTGAAGGGGGCAGATTGCCTGAGGCCAGGAGTTCTAGACCAGCCTGGGCAACATGGCGAAACCCCGTCTCTACTAAAAATGCGAAAAATTAGCCAGGTGTGGTGGCATGCGCTTGTAGTCCCAACTACTCAGGAGACTTAGGTGGGAGGATCACTTGAGCCCAGGAGGCAGAGGTTGCAGTGAGCCAAGATCGCACTACTGCACTCCAGCCTGGGCAATAGAGCAGACCTTGTCTCAAAAAAAACAAAAACAAAACAAATATTTATGAAGGGCGTATTTTAGTGATTTGCGACAGGTTTATACACTGAGTTAATCACTGGGTTTACACTGGTGAAGCAAACAGTTGAGGTCCCTGCCCTCATGGAACATACATTCTGGTGGGGAGACAGGCCATAAACTGGAGAGAGAAACAGTGTGTTATGTTTGAGAAGAACAGGGCTGGGTCAGGTGCTACTTGATATGGGATGGGCAGGGACTTGGTCTTTTTTGGGGGGGGACAGGGGGACGGAGTCTTGCTCTGTCGCCCAGGCTGGAGTGCAGTGGCGCAATCTCGGCTCACTGCAAGCTCCGCCTCCCGGGTTCACGTCATTCTCCTGCCTCAGTCTCCCAAGTAGCTGGGACTACAGGTGCCTGCCACCACGCCCGGCTAATTTTTTGTATTTTTAGTAGAGACGGGGTTTCACCACGTTAGCCAAGATGGTCTTGATCTCCTGACCTCGTGATCCGCCCGCCTCGGCCTCCCAAAGTGCTGGGATTACAGGCGTGAGCCACCGCGCCCGGCCAGGACTTGGTCTTGTTCACAGGTCTAGAACAGTCTAGAACAGTGCCTACCACACAGCTGGGGCACAGGAAATGCTGAGAGAATGCGTGCATTGTTGGGAGGTCACTTCTGAGGAGGCGAGTCTCAAACAAGGCTAGCAAGGATGGTCGGCCGCTTCCAGAGCTTGGGAGGAGTGTTCTTGGCGGACGGGACAGTGTAGTCTTGTTGGGAACCACTTGCCTCTGGCTCTCTGTGCCTGGAGAATAGTGTTTCTGTGTCTTTTTTGTCTGTGATCCTGGGAGCCCTGGGGCCAGTTTAAACAGGGCCCCATCAGGGTTTCTGGAAGTGAGGTCACTGCCCAGCAGATTCACCCCACTGGCTAACTCTGGCTTAACTGGCTGGGCCTGGCCATTCCCCTGGAAGCAACTCCTCCCCCCAATGGCATCAGTCCCACGACCTCTGGCTCCTTCCCAGGGCAGCATCCTGCAGTCCGGAAGGAAGTTCTTCGTCCTGTCTAACCACAGTCCCGCTGAGGCAACCCCAGCCTTTTCCTCTCATTCTGCCTTGTGGGCAGAAGGGAGGAGATGGGCAGAAGGGAGATGGGCTGGCCCTTCAGCAACGGGTCCTGCCTAGACGGAGAGCCCAGTAAAGACCTGATAGAGTGGGGGTGACAACACCCTGCAGCCTCGGGGAAGTGAACTTCAAAGGGCAGAAATAATCATTCATCTCAGAAGCTTCTTTGGCATCCATTATCTCATTTAATCAATTAACACCTACTTTATAGACGGAAACTCAAGCAGGCCCAGGGAGGGAAAACAGTGGCAGAACTGGGACCAGAATCCAGGCCTCTTGATAAAATAGTAATAATATTATTGCACATTTACTCACTGCCAGGTACTGTGCTAAAAGTTTGCATGCATTTTCTTCTTTAAGCCTCATCACATCCCCATGAGGTGGGTACCCTCATTATTCCCGTTGTCCTCAGATGAGAAGGCAGAGGCTCAGAGCTGTCAAATGACTTGTCCAAAGACACCCAGGCAGTTCATGGCAGGACAGAATTTGAGCCCAGGCAGTCTGGCGTGCTCAGCCATGCTCCCTGTGCCCTGGGATTCGGGAGGAGTGTCACAGATGTCTATTTTCCAGGGACTTGGGGAGACAGGCTTCAGGCTCTATCACATGATGATCCTGGGGCCGACTTGTGCCAAGGCTGGGCTGAGAGGGAAGATGGCCTGGACACGCAGCGTGATCCTGAGTCCCCTCTCTGTGGATGACAATGAGTTACCTTTGCTTTCCCTCCTGAGATCTCTGTGCTTCTGCCCTTCATTCTCCAAATAAAATCGCTGTGGCCTCACTCTGGCTATCTCGACTTTGAGGGGATGATCTCGGTTTTTCCCATTGACACACACTGAGTTGACCAAACCTACAGGGCTGGAAGAGCTTCTGCCATCACCCCTTGACCTTCCCACCATGCCTACCCCACCCATGAGCTCCTTGGGGGGATACTGGATGAAAAAGGCCTGGTTCCTACTCTCCTGACTCTGAAAGTGCCACAGAAAGAGGAGACATGCACCAGCTGAGTACAGTGTCACAGGAGGGTGACATTAGTTTGGAGCACAGTGGGTCATCTGGTGGGTCAGGAAAGTCTTCTGGAGGGGTCCCTGGAGCTGGATCTTGACAGGTGGGCGGGCACTGGGGTGGACATGCCCGGGGAGCCGTATTCCAGGCAGAGGGCACAGTGTGGAGAAAGGTTTGGGGATTTGTGAGACTGGCAGCCAAGCGGGCTCTCCCTAAAATGATGCCAGCCAGGGCATAGCTTCAAAGACCTTGAAAGCCAGTACAAGGGGTTATCCAGGCAGAAACAGGGAGCCATGAACAGGTTTAAAGCAGGGGAGGGGCTGGGTGCAGTGGCTCACGCCTGTAATCCCAGCACTTTGAGAGGCCGAGGTGGGTGGATCTCTTGAGGTCAGGAGTTCGAGACCAGCCTGGCCAACACGGTGAAACCCCATCTCTACTAAAAATACAAAATAGCTGGGCGTGGTGGCGTGCACCTGTAATTCCAGCTACTCGGGAGGCTGAGGCAGGAGAATCACTTGAACCCAGGAGGTGGAGGTTGTAGTGAGCCAAGATCACGCCACTGCGTTCTAGCCTGGGCGACAGAGCGAGACTCTGTCTCAAAAAATAGTAATAAATAAATAAATAAATAAATAAATAAATAAAGCAGGGGAGGGGTGCGGTCTGGCGATTGGTCCCTGGCCCTCAGCTAGGTCCGAGGCCTCAGGCACCTGTCCTTGCACCCTCTCTTACCCACTCTCCCGGGTCCTGTCCAGGGCTGTGGCCTGGAGGGGTTTCTCCCAAGCCTCCGTGCAAAGGTCTGGCAGAGGTTGCTGATGGCTAGAGAAAAGAGCTGCCCTGATTCATCCACTCACTGCTCAACAGGAGCCCCCCTCCCTCACCCACATAAGACCCCCGCTATGGGCCGGGCACAGTGGCTGACGCCTATAATCCCAGCACTTTGTGAGGCCGAGGCAGGCAGATCGCCTGAGGTCAGGAGTTTGAGACCAGTCTGGCCAACGTGGCAAAACCCTGTCTTAACTAAAAATACAAAAATTAGTGGTGTCAGGCGCCTGTAATCCCAGCTACTTGGGAGGCTGAGGCAGAATCACTTGAACCCGGGAGGCGGAGGTTGCAGTGAGCCGAGATCACACCACTGCAATCCAGCCTGGGCAACAAGAGCAAAACTCTGTCAAAACAAAAGAAACAAAAAAACCCCATGACCCATCCCCTGCCCTTTGCGGGGCTGTCAGTCAAAGAAACAGGTGAGACTGGCAGCCAGGTGGGCTCCGCCTCAAATGAGGCCAGCTCAGGGCAGCCCCATACCCAGCTCTCCGGAGCAGCAGCCATGTCCCTCCCTCCTGCAGCCCCTCTCCCTTCACGCAGAACTCAGTCCCCATCTCTGGGGCTCTCCGCTCCCGCACCGTCTCTAGACTTCATCCTCTCCTCCTCTACCCTCTTCCCTTGCCAGTTCAGGCCACCATTGCCTTTGTCTGGACGAGTCCAATTGACTTTTCCCTGGGTTTCCTGCCTCCAACTCTGTCCTCTCTGATCTGTGTCCACTGGGGCCTGTTTGTCTGTTTTACAGGTCCCTATGGGACATCCAGGGTGACCTCCAAGGTCACCGGGAGTTCTGGACAGAGATCTAGGCTGGAGATAGAGACTTCAGAGTAGCATATAGATGGGCTCATAGGAGACAAAAGAGAGAGAGAGGGTGGTTGGTGGTCTCATTTTTTCTCTCTCTCCAACATAGATTTCTCTCCAGGCCATAGATCTAATGACATCCCAAAGCCACTTCGGTTTAGCCTGGCCCAAACCGACCCCTCTTTTTCCATGCACAGGCCGCTGCTCTTCCCCAGGCTTCCTCCGTGGCGCTTGGCACACCCTTCTGCCCATTTTCCCAAGCCAGACCTTCGGTCCCCCTCAGACCTCCGGTCCCCCTCAGACCTCCGACCTCCCCACTCCCACGTTGAGTCCTTCCCTGAGTCCTGTGGCTGCTGCTCCTGAACGTCCCCTGTGCTCCTGTCCCTCTCCTTTCCTCTGCCTTTCAGCGGCATTTCACATGGTGGATCACTCACTCCTTCCGGAAGCTGTTTCTTCCCCCAGGCTTGAGGACACCCCCTGTTCCTGGCTCACTGGCCATCAGCTGATCCCCTGACGGGAGTTTAAATGTTCTCTGCCCTTTTTTTTTTTTTTTTAGAGATGGGGGTCTCACTACATTGCCCAGGCTGGTCTCGAACTCCTGGGCTCAAGCAATCCGCCCGCCTCAGCCTCCCAAAGTGCTGGGATTACAGGCGTGAGCCATCGCACCCAGCCTGGCTCTGCCTTCCCTTCTTGAGCCACTCCTTCTCTCTAGTGGATCCCATTGAGCCCTTTGGCTTCAAATTTGGGATCACTCCTGAACTATTACCTGGAGGTGGGGCTTCTCCTCTGTAGTCCAGACTCATATATCCATTAACTGCCAGCCTGATGTCTCCATGGGGACTCTAACAGGCACCTGGAACTTCAACTCCAAGGCTACCCTCTTAAGCCCCAGCACTGAGAGCAGGGAGAACCCTGAGCTCAAGGCACATGGGTGCTGGCCAACTCTCCCTTCCGCCTTGAGTTCAGGCCCCACCGTCTCTGGCCTCGATTACTGCAATAGCAGGGAAAGACAGCCAGGCAGAGGGGACTGCCTGTGCAAAGGCAGGAAGGAGAGCAAGGTTATGGCTTGGCCAGAAGCCCAGAGCGTGTTGTGGGGCTCAGATAGCAAATACCTTAAATGTAAGGCTCGGGCTTGGTCCTGAGAGCAATAGGGGGCCACTGAAAGGTTAGAATCCAAGGGGAGCACATTTGTTTTTACACTTCTGTCACGCCTTCGTTCATTCCTCCCCTCGTTTACTTTGTCTGTCAACAAATAGCTGCTGAGCACCCTCTATTAGAAAGTGACCCTGAGACAGTGGAGAATGTCTGGAGGGGCAGGACTGGTTGGCGGAAAGATCAGTGAGAAGCTGATGACATTGCCCAGCCCAGGTGAATGAAGGGTCTTCCGCAGGGCGATGGGCATGGAGAGGAGCAATGAGCTGAGATCGGTCCAGGTTCCTGGTTTGGGCAGTGGAGGACGTAAGGAAGGTGTGAGAGGTGCCGAGCCCAAAGCCCAGAGCGATGGAGTCTATGGTGGGAAGAGCCAGCCCTTCCTCCTGGGGACTCGGGAAAGCTCCTTGGGAGTGGTTTGATCTGGGTTTTAAAAGAAGGGTAGGCCAGGCGCAGTGGCTCACGCCAGTAATCCCAACACCGTGGGAGGCCGAAGTGGGAGGATCACTGAAGTCCAGGAGTTCTAAGGCCACAGCTTGGGCAACATGGAAAAAAAAAAAAAAAGCTGGGCATGATGGTGAGCACCTGTAGTCCCAGCTACTTGGGAGGCTAAGGTGAGAGGATCACCTAAGCCCAGGGAGGTCGAGGCTGCAATGAGCTATGGTTGCACCATTGCACTCCAGCCTGGGTGACAGAGCAAGACCCTGTTAAAAAAAAAAAAAAAAAGAAAGAAAGAAAAAGAGAAGAAGAGAAAGAAGGAAATAAGGAAATTTACGGAAGCCAAATAAATTCCCCCCTGAACAATTCCCGTCCTTGGAACAGCCCAGTCAGTGCCTTCACTACCTGCCCCAGAGGAAAGATGATGAAGGGGCCACAGGGATGACTCAGGGCAATCCTAGGCTCCCAGCTCCCCTCCCCAGGGCAGAAAGAGAGGAGAGAGAGAGAGGACAAGAATGGGAAACTGTTGGGCACCAAGTTTGTGTCTGGCGCCTGCCCTGGAATTTTACATAACAGCCCTGAGGAACGTTATTGAAATCCTCCAGTGTGGTCTGCACCTCAAATGCACGGGGTTTTTGGGGTGTGTGTGTGTGTTTTGTTTTTTTGAGACAGAATCTCCCTCTGTCACCAGGCTGGAGTACAGTGGCGGGATCTCAGCTGACTGCAACCTCTGCCTTCCCGGTTCAAGCGATTCTCCTGCCTCAGCTCCCAAGTAGCTGGGATTACAGGTGCCCACCACCACGCCCAGCTAATTTTTGTATTTTTAGTAGAGATGGGGTTTCACCATGTTGGACAGGATGGTCTCGATCTCTTGACTTCAGGTGATCCGCCCGCCTCAGCCTTCCCAAGTGCTGGTATTACAGGCATTAGCGACTGCCCCCAGCCAGGATGCTCTGTTTTAAGGGCTTTCCTTGATGCTTCCAACTCATTTATTTCACAATAACCTCACAGAATGAGTACTATTATCATTCCCATTTTATAGATGAGGATACTGAGGCTCAGAGAGGGCCTAAAGTCACACAGTGGTGATGGAGCCAGCTCTTCACCACGAACACCACCTCAACACAACAATACCTCACCCAACCCTCACAACCACCTGAAGGGGTTCCCAGTGTCTTCATTTTAGAGTGGGCGAGTGGGGCTAGCAAGGGGAAGGGACCTCTCTGGGGCTGCAGAGCTGGAAGGCAGCAGTAGTGTGGGCTCGGATCGTCTCGGGGAAGAGGCGGAATAGGAGAGGTAGTGGGGTGGGGTTGGAGTGATGGAGAAAGGGGTGGGATTGGGGACTAGGCTAGGAGGGAGTTTCAGTTTCTCTTTTTGTTGTTGCTGTTTTGAGACAGAGTTTTGCTCTTGTCGCCCAGGCTGGAGTGCAATGGAGCGATCTTGGCTCATTGCAACCTCCGCCTCCCGGGTTCAAGCGATTCTCCTGCCTCAGCCTCCAAAGTAGCTGGGATTACAGGAACATGCCACCATGCCCGGCTAATTTTGTATTTTTAGCAGAGACAAGGTTTCACCATGTTGGCCAGGCTGGTCTCAAACTCCTGACCTCAGGTGATCCGCCTGCCTCAGCCTCCCAAAATGCTGGGATTACAAGCATGAGCCACCATGCCCGGCCCAGTTTCTCTTTTGAAGGGACTTCCCCTAAGTGGGGGATTTTGGTTGGAAAGTTGTAAGGGACCCGCATTCCACTGGTTTGGCCACTCCTTTCCCAAAGGTACCCAGGATCTGTAAAGAAACTGAAAGTCAGGAAGAGGTGAGGAGAAGTGGGAGAGGGTAGGCTCTGGGCAGCCCAGATAAACTGGGTTGAATTTCTGGTGACCTCATCAAGCCTGGGGGAGGTCAGCAGACGAGCTGGAATTACAGGCTTCTTTGCTATTGGGGAAACTGAGCCCCAGAGAGACAGCTCTATCATATAGTGGCTGGGCCTCATCCAGTCTATGCAACCACCACACATACACATGTGTGCCCGTGTGCGCGCACACACACACACACACACACACACACGCACAACCAGGGGAAGGGGGAGGGGAAGGGAGAAATGAAAGGTCTGGGTGGCCTAGAATTCTGAAAGGGAACTTTCGAAACCCCTGTCCTTATGATTTGGTCACTGTCTGGATGGCAGGTCCCAGTGAAAGGCCCCTGAGGTGCCCCCGTATCCAGAGCAGGGTTCAAGGCCTGTCACTGGCAGGGACGCAGCACACCTGGGTCTTGCTGACAACCAAGCCGGGAGCCAGGGAACCCAGGCATATGAGAAGCAGCGCTGGTTCTGCGGCGTCCAGCCTCTGGGGCAGGCCCCGCAGCTGCCTCGGCTCTCCTTGCCAGCACCTCTGGCAGCTCCTCTCAGCCTGGAGCTCAGAACCCTCTCTGGATGCCTCCAGCTGACCCTAGCACCACACACGCCTCAGAGCTCTTGAAAACCACCTTCCCCTAGTCCTGGCCTTGTTTCCTCCTCTGGAAATGGGGACGACGGTGGTACACATCTCACAGGGCCAGAGGGAACATATGGAAAGCAGGCGGCACAAGGCTTGCCATACAACAGGCACGCAACCAACGCTGGCAGCAATGACGGTGATTACTCTGTTCTTCCTGCCTTTAAAAACATTTATTTATTTATTTATTTACTTACTTATTTTTGAGACAGTCTCACTCTGTTGCCCAGGCTGGAGTGCAGTGGCACAATCTCGGCTCACTGCAACTCCCACCACCACGCCATCCCCCAGCCTCCCAAGTAGCTGGGATTACAGGCACACACCACCACACCCAGCTAATTTTTGTATTTTTAGTAGAGATGGGGATTTACCATGCTGGCCATGGCTGGTCTTGAACTCCTGGCCTCAAGTGATCCGCCTGCCTCGGCCTCCCAAAGTGCTGGGATTCAGACGTGAGCCACTGTACCCGGCCTATCTTATTTTTTGTAGAGATGGGTCCTTGCTGTGTTATAACCCAGGCTGGTCTTAGACTTCTGGGCTCAAGCAATCCTTCTGCCTCGGCCTCCCAAAGTGCTAGAATTACAGGTGTGAGCCACCGCACCCTGCCCCTATTCCTGCCTTTTGCCTATTTTTTTTTTTTTAAGACAGATTCTCATTCTGTCACCCAGGCTAGAGTGCAATGGTGCAATCTCTGCTCACTGCAACCTCTGCCTCCCAGGTTCAATCGGTTCTCCAGCCTCAGCCTCCCGAGTAGCTAGGACTACAGGCATGCGCCACCACACTCAGCTAATTTTTGTATTTTTTGATAGAGGTGGGGTTTCACCATGTTGGGCAGGCTGGTCTCGAACTCCTGGCCTCAAGCGACCTGCCCACCTCGGCCTCCCAAAGTGCTGGGACGCGCCCTGCCCCCTTTCTGCCTTTTAAAGATTCTTCCCATTGGTCTGCACTCTGTGCTTTCTCCTGCCCCTAGTCAGCTGCTGGCTTCTTCCCGGAGCCCTCTCCTGCTGCTGCCCACCAGTGCAGTGCTCCTGCCATCCAGGCACCTCCTGGGCGTCCGATGCACGACTTGGCTGCCGTTACCCCCTTATTGGCAGCAATCAGAGGCCTAGATTTCCAGGGGTCAGTCCTGACTTAAAACCTTCTGTCCGTTGTCCCTGTAAAGTCACTAGCCAGCCTTTGGCTCAGGAAATGTGATCTCATGTCTATGTGAAGTATACAGACTTCAGGTTGCCTTCTGCACATCCCCCTGAATCTTCCTTGGACATCGCAAACGCAACAAGGCTAGATTCAGCAACTCCCTCCTACGTTCTTTTTCCCTTTGATGGCCTATCTCAGTTGACAGGTCCACTTCACCCGCTGTCACCCCAAACAGAAAGGTGGGCAGCATTAGTATCTGGTCCCTGCACCCAGCCAGTTACCAAATCCTAGGGATCCCACCTCCCAAACCTTGCTCCAAAAAAGGCCTCTGCCTCCCTCTGCACCCTCACACCTACCATTCCTGTTCCCATTTTGTCCTGCTCTGAGCTCTTCTTCATGTTCTTCTTCCTCCAGGCAGCCCACAGGTCCTTCATCTAATGCTAGGTCTGGCTTTCTTCTCCCTAAGATATGGCCTGTCTCTTTTCTCCCTCCCCTCATGGGAAACCCCTGAGGGCTGGGACCCTGCCTGACTCACCACTTACTCTTAGATGTCTAAGTGTGAGCAGAAAGAGGAACTCCAGTCAGTATCTGCAACTATGAATCACAGAGCCCAGCCTCTCACTGTACAGATGAGCAAACTGAGGCCAAAGAGGAGAGAGGACTGGCTGATGGTGACAGCAAGAAGTGCCCAACCTGGGGCAAGAACTGCGGTCTCCAGGCCCAGCTGATGCTCCCCAGAAGGAGATGGGGACTGGGGCTGTGCCAAGTCGCCGTTCCCCAGGGCCTCCGTTGGCACCTCTGATGATGTCTCTTCCCATCCCAAGGCCTTTACATATGCCGGTCCCTCCGCTAGGAAGGCCCACGCCTCCATCTCTGACTACATATTGCCCATTCACACCTCCCCTGGCGTCTAATCCAGTCCTCAGCACAAGGCTCCGGGGCCTGACAGGCCTCAAAGTATCCCCCCACCTCCTTCATGGGGCATTGGTTTCTGCTGCCCCCTCCCATCTTCACCCCTGCCCTGCGTCTCTCCAGAGGCCCCAGGTTGCCTGCCAGGGAAATTCATCCCCTGCTGTCCGTGCCTGATTCATGGTGGGGCCGGGAGCATCTCAGGCCAGGGCCAGGGCCAGAGCCCTTACTAGGAGAACTGGGACAGATAAGGAGTTGTATGAACGTGGGGTCTCTGGTCTCTGCAGCTTCCCTTCCCCCATCCATCCCAGAGTCACCCCGTCCTTCTTATTCCTCCTTTCCCTGTCACTCCATCCTGGCAAATGCCTACATCTCAAAGGTTCTGACCACCACAGCCACAGCCTCAGTGACACACTGAGGCACACACAGGCACCCCCCTGCCACAGGAACACTCACCCAGACATAAAGGAGCCGCTCTTTGCTCCACACACTCAGATATTCCCGAACTCTGGGCTTAAGCAATCTTCCCGCCCCAGCCTCCCAAAGCAGCGGGATGACAGGCGAGAGCCACCACGCCCGGCCCATCCATATTCTCTCATACAGCCACACACTCAGAGTTTCACACCCAGTCAAACACAGTCCGCAACAGTCTCAAGGAGGGGCAGGCACATACGCAGCAAGTCTCAGTGACCAGGATCACCAGGCTCTCTCCTTCACCCTTGAATATACAGGGCCACACAAAGATCCAGACGCACGCGACCACAAACGTGCACACCTGGGCACACGCGCACACACACACACAGAGCCAGAAAGTCTCACACACACAGACACAGAGCAATACACACAGTCACACACAGAGAGAAACAGATACACGCAGTTGCACACAGGCTCCCGGAGACGCAGAACAATGGGCGTATTGTCTGGGTTGGCAGCAGCTGGGGAGGAAGGAGCCGCGGTGTGGACTGAGGAGGCCGTGGGGCTGCTGTACCCTCCCACCCCCACCCTGAAGCATCCTAAACCTCTTGCCTCTTCCAGAAGTCAGATTCTGCTGGGACCTGGATTTGCTGAGGGATCAGGCTCCCAGGCGCCCCCTCCCCAGCCTCCTGGGATGTCTGGTGGGGATGCAGGGCATCCCCTGGGGACCAGGCTCCCTCTGGGGCTCTGGGGACCCAGGGTCTTTCACCCTGATGCTCTTCGATGCTCCTCCTGGGATCCTTGGGAAGATTTGCCCCTCATCCCCGCCAGGCAGTGCCTGGGGATCAGAAGCCTTAGGTTCTGCTCTTAACCTCTGACCCCAACCCCTCCAAGACTCACACACCCTCCCTCCATCTGAGCCCAGCCAGCTGGTGCGGGCAGCGCCTGGCAGCATTGTGGGTTCCCTATTGTGGCTCAGACAGAGAGCAGGTCATGACATCCGTCCCTTAGTGGCAAGTTGTGGAGAAGTCACGGTACTTTCAGTGAGCTGCAGTGGGGGCACGGTGCCTCTCCCTGTCCCAAAGCTAGCCCTTGCCTCCCACTCTGACCAGGCAGCCCCAAGATCTCAACAGAAAATTCTGCCAGGGGATTCCTTGCAGCCCTTGGCCCATGTTATCAAACCTCTCCAAGCCTTTTCTCACCCTCAGCTACTGGTAGCTGCTGTGTGCCCTTGGGCATGTCACTTTCTCTTCCTGAACCTCAGGGTACCAGTCTGTGAAATGGGGCGGGGGTGGGGGGCGAGTGAAGCTGAGATCGCTGAGGGTATTCTGTAGTCTCAGGGTGGGGGTGGGGATGGAGGATACAGGAGTGAGTGCAGAATGTAGAAGCCACCTCAGCCCTCCCCGCCCCTCTGTGGTCAGATCTCTGGGGAGTTCCCAATTTCTCAGGCCCTGGGGTGTCTCCACACTTCACAGCCTCAGGCCTCCCAGGAGGCTTCACCGTAGGAGGGAGGGGAGGGACTTGCTGAGCTGGCTGGGACACAGCCTTGCATTTGCAACACTTTGCTTCCTTCCAGCCCCCATCCCTTTCCTCCTGGGGGCTGAGGGCTGGCAGCCAGACACAGACATCCGGGGCCCGCCAGGACTCTGGGGTTCCCACCAGCCTATCCAGGTCAGCAGAAGGAGAGGTGGCAGAGGACCAGAGCTAGGGAGTCTCCAGCCCGGAGCACCTCCGGGCTCCCTTGCTCTCAGGCAGGGTGGGAAGCTGGGTTGGGCAGCTTTGAGGGCTGTCCTCAAGGGGCTGTCCCTCGGAGGGACCCTTGGTGGTATCCTATCCCTCCCCTTCAGAAACTGGGGTGTTTTGAGGTTTGTTGAGTCCCCGGCTGGGGTTCCTCTGCCGGCCTGGGGCACCCTGATGTAGGGGAGCAGAGTTGTGTGTGGAGGTAAAGAGAAAGGACCAGAGCCAAGTCAGACAGGTTGTCAATGCCTCTGAGTCTTGGCCTTTCAACGGGGATGGAGATGCCCTTCAAGGTCACAAAATCCCCCACGTGGGACTTTGCTGTGGGTCCAGACTGAGGGCAGGAGGGGCTGAAGGCGAATCTGTCTGTCCCCACTCAGAATGATTGGCCACCAAGGGACTGAAAGGAGGAATGAGGGAAAGGCCTCACTAGTCTGACCAGAGTGACCCCGAGGCAAGTCAGAGCCCTCCGCTCCCCGGCTGGCCACGGCAGGCAGGCAGGGACGTGGGTGGGACCTCTGACCGCTCTCCAGACCGGAGCGGGTGCCGAGCCCAGCGCAGGGGCCCTGCGGCTTCTGTGACCACATTTCTAGAGTATAATTCAGGACCAGCCATCTGACGAGTCTGTTCGTGTGAGCCCTTCGAAGGGTTCAAGCGGGAGACTGACAGCGGCTGCAGGACCAAGGCGTTGGGGGCCGCTCCAGGCTGCGGGGGCGCCCACCGGAGAGGTGGAGCGGAGAGGTGGAGCAGAGAATGACTGCCCGTCTCCTTCCTCTAGGCCCCCGCCCCGCCCCGCCCAGCTGGCGGGAGGACCAGCCTCGCTCCTGCCCACACCGGACTCTACCTGCCCCTGGGATTCGGGTGGGGTGGGGGGGTACCCGACCGCCAGCGTCGCCTGCTGCGCAAGCGGGGCCTGCGAGCCAACCCCGCCTCCGCCCCTCGATTGGGCGCGCATTTAAATGTCCGGCCCCGCCCCGAGCTCCGGGCGCTTATATATAGGCAGCTCGGCGGGCGGCGGGCGGCATTCTGGCGCGGAGCGGAGCGGCGGCGGGCGCAGCTAGCGGGTCGGCCGCGGAGCGGAGGTGCAGCTCGGCTTCCCCCGGCACCCCTCCCCCTCGGGCGCCAGCCCCACCCCTCCGCCGGCCGGGCCGACCCCGCCGTACTATCCACTGCGGCGCGAGCCCGGGGCGGCTCCGAGCGCCCCCCAGCAGACCCCCATCATGGGCAGCCAGAGCTCCAAGGCTCCCCGGGGCGACGTGACCGCCGAGGAGGCAGCAGGCGCTTCCCCCGCGAAGGCCAACGGCCAGGTGGGTACGCTTGGCCCGGCCGGCCCCAGCCCCTCCTCTCGCACCTCGCCCCTTCTAGGGGCCGGGGCCGGGGCCGGGGCCGCGCGCTTTGTCCGCCCCGGGACACGCGGCGCCCCCTCCCCCGCCCGGTCCCTTTGTTCTCGGCGCCGCAGCCCCCGCGGGCGAAGCGAGGGGAGGGGCGGGGAGGGGGCGCCGGCCGGGCCCCGCCGCCTTCTTTGTTCGCGGCCCCGGCCCCCGGCGCTGCCCCCCGGCCGCCCCGAGTGCCGCGCGGGGAACAAAGGCGCTGCTGGGCCACGCCAAGGGGGCGCCCAGGGGCCGCGGAGCTGGGGCCCGGCGGGGAGCGCACTCCACCCGCAGACCCGACCTCGGTGGCCCACGGTCTTTCTTTTTTTTTAAGGGGGAGCCGAGATGTGGGAGAGCCTGGGGTGGGTGGGGGCCACTTACACAAAGCGGGAGGCTGGGAAAATAGGCCGTCCAGGTGCAGAGAGACAGCGCCCCGGGGCGGCTTCCCGCCCAATGTCGCCTAAAGCGGCTCGCCCGCCTGCCCGGGATCCGCGCAGCAGATCCGGAGCGGTTCCGCGCGGAATAGAGAGCGCGCCCCGGGGGACGGGGGTGGGGGCCACGGGACCCCAGCGCCTCCTGCCGGTCGCGCCCTCTGCGCGCTCGGTGCCCGCGCGCCCGTGAGGGGCGAGAGGGAGGTGTTTGACGGGATCCTGGGTGTGGGTGAGGCTGAAGCCAGACTTTCGGGTTGCAGTAGAATCGAATCGGGGACCCCGTCCTCTAGAAGGGACCAGAAGCGGGCTGGGGGAGGGGGAGCCCCTGCCCTCATTGCTGTCCCCTCTGCCCTGCAGGAGAATGGCCACGTGAAAAGCAATGGAGACTTATCCCCCAAGGGTGAAGGGGAGTCTCCCCCCGTGAACGGAACAGATGAGGCAGCCGGGGCCACTGGCGATGCCATCGAGCCAGCACCCCCTAGCCAGGGTGCTGAGGCCAAGGGGGAGGTCCCCCCCAAGGAGACCCCCAAGAAGAAGAAGAAATTCTCTTTCAAGAAGCCTTTCAAATTAAGCGGCCTGTCCTTCAAAAGAAATCGGAAGGAGGGTGGGGGTGATTCCTCTGCCTCCTCACCCACAGAGGAAGAGCAGGAGCAGGGGGAGATCGGTGCCTGCAGCGACGAGGGTACTGCCCAGGAAGGGAAGGCCGCAGCCACCCCTGAGAGCCAGGAGCCCCAGGCCAAGGGGGCAGAGGCTAGTGCAGCCTCAGAAGAAGAGGCAGGGCCCCAGGCTACAGAGCCATCCACTCCCTCGGGGCCGGAGAGTGGCCCTACACCAGCCAGCAATGAGCAGAATGAGTAGCTAGGTGGGGGCAGGTGGGTGATCTCTAAGCTGCAAAAACTGTGCTGTCCTTGTGAGGTCACTGCCTGGACCTGGTGCCCTGGCTGCCTTCCTGTGCCCAGAAAGGAAGGGGCTATTGCCTCCTCCCAGCCACGTTCCCTTTCCTCCTCTCCCTCCTGTGGATTCTCCCATCAGCCATCTGGTTCTCCTCTTAAGGCCAGTTGAAGATGGTCCCGTACAGCTTCCCAAGTTAGGTTAGTGATGTGAAATGCTCCTGTCCCTGGCCCTACCTCTTTCCCTGTCCCCACCCCTGCATAAGGCAGTTGTTGGTTTTCTTCCCCAATTCTTTTCCAAGTAGGTTTTGTTTACCCTACTCCCCAAATCCCCGAGCCAGAAGTGGGGTGCTTATACTCCCAAACCTTGAGTGTCCAGCCTTCCCCTGTTGTTTTTAGTCTCTTGTGCTGTGCCTAGTGGCACCTGGGCTGGGGAGGACACTGCCCCGTCTAGGTTTTTATAAATGTCTTACTCAAGTTCAAACCTCCAGCTTGTGAATCAACTGTGTCTCTTTTTTGACTTGGTAAGCGAGTATTAGGCTTTGGGGTGGGGGGAGGTCTGTAATGTGAAACAACTTCTTGTTGTCTTTTTTTCTCCCACTGTTGTAAATAACTTTTAATGGCCAAACCCCAGATTTGTACTTTTTTTTTTTTTTTCTAACTGCTAAAACCATTCGCTTCCACCTGGTTTTACTGTAACATTTGGAAAAGGAATAAATGTCGTCCCTTTAGTGGTGCTTGAATGAGTGGTCTTCTGGGGGTAGGGTGAGAAGATTGGTGGAAAGTAGTTCACCTCAAACTTTAAGGCAGGCAGGTAAGTTTATGGGGTTTTCTTGTTCAGGGGGTTGCCCCGATACTCATGGACACCAGAAGGGCAGGGAAGTAGAGTTGAAACCAACCCAGGGACACAAAGGAAACAAGCTCAGGAGGATATAGAAATGTACCATTTTATTACAAAGAGGCTCACAAAAATGAAAATAGTATCTCAAAAAGGAAACTAGACTAGCAACCTCCACCTGCAGAATTAGGAGAAGACAGAGGGCAGGCAGTGTTTCTTGGCTCACTTGAGGCCAGTGGGAAGGTACGAAAACAGAACCAATCTAAAAATGGCTGATGTTACCTTAGGAGCCTGAAAAGAACAGGAGATCCTTGAAGACCCAGCCACCCCTTCTAGAATGTTCAATAAGGGCACCTTTCCAAAGCTACTAAGCAGGCACTTGGCATTTCAGGATTTTGTCTTATGGTTGCATAAAAGTATCCCTTTCACCCAGACCTGGCACCCTTTATGGTTCAAAGTTAAGAACTGGGGAAGAATAGGTGGCAAGGCGGCTCCTGGAAGAGCTCACCCAGCACAGCTGCCCTGGGCTCAGGGCCTTGGTTTCTGCCCCTGGGGATATTTATATTTAATAAATTTTTATATAAATACACAGAGAAATAGAAAATATAAAATCTGACGGGTTGGGGAAGAAACGTGAGGGACTCGGCAGGGAGCCAGAGCTGGAGAGGTCGGTTCAGGCCAACTTGACCTCCTCCTTGACCCTGTGGAGAGAGTAGAGACGCATGAGATGACCCAGCCCAGAGCCTTGGGGCAAAAGTGCAGACAGTGACTTCCACAGGATCCCAGGTGACTACTGGGGGCTGGGGCTCCTAGCTCTGCCTAGAACTGCAGGGCCGGACAGACTGGTCCCTGAAAGAGGCCTTTGTAAGCTGGACCAGCTGTCCCTGTGCCTTTCCTCAGAGTGGTGGGACAAAGGGGCTGGTGCTCCAATGCCAGGGAGATGGCCGCAGGCAGCTCCTTCCTCACCCTTTGGCTTCTGGCTTCTCCTCCTTGGTTTTCTCCTCTTCTGTGACTTCTGGAACACAAGAGTACAGGGATGGCCAAGGGCAGCACCTCTGGAAAGACCCATGAGGTCTTCATTTACCCTGAGACCCCTTCCCCAACACTACAGCTCACTGGACATACAAGAGAGAAAAGCCCATCCCTGGTCCTCCCAGTGAGCCCTGTTGAGAACAGGTGGGACCGGTTTCCCAGCCTGCTACAGCCAGAACCCGGTGGGCGGAGGCAGCCCCCTGAGAAACTGGGGTGCAGTGCTGGGAAAAGGGCTTGGGTGGGATGTGAGAGCCGTCTCGGGCAGTGGAGGTTCATTGTTTTGTGGGTCCTGCCACTTCCGGGAGCCATTGAAAGGCTGAAGGAACTGAGGAAGAGCCCCACAGGGGCTGGCAGGGCCTGAGTCACTCCCTCCTCCCACTGCCCTAAATAGATTCATCCTCTCAGGCTCAAGACCCAAGTCCCGGCTGAACCCAAACCCACCTTTCTTCTCCTCTGAGTCTTTCTCTTTCTCATCCTCTGTCTTGACTCTCTTGGCTTTTTTGAAGTTGGAAGAGTTCTTGCGGCCCCCCTCTCCCTCCTCTTCAGAATCGGAGAACTCTTCCTCACAGGCAATTCGTTTGTCAGAGGAGCAGACTGGGAGGGAGTGGGAAGCATGGGTGAGAGGGCAGGCGGGTGCTGACCTAGCTCAGCATCTATGCCCAGCGCTTCCCTGCGTGTCCTCCGAGAGACACCAAGGGAAAGGGAGCCAGAGAAGAGGGAGGAACTCGGGTTCCCTAACCTGTTCCTACAGGCACCGAAACGCGAGAACAGATTTCTCTACAGGTGGGGAGCTTGGAGGGAGTGTGCGGCCAGGAATGGCGGTGGACGTGGGAGCTGCCTATTGAATGGAAGGCACAGGGCTCTGGGTCTAGGTCTTACTCGAGATGCGCTTGTCAGGGTCTTCTTCGTCCTCATCGCCACTCTCCTCAGGGATGGCGTCCTCAGGAATCGCCTGCATCTGGACCCCGGGTGCATGCGGCAGCATTCTAAGGTTCTCAAACAGTCGCTGTCTGTGGCCAGTGGGAGAGAGTAGCAGGGCTCTGGTCAGGGACAAACCAAAGTCAGGAATGTTCAACCAAGGGATGGCCGGAGGATATACTCACTTGATCTTC
The DNA here is from genome assembly GCF_006542625.1 of Nomascus leucogenys. Taxonomy (NCBI): domain Eukaryota; kingdom Metazoa; phylum Chordata; class Mammalia; order Primates; family Hylobatidae; genus Nomascus; species Nomascus leucogenys. The sequence continues at coordinate 1,557,867 of NC_044392.1, read as the reverse complement.
TCCAGGTACTCATTTGTGTTCTGGTTAGTCATATTGGAAGGACTGATGTGGAGCTTGAAATCTGGTCCAAAGTATTCAAAGTAGTCGTTGTATGGAAGCTCTGATTGGGGCAGGAGAGAGACCGTCAAGAGACCTGGCCACCGCACCCTAACCATTTGCACGTAAGCACCCTAAAGCATTTGTAGGTTTCTCTGGGCCTACTTATCCAAACAGAGGAGAATGCCTCCAAGACACTGTGAGACACGGCTGCCTATGGGATTTGCATCTTTTTAACATCACTCTCCTATGTCTACGCCAGTGGTGTATATGTTGCTAGGAGAAGGCCCGTGTCCCTGGTTTAGGACACTGGAGGCCATGCTCATTATGAGTGCTCCCTTCACTCGCTACTCCAGTTACTCTACAGAGTAGAAATTCCAAACCTGTAAATTACCACTGAGAACTCTGTCCAGACCAAAGGCAGGAGGGAGAGGGGAGAGAGCTAAAAAGGACTCGGGAAAAAGTGATGGTTATGGTCTGCTGATCACAAGAGGACAGGCGGGAGACTCAGTGACTAGTATCAGAAGAGGAGCGGTCACATGACCAACGGGGAAGGGGTTATAAACTTAAGGACAGATGAGCTCCAGCTCCCACCCAGCCCAGCCGAACCTGGCCCTGCAGCTATTACCATTAGGGATCTCCGTATCCAGGGCCACAGCTGTCTCGTATGTCCAGCACCGGGCAACATTACGAATGGTGTAACCACCGCCTCCCAGCATCAGCATAGGCAGGTTAAAGCTCTTGACAAATTCCACACACTTGGCATGCCCTTTGGTGGGAGAAGGGGTGCTGAGTTACAGGAGAACCAAGCAGGACCCCACCCACCCATCCTCGTGCTACCTGGTCTCACCTTTGATAGTTAGATTGAAGCAACCTAACCGGTCCCCAGACAGGGAGTCTGAGCCACACTGTAAGACCACCGCGCTAGGCTGGAACATCTCCATTACTTTGGACATGACCTAAAATGATACATCCTGGTCACCACCAACCTCAAGAAAGCAATACGAGGTTTGGGGTGGAAAGGCTGGGGGCACCACTTTCCCACCCACTCCTGCCTTTCCACTCTCCCTCATGCTACGTGGGAGAGAAAAGGGAGTGCTAGGCTGGAGCTTTTGCTTGCCCACTTGGGATTTCAGTTTTCCGATTTAAAAAGTTCTCTAAGACCCTTCTAACACTCTAGTAACACTGAACCTAGAATGGCCTCCCTGTCAACTCCCTAAATCTCTTCTTCTGTTGCCCAAGCTCTAGTGCCACTTCCTCCAGGAAGCCTTCCTGACCCTTAGCTGCATCTACTCTACTCATTCGCTCTTACAGACTTGAAGCCTTACATTATGAGCAAGCACTTTTAGTTTATCTTATTCTCACAAGCAGAGTCTAACATTACTGAGACCGAGACCACAACTCCCACTTCTGTAGCCCTTATTAAATACTATGCATAGTGGGCAGTCAGTGTTTGCTGAATGACTACCTGACCTTATTAGGTTAAGCAGTTTCTTACTGTTTATAAGTGAAGATTTAACTCCTTGGCATGGCATTCAAGGCTCCCTTTGAAATACTGAGCCCAGCATACACTTCCCACCGCCTCCATCAGCACTCCTCCCATATACCACACTGGCCTACATGCTGCCACACTGGCACCTCTGCACTTCTGCTGGTGCTGTTCCTTCTACTAAATGCCACCCTTACTGCCGTCACCTCCTTCTTCACCTGGGCACCTCCTCGTTTTTCAAAGTCCAGCTTAAACATCAGCACCTCTGTGAAATCATCCCTGGCTGCCCTCCTGCCAGCCCAGGCAGTAGTTTGTCTCTCATTCCTCTGATCATCCCTCAAAAACACAGGCACTAGGCCAGCCTGCCCATGGAACATGCCAAACAGCCTTTCCAGAATCTCTGGATGGGCTGACTGGTGAAGGGCTTTCCCAGACAAAGCCAGTCTGCAAAGACTGGAGTAAGTCCCTACTTCTTCAAATGTGCAGACATCAATGTAAGGCAATGAGGAACACAAAAAACCAAGGAGACATACCACTACCAAAAGAACACAATCATCTCCCAGCAGCCCAAAGAAACGGAGATCTAAAAACAGTACTAATCACAGACTACTGGGTATGTGCCTGCCTTCCCCACCATAGTCCGTGAGGGCAAAGATCATGTCTTAGATATTTTTGTATCCAGCAGAAGACCTGACCCATAGAAGGAATCAACAAATATGGGTGTTTGTTTCCCTAACTGACCACACAACAATCCAGGGTTCAAACACTTCTATCTCCCCACCAGCTTTAGTAAGGAGAGATTCCTGAGGTATGGTGGGGGTGCTTTGCTCCCCTCCACCGCCGACCAATCCCCTGTTTGTAGCCCAAGGGGTGGATAAAGCCACTTACCGGCTTGAAAATGGCCTCATAGGACTCGTCATCAATCCCGTCTCGGAGCGGGTAGTTAACAGCATAATACTTGCCTTTGCCAGCCCCGATATCCTAATTAAAAAGGACATTAAAGTAAAACTGAAGGATGAAGCTTGAAGGAAGGTCAAGGATAGGGGCTGGAGGGATAAACGAAGACGTTCAAGAGAGACAAGCTAGGCCCATGACGTGGGCCAGGACAGAACAGGGGTACCTTGTTAGTACCATTCTCTTCACTGGCAAATCTAGCTTCACTGGCAAAACATCTCTGGACATAGCGTTAAGCCTACACCCAGGCTGAGAGCTGTTGATGGGACCAGAGATGGAATATCCTACCCTATAGCAGAAGATTTCTACCTTAGGATTGGGTTAGAGCTGGCTGGCAGGTGGGTCACAGAAGTGACAGCCACCCTTGACAACCCTTTCCACTCCAGAGAGCTCTAATGCTCACTCCTCTTCCCCCATGCTCCCTCTCTAGGGTGTTGTGGAGGGAAGGAGAGAGTTAAGAAAGTCCTTCCCAGTAACCTCAAAATAGTGAGTGCGCCTATTTAAGTCCAGCACGTTGGGAGGCTGAGGCGGGTGAATAACTTGAGGTCAGGACTTCAAGACCAGCCTGGCCAACATGGCAAAACCCCATCTCTATTAAAAATACAAAAATTAGCCGGGCATAGTTGCACGCACTTATAATCCCAGCTAAATCCCATCTATTTGGAGGCTGAGGCACAAGATCGCCTGGAGGCGGGAGGCGGAGGCTGCAGTGAGCCGAGATCACGCCACCGCACTCCAGGCTGGGCAACAGAGACTGTCTCAAAAAAAAAAAAAAAAAAAAAAAAAAGTGAATGCTCATTTATTCTAACGTTTGCCATGGCAAACAACTGAATTAGTGCCACTTTTTTACCCAAGGGCCACTGGGCATGGCAACAGCTGATTTCACCGCATTCACGCTAATAGAAGCAGATGGAACAGTTCAAGGAAGTAGCTTCCAAGGATTCTTATCCTAAGGTTCATGGATGGGCTTCAGTAAGGCAACTTGTCTATTAACTATTCTATATCAGATGTAAAATCTCATGTACTTTTCTGGAGAGAAAGTCCATAGTTTTCAGTCAAAAGGCTAAAGGGGAAAGTGACCCAAAAACATGAAGAACACTTGAGATGTCCTTCAGAGTTCCAATTCCTACCCCCAAACTCAAGGCTTATGAGACATAAGAATAGTGTGACACAACCCAGCTGTGGCCAGGAGGGAAGTACAGTGAGTCAGGAGACCCCTCTTCTTTCTCTGGCCCTTTATGTCCCATCATTCCATTTCTCCAGAATAAGGAAGGGAAAGAGATCAGGGCAAGTGCTTCAGATTGGGATGTGGTATTCTGAATGGCAGAAGAGGCAGGAAGCAGTTTTTAGTGACATGAGATAGGAGAGAGAAGTAGAGCTGCCAGCTGAGGGTGAGCTGGTTGGCTCCTAAAGGGCATTCTCACCCGTAGGTCCCCAGTTCCTGGGAAGTACTCTCCATACTTATGAAAAGACACAGTCATGACCCGGTCTGTGGTATAGAAGGCCTCTTCCACGCCGTCGCCATGGTGAATATCAATGTCAATATACAGCACCCTCTGGTGATACCTAGGATCAGAAGGGGGTCAGGGGTCTGGGGGCTCTTTGGGGATGGGACGCGCCAAGGGCGCCAGCTCCCAGCTTACCGGGCTGGCTGCCTCCCTCAGGTATCTCTAAGCACCAGAGACGTGGAAACTGGCTGAAGGAAGGTGGAAGAGCGGCCGGGTGTCTCCAGAGGCCTGACCAAGCCGACCAAGTCCGATCTTCCTACTCTACAGCCAGGGTCAACTCCAGCCACACAGGGACACTCTGGAGGCAGGATCTGAGCAGCACCTGCCCCTGATCATGCCGTGGCTCAGATCAAACCAAGACCCCATCAAGGAGATGACGGCCAGAGACACTCACCGAGCACATCCTAGCCAGCACATCGGTAGGAAAAGCAAACTAGGGAGGCAAGCCCCGGGGGAGAGGGAAATGGGAACCTGGCCTAAGGTGCTCTTCCAAGAGTCAAGGCCAGGCAGGCATACTTCAGCAGTTCCAGGATAGCCAAGACGATATCATTGACGTAACAGAAGCCAGATGCCTCGGACTTCTTTGCATGGTGCAGGCCCCCAGCCCAATTCACAGCGATGTCCGTCTGCTGCTTATTAAGTTTCACAGCACTTGCTGGGCATGAGAAGAGAGAACATAAGCCCGTTACTAAGCCACTCTCCCCTTCCTCCAAGAAGCCCAGGGAGCCTAGTGAGAGGTTAAGACCTGCCTATTCAACAGCTGCATTGTACAATTCAGAGACCAGTCCCCTCCCTCCCACCCTACTCCAGCAGGGAATAAACATGATACTGGCTACTCTTAAAAAACGATTTTCCAAACTGAGGGTAGTAACCCATTAGCAGGCCTTAAAATTGATTTAGTGCACCATGATTATATATATATATATTTTTTTTTTTAAATGAAATCGCATAGAAAAAATATCAGAGTAACAGTAAAGGTAACTGCTCTTTTGTAAAACTCTGGCTTCAGAGTGAGTGAGTATGTGCATGCATGCATATGTGTTATATGTATCCTGGATTGCATGTGTAAATTTATTTCTTACTATGGCTCATGGTCAAGGAACTCTGAAAAAATACCAAAGATAGGCTGCGCGCGGTGGCTCACGCCTGTAATCCCAGAACTTTGGGAGGCCGAGGCGGGTAGATCACCTGAGGTCAAGAATTTGAGACCAGCCTGGCCAACATGGTGAAACCTCGTCTCTACTAAAAATACGAAAAAATTTAGCTGGGCATAGTGACACACACTTGTAGTCCCAGCTACTTGGGGAGGCTGAGGCAGGAGAATCGCTTGAACCCAGGAGGTAGAGGTCGCAGTGAGCCAAGATCACGCCACTGCACTCCAGCCTAGGTGACGGAGGAAGACTATATTTCAAAAAAAAAAGAAAAAGAAAAATTACCAAAGATAGTGCTTACACACTAGGTCAAAAAGCACTAGCACAAATAGATCCCAGGAGAAGTAAACGAGAAATACACACCCATGTGTGCAAGTGCATTTGTGGCAGTGTTAATTTCTTGTTGTTGTTGTTTTTTGAGATTGTTGTTTTTTGAGATGGAGTCTCACTCTGTCACCCAGGCTGAAGTGCAGTGGTGCGATCTCGGCTCACTGCAACCTCCGCCTCCCAGGTTCAAGCAATTCTCCTGCCTCAGCCTCCCAAGTAGCTGGGATTACAGGCATGCACCACCACGCCTGGCTAATTTTTGTATTTTTTAGTAGAGATGGGGTTTCACCATGTTGGTCAGGCCGGTCTCGAACTCCTGACCTCAGGTGATCCACCCTCCTCGGCCTCCCAAAGTGCTGAGATTACAGGCATGCACCGCCGTGTCCAGCTGCAGTGTTGATTTTAACAGCAATAAAAGCATAGATTGATCCAAATTATCAAGAAGAGGGACAGATTCTATCAACTCAAGTAAATCCACAACATGGAATAATCATACAGCCACAAGCAAGCAAGCTGTAGAAAACTACAGACAATTTCGTTAAGTAGGAAATGCAGGCATAAAACCATATATATGCGATATGTATATAACCCACTTTTGTAAAATATAGATGTTGTATACGTGTGATACAGATATAAACACACACACAAAAGAATGGCCATACACACACCAACATGGTAACAGGTTATCCACCAACCCTGTGACTGTGGGTGATTGTGTTTTTTCCGTGCACTTCTTTGTTTTCTGTGATTATATTGGTGGGGCAGCGGGGGTGGACATAATGATTATATTGGTGGGGGATCACAGGAAAATAAATATTTGTTAAGAAAGGGTTTAGTTAATCCTGGAGATAACCCAAAGGTTGCAAATGGAAGTGGGAGACACGTGGGGAGTATTTCTGACCTCTAAAGGTAATTACCATAACTTTTCATAGGACAGATTCACAGATGATGACACTTCCATTTTTATAGCACTTTGCAGTTCATAAATTGCTTTTACGTACAGCATCTTAACAAGCCCAGGAGGTCTGCGGGGAACTCCTGTACATAAGATCTCTCAGTAGGAGAGGACAGTCAAGGACACCTGTCAGTACCATGTCAGAGATTGAACCTGGGCTGGGACTGAACCAGAAGGACATTTTAGAGGCTTTTTAAACTTTTTTTTTTTTTTTTTGGAGGCAGGGTCTTGCTCTATTGCCCAGGCTAGAGTATAGTGGTGTGACCACAACTCACTGCAGCCTCAACCTACTGGGTTTAAGCCTCAGCCTCCTGAGTAGCTAGGACTACAGGCACGAGCCACCATGCCCGGCTAATTGTTTTTACTTATTTTATTTTTTTGTAGAGGGGAGGGTCTCACTATGTTGCCTGGGCTGGTCTTGAACTCCTGACCTCAGGCAATCCTCCTCAGCCTCTCAAAGTGCTGGGATTACAGGTGTGAGACACTACACCAGCCATTTTAGAGACTTAAGTAAAAACCACAGGACCATTCTACATGGTTTCAGATCAGCCAACTAGGATAGCAGCCTAAAAGGCAGACCTCACTAGAACAATCCAGTCTACCCCTGGGGAGAAGATGAATATTCCTTACCCACAGAACCACCAGTAGACAACTGACAGAACTCAAACAGGCCATCGAATACTGGACAGTCCTCACCAACGTTGACTTGAAAGAAATAAGCAAAAGGTTAGTTTCCACAGTTTCCTTTAGTTTACTATTTATGAGCTGCTGGAAAAAAACATAGAATTTAAATTCAGGAGTTGTGGGTTCTAGTCCAGGCTGTACTACTTACTGGCTGTATGACTGCATCAAGTTGTTTAACATCTTTGAGCTTTAGCCCATTATTATTTTTTTCTTTTTTAGAGCCAGGGGCTTGCTCTGTTGCCCAGGCTGGAGGGCAGTGGCGCAAACATGGCTCACGTGCAGCAGCTTTGACCTTCACCTCCTGGGCTCAAGCAATCCTTCCACCTCAGTCTCCCAAGTACTTTGGACAACAGGTGCATGCCACTATACCCAGCTAATTTTTTTTTTTTTTTTTTTTTTTTTTAGAGACAGAGTCTCACTATGTTCCCTAGGCCTCATGCAGTCTTCTTGCCTTGGCCTCCCGATAGGCATGTGCCATCACACCTGGTCTTAGCCCATTATCTATAACAAGCAAAACTGATATCCCACCTCACCCACTGGTCAGAAAATTAACAAAAATCTAATATGGAGAAGCAGTTAGCAACTTGGAAAATGTTGGTTCGTTTCTCGAGGGAGAAAAACTTATCCTCTGGACCTCACGCCAGCTGACAAACAAGGGGCAAGAACAGAGACTCAGAGAACTATCGTTCACTGCGCACTTACAACACGCCACACACTGCGCTACATGTGTTAAATACCCGAGATCATCCATCTTCACACAAGCTTCTGAGGCAAGATTTGGTCCCATCTTATAAGTAGGGAAACAGGGCCTGGCACAGTGGCTCACACCTGTAATCCCAGCACTTTGGGAGGCTAAGGAAGGAGGATCACTTGAGGCCAGGAGTTCAAGACCAGCCTGGGCAACATGGAGAAACCCCATCTCTACCAAAAACATAAAAATTAGCCAGGTGTGGTGGCAGGCACCTGTAATCCTGGCTACTTGGGAGGCTGAGGCACAAGAATCACTTGAACCCGGGAGGCAGAGGTTGCAGTGAGCTGAGATCGCACAACTGCACTCCAGCCTGGGCGAGACAGGAGTGAGACCCTGTCTCAAAAAAAATAAATAAATAAGTAGGGAAACAGGATCAGAGAGGTGAGCTGTTAGTAAATGGCAGAAGCAGTATGCAAGCCTCAAGCTTTGATTTGTCTGTTTTTTTTTTTTTTTTTGAGACGGAGTTTTGCTCTTATTGCCCAGGCTGGAGTATAGTGAAGCGATCTTGGCTCACTGCAATCTCCGCCCTCCAGTTTCAAGCGATTCTCCTGCTTCAGCCTCCCGAGTAGCTGGGATTACAGGTACCCGCCACCACACCTGGCTGATTTCCGCATTCTTAGTAGAGACGGGGTTTCACCATGTTGGCCAGGCTGGTCTCGAACTCCTGACCCTGTGATCCGCCCACCTCGGCCTCCCAAAGTGCTGGGATTACAGGCATGAGCCACCATGCCCAGCCAGTCTGTCTGTCTTAAAAGCCTGTGAAAATATATCCTGGCCCTTTTCCAAGTCCTTTCACTTATACAACCTCATTTGATCCTCACAACAACTCTATGAGCTGGACAAGACAGATACCAACCCCACTGTGCGGAGGAACAAACAGATACCGAGAAGTTAAGTGATTTGCCCAAGGTTATAAAACCAGGCAGTAGCAGAACCAGAATCAGGGTCCCGGTGTCTTGACTCCCGTAGTCCAGTGTCTTACTGCTACTTTCACAGTGACAAGTGGAGTAAAGTTATTTCGGGCCTAATGGGGTAAAAGTACCAAGTAGTACATAATGTGGAAACATATGCAAACAATAAGGCAAATTAAATGAAAACAGGAAGGAAAGCACACCTGGAAGCTGTAGACACACAAACCTAGAGGAACCTTATAGCTCCAAATCTCCTCTTACAGAAAAGGTAGCTGCTGGCCGGGCGCGGTGGATCACACCTGTAATCCCAGCACTTTGGGAGGCCAAGGCAGTTGGATCACTTGAGGTCAGGAGTTCGAGACTAGCCTGGCCAACATGGAGAAACCCTGTCTCTACTAAAAATAAAAAAATTAGCCAGGCGCGGTGGCTCACGCCTGTAATCCCAGCACTTTGGGAGGCCGAGGCGGGTGGATCACAAGGTCAGGAGATCGAGACCACGGTGAAACCCCATCTCTACTAAAAATACAAAAAAAAAAATTAGCCGGGCGTGGTGGCAGCCGCCTGTAGTCCCAGCTACTCCGGAGGCTGAGGCAGGAGAATGGCATGAACCCGGGAGGCAGAGCTTGCAGTGAGCCAGGATCGTGCCACTGCACTCCAGCCTGGGCGACAGAGCGAGACTCCGTCTCAAAAATAAATAAATAAATAAATAAATAAATAAATAAATAAATAAATAAATAAAAATACAAAAATTAGCCAGGCATGTGCCTGTAATCCCAGCTACTCGGGAGGCTGAGGCAGGAGAATCGCTTGAACCCAAAACACGGAGGTTGCAGTGAGCCGAGATTGCACCCCTGCATTCCAGCCTGGGTGACAGGGCGAGACTCCGTCTCAGAAAAAAAAAAAAAAAAAGTAACTGCCGAGACATCAATGAGCTACAGGAAGTCAGAGGCAGGAGGTGTGGGGCTGCATACTTATTCTCTTGCCCAGCCTTCTACTGTACCCACTGTCATAACAAGATTTCCAAAAGTAGAGGAAGGAGCAGCCCTGGGGTGAGAGCAGAAGAGCTGGTAAAATCTCAAGACACAGTTGAAGCTCAAGATCTACAATAACCACAAGAGTTACCAGCTCTGGTTCTGCACTAAACTTGGAGGGTGCCAAGATCCGGTGCTCTGAGGAAGCATGGCTGCATGAGGGAGTGTGCAGCGTGGGGGCCTCTTCCTCACTTCCTGGGTAAACACTGGGAGGCTGTGTAAATAAGAACTTTGGTCCCTGGGCCCCGGCTGTTTATCCATTGGCAACTGATTTCCCTCTCTGGCCACTTCCTCCTGCACAGGGTTTGGCCTGCCTGCGTTTCCAAAGCTTTGTTTATACTCTTATTTGGGATATGGAGCCTCCATGGGAAGGAATGGGTGTTTTGGACGTGAGAAAAAAAAAAAATTTTTCTTCAGGCCCCAAACCAATATGTGGCTCAAATGACCAGCCCTTTTATTCCCAGTCAATAAGCTATGTGATTAGAGATGGAAAGGGGGCAAATGGAAGAGCAGATACTCACGTGAGCTAATCTGTGAGGCTAGGGAGGACTTTTCTATGGGTTTTCTCTCTTTCTGCTTTATTAAACACTTTTCTCATTCTCATGCTAGCTTTAGACTAAAGGGAAGCAATACTGGGTGAGAGGTGGAAGCAGAGGTAGGCAGAGAAGGCAGTCAAATGCTCATTGCAAAGAGACGGGGAGATTAAACACTAACCTCAGGATAGTGCTTATACCTTGGCGGTGCTGGTAATGGGGTGGGGGGCTGGGGGAGTGGGAGAGAAAGGGTATGTGATCAAGGAAAGATGCCCAAGGGGGCGTCAACTGTATTGATAATGTTTTCTTTCTCAGGCTGGGTACTGGGCACACATGGATGTTCATTATATTATTTTTTTTTTTTTTTTGAGACGGAGTCTCGCTCTGTTGCCCAGGCTGGAGTGCAGTGGCGCGATCTCGGCTCACTGTAAGCTCCGTCTCCCGGGTTCACACCATTTTCCTGCCTCAGCCTCCCAAGTAGCTGGGACTACAGGCACCTGCCACCACATCCGGCTGATTTTTTGTATTTTTAGTAGAGACGGGGTTTCACCGTGTTAGCCAGGATGGTCTCGATCTTCTGACCTCGTGATCTGCCCGCCTCGGCCTCCCAAAGTGCATTATATTTTTTTTAATGCTTTTTGTGTGTGCCTAAAATATGTTTTTTTCTTTTTCTGTTTTTTGTTTGTTTGTTTTTTTGTTTTTTTTTAGATGGAGTCTTGCTCTGTCGCCCAGGCTGGAGTGCAGTGGCGCGATCTTGGCTCACTGCAACCTCTGCCCTCCAGGTTCAAACAATTCTCATGCCTCAGCCTCCCGAGTAGCTGGGATTACAGGCATATGCCACCACACATGGCTAATTTTTGTACTTTTGGTGGAGACAGCGTTTCACCATGCTGGCCAGGCTGGTCTCAAACTCCTGGCCTCAAGTGATCCACCTGCCTCAGCCTCCCAAAGTGCTGGGATTACAGGCATGAGCTACCCTGCCTGGCCTGTGTGTCTAAAATATTTTATATACACTATATTTTTTAAAACTACAGAATTGGGGGACTAGAGTTCCATTCTGCATTCTACCATCACCTTGCTGTGTGACTGGGAAAGTTTACCTGTCTGTAAAATGGATGAGAATGTATCCCAATTTTTTACCAATCCCTTTTATCATGTTTTCACCCAAAGCCCCCTAAATGCATTTATTTGTGTTCCCATTTTCACTTGCTAAATATTAGGTCAGAACTTCTGGTCAAGGCTCTCAAAGTGACCAGAAAGGGTTTATTACATTACAGCCACAAGCAAGGAAACCTGATTTACTCGATCTTATCACAAGCATAACTTCCTAGGTTAGGTGTGTGGGATGTTTTTGTGTGTGTGTGGTTTTTTTTTTTTTTTTTCTTTTTGAGAAGGAGTCTCGCTCTGTTGCCCAGGCTGGAGTACAGTGGTGAGATCTCGGCTCACTGCAAGCTCCGCCTGTCGGGTTCACACCATTCTGCTGCCTCAGCCTCCCGAGTAGCTGGGACCACAAGCGCCTGCCACCACGCCCGGCTAATTTTTTGTGAATTTTTAGTGGAGATGGGGTTTCACTGTGTTAGCCAGGATGGTGTCTCGATCTCCTGACCTCGTGATCTGCCCGCCTCGGCCTCCCAAGGCCAAGGGATTACAGGCTTGCTGGGATTACAGGCAAGAGCCACCGCGCCTGGCCATGTGTGTTGTTTTTTTATTGAGACGAGTTCTTGCTATGTTGCCCAAGCCGGAGTGTGGTGGCGAAATGAGACCATACCTCAATGCAGCCCTGAACTGGGTTCAAGGGATCCTCCTGCCGCAGGCTCCTGAGTCGCCAGAATCACAGGCATGTGCCACCATACACAACTAATTTTTTAATTTTTTTTTAAGAGATGGGGTCTCACTATGCTGCCCAGGCTGGTCTTGAACTCCTGGCCTCAAGCTATCCCTCCTGCCTTGCCCTTCAAAGCACTGGCATTACAGGTGCATGCTACTATGTCCAGCGCCCAGGTTAGATATTGGTACATATTCTAAAAGGGCAAGTTAAGGAATAAGGAATTTGAGGCTGCAGTGATCTATGATCTTGCCACTGTACCGTACCCTCGATGACAAAGCGAGACCCCATCTCTAAAAACAAGAATAAAAATAAAAATAATTCTTTTTTTAAAAAGGGCTCATTACTGTCTTGGTAGACACCCCAGGTTATAAAGCACTGTGTTAGGTGACATCTAAAGTCTCTGGCTACTCTGACCCTGCATAACCCTACGAATCAACTCAGTGAGGTCCTCTGAAGTCCTTAGAGAGGCTTATTCTTCCTACCCCCATTTCTGATGACAGAAAAATCCAAGACCTAATTATTTTAATTAGAAAAATTTTTTTGGAGACCAGGTCTCACTATATTGCCTAGACTGGCCTTGAACTCCTAGGCTCAAGAAATCTTCCTGCTTCAGCCTCCTAAGTAGCTGGGACTATAGGCACCCAGACTGAATTTTTTTTTTTTTGAGACGGAGTCTCGCTCTGTCGCCCAGGCTGGAGTGCAGTGGCGCGATCTCAGCTCACTGCAACCTCTGCCTCCTGGGTTCAAGCAATTCTCCTGCCTCAGCCTCCTGAGTAGCTGGGATTACAGGCATGTACCACCAAACCAAGCTAATTTTTGTATTTTTAGTAGAGACGGGGTTTCACTATGTTGGCCAGGCTGGTCTCAAACTCCCGACCCCAGGTGATCTGCTTGCCTCAGCCTCCCAAACTGCTGGGATTACAGGCGTAAGCCACCACACCCAGCGAGACTGAATTTTTTAATGTACAACTTTAGAATGCTGGATTCTGAAAAATTGGCGCACCAGAGCAGAACCTGCACACTCCTCAGGGCATAGTATTTTAGACAAAATACTTGATAAATTTGTAAATAATAAAAATAGTAAGTCATAATAGCAAAAGCGATTATGCAATAGCAAAAATAGCAAAAGCAATTCATTGAGGGTAGATATATTTAAATATATATTAAATTTAAATATATATTATATTTTTTAAATAAATATTATATTTAAAAATATGTAAATATATATTAAATTTAAATATATTATCTTCACTTATTCCTCCATCCTTGACTATGAAATAGGCACTAATGTCTTTTTTTTTTTTTTTGGTCTCGCTCTGTTACCCAGGCTGGAGTGCAGTAGTACAATCATGGCTCAGTGCAGCCTCGACCTTCCAGGCTCAAAAGATCCTCCCTCCTCAGCCTCCTGAGTAGCTGGGACCACAGGTGTGCACCACCATGCCCAGCTAATTATTTTATTTTTTTGTAGAGATGAGGGTCTTACTATGTTGCCCAGGCTGGGCTCAAGCAATCCTCCCACCTTAGGCTCCCAAAGTGCTAGGATTACAGGCATGAACCGCTGTGCCTATCCTGTCTTCCTCTTAAAGAGGGAAAACAGGTCGGGCACGGTGGCTCAGGCCTATAATCCCAGCACTTTGGGAAGCCGAGGCCGGCGGATCACCTGAGGTCAGGAGTTCGAGACCAGCCTGATTAACATGGAGAAACCTAAAAATACAAAATTAGCCAGGCAGGGTGGCACATCCCTGTAATCCCAGCTACTCAGGAGGCTGAGGCAGGATAATTGCTTGAAGCCGGGAGACGGAGGTTGTGGTGAGCAGAGATTGCCCCGTTGCACTCCAGCCTGGGCAACGAGAGCGAAACTCTGTCTCAAAAAAAAGTGGCGGGGGCGGGGGTGGGAAATAACACCAGAGGGGCTAGGAGACCAAGGATTCAAACTAAGACACGAAAGCTTATTTTCTTACTTTAATAGCAAGCTGCTCTTCTACTGAGAGCCCACGCTGCTGAGAGAGTAGAGCCTGATCCTTGGCCTAAATGGGTTATGGAAACCTCTAAAGCCATCTACAGGAAAGGCATGAATTTGCCTCACCTTGGAGGTAAAGAAGACCCTGCAATTCAGAGAGCAAACACCTCACTCACAGCGGCTGGCAGCTCCTGGAGTTGTCGGTAGCAAAGAAGCTTAATGCTTCAAGGACTGTCTCTGTGGTTCTGCCATCAATACCACTATACAGTTATTATTAGTTGTAATAGTAGTTATAAATAACTTTCTGCCTTGGGAGTAAGACTACCTTGTGGTCAGCAGCAATAAACAAGTGCTGCATATTTTCTGACACTTCCATATAAGCTGTCATAAGTTAATCAAAACTTCTTCTGGACAATGCTGTTACACTATATCAAGTCTTAGGTGCTAAGAGATAATTTCTAAAATAACACAAGGGGGAAGTCAGGTATGATAGTTTTGTCCCAAATTTGAATACTTTTTTTCCCCCTCACAGCTAAAATAATTCCCCCGATTCCTACAAACTAAGCGTGGCTTCCAAGATGGGACCTGCTCTGAAGTTCAAGTCCAAGGGGTCAGGGGCAGAATCACCTCATCTCAAAGATTACACCATCTAGAATCTGTCCTGAGTGGCCTCTGAATTCTCAATTAACACCCACTAAGTCAAAACAGTTACAGTTGGACAGAAATCAGAGATCACGTGGCCCAGCCCACTTTACAAAAGAAGAATCTGAGGGGAAGTGACTTGCCCACTCAGCTGAGAGTTAGAGTTAAATTTTACTGTATCTATTGTCTCCGCGTCCCGAGTCAGTGCTTTTTCCACTACAATAATTACAGTACTCTTGGGACAGCGTTGTGAACATAACCAGAAAAAGTACTACCTCTATCATTTACAAATCAGGAAACATGAAAAATCCGACTTGAGGGGAAAAAGCACTCTGGCACCTTTAGGAGGTAGGGGAAATCAGGTGTCCACTGAATGGGAGGTGCGAGGACGGCAGAACGGGCCTCTGCAGTGGAAAGGGAGATGCAACTGGGGGCTTGAGAGTGAGGGAACAGAATGGACTTACATCTCTGCATCTGCTTGCTGTACTCCGACATGTTATCTGGACGGATGGAGCGCAAGAATTTAATGTAGTCATCGCTGTGGTACTTGGTCATCTCCTCGGCATTGGCTTTGTGAGGGCGCTAGAGGGCAGAAGGGAGAAAGGGCAAGTTATTTTTGACCACGGCCAGTCCACTCAATCTAGTTTGAATATTTATATTTCCTGCGCAGCATGGAGCTAGGTGCTATAAAGAATAAAAAGAAATAACTGGGCCGGGCGCGGTGGCTCACGCTTGTAATCCCAGCACTTTGGGAGGCCGAGGTGGGCGAATCACAAGGTCAGGAGATCGAGACCACGGTGAAATCCCGTCTCTACTAAAAATACAAAAAATTAGCCGGGCGTGGTGGCGGGCGCCTGTAGTCCCAGCTACTCGGGAGGCTGAGGCAGGAGAATGTCGTGAACCCGGGAGGCGGAGCTTGCAGTGAGCCGAGATGGCGCCACTGCACTCCAGCCTGGGCGACAGAGCGAGACTCCGTCTCAAAAAATAAAAAAATAAAAAAATAAAAAAAAAAGAAATAACTGGTTAGATTCAGGCTTCAAGAAATTTACAATCTAACTAGGCAAACAAGATTATCAAAGGAGACAGAGTATCAGAAGACCTACAGCAGCTCAAGCTCTGTTGCTTAGGCAAGTTACTGTCTCTTGAACCTCCATTTCCTCATTTACTAAACAGGGACAACATGGACCACACAGGGAAGTTGAGAGAATTGGAAGAGGTTGTTAAATCTCTTTGTAAACTGTAAGGTGCTTTACAAAATTATTACTTTTATTTATTTATTTTTTGAGACGGAGTCTCGCTCTGTCTCCCAGGCTAGAGTGCAGTGCTGCGATCTCGGCTCACTGCAAGCTCCGCCATTCTCCTGCCTCAGCCTTCCAAGTAGCTGGGACTACAGGCGCCCACCACCACGCCCGGCTAATTTTTTTTGTATTTTTAGTAGAGACAGGGTTTCACCGTGTTAGCCAGGATGGTCTTGATCTCCTGACCTCGTGATCCGCCCGCCTCAGCCTCCCAAAGTGCTGAGATTACAGGCATGAGCTACCGCGCCCGACCTTGTTTTTCGTTTTTTTGTTTGTTTGTTTGTTTGTTTTGAGGCGGAGTCTCACTCTGTCACCCAGGCTGGAATGCAATGGCACGATATCGGCTCGCTGCAACCTTCGCCTCCCGGGTTCAAGCGATTCTCCTGCCTCAGCCTCCCGAGCAGTTGGGATTACAGGTGCCCACCACGACGCTGGCTAATTTTTGTATTTTTAGTAGAGATGGGGTTTTACCATGTTGGTCAGGATGGTCTCAAACTCCTGACCTCAGGTGATCCGCCCTCCTCGGCCTCCCAAAGTGCTGGATTACAGGCATGAGCCACCGCGCCTGGCCTACAAAATTATTACTTATTATTAAATATTATATAAAACTGGCTGAGTGCAGTGGCTCACGCCTGTAATCCCAGCACTTTGGGAGGCCGAGGCGGGTGGATCACCTGAGGTTAGAAGTTCGAGACCAGCCTGACCAATACGATGAAACCCGGTCTCTACTAAAAATACAAAAATTAGCTGGACGTGGTGGCATGCACCTGTAATCTCAACTACTCGGGAGGCTGAGACAGGAGAATCGCTTGAACCTGGGAGGTGGAGGTTGCAGTGAGCTGAGATTGTGCCACTGCACTCCATCCTGGGCAACAAGAGTGAAACTCCCTCTCAAAAAAAAAATTAAAAAATATAGATATATGTATATATATGTATTATAAAATTATGGACAAAATGGCTCCAAGAGTTCACGAAAAAAGGGTATCTAATGAAAACTGAAACAGATGGGAAATCCTTTATAAGTCATCACATCAACAATTTTGATCACATCCTCCCCACTAACACTTCCTTGACAAGTTAATTTCCTGGTTATCCCAACATTCTGACTCCTCCTTCCCTCTTTTTAAAATTCTTTTCTTTTCCTCCCATCCCTTAAAGGTTGGTCTTCTTCAAACATGACCCTCTGCCTCTCTAATTACCAATACAACAAAAGTCTTCACTTAATGTCATCCACAGGTCTCGGAAATTGTGACTGTAGGCAAAATAATGTACAAATAAACCAATTTTACCATAGGCTAATTGATATAAACAAGAACTTAAGCTCCTACAGCATATTTCTGTCACAAAAACATCACAAAAATTCTAAATAAAGACCCAAAACACTTCAAACATTAAATACTGAAATAAATGTGAAATATCCCTATTTTTTTTTTTAGACAGAGTCTTGCTCTGTCGCTCAGGCCGAAGTGCAGTGGCGTGATCTCGGCTCACTGCAAGCTCCGTCTCCTGGGTTCACATCATTCTCCTGCCTCAGCCTCCCGAGTAGCTGGGACTACAGGCGCCCGCCATCACGCCTGGCTAATTTTCTGTACATTTAGTAGAGACGGGGTTTCACCATGTTAGCCAAGATGGTCTCGATCTCCTGACCTCGTGATCCACCCGCCTCGGCCTCCCAAAATGCTGGGATTACAGGCATGAGCCACCGCGCCCGGCGAAATATCCCTATATTTAAGAAATATTTATAAAAATAAGGAAGATCATTATTGGGCTGGGTGCAGTGGCTCATGCCTAAAATCCCAGTACTTCGGGAGGCTGAGGCAGGTGGATCACTTGAACCCAGGAGTTTGAGACCAGCCTGGGCAACATGGTGAAACCCTGTCTCTACAAAAATATAAAAAATTAGCCGGCTGTGGTGGCACTTGTCTATAGTCCCAACTACTCAAGAGGCTAAGGTGGGAGGATCACCTGAGCCCAGGGAAGTCCAGGCTGCAGTGAGCTGTGATCTTGCCACTGCACTACAGTCTGGGCAACAGAGCAAGACCCCATCTCAAAAAAATATATACATTATTATTTACCCAATTTTTGGTGAATCAGTGAGTGATGGCGGTTGTTGTGGTGGTGGGTTAAATCAAGTAATAAATGTATGCAAAGTTAAAATTGCAAGGAGGACCTTCTACCATCATGCAGTTCAAAAACAAACCATAACAAATATGGCAGGCTCGCTGAGTGTTTCTGTATCACATCTTTTATTGTTGTGCATCTGTATGATTATTGTCTACTTTATGCATTTTTATTTGACAATAATTTGAATTCAATCATTCATTTCCAAGGGTGGCCAGAGCCTGTCCCTGCAGCTCAGCACAAGGAAGCAACCTTGGACAGGATGCCATTTCCATCACAGGGTACACTCACACCCATATCCACACTTGCTCAGACTAGGACCATGGAAACATGCCAGCTCACCTCACATGCACATCTTTGGGATGTGGGAGAAAAATGGAGTACCCGGAGAAAAGCTACACAGACATGGGGAGAATGTGCAAACGCCATACAGATAGTGGCCACGCCAGGAATCAGCTATTTTTCTCCTCAGCGTTATAACTAATGATGCTGAGCGAAGTGATGTTATTCGAGAACCTGCCGTATTTTCTGTAGTTTATAAAGCATTTTCAATACACAGCCAACATTTATTGTTTCCTCTATGACAGTCACTCTTTCAGGCACTTTAAACGCTATCTCATATGATTCTTACAACAACCTTTTAAAGATCTAAGCCCTGGAGGATTGCTTGAGCCTAGGACTTCAAGGCTAGCCTGGACAACATAGTGAGACCCTGTCTTTTTCTCTTTTTTAAAATAATTATAGGGGCCAGGCGCAGTGGCTCACACCTGTAATCCCAGCACTTTGGGAGGCCGAGGTGGGTGGCTCACCTGAGGCCAGGAGTTCAAGACCACCCTGGCCAACATAGCGAAACCCCATCTCCAATAAAAATACAAAAATTAGCCGGGTGTCGTGGCAGGTGCCTGGAATCCCAGCTACTCAGGAGGCTGAGGCAGGAGAATTGCTTGAACTCGGAGGCAGAGGCCGCAGTGAGCTGACATCATGCCACTGTGTTCCAGCCTGGGCAACAAAGCGAGACTCCATCTCAAAAAAATAAATTAATTAATTAAATAAAATAAATTATTGGGCAACCTCTCTGGGCCAGAATACGTTCAGACTCCCAAGACCCCATCTCTGAAAAACAAAACAAAACAAAAAAAACACCTTTTAAAGTTCATGGCCAGGTGCGGTGGCTCACGCCTATAATCCCAGCATTTTGGGAGGCTGAGACGGGAGGATCGCTTGAGGCCAGGAGTTTGAAACCAGCCTGGCCAACATGGCGAAATCCCATCTCTGCAAAAAATACAAAAATTAGCTGGGCGTGGTGGCAGGCTTCTGTAATCCCAGCTGCTCAGGAGGCTGCAGCATGAGAATCACTTGAACTCAGGAGGCAGAGGTTGCAGTGAGCCCGGATGGTGCCACTGCAGTCCAGCCTGGGTGACAGAGCGAGACTCCGTCTCGAAAAACAAAAACAAAAACAAAAAAAGTTCATAGCCAGGCACAGTGGCTCATGCCTGTAATCCCAGCACTTTGAGAGGCTGAGCGGGGCAGATCACTTGAGGTCAGGAGTTCGAGACCAGTCTGGCCAACAGGGTAAAACCCCATCTCTACTAAAAATATAAAAAATTAGCTGAGCATGGTGGTGGGCGCCTGTAAACCCCGCTACTCGGGAGGCTGAGGCAGAGAATCACTTGAATCCAGGAGGCAGAGGTTGCAGTGAGCTTAGATCACACCACTGCACTCCAGCCTGGGCAACACAGTGAAACTCCATCACAAAGAAAAAAAAAAATTCATACTATTATTATCCTCATTTCACAGGGAGGAAACTACAGAAGAGAGAGGTTAAGTACTTTGCCTGGGGTTACACAGCTGGTAAACTGGAAGGAATCCAGAGATCTGGCTCCAGGTACTTTGACTCTCATTTAATCCTCACTTAATTTAATGAGACATAATAAGACTGAATGACAGATACTGTTTTATCAAAAACAGCCATAGTGAAGCCAGGTGCAGTGGCATGCACCGTGGTCCCAGCTGCTCAGGAATCTAAGATGTAAAGATCACTGGAGCCCAGGAGTTCAAGGCCAGCCTGGGCAAACATAGTAAGACCCTGTCTCTAAAAAGGCAAACCAAAACTACCCACAGTGAAAGAAAAAAGACTTGGCTCCAAATACCAAGTTGTTTTTTACTATACTAAGCCCTTTACTCTCTTCCTAATGTCATCAAAACCCTGCTCTGGCTATCCCTTCTACACAGATGACTGCACAAACTCCATTTTGATCTTAGTTCTCAGCTCCAGATTCACGGTTCAAATAGCTTCTCAGTCTGCTCCACCCACAAATCCTAAAGGCACTTCAAATTCAACTGGACTCAACAATTCGTTGTTGAGGGCCTAGAAGCACTCAAATTCCACTTAACTTCCAGAAGTTCTCTTTCACTATTTTTGTTAATGATACCAACGTCCACTCAGGCTGAAAACCTAAGTCTCATTTTAAACTCTGTCCTTTTTTGCCTTCCTGTTTCAATCCATTGCCAATCTCTCTCATTATGCCTCCATAATCTTGATTGCATCTACTACCCTATTTTTCCTGTGTCCTTCTTCCCCAGGTTTCCTGTTCTCAGCACCAACCACCTAGTTGTTCAAGATCGAAGCCAGGGTATCATCTGTGTTTTTTTTTTTTCGAGACAGAGTCTCACTCTGTCGCCCAGGCTGGAGTGTAATGGCACGATCTCGGCTCATTGCAACTTCTGCTGCCCAAGTTCAGCGATTCTCCTGTGTCAGACTCCTGAGTAGCTGGGATTACAGGCACCCGCCACCACTCCCGGCTAATTTTTATATTTTTAGTAGAGACGGGGTTTCACCATGTTGGCCAGGCTGGTCTCAAACTGCTGACCTCAGGTAATCCATCCGCCTCAGCCTCCCAAAGTGCTGGGATTACAAGCGTGAGCCACTGTGCCCGGCTTGTCTTTTTTTTTTTTATTTAGAGACAGAATCTCCCTGTGTTGCCCAGGCTGGTCTCGAACTCCTGGGCTCACGTGATCTTCTTGTCTCAGCCTTGCTAGTAGCTGGGATTACAAGCGTGTGTCACTGTGCCTGTTATAGAGTCATCAGTCTTAAAATGCAAACTGAATCATGTCACTACCTCCTAAAAACACTTCAAAGGCTTCATTACTCAAAATATCACGTTCAAACTCTTTAACCTGGCTTGGAAAACCAGAATAATCTGATCCCTGCTTACCCCTCTTACACTCACCTAAATATTTTGTGCTGTATCCCAGGGAACACCAAACTCAAAGCACTCCTCAGGGCCAGTCAGTTTAGCTAGCTTAAAACAAACCTAAGCAAAACACTAGGGAGCAGAGGACAATCTTTATTGACACAGCTCTAGCTGATGGCTGCCATGAGGGAATCTGGGCCCAACTGCCAGATCCTTTCTGGACAATTTCATTTTTTAAAGATTGGCCACTAACCTAAAGCCCTTAAAATACTTTGAGTTAAATAAAACACATTTGAGAGATTGAATTGATCTCATTCAGTGTGCCAATCTGCCAAGCACCATTTTGCTTGCACTTCCCCAAGGGCCATCTCTCTCACATTTAGGCCTTTATACATGCTATGACCTACAACACTGTTCTCTTCACACCCTCTACTCAACCTTTAGGTTGCAAATGAAAAGTCAACCCAGGCACACACTTGTAGTCTCAACTACTTGGGAGGCTGAGGCAGGAGAATCACTTGAGCACAGACAGGAGTTTGAGGCTATAGTGCATTATAATCTCACCTAGGAATAGCCACTGCATTCCACCCTGGGCAACAGAACAAGGCTTTTTTTTTTTTGAGAGTCGCTCTGTTGCCCAGGCTGGAGTACAGTGGCGCGACCTCAGCTCACTGCAATCTCCGCCACCCAGGTTCAAACGATTTTCCTGCCTCAGACTCCCGAGTAGCTGGGATTACAGGCATCCACCACCATGCCCGGCTAATTTTTGTATTTTTAGTAGAGACAGGTTTTCACCATGTTGGCCAGGTTCATCTTGAACTCCTGACCTCGGTGATCCACCCGCCTTGGCCTCCCAAAGTGCTGGGATTGCAGGTGTGAGCCACCGCACCTGGCCAAGGCTGTCTCTTAAAAAAGAGAGAGAGAGAGAGAAAGAGAAGAAAAGCCAATTCCCCCAAAAAGCTGTCCTTGACCTCTCAGAATCTCAGTTAAGTAACTCTCTGAAATGCTACCCTGAGAAGCCTGTACCTCCCTTATCATTATACTCACCAAACTGCATAGAAATTGCATGTTTGCTTGGTCTACTCTGGGAGGCCAGGAGCAGGTTCTACCTTTATTTGAAGCAACAAGCATGGTGCCTGACATATAGCAGCTGCTCAATGAATAACTGTTGACCTAACAAATTAAGTCTTGGCTGGGCATGGTGGCTCATGCCTATAATCCTAACACTTTGGGAGGCCAAGGGGGGCAGACTGCTTAAACCCGGCACTTTGAGACCAGCTTAGGCAACAAGGTGAAACCCCATCTCTACAAAAAATACAAAAATTAGCCAGGTATAATAGTACACAGTGTAGTCCCAGCTACTCAGGAGGCTGAGGTGGGAGGATCACTTGAGCCCAGGAGGGTGAGGCTGCAGTGAGCTGTGATCACATCACTGCACTCCAGCCTGGATGACACAGCAACACCCTATCTAAAAAAATGAAACAGGCTGGGCGCGGTGGCTCACGCCTGTAATCCCAGCACTTTGGGAGGCTGAGGCAGGCCGATCACGAGGTCAGGAGATCGAGACCATCCTGACTAACACGGTGAAACCCCGTCTCTACTAAAAATACAAAAAATTAGCCAGGCGTGGTGGCAGGCACCTGTAGTCCCAGCTACTCGGGAGGCTGAGGCAGGAGAATGGCATGAACCCAAGAGGCGGAGCTTGCAGTGAGCTGAGATTGCGCCACTGCACTCCAGCCTGGGTGACAGAGCAAGACTCCGTCTCAAAAAAATAAATAAGTAAAAATTTTAAAAAATAAAACAAAACAAACCCCATCACAAATTAAATCTCACTTGGAGTATTTTTGGCCTCCTAATTGGTCCTATTTCTATCCAGCCTTATCATCTTCTATCTTCCATACTGGTATCACAAAAATCTTAAAATATTAATGTACTGCTCTCATTCAATGACACCCTGTTGACGAAGTAAAGATTCTTTTTTTTTTTTTTTTTTTTTTTTGAGATGGAGTTTCACTCTTGTTGCCCAGGCTGGAGTGCAATGGCATGATCTCGGTTCACTGCAACCTCTGCGCCTCCCAGGTTCAAGCGATTCTTCTGCCTCAGCCTCCCTAGTAGCTGGGATTATAGGCATGTGCCACCACACCCGGCTAATTTTGTATTTTTAGTAGAGACGGGATTTCTCCATGTTGGTCAGGCTGGTCTCGAACTCCGGACCTCAGGTGATCCGCCCGCCTTGGCCTCCCAAAGTGCTGGGATTACAGGCGTGAGCCACTGCACCCGGCCCAAAGTAAAGATTCTAAGCTCTTTGATATAGCAATCAAGAAACTTCACAGGGTTCCTTTCCCAATTTAATTGCCCCTGCGCTCTTTCACAAATATTATACTCCAAACAACTCTTCCTTAAGGTCGAGAGAGCTATAGAGCTTTTCAACAGTGTCTGTGCTTATGTTCTTCCTATTATTTGAAATGCATCCCTTATCCCAAATCTCTTAAGGAAAGGGCCCATCTCAAATGCCACCTCTTTTACAAAGTAAAAGCAAGTCACCTTCTAACAACCCATCTTCATCCCAGGACTCAAAGTTCCAAAGAATACAGCAGTGCCCTCTTATCCTCAGTTTTGGTTTCTACAGTTCCAGTTACACACAATCGTTGTCCAAAAATATTACATGAAAAATGCCAGAAATAAACAATTCATAAGTTTCAAATTGTGAGCCATTCGTGATGAAATTTTGTAACATCCAGCTCTGTCCCCTGGGTGTGAATCATCCCTTTATCGGGCATATCCACACTGTATACTGCCCACCTGTGAGTCACTTAGTAGCCCTCTCAGTAATCAGATCAATTATCAAAGTATCACAGTGTTTGTGTTCAAGAAGCCCTTATTTTACTTAATAATGGCCCCAAAGTCCAAGAGTAGTGATGTTGGCAATTTTGATATGCCAAAGAGAAGCTGTGCTGTGCTTCCTTTACATGAAAAGCTTAAAGTTCTCAATATAATAAGGAAAGAAAAAAATCCTGTGCTGAAGTCACTAAGAGCTAAGATCTACAGTATGAATGAATCTTCTTTTTTTTTTATTTTTGGGAAGGAGTTTCACTCTTGTTGCCCAGGCTAGAGTGCAATGGTGAGATCTCAGCTCACTGCAACCTCTGCCTCCCAGGTTCAAATGATTCTCCTGTCTCAGCCTCCTGAGTAGCTGGAATTACAGGTATGCACCACCACGTCTGGCTAATTTTGTATTTTTAGTAGAGACAGGGTTTCACCATGTTAATCAAGGTGGTCTCGAACTCCTGACCTCGGATGATCCACCGGCTTTGGCCTCCCAAAGTGCTGGGATTACAGACATGAGCCACCACGCCCGGCCAGGAATGAATCTTCTATGCATGAAACTGTAAACAGCTTATTGCTATAATTGTCCTAGTTTATTATTATTGTTAATTTCTTACTGTACCTAATTTATAAATTAAACTTTATCAGAGGTATGTATGAATTAGAAAAAATATAACATATATAGGGTATAGTACTATCCATGGTTTCAGGCATCTACTGGGCGTACTAGAAAGTATCCCCCCTCAGATAAGAGTGGGCTACTGCATTATCCCACAGTCAAAAATCACGAAATACACAGGAAACACAGTCCAGGATCCTACAGAAACAACAACGAACAACAGAATCAGATCTACATAGACCTTGGTGAATTAGTGAAATGTATATCAAAATCACAATTAAATTAAAAAGAAGTGCTACTCAGGAGGCCGAGGAGGGAGGATTACTTGATTCTAGGGGCTTGAGGCTGCAATGAGCTATGACTGTGCCACTGCACTCTAGCCCAGGCAACAGAGTAAAACCCTGTCTCTAAAAGAGAGAAAAAGAGGCCAGGCACCAGGGCTCACACCTGTAATCCCAGGACTTTGCGAGGCCAAGGCGGGTGGATCACCTGAGGTTGGGAGTTCGAGACCAGCCTGACCAACGTGGAGAAACCCCATCTCTACTAAAAATACAAAATTAGCTGGCCGTGGTGGCGCGTGCCTATAATCCCAGCTACTCGAGAGGCAGAGATTGTGGTGAGCCAAGATCGTGCCATTGCACTCCAGCTTGGGCAACAAGAGCAAAACTCTGTCTCAAAAAACAAACAAACAAAAAAACGAGAAAAAGAAAAAAAAAGGAAAGGGCAAATAGCCAAATCACTTCTTCAGAAGAACGAAGTGGGAGGACTGTGCTACCAGATAACAAGACTTACTATAATATAAAGCTACTGTAATTAAGCCACTGTGGTATTGGCATATGGGTCAATAAACAGACCAAGTCAACCGAACACAGAGCCCAAAACCAGACACATGCATATTGCCTGGCACAAAGTAGGTGCTTGATGAGTATATATGCAATGAATGAATAAAAATGGACATTTAATATATAAAAGAAATGGGTCAGGCACTATTGCTCATGCCTGTAATCTCAGCACTTAGGGAGGCCAAGGTGGGCAGATCACTTGAGCCTAGGAGTTTGAGACCAGCGTGGTTAACACAGCAAAACCCCATCTCTACAAAAATATAAAAATTAGCCAAGTGTGGTGACATGCACCTGTGGTCCCAGCTACTCAGGAGGCTGAGGTGGAAAGATGGCTTGAGCCTGGGAGGCGGAGGTTGCAGTGAGCCGAGATCGCACCACTGCACTGCAGCCTGAGTGCCAGAGTGAGACACTGTCTCAGAAAAAAAAAAAAAAAAAGACAACCAAATAGGAACATGGGCAAAAAGGTTGAATAGGAATTTCAATAGGGGAATATAAATTAAAATTATAGTAAGATACCATTTCATGTCTACCTAAATTAGCAACAAAATTGAAATCTGACAAAATCAAGTGTTGGCAAGGACTCAGAGCAACTGCAATTCTCCTACATAGCTGGCAATTGGAAACCATTTTGGCTTTATCTAACACAGGTGAATATGTGCATATGTCCTGACCCAATTCTACTCCTAGTATATCCTTTAGTGAAACTTTAGCATATATGCATCAAGAGACATGTTCAAGAAAGTTCATAGCAGCAGTATTTGCAATAGTCAAACCCCAGAAGCAAATCAAATGCTCATCAATGAGATAACAGACTAGAATACATTTATTTCAATGAAATACAGTAAAAATAAATACAGCTACATGTATCAACATGGGTGAGTCTCAAGAACATGTTTAGCAAAAAAAGTCATAATACTGTAATAAATAATCACGTAATAAATACTGTATGGCTCCATCTACATAACAATCAAACATGTAAAGCTAAAACACACTGTGCTTGGAACTGCAGGTAAAAAATAAAAATCATTTTTATAATTTTTTAAAAAGAATACAGGCATGGTGGCTGATGCTTATAATCTCAGCACTTTGGGAGACCAAAGTAGGAAGATCTCTTGAGGCCAGGGGTTTGACACAGCCTGGACAAAATAGCAAGACCCTGTTTCTACCAAAAAAATTTTCTGAATTAGCCAAGAGAGGCTGGGTATGGTGGCTCACGCCTGTAATCCCAGCACTTTGGAAGGCCAAGGCAGGCGGATTGCTTTGAGCTCAGGAATTCAAGACCAGCCTGGGCAAAATGGTGAAATCCCATTTCTACCAAAAAATTAGCCAGGCATGGTGGCTTACACCTTTAATCCCAGCTACTTGGCAGGCTGAGGCTGGAAAATCACTTGAGCCCAGAAAGCAGAGGTTGCAGTGAGCCAAGATTACACCACTGCACTCTAGTCTGGGTGACAGAATGAGACCCTCTCTCAAAAAAAAGAAAAAAGAAAAAAAAAAGCCAGGCATGGTGGTGCCTGCCTGTAGTCCTAGCTACTTGGGAGGCTGAGGTGGGAAGATAACTTGAGCCCAGGAGTTCAAGGCTGTAGTGAGCTGTGATCACGCCACTGCACTCCAGCCTGCAGGGAGCAGAGCTCTAGGGAGCAGAGAGAGTCTGCTCCCTAGAGTACCTAAAAATATCTTCTGCCTTTTCTGTTTTCCATTCCCAGCTGCCTTCACACCTAAAAAAGCTCTGCAGTCCCAAGGTCTGTCTACTCCTCTGTTTTCCTTCCTTGCTTCCCCAGTTGCCTCCACTGGCTCCAGAGACATGACAAGGCCATCTAGGAAAGAACACTCATCTCCTTTCAGTCTCTGGAATGGTGACAAAAATACCACTGTTGGTAGGTTACTCAAACTGTAGAAACAGACTTTAACCACAGATTCTTACATAGTAAGGCAACATCACCTCCAGCCCCTCTTTTTCGCATTTGGACTCTTGTAACAGCCACTTACCTAGCCTCCCTGCTTCTAAAATGCATGCCTGTTCCTATCTCTCTTTCATTTAAAACCCTTCACTTGTTCCTCCTCACTGTCTCCAGAGAGGTTAAAACTGGGAACCATTGGACCTATTTGGTCTACAGATGTACTAATGTGTTTGGTTTGTATACATGCTTAAAATAAAAACCAAAAAGCAAAACTCTGGGTTAACTTTTTTTTGAGACAAAATCTCATTCTGTCACCTAGGCTGGAGGGCAGTGGTGCAATCACGGCTCACCGCAGCCTTGACCTCCCAAGCTCAAGTGATCCTCCCACCCTCAGCCTCCCAGATAGCTGGGACTACAGGTGCAGGCCAGGATACCAGCTAATTTTTTTCGTATTTTTTGTACAGACAAGGTTTCTTGGGATAACATTTTAAACCTAGGAGATTTTACACAATAATCTGGATTTCCAGCTTCTCTTTAAAAACTCAAAGATCAGTGAAAAATCACCTGTAGCTGAATCTACCGGCTAGACCGTCTATACTCTCTAATAACTAGAGATTTGGCATCTACTTCAACATGGTCCCGATCACTCTTATTTAGGCATTAAATTTTTGGTTTTTCGGTTTTGTTTTGTTTTTTGAGACAGGGTCTCACTCTGTTGCTCAGGCTGGAGCACAGTGGTGCAATCATGGCTCACTGTAACCTCTGCTTCCCAGACTCAAAATGATCCTCCTACTTTAGGCTCCTAAGTAGCCGGGACTACAGGCATGTGCCACCATGCCTGGCTAATTTTTTGTAGAGATGAGGTCTTGCCATGTTGACCAGGATGGTCTCGAACTCCTGGGCTCAAGCAATCTGCCCATCTCAGCCTCCCAAAGTGCTAGGATGACAGGCATGAGCCACTGCACCTGGCTTTGTTTTTTTAAGACAGAGTCTTGCTCTGTCCCCCAGGCTGGAATGCAGTGGCACAATCATGGCTCACTACAGCCTCGACCTCCCAGCTCAAGCAGTCTTCCCACCTTAGCCTCCCAAGTATCTGGGACCACAGGCACATGCCACCATGGCCAGCTAATTTTTAAATTTTGTTGTAGAGACAGGGTCTCCCTATGTTGCCCAGGCTGGCCTAGAACTCCTAGGCTCAAGTGACCCTCTTGCCTCCACCTCCTGAAGTGCTGTGATTACAGGGGTGAGCCACCATGCCCAGCCAAAAATCCTTATCATTTACAGTACCTGCCTTATAACAGCAGTCAACATGCATTTGATGAATGAGTGAATGAGTGGTGGAGAAAATGAGACAATGAATGGCATATGGGGAACCAGAGCAGATGAGGTTAGGGAGCGGTAGCACTTCTGGTAACTCACATAGATTTCCATCTTTCGGTAGAGACCATAGTTGAGCAGCAAATTATGAGTCATGCGGATTCGGTGAGGCTTCATTGGGTGGCCTTGTCCATAATAGTAATTTCCAACATCCCCTGAGGAAGAGAGAGTGGTAGCTTCACTAACACCGTTAGACACACACTTCCAGGAGAACCCAGGAATTTTTACAGCAAACTCCCAATCAAATTCTTTCTGGCTCATTTCTAGTTTCCAAGATTCTCTCCCACCTTTTGAAGGGTAACTCCAAAAGAAAAAAAAAAATAAAAAAAGCAGGGACCCTGGTGAGGTCAACATTTAAGGTTCAGTCTAGCTCATTTTCTTCTGGAACCCACAGGCAGTACATAGCAAGAGGGGTTCATTCCAAAGCTACTGGGGAACAACAGCCAGGGAAGTGATTCACCTCACTATACCTCCAAGGAATTCCCTCCCACAACAGAAAAAATAACCATCGCTACTCAGAATTATTAGAAGCCACAGTTCACCTCTTACATATTGTAACACTTATGGTGTCAAAGCACATTCACTTCGTTCTCTTACTGGATACTCACAGTAACATGGGTAGGACAGGGGGTATTATTATTCTCACCTTACATATAAGAAAACTAAAACTTATCATGTGCTTAATCTATAACACTAGCCTTCTAATTGGTCCCTCTACCTTCAATTCACACTACCTGCCACACTGTCACCAGAATGCACAATTCTGATAACATCACTCCTTTGCTCAAAAAATCCTTATGGCTCCCCATCCCCTACAGGATAAAGAGTAAAGAATAACTTTAATAGAGATAGGCATGGTGGCATGAGCCTGTAATCCCAGCTACTCTGGAGGCTGAGGCAGGAAAATCACTTGAGCCCAGGAGTTCGAGACCAGCCTGGGTCTCAAAATTTAACAATAACAACTTCAGAAGACTGGCATTCAAGGACTTTCTGTTTTTTTTGAGACGAATCTCGATCTGTTGCCCAAGCTGGAGTGCAGTGGTGCAATCTCAGCTCACCGCAACCTTCGCCTCCTGGGTTCAAACAATTCTCCTGCCTCAGCCTCCCAAGTAGCTGGGATTACAGGCATGTGCCACCATGCCTGGCTAATTTTTGTATTTTTAGTAGAGAAGGGGTTTCACCTTGTTGGCCAGGCTGGTCTCAAACTCCTAACCTCAGTTGATCCACCCACCCCGGCCTCCCAAAGTGCTGGGATCACAGGCGTGAGCTGCCGGTTTTGGTAAATAAAATTTTATTGGAACACAGCCATGCCCACTCGTTTACAGTTCCTCTATGGCTGTTTTCACACTACAGTGGCAGAGCTGAGCAGTTTAGTTGCCACAGACACCACGCATATGGCAAAATAAAGCCTAGAATATTTACTATCTGGCCCTATACAGAAAAAGTTTGCCAAGCCGTGCTCCAGACACACCAGATTATGATCAGTATCCTGAACATGACCTTCACCTTCACACCACAGTATCCTTTGTGCAGACTGTTCCTTTGACTTAAAATGTCCTCCTTTCTCTGATGATGCTCATACTACAAAGCCCACCTCAAGCTCCAAACCCTTTCTTGATCAAAATAAATGGTCTTTTCCTCTACATGCAATTTGTATACAGCACTTCATTAGTTTTCTTTTCTTTTAATTTTTTTATTTCTTGAGACGGAGTCTCACTCTGTCGCCTAGGCTGGAATGCAATGGTGCTATCTCGGCGGCTCACTGCAACCTCCGCCTCCCAGGTTCAAGCAATTCTCCTGCCTCAGCCTCCTAAGTTTGCTGGGATTACAGGTGCGTGCCACCAAACCCAGCTAATTTTTGTATTTTAGTAGAGGTGGGCTTTCACCATGTTGGCCCGGCTGGTCTGGAACTCCTCACCTCAAGTGATCTACCCACCTCAGCCTCCCAAAGTGCTGGGATTGTTTTATATCTGAATTATTTACATGACTATATCCACAAGACTGGGTACCCCTTGAAGGCAAGGATTAATATGCCTTGTATGTCAGAGGCTCAATAAAGATTCAATGAATTGAATTGAGACTCAGAGAAGTTAAGTCCCTGCTCAAGATCACACAGCTAATGATCTGGAGTCCACTCTTCTGACTCCAAATCCAGTATGCTAAAAGCTACATTGGGTTTTTCTTTCTTTTTTTTTTTTTTTTTTTTTTTTGAGACAGAGTCTCGCACCGTCGCCGAGGCTGGAGTGCAGTGGCGCAATCTCGGCTCACTGCAAGCTCCGCCTCCTGGGTTCACGCCATTCTCCTGTCTCAGCCTCCCGAGTAGCTGGGACTACAGGCGCCTGCCACCATGCCCAGCTAATTTTTTTGTACTTTTAGTAGAGACGGGGTTTCACCGTGTTAGCCAGGATGGTCTCGATCTCCTGACCTCATGATCTGCCCATCTCAGCCTCCCAAAGTGCTGGGATTATGGGCGTGAGCCACCGTGCCTGGCCCTACATTGGGTTTCTCAGGTACCTACTTCAGTTTGCACTTAATCTAGAGGGCTCTATAAATCTACCTGGTAGAAAGTTCCTTGAACAATGTTGCAAAATCAAGTGAACTACACACCCAAAGATCGCTCCTTAGAGGTTTATTAGGATGAGGCAGAGCTCTAGGCACCCAGTGAAAAAAAGGCATGAGCCTTGATCCCTAGCAACTCCCTTGCCTATCAAGCCTGGATCCAGCCAAGGCTCAGACCTGGAGTACTAAGATACCTTATCCAGAAGGTTAAGGGAGTATCTGAGGTGAGGGTAATGAGGGTAGTGAGGGTGGGGCTCTGAGACACCATCCTTTTCTTTTTATGTTTTTTTATTTGTTTGATGTTTTTGTTTGTTTGTTTGTAGCGATGGCATCTTGCTTTGTTGCCCAGGCTGGTTTCAAACTCCCGATCAGCCTTCTAAAGTTCTGGGATTACAGATGTGAGCCTCCAACAGTGTAGGCCAACCATCCTTTTCTTAACAGTTTTTAATTAGTTTGCCAACCCGTGCTGTGTGTATTCCTATTCACATTGACAAATGCTATGACGGGGTGGGGGGGGGCGGCACACAGCATGAAGGGCCCTGTCCACTTCCTTAGAATTCCACCCTGGATCCTCTTCTATATAACTTCTTGGGTGACTGCATCCTTTATGACTAAATTTACTATAATTAAAATAAAGATGTATCTCTATATCTTAATCAGGTTGCTGAGAGACTTTAAAATAAATTGTCCTTTTTATTTAGGTACTACTTAATTTTTATTTTTATTTTTGGAGACAGAGTCTCACTCTGTCACCCAGGCTGGAGTGCAGTGGTGCAATCTCAGGCTCACTGCAACCTTTGCCTCCCAGGTTCAAACAATTCTCCTGCCTCAGCCTCCTGAGTAGCTGGGATTACAGACATGTGCCACCACGCCTGGCTAAGTTTTGTATTTTTAGGAGAGTCAGGGTTTCACCATGTTGGCCAGGCTTGTCTCGAACTCCTGACCTCAAGTGATCCGCCCACCTCGGCCTCTCAAAGTGCTGGGATTACAGACGTAAGCCATGGCTCCAGCCATACTTTAAACTCTTAAAGAGCTTTCCCATCATTGTTCTCATAATAAGAACTCCTATCATTTTGATTTTATAGGAGAGTAATCTGAAAAGTAAGGTGACTTGCCTGATATTGCAAAGCTTCTCAATGGCAGAGCCAAATCTGAATCCCAAAGTAATGACCTCACTGCAAAACTCAGTTTCTCAAGTAAGAAGTCTATTCCCGGCTGGGCGTGGTGGCTCACGCCTGTAATCCCAACACTTTGGGAGGCCGAGGTGGGCGGATCATCTGAGGTCGAGAGTTCAAGACCAGCCTGACCAACATGGAGAAACCCAGTATCTACTAAAAATACAAAATTAGCCAGGTGTGCTGGCGCATGCCTGTAATCCCAGCTACTCAGGAAGGCTGAGGCAGGAGAATCGCTGGAACCCGGGAGGCGGAGGTTGCAGTGAGTTGAGATTGCACCACTGCGCTCCAGCCTGGGCAACAAGAGCAAAACTCGGTCTCAAAAAAAAGAAAAAGGCCGGGCGCAGTGGCTCAAGCCTGTAATCCCAGCACTTTGGGAGGCCGAGGCAGGCGAATCAAAAGGTCAGGAGATGGAGACCATCCTGGCTAACATGGTGAAACCCCGTCTCTACTAAAAATACAAAAAATTGGCCAGGCATGGTGGTAGGTGCCTGTAGTCCCAGTTACTCGGGAGGCTGAGGCAGGAGAATGGCGTGAACGTGGGAGGCGGAGGTTGCAGTGAGCCGAGATCGCGCCACTGCACTCCAGCCTGGGTGACAGAGCGAGACTCCGTCTCAAAAAAAAAAAAAAAAAAAAAAATTAGCCAGGCGTAGTGGCATGTGCTTCCAGTCCCAGCTTCTCGGGAGGCTGAGGCAGGAGAATGGCATGAACCCTGGAGGCAGAGCTTGCAGTGAGCCGAGATCGCGCCACTGCACTCCAGCCTGGGCGACAGAGCAAGACTCCGTCTCAAAAAAAAAAAAAAAAAAAAGAAGTCTATTCCCTTTTCTAAAGACTGAGGTCTTTCTACTTTTTCTTTTTCTTTTTTTTTTGAGGCAGGGTCTTGCTTTGTCACTCAGGCTGAGTGCAGTGGTGCCATTATGGGTAACTGCAGGCTCCACCTGGGCTCAAACCATCCACCTGCCTCAGTCTCCCACCTCAACCTCCCAAGTAGCTGCAATTACAGGCACGTGCCACCACACCCAGCTTTTTTGTGTGTGTTGTTTTGTAGAGCTGGGGGGGGGTCTCATTTTGTTGCCCAGGCTGGTCTTGAACACCTGGCCTCAAGTGATCCTTCCGCTTTGGCCTCCCAAACTACTGGGATTACAGGTGTGAGCCACCATGCTGGGTCCATTTTTTTTCTTCTTTTAAACGAGAATGTTATCATAAAATGTTATCATAAAACTGTGCAAAATGATATGACTACCAAAATCACAGGTTCCAGCCTCAAAATGATTCTCATCACTGCCAGCAATCCTTCCAAATTTCTTTCCCTAGCCCCCCACTTTCGCAACAGCTATTTAAATCTCCTCTCTTCAAGATTCCTACTCTACCAACTGCCCTTCCCCACCCTCAGGAAAAGGAATATTCTCTTTCCTCATCTTGAGAACTCCCTCAACTTTCTCCTTATCTTCTCCTCTTCAAACTTACCTCCATTTAAACTTTTCCTTGCCATTTACCCTCGAGTCACAGAGGAATTTGTTGAAGGTCAGCGTCTCTAGCTGGGCTCCAGTTTCCATCCCCCTGGTCTCCTCAGGAAGCTCCATCACTACTAGCCCCTTTCCTGTATCTTCACCCTCTCCCTCTCTTCTGGCTGTTTTCCATAAGAATTATTTCAATATGCTCAACTTTTAGCCACTGTATCTCCCTTATCAATAATCTTCTCTCCCTACCTCACACAAACTTCCCTTTAAAAGGGTTCAACCAGCTGGGCATGGTGGCTCATGCCTGTAAACCCAGCACTTTGGGAGGCCGAGGCGGGTAGATCACTTGAGCTCAGGAGTTTGAGA
Organism: Nomascus leucogenys; assembly: GCF_006542625.1. Taxonomy (NCBI): domain Eukaryota; kingdom Metazoa; phylum Chordata; class Mammalia; order Primates; family Hylobatidae; genus Nomascus; species Nomascus leucogenys. Next base: position 1,523,369 of record NC_044392.1, on the reverse strand, counting down.
CCAGCCTGGGCAACATGGCGAAATCCTGTCCCTAAACAAAAGACAACCATTTGTCTTCTAAACAAAAAATACAAAAAGGGCGCACAGCTGTGGTTCCAGCTACTTGGAAGGCTGAGGTGGGAGGACTGCTTGAGCCTGGGAGGCAGAGGTGGTAGTGAGCCAGGATCGTGCCACTACACTCCAGCCTGAGTGACAGAGTGAGACCCTGTCTCCAAAAAAAGGGTTCAACCTGATGTCTCCTCTTCAGCTAGCCATCCATGTACTGCAATCTACCACAGTCTAGCTTCTGCCCCAATTGCTGCCAACACTTGCCCAATCCCTCCCTTCTTTAGCTTCTGCAACCCAGTACTTTCTGGTTCACTTACCTCTCTGGCCCCTCACTCTATATCATTATACATTTAATCAACAAATATTTATTGAGAACCTACCATGAGCTAGGCATTGTTTTTGGTGCTGGGGATACAGAGGTAGACAAGGCACGGCCCCTTTCCCTAAAGAGCCTCCTGTCTACAAGAAATATGACCAAGTAAACGGGCAATTCCTCTACACAGTGACAAATACTATCACGGGGGAGTACACAGCATGAGGGGCACTAAATTTTTCCTCAATCCACTTCCTTAGAATTCCACCCTGGAATTCTATATAACTTCTTGGGTGACTGCATCCTTTATGACTAAATTTACTATAAAATTGCTAGCAGCCAGGAATGGTGGCTCACGCCTATAATCCCAGCACTTTGGGAGGCTGAGCCCAGGAGTTCAAGGCCAGCCTGGACAACATGGCAAAACAACATCTCTACAACAAACAAACAAATAAACAAATAAATAAAATAATTATCCATATGCTGATTGCTGTGGTCTGAATGTGTCCCCCAAAATTCATGTGTTGGAAACATAATCCCCAATGCCAACAGTGTTTGGAAGTGGAGCCTTTTGGGAGGTGTTTAGGTCTCAAGGACTCTACCATCCTCACTAATACATTAATCGCCTTGTAAAAAAACAGAGTTTATCCTTTTTTGCCTTTCCACCTTCTGTCATATGAAGAAACTGAATTCAAAGCACCATATTGGAAGTAGAGACCAGACCCTCACCAGACACCAAATGCTGGCACCCTGATCTTGGACTTTCTAGCCTTGGACTTCTCAGCCTCCAGAACTATGAGAAATACATTTATGTTCTTTTTTTTTTGACACAAAGTCTCACTCTGTCTCCCAGGCTGGAGTGCAGTGGTGCGCTCATGGCTCACTGCAGAGTCGACCTCCCAGGATCAAGTGATCCTCCCACTTCAGCCTCTCTACAGGCACGTGCCATCATGCCCAGCTAATTTTTTTACTTTTTGTAGAGACAGAGTCTCCCTATGTTGCCCAGGCTGGTCTCAAACTCCTGGGCTCAAGAGAACCGTCCGCCCCAGCCTACCAAAGTACTGGGATTATAGGTGTGAGCCACCACATTTAGCAATTTCTGTTCTTTCTAAACACTGTTCTGTTATAGCAGACTAAGATACCGATGACTACCAAAAAAATTCGATCTTCTAAACTGCCTACTGGATGCCTCTACTTGGATGTCCCCTAAACATCTTAACAGTTATCAATAGTTCTTTCTAAACAAACAACAACAAAAAAAAACAGGGGCTTAGGCCTGTAATCCCAGCACTTTGGGAGGCCAAGGTGGCAGGATTGCTTGAGGCCAGGCCCAGGAGTTCAAGACAAGCCTGGGCAACATATTGAGACCCCGTCTCTAGAAGTTTAAAAAAAAAAAAAAAGTTGGGGCCGGGTGCGGTGGCTCATGCCTGTAATCCCAGCACTTTGGGAGGCCGAGGCGGGTGGATCATGAGGTCAGGAGATCCAGACCATCCTGGCTAACACGGTGAAACCCCATCTCTACTAAAAATACAAAAAATTAGCCCGGCGTGGTGGCGGGCGCCTGTAGTCCCAGCTACTCGAGAGGCTGAGGCAGGAGAACGGCGTGGACCCGGGAGGTGGAGCTTGCAGCAGTGAGCTGAGATTGCGCCACTGCACTCCAGCCTGGGCGACAGAGCGAGACTCTGTCTCAAAAAAAAAAAGTTACCATCAACTGACGTGGCATTCTCCAAACCTCCAAACAGTCACCATCAAATTGCCCACACCAGAGGCCAGAAGTGTGGCTCATACCTATAATCCCAGCACTTTGGGAGGCTGAGGCAGATGGATCACTGGAGGTCAGTTTGAGACCAGCCTGGCCAACATCATGAAACCCCATCTCTAGTAAAAATACAAAAATTAGCCAGGCATGGTGGCGCATGCCTGTAATCCCAGCTACTCAGGAGGCTGAGGCAGAAGAATCCCTTGAATCTGGGAGGTGGAGGTTGCAGTTGCAGTGAGCCGAGATCACACCACTGCACTCCAGCCTGGGTGACAGAGCTAGACATCGTCTCAAAAAAAAAAAAATATATTGCCCACACCAGGAACTTGGGATCCATGCCTTCTTCCTTACCCCTACAATCTGAATTTATTTTTTTGGTTTTTTTTTTTGAGACGAAGTCTCGCTCTGTTGCCCAGGACGGAGTGCAGTGGTGAGATCTCAGCCCACTGCAACCTCTGCCTCCCAGGTTCAAACAATTCTAGTGCCTCAGCCTCCTGAGTAGCTGGGACTACAGGCATGTGCCACCACACCTCGCTAATTTTTTTTTTTTTTTTTTTGAGATGGAGTCTCACCCTGTTGCCCAGGCTGGAGTGCAGTGGCACGATCTTGGCTCACTGCAACCTCTGCCTCCTGGGTTCAAGCGACTCTCCTGCCTCAGCCTCCTGAGTAGCTAGGATTACAGGTGTGTACCACCACGCCCGAATAATTTTTGTATTTTTAGTAGGGACGGGGTTTCACCATGTTGGTCAGGCTGGTCTTGAACTCCTGACCTCATGATCTGCCCGCCTCAGCCTCCCAAAGTGCTGGGATTACAGGCATGACCCACCGCGCCCAGCCTAGATTTTGTATTTTTAGTAGAGATGGGGTTTCACTGTGTTGGCCAGGCTGGTCTTGAACTCCTGGCCTGGAGTGATCTGCCTGCCTTGGCCTCCCGAAGTACTGGGATTAGAGGCGTGAGCCACTGCACCTGGCCCCCCTGACTTTAATTTCTAAGGTATAAACCTGATGATGTCACTAACCTGCATAAAACTTGAATCATTCACAAGTGCCCTCGATAAAGTCCAACTTCCTTGGGACAGCATGCCCAGCCCTTCATGGTCCAGTGGTCCAGTCCCTATTTACATCTTTTTTTTTTTTTTTTTTTTTTTTTTTAGACAGAGCCTCGCTCTGTTGTCCAAGCTGGAGTGCAGTGGCACGATCTCAGCCCACTGCAACCTCTGCCTCCCGAGTTCTAAGGGATTCTCCTGCCTTAGGCTCCAGAGTAGCTGGGATTACAGGCGCACGCCACCATGCGCGGCTAATTTTGTATTTTTAGTAGAGACGGGGTTTCACCATGTTGGCCAGGCTGGTCTCGAACTCCTGACCTCAGGTGATCCACCAGCCTCGGCCTCCCGAAGTGCTGGGATTACAGGCGTGAGCCACCGCGCCCGGCCAAATGCCTGTTTTTCAAAGGTCCTATCCTCTCTCTTGCCTCTGAAACTTGCTGTTATCTTTGCCTTCCCTGTGCCTGGCTAAGAACTCCTGTTCTTCAGGTCCTAACTAAGATGTCCCCTCCTTCTCTGACTCCTCAGGTGGAGTTCGGTGCCTCTTCTCTGTGCTCCCCTAACACTCTGAGCTCTCACACGGAGAGAACTTCGGTCACTGGGAAGGGTGACCCGATCAACCCCACGGCCCCAGCCCCTCAACACTTCCTCGAACACAGTAACCTGCTTGAGAGATTAAGTGAGAAGTCTGTTTTAACAGGTTGCATCCTTCTCCTTGCAACCCCTGGTGCCCCACGTCGCAGTAGCAACCGCAGGCCCCGCTCAGAGGCTGGGGGAGGGGAGGCGGGCGACCAGTCGTGCAGGACTCTTGCCCCAGAAAAGATGAGAAAGGGACGGGGCAGGGAAGAGCTTTGGGTTCTCGGCAAGAAAATGTATCCTTGCAGCCGTCTCCATCAGATACAGCCTCCCCGCTCCGAGGCACCCTCCCCTCTAGGAGTCCCACTCAAACTCTCCACATCAGACTTCCTCAGAATCTTCCCACCAAGATTACCTCACGCTTCCCCCACGCGATCCTCTCTTGGTCTCAGCCTCGATCTCCTTTCCTCGCAGCCTCCTCCCTCAGCCTCGACTTCCCCCTCGCAGCCTCCGCTCCGAGCCTCTCCCCAGCGCCTCAGCCTCCCGCAGCCTCCCATCGGCGCTCCAGCCTCAGCCTCCAGGTCCCCGGTCCGGCCCGGCCCGGCCCCGCCCCCGCCCCCGCCGCGAGGACGGTGCTCACCGTCGTAGTAGTAACAGACTTTCCTCCGGGTGCCCTGCGTCTGCGCCATCTTGCTCGCCTCCAGTCCCTACCGTCAGTCGGTCCGTCCGCCCTCCCGCCCGCGGCTCCGCTCGGCGTCCGACCCAGGGGGGAGGGGGCGGGCCTCCGGCCCGCCCCGCCCGTCCCCTCCTGGGCTCACCTATAGCCGCGCAGCCCGGGCACCGCTCCAGCCAATCAGCTTGCGCAGACACGGGCCCGGAACTCGGCAGGGGGCAAGGGCAGCCCGGAGAGGCCGCGGAGGGCCCCCTGGGCCTGTACCAAGGTCTGCGACAGATGGGTGGGGAGTCGCCCGGGGACCGTACCATCAGTCCCGGGGGAGGAAAGCAGCTCTGTAAACTTAACAGTCCCACTTCGTCGTGAAAAGCGTGCTTGGAGATCGGAGGCCAACTTTCTGATTTTTACGGAGAATAAACCGAGGCCTACAGGGGAAAAGTGACTTGCACAAGGTCACTCAGCCAATAAAAGGGCTGAACCTGGGTTAGAAAGCGAGTTTGTGACAAAGGAGAGCTACAGAAAAATAATTAAATTAAAAAGAAAAGCAACACGCGGGTTTGGAGAGGAAGAAACTGACAAGAAAGGGAAAGAAAGCTAATGTTTGTTTGTGGAGGGGCTGCTGTGTCCCAAGCACTGTGCGACAGTTTACCAATGTTATTTTAGTTTTTCCTCAAAACAGCTCTCGGCCAAGGGCTTTTTACCTCCATTTTACAGGACAGGATAAAGAAGTTCAGACTTCTGTGAATTACTCAAAGTTACACAAAGTAATTAAATTCAATTTTTCAATTGTACAGGGTTTTCTGAATGCCTTCTTTGCACCAGAGGCACTGTAACAAAGTGACAGAACCCAGCCTTTCTGACTTCAAAACCTACCTCCCTGATGCAGTCACCCAGGATGACTAAATAGGCGTCTCTTTAGACAGGAGGGAATGGGATTATCCTACGATAAGAGGGCAGGTTTCTTTTCTTCTTTTTTTTTTTTTTGAGACAAGAATTTCGCTCTAGTTGCCCAGGCTGGAGTGCAATGGTGTGATCTTGGCTCACTGCAATCTCTGCTTCTGGGTTCAAGCGGTTCTCCTGCCTCAGCCACCCGAGTAGCTGGGATTACAAGCATGCGCCACCATGCCCAGCTAATTTTGTATTTTTAGTAGAGACTGGGTTTCTCCATGTTGGTCAAGGTGGTCTCGAACTCCTGACCTCAGGATCCGCCCACCTCGGCCTCCCAATATACTGAGATTACAGGCGTGAGCCACAGCGCCTGGCCTAGGAGGGCAGGTTTCTCAGCCTGGTAGCTAATGACATTTTAGGCCAGGTAATTCTTTTTTGTAGAAAGCTGTTCTGTGCCTGGGCAACTAGAGCGAAACTCTTGTCTCAAAAAAAAAAAAAAAAAAAAAATTAAGCAGCATCCTTAGCTTCTACCCACTAAATGCCAGTAGCACCTTCCCCCCAGGCTGTGACAGACAACCAAAATTGTCTCTAGACATTGCCAAGTACTGTGCAATAGCTTTACCATTTGGTTGGGGGGAAGATTAGTGGGGTGTAAGGGAGTGTAAAATTGCCCCCAACTCTCCCATTGAGAACCACTCCACCAGATCATCAGTTATCAACTGATCATCACTGAAAGCTGAAAGACCTAAAAGTGCAATGCTGGGCTATTAAAATAACTACAATAATGTCGATATTTAATGAGTGCTTCCGATGTGCTCTAAGTTAGCCACCTACTTGTGGTCCTACAGTCAACAAGAGGCTGGGCACAGTGACTCACGCCTGTAATCCCAACACTTTGGAAGGCCAAAGCGGGTGGATCACTTGAGGTCAGGAGTTCGAGACCAGCCTGGGCAACATGGCAAAACCCCGTCTCTACAAAAAATGGAAAAATTACCCGGGTGTGGGGGCGTGCTCCTGTAGTTCCAGCTACTCAGAGGGCTGAGGTGGGATGATGGCTTGAGCCCAGGAGACAGATGTTGCAGTGAGCCAAGATCATGCCACCACACTCCAGCCTGGGCAATAGAGCCAGGCCTTGTCTCAAACAAAAGAAAACAACAAGATACATCTTTATGCCTCTTTAAAGAGTGTTTGGGACTTGTGTTTCTCACTCAGAAACTGCATTTGAGTCATTAATTATAAGGTAACAGAAAATCTAAGACTGGGTGGCTCTATAATAGAAACAGCAAAGGGCCAGGGAACAAATCCTACTCCCAGTTCTCTGTTGCTAATTCTCAGCTAGCCCTGGGTGGGTTTACTTAACCGTTCTGGGCCTCCATTTCCCTTGCTATAAAATGGGGAGAAGGCCGGGCGCGGTGACTCACGCCTGTAATCCTAACACTTTGGGAGGCTGAGGTGGGCAGATCACCTGAGGTCAGGGGTTTGAGACCAGCCTGGCCAGCATGGTGAAATCCCGCCTCTACTAAAAATGCAAAAATTAGCTGGGCGTGGTGGTGTGTGCCTGTAGATACCAGCTACTAAGGAGGCTGAGGCCAGAGAATCGCTTGAAACCGGGAGGTGGAGGTTGCAGTGAGCCGAGATCAGGCCACTGCATTCCAGCCTGGATGACAGAGTGAGACTCTGTCTCAAATAAATAAAAGAAATAAAATAAAATAACAAAAATGGGGAGGGTAGGAATACAAAGTTCACCGACGCTATGGCTGCACACAGTATCCCAAAGAGGCATGTGGGGATCAGATGAGATCATGAGGTGTGGCAGCAGGTCAGTCAGGTGATAGATTTACATTATTATGACTCAGATGCTCTTTGTTTGCCACACCCGGCCCTTTTTTTGTATATTTTAAAAATCAGGGCCGGGCGCGATGGCTCACGCCTGTAATCCCAGCACTTTGGGAGGCCGAGGCGGGCGGATCACGAGGTCAGGAGATTGAGACCATCCTGACTAACACAGTGAAACCCCGTCTCTACTAAAAATACAAAAAAATTAGCCAGGCCTGGTGGCGGGCGCCTGTAGTCCCAGCTACTCGGGAGGCTGAAGCAAGAGAATGGCGTGAACCCTGGAGGCAGAGCTTGCAGTGAGCCAGATGGTGCCACTACACACCAGCCTGGGAGAGAGTGCGAGACTCCATCTCAAAAAAGAAAATTAAATTAAAATTAAAAAAATAAAAAATAAAAATTAGAGGCTGGGTGCTGTGGCTCACTCCTATAATCCCAGCAGTTTGGGAGACCGAGGTGGGCAGATCACCCAGGGTCAGGAGTTCGAGACCAGCCTGGCCAACATGGTGAAACCCCATGTCTACTAAAAATATAAAAATTAGCTAGGCGTGGTGGCAGGCGCCTGTAATCCCAGCTACTAGGGAGGCTAAGGCAGGAGAATCCTGAACCCAGGAGGCAGAGGTTGCAATGAGCTGAGATCGCGCCATTGCACTCCAGCCTGGGTGACAAGAGCAAAACTCCATCTCAAAAATAAAATAAAATAAAAATAATAAATAAAATTTTAAAATTAGATTATTTTCCCTTTAATAAAGAAATATGACATTCCCCCATATTTCTTTTTTTTTTTTTTTTCTTGAGACGGAGTCTCGCTCTGTCGCCCAGGCTGGAGTGCAGTGGCGCAATCTCGGCTCACTGCAAGCTCCGCCTCCCGGGTTCACGCCATTCTCCTGCCTCAGCCTCTCCGAGTAGCTGGGACTACAGGCACCCGCCACCACGCCTGGCTAATTTTTTTTGTATTTTAAGTAGAGACGGGGTTTCACCGTGGTCTCGATCTCCTGACCTCGTGATCCGCTTGCCTCGGCCTCCCAAAGTGCTGGGATTACAAGCATGAGCCACCGCGCCTGGCTTTTTTTTTTTTTTTTTTTTTTTGAGACAGAGTTTTGCTCTAGTGGCCCAGGCTGGAATGCAATGGTGTGATCTCGGCTCACCACAACCTCTGCCTCCCGGATTCAAGCAATTCTCCTGCCTCAGCCTCCCGAGTAGCTGGGATTACAGGCACCTGCCACCACGCCCAGCTAATTTTTTGTATTTTTAGTAGAGACGGGGTTTCACTATGTTGGCCAGGCTGATCTTGAACTCCTGACCTTGTGATCAGCCTGCCCCGGCCTCCTAAACTGCTGGGATTACAGGTGTGAGCCACCGTGCCCGGCCAACATTTCCCCATCTTTCATCAAACACTCTGCCATCCTCAGATATCTTTATTTTCTCACTTTTTAATGGAAATGTGGGTGCAAAAAACCATTTTCTTTATTATACAATTTATTAAATGGTATACCATAATATAATTTTCTTTATTATACCATTTATTAAACCATTTATCTTTATTATAAGAACAACAAGCATGAGCCTGGTGGTAAATAGCTACTAACACTCAGTTTCATTGTCTAAGACCAACAGGGAGTGGAGGGGACTCTGGCAAAGGTAGAGTTCATGCCCTACCTGGAGGGGTGGCCATTATTCAGCTCCACGAGGACAGGTGAGTCCAACATAGCTAAATCTTCCCTTTTTTTTGAGATGGGGTTTCGCTCTCTTTTTTGCTCAGGCTGGAGTACAATGGCAGGATCGTGCTCACTGCAGCCTTGACGTCCTGGGCTCAAACTCTCCTCCTGAGTAGCTGGGACTACAGGTGCGCCCCACCACACCCTGCTAATTTTTTTTTTTTTTTGGTAGAGACAGGGGTTTGCCATGTTGTCCAGTCTGGTCTTAAACTCCTGGGCTCAAGCAACCTGCCCACCTTGGCCTTCCAAAATGCTGGGATTACAGGAGTGAGCCAAACCACCTAGCCCCTATTTTTCAAGAGAAGGCAGAAATCTGGAGTTTTATGCAAAATCTCCCCGGTTTTATAAACTGACTAACTCAGTCTATTTTCAAGACAGCAGTAAGAGCCATCCTTTTAAAATGTAAGTCAGGGCTGGACGCTATGGCTCATGTCTATAATCCCAGCACTTTGGGAGGCTGAGTAAGACGGATCACTTAAGCTTAGGAGTTTGAGATCAGCCTGGGCAACATGGTGAAACCCCATCTCCACCAAAAATACAAAAAATTAGCCGGGAGTGATGGTGTGTACCTGTGGTCCCAGCTACTTAGGAGGCTGAGGTGGGAGGATTGTTTGAGCCCAGGAGGCAGAGGCTGCAGGGAACTGAGGTTTCACCTTTGGTCTCCAGCCTGGGTGACAGAGTGAGACCCCATCTCAATTAAAAATAAAAAAATAGGCCAGGCACGGTGGCTCACACCTGTAATCCCAGCACTTTGGGAGGCTGAGGCAGGCAGATCACAAGGTCAGGAGATCCAGACCATCCTGGCTAACACGGTGAAACCCCATCTGTACTAAAAATACAAAAAAATTAGCCAGGCGTGGTGGCGGGCGTCTGTAGTCCCAGCTACTCGGGAGGCTGAGGCAGGAGAATGGCGTGAACCCGGGAGGCGGAGCTTGCAGTGAGCCGAGATCGCACCACTGCACTCCAGCCTGGGCGACAGAGCGAGACTGTGTCTCAAAAAATAAATAAATAATAAAAATAAATAAGATAAAATGTAATTCAGATCATATCAGCTTTGCAGAGATTCCTGCAAAGTTTCCTCAAAATGGCTTCTGCAGAGGCTGCAAGGCCCCAGGCCTGTAGGGATCTATCCCCCTCTCTCAGAGCATGCCAGGTAAACGCCTGCCTCACCCTATTCCCTCTGGCTGACTGCTCCTCCCCATCCTCCATGCAAGGCTCACTCCTTCACCTTGGAATCTTTGCTCAAAAGCCACCTACCTTCTCAATGAAGCCTTCCTTTTTTTTTTTTTTTTTTTGAGACAGGATCTCCCTTTGTCGCCTACTCTGGAGTGCCGCAGTGGCACAATCATATCTCAATCAATCCTCATGCCTCAGCCTCCTGATCTGCTGGGACTACAAGCATGAGCTGCTATGCTCGGCTAAGTGTGTTTGGTTTTTTAAAAACTTTTTTTTGGAGACCAGGATCTTACTCTGTTGCCGAGGGTAGCCTTGAACTCCTGGCCTCAAGAAAGTAGTCTCAAGTACCCGGGAGGCTGAGACAGGAGGATCATTTGAGCTGGAGAGGTTGAGGCTACAGTGAGCCATGATCATGCCACTGCACTCCAGCCTGGATGAAAAAGTGAGACCCTGTCTAAAAAAAAAAAAACTGAGGATATTGAGGATAGTTACAGATTTATTTGTTCCTCCTCCATTCCCGCTGCTTCATTTAGCTAGCCTTAAAGAAACAAAATCTGAGGTCAAATATAGCCCTTGAATAAGTAAAAAGTGCTGTTGCCCTTTTATAATGGGGAGGAAGGTCCTTTGACACACCCATTCCCTAAGGGATTCCAGGTAGGAGTCACTATGAATCCTTCAGGGAGGGGTGAAGAGCACTGTCCCATTTGAAGGGGTCTGCAGAGCCCCCAGACATCCACTCATCCCATCTTTCACCCCAACTCAGGGTGACCTGGTTACCATTTTCTTAATCCCCACTGCCCACCCACAAAGAGTGGACAGCGAAGAGATGTACAACAGTCATCAACAGACATTTATTGAGCTCCCGATGTGTGCCAGGCCAGGCACCAAGGAGGAGCATACAGAGGTATCAGATAAGGTCCTGGCCCTTGAGGAACTTCTGGATGATCTGAGGAAAGAAAAGTAGGTAGGCAGAAGCTTCTGTCAATCCCAGGCTTCTCCCCTCTCTCTGTGGTCTCAGGAAATGGGAGAGCCAGAAAGGGGTACCTTGTACAGTGTCCAAGACATACATGCACAGGCTACACATGTACAAGACACATGTGCAGAGTCCACGCAACTACAGGACATGTGTACAGACACAAGGTGCATATGTGTCACATGTGGGTGGGATTCGTGTGCAGAGTCCATATGTGCATAAGCCGTGTGACCATGGCACAAGAACTCCATCTCCCCAAGTCAGACTGGAGAGAAAGGGGGAGAACCCCAGGGCCTCTCCAGGCCTCTCAAGGCTGAGGCTGGTACTGGCCCTCCGTGGCTGTGAAGAAGTCCTCCAGCACGCTGCGCAGGTAGTCAAAGGTGGGCCGGTCCTCTGGGCGCTCCTTCCAGCACAGCATCATGAGTTGGTACAGCTCCTCTGGACAGTTGTCAGGACGCACCATACGGTAACCTCGCTCCAGGTTCTGAATCACCTCCGGGTTGGTCATCCCTAGGGGTTGACGGGAGAAAGGACATCAAGGTCAGGCACTGGAAGCCCACAGGCGAGGGTAATGCTCGGAATATTTAACTGGCACAGTGTGAGCACCAATCCAAAAGAAGCTTGGTCTTCATCGATGGTAAGGTCACACTAGCGGTGCCTGTTGAATGTCAGTCGCACCACTTGGAGTGCCTGGTATAGATTATTTCCTTTTTTTTTTTTTTTTTTTTTTGAGATGCAGTTTCACTCTTGTTGCCCAGGCTGGAGTGCAATGGCGCGATCTCGGCTCACCGCAACCTCCACCTCCCAGGTTCAAGCAATTCTCCTGCCTCAGCCTCTCGAGTAGCTGGGATTACAGGCGTGCACCACCACACCAAGCTAATTTTGTATTTTTAGTGGAGACGGGTTTCTCCATGTTGGTCAGGCTGGTGTTGAACTCCTGACCCCAGGTGATCTGCCCGACTCGGCCTCCCAAAGTGCTGGATTACAGGCGTGAGCCACCATGCCCAGCTGATTATTTACTTAAAAAAAAATGTTTCAGATAAGGGATCTCACTATGTTGCCCAGGCTGGAATGCAGCAGCTGTCCACAGGCACAATCATAGCACATTGCAAATTTGAACTCCTCGGTTCAAATGAGCCTCTCACCTCAGCCTCCTAAATAGCTGGACAACAGGTGTATACCACCACGACGAGCTCCCCTGGTGTAAATTAAATGCTCAATAATACACACATGTTAGTTGTGGAACCTTGGGTGAGCCCAGTTTCCTTATTTGGAAAATAGAGTAAATAACTGTTCCTACCTCACAGAATTGTTATGAGGATTGAATGAGATTGTGCACAGAAAGCATCAAATATAGTGCACAGGCCAGGGGTGGTGGCTCACGCCTGTAATCCCAACACGGTGGGAGGCCAAAGCAGGCAGATCACTTGAGGCCAGGAGTTCAAGACCAGCCTGACCAACATGGCAAAACCCCATCTTTACTAAAAATACAAAAATTAGCCGGGTGTGGTGGTACGTGCCTATAGTCCCAGCTACTTGGGAGGCTGAGTCACAGTAATTGCTTGAACCCGGGAGGTGGAGGTGCAGAGGTTGTAGTGAGCTGAGACTGCGCCACTGCACTCCAGCCTGAGCAACTCAAGCCAGACTCTTGTCTCAAAAAAAAAAAAAAAAGAAAGAAAAATAATATATATATTATTATGTATAAATCACAGAAAGCATCAAATCTATCCAGGCATAGAAAGTCTGGATTGGAGATGCTTCATAAAGGGCACCGGAGGCCATCTGTGGTGGTCATGCCTGTAATCCCAACGCTTTGGGAGGCCAAGGCGGGTGGATCACCTGAGGTCAGGAGTTTGAAACCAGCCTGGCCAACATAGTAAAACCCTGGCTGTACTAAAAAAATACAAAAATTAGCTGGGCATGGTGGCACACACCTGTAATTCCAGCTACTCGAGAGACTGAGGCAGGAGAATAGCTTAAACCCAGGAGGTAGGGGTTGCAGTGAGCTGAGATCATGCCACTGCACTCCAGCCTGGGCGACAGAGACTCTGTCTGAAATAAATAAATAAATAATAAAGGGCACCTGGGATTATTATTATTTGGTAGGAATAATGAGAAGGTCAGGGCCCAGGGCAGGATGGGCACCCACAACCAGGTCTCTCCAGTTTTAAGACCAGGCACATGACATCCTGCATCAGGAAGCCAAGTGGACCCTGGGCCTCGCAAAGCAGACTTTGCTTGGGCTTGAGAAGGTTCCCCAGGCCCCTCCATGACCCAGATGAAATAGTCTTTGAGCTGGTTCCCTCCCTTTATGCTGGTCCTGGCCCCTCTGGCAGGCTTTTGGCAGGTAGACCCCAAGAAGAGCTGCTCTGGAGAACTGCATGATCACAGCAGTAACATAGCTCCCTCCTTCCCTATTTCTAAATTGCTCATGTAGTGTCTGGTTTCTCCTTCAGTCTTCTGAACAAAGATTGTGACAAGCAGTTCCCAAAGACTAAAACCTTACAGGGTATTTACAAAATCAAAGTTTTGCTCCTGGAAAGCTTGGGACTAAAGCCTGGTCAACAGAGACCCTTTTTCCCCGGGACTTGTACAAGGGAGCCTCTACCTATGGGACTCTCGCTTTTTTTTTTTTTTTTTTTTTGAGACAGAGTCTCCTTCTGTTGCCCAGGCTGGAGTGCAACGGCACAGTCTCAGCTCACTGCAACCTCTGCCTCCCAGATTCAAGCGATTCCCCTGCCTCAGCTTCCCGAGTAGCTGGGACTACAGGCGCATGCCACCACACCCGGCTAATTTTTGTATTTTTAGTAGAGATGAGGTTTCACTATGTTGGTCAGGCTGGTCTCCACCTCCTGACCACATGATCCGCCCATCTCAGCCTCCCAAAGTGCTGGGATTGCAGGCGTGACCCACCACTCCTGGCCGGGACTCTCCCATTTTAAAATTGAGGCATAGGAGGACATAGGCCAGGGAACTAAACACCCGTGGCCAGAGTTAAGGGTGCGAGCCCACAGGCTAAATCCAGCCTGAGTATAGCCCACAGATCCACTTTGGATTGGCCCTAGAGTGGTTTTATTTATTTATTCATTTAATTAATTAATTTAATTTATTTATATTTATTTTTGAGATGGACTGTCACTCTGTTGCCCAGGCTGGAGTGCAACGGCGTGATCATGGCTCACTGCAACTTCCGCCTCCAGGGTTCAAGTGATTCTCCTGCCCCAGCCTCCTGAGTGGCTGGGACTACAGGTGCCCACCACCAGGCCTGGCTAATATTTTTGTATTTTTAGTAGAGGCGGGGTTTCACCATGTTGGCCGGGCTGGTCTTAAACTCCTGACCTTGTGATCCACCCACCTCAGCTTCCCAAAGTGCTGGGATTACAGGTGTGAGTCACTGTGCCCGGCCCCTAGAGTGCTTTTAAACAATTTGAATCAATCGCCAATAAATGGAAATGAACAAATTTTCCTAAAACTCCAAGTTTTGGCTTCTCTTAAAAAAACAAAAGATCTGTTTTTTTGGGTCCCCCACGCCTTAATTGCAGCCATCTGCTGGAGCAGCTGCAAGTTTACCAAGGTCCCCATTTCTCCCCATTGTCTCCCTGACCCTAATGCTATATGTCAGTTGCCATTTATCATCATGCTTTCACTGCCTATTTTCTTCTAATAGATACATTCCCTATGGGTTTGCCTCTGTGGGAACAGGGGAGGAGCAGTGAGGACGCCTGGCAGGATAACTGGAGAATATTTCCGTTTTTCCAGCTCCAGCACTATCCCTGGACTCTGGGTTGGGGCAAGCCCAGGGCAGGGAAGCCCCTCAGCTTTTCACCTGTCTCCAAGGTGGTTATTTTTGTTTTTGTTTTGAAACAGAGTCTTGCTTTGTCGCCCAGGCTGGAATGCAGTGGCATGATCTTGGCTCACTGCAACCTCTGCCTCCCGGGCTCAAGCAATTCTCCTGCCTCAGCCTCCTGAGTATCGAGGATTACAGGCGCGCACCACCATGCCCAGCTAATTTATATATATATTTTTTTTAGTAGAGACGGGATTTCACCATGTTGGTCAGGCTGGTCTCGAACACCTGACCTTGTGATCCACGTGCCTCGGCCTCCCAAAGTGCTGGGATTACAGGCGTGAGCCACTGCATCCGGCCTTCCAAGGTGTCTTTACCTTCCTTGGAGCAAAGGTCTGTTCACCTTGCTCTGGGGATATGGGAAGCTTCTACAAATTTAGCCACTGTGCCGCATGACCTCCCTACTCCTGTCTTTGTGCTCCATTTCCTTTCCCCAGAGTTTCTTAGCAAGTTCCTTTCAAAAATTCCATCCCTGTCTTGGCTGAATTCAGGGGTAAAGGGCTTTGTCCAGGAGATGGTGGGAGGAGTCAGTGTATACTGACAACCTACTATGAGTCAGGCTGTTTCACAAATGGTCTCTCATTTTTTCTTTTTCTTTTTTTTTTTCTGAGACAAGTTCTCTCTCTGTTGCTCAGGCTGGAGTGCAATAGAATGATCATGGCTCACTGCACCCTCAACCTCCTGGGCTCAAACAATCCTTCCACCTCAGCCTCCCAAATAGCTGAAACTAGAGGTGTGTGTCACCGTGCCCAGCTAATTTTTAATTTTTTTTTTTTTTTTTTGTAGAGATGGAGTCTCTCTTTTTCATTTTTTGAACAGGGTCTTGGTCTGTTGCCCTATGGCATGGTCTTGGCTCACTGCAACCTCTGCCTGCCTGGCTCAGGTGATCCTCCCACCTCAGGCTTCTGAGTAGCTGGGACTAGAGACACGTGCCACCAAACCTGGCTAATTTTTGTTTTTGTAGAGATGGGGTTTCGACCAGTTGCCCAGGCTGGTCTCGAACTCCTGGGCTCAAGCAATCCTCCCACCTTGGTCTCCCAAAGTTCTGGGATTATAGGCATGAGCCACTGTACCTGGCCTAGTCTCTTATTTTTAGTATCAGGAAACAGGCTCAGAGAAGTGAAGCGACTAGCTTCACTAGGCACAGGAATGATCTGAACAAGGCCAAACAAAGTTAGCCACAGTGGCAGATCTGCTAATAAAAGGTAGGCCTCTTGTTCCTGAGCTAGATCCTCTTCTACCATACTGGGCTGCCTGGGCCAGAACCAAAGAAAAGAGCTGGGGCCAGGTGAGGTGGCTCACGCCTGTAATCCCAACACTTTGGGAGGCCGAGGCGGGCTGATCACAAGGTCAAGAGATTGAGACCATCCTGGCTAACATGCTGAAACCCTGTCTCTACTAAAAATACAAAAAATTAGCCACGCATGGTGGCATGCACCTGTAATCCTAGCTATTTGGGAAGCTGAGGCAGGAGAATCACTTGAACCCAGGAGGCAAAGGTTGCAGTGATTCGAGATGGCGCCACTGCACCCCAGCCTGGGATACAGAGCAAGACTCTGTCTCAAAAAAAAAAAAAAAAAAAGAAAAAAAGAGAAAAAGAAAAGAGCTGGGGTTATGAAAGAGAGATACGGAGATGGAAGCCAGCCCTGGGAGATGTGGCGTCTGCCTGGGGATGTTGGAGTCATACCCCTGAGAGGATAGAGGAGATGCAGCTACAAAGTTTCAGATTCTGAGACTGGAAAGAATTGAATGCGAAGACACGGACTTGCTGCCCTTCCCATCACCCTTTCAGTTCCTGCCCTTGGCTCTAACCTGGGTAAGGGATGCGGCCATGGGTGACAATTTCCGTCAGCAGGATCCCAAAAGACCACACATCCGACTTGATGGTGAATGTCCCATAGTTAATGGCTTCTGGCGCTGTCCACTTAATGGGAAACTTGGCCCCTAAGGAGGAGGCAGAGTGAGGTCACCTGGGTCTGCTTGGCCAGCCCCTGCAGGGCCCAGACCACCCTTAAATCTCACACTTACCCTCCCTGGCTGTGTACTCGTCGTCCTCAATGAGGCGTGCTAGGCCAAAGTCTGCAATCTTGCAGCTCAGGGTGTCAGACACCAGAATGTTGGCAGCCCGAAGGTCACGATGAATATAATTCCGCTCTTCAATGAATGCCATGCCTTCTGCAATCTGCAGGCCAAACACAGATCAGCAGTCCTGAGCCAGATGTCTTCACGTCACTGGCCTGTGCCCTTGCCCAGCCCCCTCCCCAGTCTCCTTACTTGGGCTGCCATGTCCAGGAGTTTGTTGATGGTCAACTTGATGCCTGAAGGGGTCTTGAGAAAATCCACTAGACTCCCTGTGGGCAGAAGCAAGAGTTGCTGGCCCAAGTTGCCCCAGGGGGAGGCCCCCAGACCCTTCTCCTCCAACTGGGAGTCTAGAAGTGTGTCTGACACGTGAAAAGGAAGAGTGAAGAGTGAGAATGGGGAGTGTGTGTTCAGGGTAAGGATGCCCAGAATATGTAAAGGTTTTTTTGCAGAGGGGCTAGGGTAGAGCATGCTGGGAGGGATCTGTAGGTTTTTCATCACCAATAAGGTAGAACCCAGACTCCTCAACTAGTATCCAAAGCTTGGCATGGTCCACACTGGTAGCTTCTTCTATTTCCCCCGCTCTGCCTTTGACTTCAAACACTTTAGCAATTTTGAGATCCTGCACTCAGACCACTAGGCTCTCACCCCAAAGCCTCCTTGTTTCATCTCTGCCTGCTAAAAAAACTCTACTTTTCTTTCATGGCCCAGCTAGACTGCCCCTCTAGGAAGCCTCTCTAGATCCTACCAGGCATAATAAACTGGATCATCATCTACACTCCCATGGGCATGCTGGCACTTTCCCATGGCACAAACTCTGGTTTCCCCAGTAGCTGTAACTAAAATCAGGTTTCTCTGACAATGAGAACCTTGTTTCATCCATCCATGTTCCTGGTGCCCAGCCGAGAGTAAGAAACAATAACAATGTGCTGAATATATTGGATGGAATAAGAAAGAGGGGGTCTGGGGGCCTGAGGGACCACCTGTCTAATAGTGGAGGGCAGCTGGACATGGATGGGAGTTGCTAGGATGCAGTGAGTGACCAATGGCCCTTCCCAAGAGATTAAAACCCTGTAAAAGGATGACAGCAACCTGAGTGTCCCCACTATGAGTGCTGAACTAGTTACCAAAGACAAAGACCTCACCTACACACAGCAAATACATAGACATGGATACACTGCCATTCTTCCATTATGTCCATGGCAGATGTTGCTAATCATTCCCGGGACTCACTTCCAGTGAACCCCAGAATCCTTCTCCAGCACTACGAGCAGCTACCAATCAAAGTCGATACACATGATAGGCTGGGCGTGGTGGCTCACACCTGTAATCCCAGCATTTTGGGAGGCCAAGGCGGGAGGATCACCTGAGGTCAGGAGATCGAGACCAGCCTGGCCAACAAGGCGAAAACCTGTCCTACTAAAAGTACAAAAATTAGCCAGGCATGGTGGCACATGCTTGTAGTCCCAGCTACTTGGGAGGCTGAGGCATGAGAATCACTTGAACCCTGGAGGGGGAGGTTGAAGTGAGCTGAGATCGTGCCACTGCACTCCAGCCTGGAAGACAGAGTGAGACTCAAAAAAAAAAAAAAAAAAAAATACACATGATGTAATCTATTTGCCATTTCCCATTAGCCAATGAACAGCTTGTTTCTCTTCCTGAAAGAAGGATAGATCTTACACTCCCAAAGAATCACAGCCACATAACAGCAACGAACTTATTGATCAGTTACTATATGGTAGCCATAGTTTTGTGGGGTTTTTTTGTTTTGTTTTGAGACAAGGTCTCGCTCTGTTACCCAGGCTGGAGTGCAGTGGTACAATCACAGCTCAGTGCAGCCTTGACCTCCTGGGCTCAAGTGATCCTCCCACTTCAGCCTCCCAAACAGCTGGGACTACAGGCATACACCACTACGCCCAGCTAATTTTTAAACATTTTTTGTAGGAATGAGGTCTCGCTATGTTGCACAGACTGATCTTGAACTTCTGGGCTCAAGTGATCCACCCACCTTGGCCTCCCAAAGTGCTGGGGTTATAGGCTTGAGCCACAGCACCTGGAAGTAGGCATAGTTCTAACTGCTCTGTATGCATTAATTATTTCATCCTCACAAGACCCTGTGAGGAAGTTACTAATGCGTTATTTTAGTAGGAAACCATGGCAGAAAGAGGTGATGTAATTATCACGAAGCCATAAAATCATGAAGCCAGGCTTCTGACCCAGGCAGTCAGACTCTAGAGGCCTTGATGAATACTCCGTATTATTTCTGGTGAGCCCATTTAGATTTCTGCTGTTATACTTGGGGAAACTGAGCACCAGAGACAGTGCAGGCACTTGGCCTGTCACACAGCAAATTGGCGTGAACAAAGCTGAGGCTAGAAACTCATATTCCTAGGCCGGGCGCGGTGGCTCACGCTTGTAATCCCAGCACTTTGGGAGGCCGAGGCGGCGGATCACGAGGTCAGGAGATCGAGACCACGGTGAAACCCCGTCTCTACTAAAAATACAAAAATTAGCCGGGCGTGGTGGCGGGCGCCTGTAGTCCAGCTACTTGGAGAGGCTGAGGCAGGAGAATGGCGTGAACCGGGAGGCAGAGCTTGCAGTGAGCTGAGATCGCGCCACGCACTCCAGCCTGGGCGACAGAGCGAGACTCCGTCTCAAAAAAAAAAAAAAAAAAAAAAAAAGAAACTCATATTCCTCTTCCTGGGGCTCTCACTCTGTCCAGTAACAGACCAAGAGGGGTGCAGGGGTGGGGGGCTGACTCAGAACTGAAAAAGAGGGCTTTGGGGGCAGATCTGCCCTCCCAAGGCTCAGGGGCAGAAGGGAGAGAAACAGGGCTAGGGACCCACTTGCTTTCTGAGATCAAGCATCCTGAGATCAAGGTAGGGCTTTGAAGAAGGCAAACAGAACGGCAGGTCAAGGAAGGTTGGGGTGAATGCTCTTCCAGAACATTCTTGCCACCTTAGGCTTGCCCCCAGACAAGACCAGATCAGAGGATACACCTTTTTCTCATGCCTGAAAGTGAGTCTTTTTTTTTTTTTTTTGATACAGAGTCTCGCTCTGTCACCCAGGCTGGAGTTCAGTGGCATGATCTCAGCTCACTGCAACTGTAACCTCCACCTCAGGGATTAAGGGGATTCTCCTGCCTCAGTCTTCTGAGTAGCTGGGATTACAGGCATGCACCACCACACCTGGCTAATTTTTGTATTTTTAGTAGAGATGGGGGGTTTCATCATGTTGGTCAGGCTGGTCTCAAACTCCTGACCTCGTGATCTGCCCACCTCAGCCTCCCAAAGTGCTGGGATTACAGGCCTGAGCCACCGCGCCCGGCTGGAGGTGAGTCTTTAGGGGCCAGAAAGCTCAAGAAACCCTCCTTGCTTGAGCTTTGGGCCAGAAGAAAAGTATTTCCACCCTCCGGCAGGGACAGCGGGGACAGCAGTGTCCCCCGGCAGCCGACTCGGGCAGCACCCACCATTCTCCATGTATTCAGTGATGATGTAGATGGGCTCCTGGGTGACCACAGCGTAGAGCCGAACCAGCCGCTGGTGTTGCAGCTGCTTCATGAGGTTGGCCTCGGCCAGGAAGGCGTCCGGGGACATGCTGCCCTGCTTCAGGCTTTTCACCGCCACCTTCGTGTGCCCGTTGTAGTACCCTGGGTCGGGGAAGGGAAGGAGTGGGAAGGTTGCCAGGCAGCTGTCCAGGGACTCTCACCACCTCAGCGGCCCCTCCCGTTCCCCTCTTCCCAGGCAGTCCTGGAGGCCACACTCACCCATCCACACCTCCCCGAACTGTCCAGCCCCCAGCCGCTCCACCAGCTTCAGCGTCTCCCTGGGAACCTCCCACTCGTCCTCCCACCACGGCTTCTGGGGCTTCTGGGTCTGGCAGGGGCGGCTCAACCGTGTGCACAGCCCATCTGAAGCATCTGCGAGGACAAGGGAGGGGTGAAGGCTGTCAATAGGGCAGTCCTCGTATTGACACCACCTCCCCCACTTCTCCAAGCCCCCATCTAGGTGAAGTGGACTAGCAGGGGGGCGTGGGGCTGTCACCCAAACACTTGGGACCGTAGGGTCAGGTTCCACACCTCACCCACTATGGGGAGTGGAGGAGCACATTGAAAGATGGATGGGGGACACCCGAGGGGGACTGAGGGGAGATAGGCTGATAGGGCACAAGGGAGGGTTCCCGTCGGGCTCACTGGTGTAATGGCGGACCAGTTCATGCAGGCCAGGAAAGGTGATTCGGGGGGAGATGTAGAAGCCACCGTTGTCCAGATTACGGATCTTGTAATGTTTCACCACCTCTCCCTGGTTCTGGTCGAAGTCCCGGACCGACAGTGAAAACGATCCTGAATGAATGAATGGATGGACAAAGGGGCGAAAGAACGCAGTGAGTCTGGCCCGCCACCTCGCCCCCACCTCGGGCTCACCCCGCGCGTCCCCACCTCGGGCTCACCCCGCGCGCCCCCTCCGACTCACCCCGCGTCCCCACCTCGGGCTCACCCCGCATCGCCCCCTCGGGCTCACCCTGAGCCCCCCCTCCGACTCACCCCGTGTCCCCCCCTCAGGCTCACCCCGTGTCCCCACCTCGGGCTCAGCCCGCGTCCCCCTCCGACTCACCCCGTGTCCCCCCCCGACTCACCCCGTGTCCCCCCCCGACTCACCCTGCGCCCCCACCTCGGCTCACCCTGCGCCCTCCCTCGGGCACACCCCAGGACACCCCTCGGGCTCACCCCGCGGGCCCCCCTCGGGTTCACGCCGCGTCCCCACCAAAGGCTCACCCTGCGTCCCCCTCCGACTCACCCCGTGTGCCCCCCGACTCACCCCGCGTGCCCCTCCGACTCACCCCGTGTCCTCCCTCGGGCTCACCCTGCGCCCCCCCGTCGGGCACACCCCGGGCACCCCTCGGGCTCACCCCGCTTCCCCACCGCAGGCTCACCCTGCGTCCCCCTCCGACTCGCCCCGTGTCCCCCCCTCGGGCTCACCCCGCGTCCCCCTCCGACTCACCCCGTGTCCCCCCCCGACTCACCGTGCGCCCCCCCTCGGCACCCCCGGGCACCCCTCGGGTTCACCCTGCCCCCCCTCGAGCTCACCCTGCGCCCCCCCCTCGGGCTCACCCCGCGTCCCCCTCCGACTCACCCCGTGTCCCCCCTCAGGCTCACCCCGTGTCCCCACCTCGGGCTCAGCCCGCGTCCCCCTCCGACTCACCCCGTGTCCCCCCCCGACTCACCCCGTGTCCCCCCCCGACTCACCCTGCGCCCCCACCTCGGGCTCACCCTGCGCCCTCCCTCGGGCACACCCCAGGACACCCCTCGGGCTCACCCCGCGGGCCCCCCTCGGGTTCACGCCGCGTCCCCACCAAAGGCTCACCCTGCGTCCCCCTCCGACTCACCCCGTGTGCCCCCCCGACTCACCCCGCGTGCCCCTCCGACTCACCCCGTGTCCTCCCTCGGGCTCACCCTGCGCCCCCCCGTCGGGCACACCCCGGGGCACCCCTCGGGCTCACCCCGCTTCCCCACCGCAGGCTCACCCTGCGTCCCCCTCCGACTCGCCCCGTGTCCCCCCCTCGGGCTCACCCCGCGTCCCCCTCCGACTCACCCCGTGTCCCCCCCGACTCACCGTGCGCCCCCCCTCGGGCACACCCCGGGGCACCCCTCGGGTTCACCCTGCGCCCCCCTCGAGCTCACCCTGCGCCCCCCCCTCGGGCTCACCCGCGTCCCCCTCCGACTCGCCCCGTGTCCCCCCTCCGACTCGCCCCGTGTCCCCCCTCCGACTCGCCCCGCGCCCCCCCTCGCTCCCCCGCGTCCCCCTCCGACTCGCCCCGCGTCCCCCTCCGACTCGCCCCGTGTCCCCCCCTCGGGCTCACCCTGCGCCCCCCCTCGGGCACACCCCGGGGCACCCCCGCGCCCGGTCGAGGCCGCCGCCCGCTCACCCGCGGTGCTCTCGCTCTCCCGGATGAGGAAGGAGCCGTGAGTGTTCCCGGGCGCCAGGAGCTGCCGCTCCGCGTCCTTGCGGCTCAGGTTCTTGAAGAACCAGCTGTGCAGGGCGGAACGAACGAAGGCCGTCGGCTGTCGTCGGATCTTCCTCCGTGGCCTTCAAGCCTTCACCGCCACCCCAGGCCCACTCCCTGCTCCGGGATCCCTAGATCTGCTCCCACCCGCCCCCACGACGGGTGCCCACTTACGGTTCGGGCTCCAGGCTGTTCGCTTTGGCCACAAAATTGAAGGGGATGAAGCCTTCCTGGCCCGTGGTCAGGGACTGCGCCTTCCACCACTCGCCGCTCCTGCGCCACGGAGGTGGGTCAGTGTGGCTCGCTCAGCCGTCGACCCGAGACCCTCCCTCAAAGACCCCTCCACCCCTTGATCCAGCCTCCCCGAGCCGTGGCTCAGCAATCCCGAGCCTCGAATTTTGTCCCAAGGGCGGCCACCCCGAGCTGGTCAAGGGCCGCAGGAGGGCTGCGGGTCCCGGAGATCGCCGCTCCCTCGCGGACTCCGCCAGAGCAAGGTGGAGAGGGACTCACTGCTCCAGGATGCGGAGCTGTTCCCCCTTCTCAAAGCCCAGGTCCCCGTCGTGAGAGGGCTCATAGCTGTGCAGGGCGATAACCAGGTTGTCTGTAAAGACAAGGGGCATCAGGGAAAACCGGGCTGGGATGGGCAGGAAGCCTGGGGCAGGGGACAAGAAGGCAGGACCGGGGAGAGAGTAGGTGAGGGAGAGGCGGAAGCCAACAGCCAGGGATCCGCAGGCCTTGTCTTTCAGGCCCTGCTGCCTGGGGTCACCTTGCAGTGGGGAAGCCGGCGGATTGGAGCCTTCGTAGGTAACCAGTGGGTCCCGCACCTCAGAGCCATTTCGGATGAGCAGCTGTGGAGTGGGGGATGAGGGTGGGGTCAGAAAGCAGAAGGCTGGGTCAGACCCTGGCCCCCCTTCCCCCCTGCCCTGCTCTCAGCCTCTCCAGCATGGTTGGATGTTATACCTGAGTTTACCAAGTACTTGCTGTGTGATCTTAGGAGAGTCCCTTCCCCTCTCTGGGCCTCTTTTCCTTTCTGTATTTCAGGGGAGAGGGTCACTCTATTCTTTCAAGGGCCTGTAGTGCTGGTCATTTCTTTCTCTTGGGTTGCATGCTCTACCCAACTCCCTCACCAAGGCCCCTGTCTCGCCTCTTACCGTGCCCTTGCCATCCAGTGGGACTATGGGATAATGGCAGTTCTCACACACATCGATGTTTTCCATCCAGTCGTCTTCCGGGTGTGAGCTGCAGCCGCAGCCCATGGTCCCTGAGGGAATGGAGAGGGGACTGAAGGGGGTCCCCCAAGATCTGCTCCCCCAACAACAGACATCATGGGGCCTTGCCCTGGAACGTTCCAAAAGTACCTGAGATTGTGAGATCCTGGGATCCCCATTCACCAGCCACAGAAAAGCTAAAATAGGGGATCCCAGCTCCAAACCGGTGCTCCCTCTGAGTCCTCAGGCCACAAGTAAATTCACACACGGCCCCTGAGCCCTAGCCCCACCCTCCCACCTGGGATGGGCAAACCGCCACAGGCACCTTTGTTAGTCTAGTTACCCACTTCCTGCCTCTGCCCCCTCCCTCTCCCTCTGCCAGTACCCTGTGTTGGGAGGACCACCCCCTAGAGATGACACACACTTTCCCAAGCCTGGGAGAGACCTGACTTATCAGACCCTCCCCTACTGGAGAGGTGTGCACGCCCCACCTCCTATTATAATTCCCCTGTCTAGCTGAGGAGGCTGAGAAAGAGGCTTCTGCTCCCGAAGTCCACCATCAGGCCCCTGCTGTTCCCCTCACACAGCCCACAGTCACCTCACACGGTTCCTTCAAACACGGGCTTGCTTCTCCCCAGCAGAGAACCCTCCAGTGACTCTGTTGGCCATGACTTTTTTTGTTGTTTATTTGCCTGTTTTAGCAGTGGTAATTTTTTGTCTGATGAAATCAAGCAGAACTCCATAGATAAAGCGATAAATGTGTGCCTGTTTTGCCTGAAGCAGAGTGGGGCCCTCACTTTGAAGCCCCCGGAGTCCCTGCAGCTCCTCCTTCTCTAGGGCTGCTCCTCAGAGTGCTTGGAAAGCGCTGTCCTCAAAGTTTAATGTACCATGCATTCCAGCCCTTTCATATCAAGATCAAATCCACCTCCACAGTCCATTCTGCTACACACACTCTCTCACATACACACACTCACACATACCCTATACATACACACACCCTACACACACACACACACACTCTCACACACATACACAGAGGCACCCCCTATCCCACCTCCACAGAGGCATCCACACACACACACTTTCACATACACACACACACTCACCCCTCACAGGTACCCCCACACACTCACACACAGACTCACTCTCCCACACACAGGCACCCACACTCACACTCAGTAAACACATACACTCACCCTCCACAAGTGCCCCCCACACACACACACAGAGACTCACACCCAACACACAGGCACCCACTCTCACACACGTACCCACAGACACACATTCACACACACACCCTACACATACTCCCCCCACACACACAGGCTCCCACGCCCACGAACACACACACTCGTCCACACACCCAACAGTCACACACACAAACACACACTCATATACACACACACATGCACCCACACACAGATGCATTCACCCACACACGCACTCACCCCCCACACACACATACATTCTCCCCTCCCCCCAACACACATTCATACACACACACAGGCACCTCCACACACTCACCCACACCCATGCACACACCCATACACTCACCTCCACATACACTTACACGCACACGCACAGGCATCCCCTCCATACATACCCCCACACACCCACACTCAAACACACACAAACACCCACACACAGGCACCCCCACCCCCCCACACACAGCCTGTGTTCTGAACTATTCTTGCCTTTCCCAAACACCCCATGCTATTTTCTTACTTAATGCCTTTGTACTTGTGGTTCTCCCTGCTTTGAAATGCGTGTGCGCTCGCTCGCTCTCTCTCTCTCTCTCTCTCTCTCTCTCTCGACAGGGTCTCCCTTCCTCGCCCAGGCTGAAGTGCAGTGGTGCAATCCCCTGAGACCTCCTGGGCTCAAGCAATCTTCCCACCTCAACTTCCCCAGTAGCTGAGACTAAAGGTACACACCATCATGCCCAGCTGATTATTTTTTAGTAGAGATGAGGTCTCACTATGTTGCCCAGTCTGGTCTCGAACTCCTGGGCTCAAGCAATCCTCCCGCACTGGCCTCCCCAAATGCTAGGATTATAGGCATGCACCACCCAACCCAGTCGGCATGCTCTCTTTTGTCCGACTGCTGAATTCTAACTCAACCTTCAAGGCTCAGCCCAAATATTACCTTTTTTCTTTTTCCTGCAACCTCTACCTGCCAGGTTCAAGCAATTCTCCTGCCTCAGCCTCCCAAACTGCTGGTACTACAGGCATCTGGCCTAAATATCACCTAGTCTGTGAAGACTTCCCAATACTCTTTGCTTCCCTCTCACCCCAGTCTCTTGCAACATTCTTTTTTTTTTTTTTTTTTTTTTGAGACGGAGTCTCGCTCTGTCGCCCAGGCTGGAGTGCAGTGGCGCAATCTCAGCTCACTGCAAGCTCCGCCTCCCGGGTTCACGCCATTCTCCTGCCTCAGCCTCTCCGAGTAGCTGGGACTACAGGCACCCGCCACCACGCCTGGCTAATTTTTTTTTGTATTTTTAGTAGAGATGGGGTTTCACCGTGGTCTCGATCTCCTGACCTCGTGATCCATCCGCCTCGGCCTCCCAGAGTGCTGGGATTACAAGCGTGAGCCACCGCGCCTGGCCTCTCCTGCAACATTCTATTCAGACCTCAATAATCAACTTAGACACAGAGTTCCATGATTACTGATTTATATGTCAGCCCCAGGGTCCTACTGCCTCTCCCATACCTTTGATGATAGTGGGGGTTCATCAAGAGCAGAAGCTGTAGTTTATTTGTCTGAAAGCCACCAGCACCCAAAATTAGTTAATAAATGTCAACTGGAACATGGAGTGTTAATGCACAGAGTCTCCCATCTGCAAAGGTCTTAGAAACCAGCAAGCCTAATCTCCAATTTTATTATTTGTTGATTTATTTTTGAGATAGAGTGTTACTCTCTTGCCCAGACTGCAGTACAATGACCCAATCCTAACTCACTGGAACCTCAAACTCCTGAGCTCAAGTGATCTTCTAACTTCAGCCTCCTGGGTAGCTGGCACCACTGAGCCCAGGTGATTTTTTATTTGTTGTAGAGATGGGGGTATTGCTATGTTGCCCGGTCTGGTCTCAAACTCTTGGCCTCAAGTGATCCTTCCTTCTTGGCCTCCCAAAGTGCTGGGATTACAGGCATGAGCTGCCATACCTGGCTAAACCTCTGATTTTAGATGAGCAAACTGGGGCCCACAGAGGTATGCTTAAAGTCACACCACCTATTTGGAGTAGAGCAAAGCTGGAGTTGCTGGCCGGGTGTGGTGGCTCACATCTGTAATCCCAGCACTTTGGGAGACTGAGGCAGTAAGATCATTCAAACTCAGAAGTTCCAGACTAGCCTGGGCAACATAGTGAGACCTCATCTCTAGAAAAAAAAATCAAAAAATTAGCCAGATGTGATGGTGCATGCCTGTAGTTCCAGCTACTTGGGAGGCTGAGGCAAAAAGATCACTTGAGCCCAGGAGCTCAAGGCTGCAATGAGCTACGATTGTGCCACTGCACTCCAGCCTGGATAGCAGAGAGAGAGCCTGTCTCAAAAAAAAAAAAAAAAAAAAAAAAGGCCAGGCACGGTGGCTCACACCTGTAATCCCAGCACTTTGGGAGGCCAAGGCGGGCGGATCACAAGATCAAGGGATCGAGACCATCCTGACCAACATGGTGAAACCCCTTCTCTACTAAAAATACAAAAATTAGCCAGGCATGGTGGCACACGCCTGTAATCCCACCTACTCAGGAGGCTGAGGCAGGAGAATCACTTGAACCCAGGAGGCAGAGGTTGCAGTGAGCCAAGATTAAGCCACTGCACTCCAGCATGGACGATAGAGCGAGACTCCATCTCAAAAAAGCAGGCTGGGCATGGTGGCTCATGCTTGTAATCTCAGCACTTTGGGAAGCCAAGGTGGGTGGATCGCCTGGGGTCAGAAGTTCAAGACGACCAGCCTGGCCAACAATGGTGAAACCCTGTCTCTACTAAAAATACAAAAAAAAAAAAAAAAAAAAAATTAGCTGGGCATGGTGGCACACACCTGTAATCCCAGCTACTCAAGAAGCTGAGGCAGGAGAATTGCTTGAACTCAAGAGGTGGAGGTTGCAGTGAGCCTAGATCCTGCCACTGCCACTGTACTCTTCACTCCAACTTGGGTGACAGAGACTCTGTCTAAAAAGAAAAAAACAAAAGAGAGAGAGAGAGAGAATTCATGCTGGGTCTAAGTGGAAGCAGGGAGCAGTGGAAGTTTCTCATTAGCAAAACTCAGAAGACTGTCCCCATAGTTAGAGACCTAAGTTCAAATAGCGGTTTTGACACTCACTATGTGACTTTGCTGAAATCATTCCTCCTAAGCCTCACTTTTCCTCTTCTGTCAAATGGGGCTCTTCATCCATTTCTCGTAAGCTCACATAAATGTTAGCTTAGTTTAGTGCTTAGAAACACTTTCACCAGTGCACATTCTGTCCTACCAACTCCTGCTTTGGAAGGTGGAAGAATGGGACTGGGTAATTAATCTCCTTTGCTTTAGACTCCTGTTTCTTTCTTTTTTCTTTTTTTAATAGAGTCTCGGCCGGGCACGGTGGCTCATGCATGTAATCCCAGCACTTTGGGAGGCTGAGGAGGGTGAATCATGAGGTCAGGAGTTCGAGACCAGCCTGGCCAACACGGTGAAACGCTGTCTCTACTAAAAATACAAAAATTAGCTGGGCGTGGTGGTGCACGCCTGTAATCCCAGCTTCTTGGGAGGCTGAGCAGGAGAATTGCTTGAACCATGGAGGTGGAGGTTGCAGTGAGCTGAGATTGCGCCATTGCACTCTAGCCTAGGTGACAGAGCGAGACACCATCTTGAAAGAAAAAAAAACAGACAGAATCTCGCTCTGTCACCCAGGCTGGAGTTCAGTGGTGTGAACTTGGCTCACTGGAACCTCCACCTCCCAGGTTCAAGTGATTCTCCTGCCTCAGCCTCCTGACTAGCTAGGACTACAGGCATGTGCCACCATGCCCGGCTAATTTTTGTAATTTTAGTAGAGACAGGGGTGTCACCATGTTGGCCAGGCTGGTCTTGAACTCCTGACCTCAAGTGATCCACCCACCTCAGACTCCCAAAGTGCTGGGATTACAGGCGTGAACCACCATGCCCGGCCTAGACTCCTGTTTCTTTTCTCTCTTTCCTTTTTTTAAAAATTTTTTTTAGACTTGCTCTGTTGCCCAGGCTGGAGTGCAGTGGTGTGATCTGGGCTCACTGCAAGCTCTGTCTCTCCTCCCTCGGCCTCCCCAAGCAGCTGGGACTACAGGCACGCACCACCACGCCTGGCCAATTTTTGTATTTTGCGTTTTGTATTTTTAGTAGAGACAGAGTTTTGCCATGTTGGCCAGGCTGGTCTCGAACTCCTGACCTCAGCCTCCCAAAGTGCTGGGATTACAGGCAATGAGCCACCGTGCCCAGCCCTAGACTCCTGTTTCTTTTCTTTTCTTTCTTTCTTTTCTTTTTTTTTTTGAGACAGAGTTTCGCTCTTGTTGCCCAAGCTGGAGTGCAATGGCGCGATCTCGGCTCACTGCAACCTCCACCTCCCAGGTTCAAGTGATTCTCCTACCTCAGCCTCCCAAGTGGCTGGGATTACAGGCATGTACCACCATGCCCGGCTAATTTTGTATATTTATTTATTTATTTATTTACTTTTATGGGTATCTGCTAAGTATATAATGCTTTTGGGATACATGATATATTTTGATAGAGGCATACAATGTGTAATAATCACAAAAGGGATAAATGAGCTATCCATCACCTCAAGCAAGCCTCTTATTATTATTATTATTACTATTTATTATTATAAAAACTAGCTGGGCATGGTGGTGCATGCCTATAATCCCAGCTGTTTGGGAGGCTGAGGCAGGAGGATCACTTGAGTCCAGGAGTTCAAGGCCAGAGTGAGCTACGATTGCACCACTGCACTCCAGCCTGGGTGACAGAACAAGACCCCTTGTCTAAAGTAAATAAATAAATGAATAATAATAATAAGTTTTTTTAAGTTTTGAAAAGAAGCCCACCATACTGCTAGGTATTTGCATTTCTCTTTCTGCATTTGCATTTCTCTCATTACCTTTTTCTTTTTTATTTTTTTTGAGACAGAGTCTCGCTCTGTCTCCCAGGCTAGAGTGCAGTTGTGCGATCTCGGCCCACTGCAACCTCCGCCTCCTGGGTTCAAGCGATTCACCTGCCTCAGCCTCCCTAGTAGCTGGGTCTACAGGTGCGTGCCGCCACACCCGGCTAATTTTTTGTATTTTTAGTAGAGATGGGGTTTCATCGTGTTAGCCAGGATGGTCTCAATCTCTTCACCTTGTGATCCTCCTGCCTCGGCCTCCCAAAGTGCTGGGATTACAGGCATGAGCCACTGTGCCCGGCCTTATTATTGTTATTTTTTGAGACGGAGTTTCGCTCTTGTTGCCCAGGCTGGAGTGCAATGGTGCGATCTCGGCTCACTGCAACATCCACCTCCTGGGTTCAAGTGATTCTCCTTCCTCAGCCTCCCAAGTAACTGGGATTACAGGCATGTGCCACCATACCCGGCTAATTTTGTATTTTTTAAGAGATGGGATTTCTCCATGTTGGTCAGGCTAGTCTCGATCTATCAACCTCAGGTGATCTGCCCGCCTCGGCCTCTCAAAGTGCTGGGATTACAGGCGTGAGCCACCACGCCCGGCCTAATTTTGTATTTTTAGTAGAGATGAGGTTTCACCATGTTGGTCTGGCTGGTCTTGAACTCCTGACTTCAGGTGATCCGCCCTCCTCGACCTCCTAAAGTGCTGGGACTACAGACATGAGCCACCGCGCCCAGCTCGACTCTTGTTTCTTAAACTGAAATACTCAGCCTCCCATGGGTACCGGAAGTCATGTCACGGTGTGCATTTTCCCAGAGCATGTGTTTCCTGACCTTATTCATGTAAGTTAAACAAACATGACCTATTATGGAGGAAAACGCAAAATGTGCATGGAATTTGAAATCAAATCAAGAAACTTTCCAGGAAAAGGGTACGTATTCACTCTTTCCCCTACTGTTAGGAGTCCTGGGGGGAGGTGGACATTTGGGAGATCCTGCTAGACCAGAGCACACCCATCCGTGACTGCAAATGACTTTTTGACTATTATAGCCTGGGAGTAATTAGCAACAAAAGCCCCCAGTAAAGGACTAACAGCAACCTGGAACCGGTCTCAGATGAGCCGAGCTGTTTTGTGAGGAAGGGAGAGATGGGGAAGAAGAAGAAGGACAAGGAGAAAGAAGGGGAGGGGGAGGAGGGGGAGGAGGAGGGGGAGGAAGAAGAGGAGGAGGAGGAGGAGGAGGAGAAGGAGGTGGTGGTGGTGGAGAAGGAGGAGGAGGAGGAGGAAGAAAGGGCGCAGTAGCTCAGGCCTATAATCTCAGCCCTTTTGGAGGCTGAAGCAGGAGGATCTCTTTTTTTCTTTTTTCTTCTTTTTTGAGACGGAGTCTCGCTCTGTCGCCCAGGCTGGAGTGCAGTGGCGCAATATCGGCTCACTGCAAGCTCCGCCTCCCAGGTTCATGCCATTCTCCTGCCTCAGCCTCCCGAGTAACTGGACTTACAGGCGCCCGCCACCACGCCCGGCTAATTTTTTTTTTTTTTAATTATTATACTTTAAGTTTTAGGGTACATGTGCACAATGTGCAGGTGTGTTACTTATGTATCCATGTGCCATTTTGGTGTGCTGCACCCATTAACTCGTCATTTAGCATTAGGTATATCTCCTAATGCTGTCCCTCCCCCCTGCCCCCCCGCTAATTTTTTTTTGTATTTTTAGTAGAGACGGGGTTTCACTGTGTTAGCCAGGATGGTCTTGATCTCCTGACCTCGTGATCCGCCCGCCTCGGCCTCCCAAAGTGCTGGGATCACAGGCGTGAAACACCGTGCCCGGCCCAGGAGGATCTCTTGAGCCCAGGAATTAGAGACCAGCGCCTGGGTAACATAGTGAGACCTTATCTCTACAAAAAAAAATTTTTTTAAATTAGCAGGGCATGGTGGTGCACCCCTGTAGTCCTAGCTACTCGGGAGGCTGAGGGGGGAGGATCACTTGAGCCTGGGAGGTTGAGGCTGCAGTGAGCCGTGAACACGCCGCTGCACTCCAGCCTGGATGACAGAGCAAGAGAGCAACACCCTGTCTCAAAACAAGGCCGGGTGCTGTAGCTCATGTCTGTAATCCCTTTGGGAAACCAACGCAGGAGAATTGTCAAGAGTTTGAGACCAGCCTGGGCAACGTAGCAAGACTCAGTCTCTATATAAAGGAAAAAAAGAAGAGGAAGAAGGAGGAGGAGAAGGAGAAGAGATAAACTAGGGTGCAACAGTGAGAAAAGGCCAGTAGAAGCAGCAGAAGGAATCTAGGCTGGAGATCATGGGGCTGGAAGCTGGTACCTGGTCCAGGCTGGGGTCAGGTGGGGAGGGAAAGGGAACCACAAGGCCTTGGGCTAGGATCCAGGAAAGCATGCAAGGCAGGTCCTAGATTCTGGACTGAATCTGGGCCAGAAAATCCCTGACTTAAGACTGGGCAAAAAGGGCCGGGCGCGGTGGCTCACGCTTGTAATGTCAGCACTTTGGGAGGCCGAGGCGGGCGGATCACAAGGTCAGGAGATCGAGACCACGGTGAAACCCCGTCTCTACTAAAAATACAAAAAATTAGCCGGGCGTGGTGGCGGGCGCCTGTAGTCCCAGCTACTCGGAGAGGCTGAGGCAGGAGAACGGCATGAACCCGGGAGGCGGAGCTTGCAGCGAGCCGAGATTGTGCCACTGCACTCCAGCCTGGGTGACAGAGTGAGACTCCGTCTCCAAAAAAAAAAAAAAAAAAAAAAAAAAAAGACTGGGCAAAAAGTGAGAAAAAGTCAGCCCATGTTAAATTAAGATCAGAGGAACTCTAGCTTTGCAGGGTATCTGACCTCGACTGTTTCCCCTATGGCCCCCGAGCCGCAGGTGGCAGACCCTGCCCTCTGTGAGCTTTGGCAGCAATCGTAAGTCCATAGGATCTGGCAATGCCAGAAATGTCTGTGGTCAGAGGCTCCCAGACTGAAGTTTACATGCTCCCAGGAAGTCCCAGGCTAGTGCCCGGGAGGCCCCTAGGTTATTTTAATATTTCAAAAATCTGAAAGGAAATTCCACTATACTTTGTTTCTTATTTTGACAAATTGTATTATTTATTTCTTCATTGCATACTTAATTAAATCTCTGGTTAAATTTTTTTTTTTTTTGGGCCGGGCGCGGTGGCTCACGCTTGTAATCCCAGCACTTTGGGAGGCCGAGGCGGGTGGATCACGAGGTCAGGAGATCGAGACCACAGTGAAACCCCGTCTCTACTAAAAAAAAATACAAAAAATTAGCCGGGCGTGGTGGCAGGCGCCTGTAGTCCCAGCTACTCGGAGAGGCTGAGGCAGGAGAATGGCGTGAACCCGGGAGGCGGAGCTTGCAGTGAGCCGAGATTGCGCCACTGCACTCCAGCCTGGGCGATAGAGCGAGACTCCGTCTCAAAAAAAAAAAAAAAAAAAAAAAATTTTTTTTTTTTGAGACAAAGTCTCACTCTGTCACCCAGGCTGGAGTGCAGTGGTGCAATCTTGGCTCGCTGCAACCTCCGTGCCTCAGCCTCCCAAGCAGCTAGGATTACAGGCACATGCCGCCACACCCAGCTAATCTCTCAATTTTTGGTAGAGATGGGGTTTCACCATGTTGCCCAAGCTGGTCTTGAACTCCTGACCTCAGGTGATCCACCTGCCTCGGCCTCCCAAACTGCTGAGATTACAAGCGAGAGCCACTGTGCCCAGCCAAATGTTTGATTAAAATGTAAACTTGAGGCCAGGTGCGGTGACTCACACCTGTAATCCCAGCACTTTGGGAGGCTGAGGAGAGAGGATCGATTGAGCCCAGGAGTTTGAGACCAGCCTGGGCAATGTAGTGAGACCCTTTCTCTATTAAAAAAAATTTTTTTTAACTTGAAAATAAGAAAATTTGCATCTAAATGTAGCTTAGTAGGTAAAAACTTTAAAATCATGAGATCCATTTGGGGAAGAGGGAATGTAGAACAGGAAATGGTAAAAGACACTTTGTCTTCACAAGAGTTTAGGAAACACTAATACAGTTCATCAGCCTCATTTTAAAACTGGGGAAAAAGAGAGGCTAAGTGATTGTCCCAATAATACACTGAGGGTTCCTGGCAGATTCAAAACTCAAATAAAAACCTTACATCCTTTTTTTTTTAGACGAGGTCTCACTATGTTGCCCAGGCTGGTCTCTAACTCCTGGGCTCAAGCACTTCTCCCACCTCAGCCTCCCAAATAGCTGGGATCGCTGGCATATGCCTGGCTTGGCTCCTACATCCTTTATCAAGAAGTCTAAGGGTGGAGGGGGAGGGCTGAGAGGTCTAGGAGAATGTGAGACAGGAAGGCAGGTCTGACAGGGTAGGGTCCATTTCCCGTCAAAAATTTGACCACTGTGCTGTTAACAAAGGCTTTTCTCTTCAAGACAATCCTCCCTCTGCCTGGAATGCATGTTTCTGGGTATATATTTACCTGACTGTTGAATGCAAGTCTGTGCATATGAAAACATATGCAGGGAGCACTGTGCTTATGGGTGTGTATCTGTGGCTTTGCAGGAGTATGTGTGTGCAGAGGGATATGTAACAGAATGAGACTATCAATAGCAGCGACTGTCCCTGTGTAACTGTGAGGTCATACAGGCATACATCTGTTTATACAAAATGTGGGTATACCCCATCCTTCCCGTCTTCCTCTTCTTTTTTTTTTTAAACAGGGTCTTGCTCTGTTGCATAGGCTGGAGTGCAGTGCAGTGGCACTGTCTCAGCTCACTGCAAACTCCTGCCTCCCAGGCTCAGGGGATCCTCTTACCTCAGCCTCCTGAGTAGTGGGGACTGCAGGCCCATGCCACCAAGCCTGACTAATTTTTTTATTTTTTGTAATGATGGAGTTTCGCCATGTTGGCCAGGCTGGTCTTGAACTCCTGGGCTCAAGTAACCTGCCACCTTGGCCTCCCAAAGTGCTGGGATTACAGGCGTAAGCCACCGTGCCCAGCCTTTTATTTTTACTTTTTTGCAGTGACAAGGTTTCACCACGTTGCCCAGGCTGGTCTCAAACTCATGGGCTCAAGCAGTCCTCCCACCTCAGACTCTGAAAGTGTTGGGATCGCAGGCATGAGCCACCATGCCCAGTCTAATTTTTATTTTATTTATTTATTTATTTATTTATTTATTTTGAGACGGAGTCTTGCTCTGTCCCCCAGTCTGGAGTGCAGTGGCACAATTGCAGCTGACTGCAACCTCCACGTCCTGGGTTCAAGCAGTTCTCCTGTTTCAGCCTCCCAAGTAGCTGAGATTACAGGCGTGTACCACCATGCCTGCTAATTTTTATTATTTTTAGTAGAGACAGGGTTTCACCATGTTGGCCAGGTTGGTCTCAAACTCCCAACCTCAGGTG
Organism: Nomascus leucogenys; assembly: GCF_006542625.1. Lineage (NCBI taxonomy): Eukaryota > Metazoa > Chordata > Mammalia > Primates > Hylobatidae > Nomascus > Nomascus leucogenys. Next base: position 1,487,761 of record NC_044392.1, on the reverse strand, counting down.
GCCTCCCCGCCTTGGCTTCCCAAAGTGCTGGGATGACAGGCATGAGCTGGCAGACCTGGTCGCTGGCCTTTTTATAATCATCACAAAATGTTCTGTGGACCACAGGCAGCCTTAAGTTTGACTGAGAACATTACATGCCCTAGTCAGAGGCAGCCTCGACTCTACGAAATTCTTACTCGTGACCTTGGATTCCTAAATTGGGAGAAAAGAATGTCCTGTTTCATTCACCCCAGAATCTGCCCTCATTGCTGGTTCTGGGAGCCCTGGGGATTCCTTTCATCTGTTTTTTTTTTTTTTTTTTTTTCCCTTCTTCCACTTCTTTCTTTCAGACAATGAGAAATTTATATTAAGCTTTAATTTTGATTTTCTTTTTACTGACCTCATTTATTAACCTGGTTAGATCATGTTGGCTTTTCAGCAATCTTTATCAAACTAAGACCAGAAGGAGTCTGGGCATGGTGACTCACGCCTGTAATGCCAGCACTTTGGGAGGCTGAGGCAGTAGGACTCCTTGAGCCCAGGAGTTCGAGACCAGCCTGACCAACATGGTGAAACCCCGTCTCTACTAAAAATACAAAAATTAGCCAGGCATACTAGGTGCATGCTTGTAATCCCAGCTACTCAGGAGGCTGAGGCAGGAGAATCGCTTGAACCCGGGAGACAGAGGTTGCAGTGAACCGAGATCACACCATTGCACTCAAGCCTGGGCGACAGAACTAGACTCCATCAAAAAAAAAGAAAAAGAAAGGGCCGGGCGCGGTGGCTCACGCTTGTAATCCCAGCACTTTGGGAGGCCGAGGCGGGCGGATCACGAGGTCAGGAGATCGAGACCACGGTGAAACCCCGTCTCTACTAAAAAATACAAAAAATTGGCCGGGCGTGGTGGCGGGCGCCTGTAGTCCCAGCTACTCCGGAGGCTGAGGCAGGAGAATGGCGTGAACCTGGGAGGCGAAGCTTGCAGTGAGCCGAGATTGCACCACTGCACTCCAGCCTGGGCGACAGAGCGAAACTCTGTCTCAAAAAAAAATAAATAAATAAAAGAAAGAAAAAGAAAGAAAGAGATTCTCCTGCCACAGCCTCCCAAGTAGCTGGGATTACAGGCATGCACCACCACACCTGGCTAATTTTTGTATTTTTAGTAGAGATGGGGTTTCACCATGCTGGCCAGGCTGGTCTCGAAATCCAGACCTCAAGTGATTCACCTGCCTCGGCTTCCCAAAGTGCTGGGATTACAGGTGTGAGCCACTGCGCCCAGCCTGGTTTTTTTTTTTTTTTTTTTTTTTAAAGAGATGGAGTCTCACATCTCACTCTGTCACCCAGGCTGGAGTAGTACAGCACGTGATTGTAGCTCACTGCAGCCTGAGTAATCCTCCCACCTCAGCCTCCCGAATAGCTGGGATTACAGGCACGAGCCACTGCACCTGCCTTTAATTCCTCTCTCTCTCTTTTTTTTTTTCCTTTAGAGATGGGATCTCACTCTGTTGCCCAGGCTGGAGTGCAGTGGCATGATCATGGCTCACTGCAGCCTCAACCACCTGGGCTCAAGTGATCCTCCCACCTCAGCCTCCTGAGTAGCTGGGACCACAGGTACACACCACCAAGCCCAGTTAATTTTTTTATTTTTTGTAGAGACAGGGTCTGCCTATGTTCCCCACGCTGGTCTTGAACTCCTGGGCTCAAGCAGTCCCCTTGCTTTGGCCTCCCAAAATGCTGTGATTATAGGTGCAAGCCACCACACCTGGCTTAATACCTTTTTTGAATTAACTCTGTAGCCTCTTCACACAGAGAACAAAAAAAAAGCATTATTTTGTATGCAAACAAAATGGATTTATTTTCACAAATTGGGAGTGTCTTGAACATAGAACCGATTCTGCTGGTCAAGTATCGCTATAAGTAAGGGATATAGAGCAATTATTCTAACTGGTATTTTAGTAGAAGTCCCCTAACCAGTAGCATGAATGTACCTGATAATCCCTTTTACTGAGTCCACTCCCTTGGGTAGCTTGGTGTGCTTTTTGTATCATGGGAGTTTTATTAGGATGGAGCCTTACTTACAGCTCGGCAATCCACACTGCTTTATGAACGTTTCTGGGAGTCTGGCAGTTCTGGAAGCTCAGTTCACCACGTCCATGCCATGGCAACTCAAGTTCAATCCAGTTTCTCCCAATCACTTGCTGGCAGAAGGGCACCAGGCGTGGAGGTTTATGCCTATAATCCCAGCACTTTGGGAGGCTGAGGTGGGCAGACAGATACTTGAGCCCAGGAGTTTGAGACCAGCCTGGGCAACATGGCAAAACCCCATCAGTACAAAAAAAAATACAAAAATTAGGCCGGGCGCGGTGGCTCACGCTTGTAATCCCAGCACTTTGGGAGGCCAAGGGGGGCGGATCACAAGGTCAGGAGATCGAGACCACGGGGAAACCCCGTCTCTTCTAAAAATACAAAAAAAAAAAAAAAAAATTAGCTGGGCGCGGTGGTGGGCGCCTGTAGTCCCAGCTACTCGGAGAGGCTGAGGCAGGAGAATGGCGTGAACCCGGGAGGCAGAGCTTGCAGTGAGCCGAGATTGCGCCACTGCACTCCAGCCTGGGCGACAGAGCGAGACTCCGTCTCAAAAAAAAAAGAAAAAAAATACAAAAATTAGCTGTACTTGGTGTCCCATGCTTGTGGTCCCAGCTACTTGGGAGGCTGAGGTGGGAGGATCACCTGAGCTTGGGGAGGTCAAGGCTACGGTTAGCCAAGATTGAGCCACTACACTCCAGCCTAGGCGACAGAGCAAGACCTTGCCTAAAAAAAAAAAAAAAAAAAAAGAAAAGAAAAAAGAGAAAACAAGACTTACTGGCAGAAGGCTATTGGGCAGCTTACTAAACCTCTGCACTTCCCTCAGTTCCTTCATCAGCAAAATCATGACAAAAATAAGACTTGCCTCTAAGGCTGGCTGTGGTGAGCATTATACGTGATATATAGACGGTCTCATAACATAAAATGCTTAATATAGTGCTTGCTACATATACACTGGCCTTCAACATCTTTCAGGCTAAAATGATTGATCATTTTCATTTTCCTTCATGATTTTTGGCACTTCCGCAGGCTACCTTTTCACCTTTGATATATGTACCTAAAATGGAAACTTTACTTACCATAAATGGGAAACCAGAATCATGAGACATAAATACAAGTGAAACAACAGCGCACACTAAAACACATAAATTAACATTCGTAAATGTTCATCCATTATCCCCTAAAATCACTCACACACCTGAGTGGTGTACAGGTCATATTTTAGGAAATGCCGCACTGCAAGAGAGAACTCTGGGCTTAGGCTGCTGCTTGTGGATCAAAGGAGCTGGCCTATTGACAAAAATCTAATGGGTGAGGTAGGACGATTGCTTGAGACCATACATAGTGTGAGTGCAGCTTGGGCAAAATAGTGAGATCTTATCTCCACACACTTTTTTTTTTTTTTTTTTTTTAAGACAGAGTTTTGCTCTTGTTGCCCAGGCTGGAGTGCAATGGCATGATCTTGGTTCACTGCAACCCCCACTTCCTGGGTTCAAGCGATTCTCCTGTCTCAGCCTCCCAAGTAGCTGGGATTACAGGCGCCTGCCATCACACCTGGCTAATTTTTTGTATTTTTAGTAGAGATAGGGTTTCACCATGTTGGCCAGGCTGGTTTCGAATGCCTGACCTCAGATGATCCACCTGCCTCAGCCTCCCAAAGTGTTGGGAGTTTAATAGAAACGCCGTTTCTACTAAAAATACAAAAATTAGCCGGGCTTGGTGACAGGTGCCTGTAGTCCCAGCTACTTGGGAAGCTGAGACAGGAGAATTGCTTGAACCCGGAGGCGGAGGTTGCAGTGAGCTGAGATTGTGCCACTGCACTCCAGCCTGGGTGACAGAGCAAGACTCCATCTATAAATAAATAAATAAATAAATAAATAAATAAATTGTATTGTTATTATTATGTTTTAATAGAGACGGGGTGTTGCTATGTTGCCCAGGCTAGTCTTGAATGCCTAGTCTCAAGAGATCTTCCTGCCTCAGCCTCCCAAAGTATTGGGAGTATTGCCTGGCCAAGAATTTTTTTATAATTAGCTGGGCATGGTGGTACACATCTGTAGTCCTAGGCTACTCAGGAGGCTGAGGTGGGAAAACCACTCAAGCCCAGGTGTGTGAAGTTACAGTGAGCTATGATCACACCATGTGCCCCAGCCTGGGCGACAGACTGAGACACTGTCTCAAAAAAAAAAAAAAAAAATTTTAATGGGTACCTCCTATGTGCCAGATTCTGACCTAGCACTGAGGACGCAGAGGTGAGCAGACAGAGAGCGTCCCATGCATTTGGCCCTGCCCTCTGTGACAGAGGTGGGTGCCCCTCTGGTGGGTCACTTCATTTTCACAGGAGGCTATAAGGCTTGTAGTTAGCTCACTGATCAAAAATATCTGTGACTGCCAACAACATGGCCGCACATGACAGCAACAGTTGCCAGGAAGTAACATTTCAAAATCACCACCGTTAACCATTTACCAAGCTAAGGTTTAGTGAAACAGTTAAAAGGATGAGATATTTTGTATTGACATGTATTGACATGGAAAGACATCCCGCATACACCATGGCAAGCAAGTTGCAGAACAGAATGCAGAGTATATGCCTATTTGCATTGACATATGTATATAGGGGATTCTTTTAAATAAGCTCTGTGCTAAGCCTTTATTTGCATTATTTCATGTAATTCTCATAATAATCCTATGAAATGCTATTATTATCCCCATTTTACAGATGCAAAGACTGAGGCCTAAACCAGGTAAAATGATTTGTCTGAGGCCTCATAACAAACAAATGAGCAGTGGAGTTGTGACGTGAGTCCCGGTCTGCCAGCCTGCAGAGACTAGACTTAACCTCCATGTTTTTCAGCAGGCATACATGGGAAAATCTGGAAGGACACACACCAGATTTTTCCCGATGGGCATATCCCAGAAGTGGGATTGGAGGAGGCTGCATTTCTTGTATTTCTTTATATGCCTCTGTACTGTTTGAGTTTTAAATTTTATTGTATTTTTTTTTAAATAATTAAATAGAGATGGGGTCTGCCTATGTTGCCCAGGTGGATCTCAAACTCCTGGGACCATGTGATCCTCCCATCACGGCCCCCCAGAGTGCTGGGATTACAGGTGTGAGCCACTGCCTGGCCTGTTTGAGTGTTTTTAAAACAGCAATGTGCTAATTTTGTAATTAGAAAACAAAAACAGCTGGGCGAGGTGGCTCATGCCTGTAATCCCAGCACTTTGGGAGGCTGAGGCAGGCGGATCACCTGAGGTCGGGAGTTCGAGACCAGCCTGACCAACATGGAGAAATCCCATCTCTACTAAAAACACAAAATTAGCCGGGTGTGGTGGTGCGTGCCTGTAATCCCAGCTACTCGGGAGGCTGAGGCAGCAGAATCACTTGAACCAGGGAGACGGAGTTTGCAGTGAGCCAAGATCGTACCACTGCACTCCATCCTGGGCAACAAGAATAAAACTCTGTCTCAAAAAACAAAAACAAAAACATAACTCAGCCAGGCATGGTGGCACACGCCTGTAATCCCAGCTACTAGGGAGGCTGAGGCAGGAGAATCGCTGGAACCTGGGAGGCGAAGGTTTACAGGCATGCGCCACCATGCCTGGCTAATTTTGTGTATTTTTAGTAGAGACGGGGATTCACCATGATGGCCAGGCTGGTTTCGAACTCCTGACCTCAGGTGATCCGCCTGCTTTGGCCTCCCAAAGTGCTGGGATTACAGGCGTGAGCCACTGCGCCCTGCCGTATTTATTTTTTAGAGACAGAATCTAGCTGTGTCACCCAGGCCAGAGTGCAGTGGAGCAATCATAGCTCACTGCAGCCTCAGACCCCTAGCTCCAGATACTTTAAAATCAACACTGAGGTTGATTGTTACAGGCCACATTACTGGATGGTACCTTGGTCCCACCTGCTTCTCACCCCCTACCCCACCCCACCCCACCCCACCCCACCCCACTGAGAATTACTTTCACTGAGTTGAGCTTGGCCTTGAAGCCATCAGCTCATGGGTGTGTGTATGGAGTTATAGGATGTAGTCTGTGTTTTATGTGTAGTCCCTGCCCTGCCTCTGAACACATCTGTACACATACATTTTCCTATGATATGTATGGTGTTTTGGCGTGTGTGTGTGTGTGAGACCCTCTTCTAAAGTAGATCCCATGACCCTGCTCAGAGTCCAGCCTGCCTGAGTTCTCACACCCCTCACACTGTATACAGGAAACAGGCTGATTTGCAAAGCCACAGCACAAGTGTGAGGGAATGGGTGGTTCACTGGCCCACCAAGGTGCTGAGTGGGCGTAATTTGGGTGTGGACAGCCCTCCCTTTGGTGCATCATTTGCAGGGGGAGGGAGTGCCTCACCTCCCTTAAACACCTACTATGTGCTGGCCAGGTGCGGTGACTCAGGCCTGTAATCCCAGCACTTTGGGAGGCCGAGGTGGGCAGATCACGAGGTCAGGAGATCGAAACCATCCTGACCAATATGGTGAAACTCCATCTCTACTAAAAATGCAAAAATTAGCTGGGCATGGTGGCGTGCCTGTTAATCCTAGCACTTGGGAGGCTGAGGCAGGAGAATCACTTGAACCCGGGAGGCATTTTTGTTTGAGATGGAGTTTCGCTCTGTTGCCTAGGCTGGAGTGCAATGACTCGATCTCTGCTCACTACAACCTGCGCCTCCCAGGTTCAAGCGATTCTGCCTCAGCCCCCTGAGTAGCTGGGATTACAGGCACCTGCCACCACGCCCGGCTAATTTTGCATTTTTAACGAAGACACGGTTTCACCATGTTGGCCAGCCTAGTCTCAAGCTCCTGGCCTCAAGTGATCTGCCCGCCTCAGCCTCCTAAAGTGCTGGGATTACAGGTGTGAGCCACCGTGCCTGGCTTGATTATTGCCTCTTTACAGAGAAGTAAACTGAAGTTCAGAGAGAGACGAAGCCACTTGCTCAAGGAAATGGGAGAGCAGAATTGTGACTGGGTTGGCCTGTCTCTGAAATGCATGTTCTCTGCCCCACGCCACACCCGTGGGCTCTTTTGCCTCTGGTCTTGCTCTGAGATCTCTGCCCTCATGGTACCCAAGGAACAGAATCCAGGGATAGTGACCTTGGCTTCATGTCCTAGGCACTCTCAAAACTGGGTCTTTCTCCTTCTCACAACTGTCTTGACTCTCGCAGGAAGCTTTCCAGATCTTAAGAGACACCTTCTCCCCTCCTCTGAAGCAACCCTCAGCCTGTTCTCGGCCCCTGTCCACTTGGCCCTTCTCTCTTTGAGAAGAGCCTCTGTTCCTGGGGCCCAAGAGCAAGGGACCCTGTCTGATTCATCTGTCAGCATAAGGCTGGGTGGAAGGAACTGCTCGCGCCTGTGCAGGGTGAATGACCCTCCCTGAAGTGCGGGGAGAGCCACCATGTTCCCTAGCCCCCACAAGAGGCTACAGGACTTGGAGCTGTAGACAGGAGAAAGGCTGCGACCTGCTGACTAGGCGGAAAGTGTGTGTCAAGAAAAACTCCAACGAAGCAGGGGAAACCTGGAAATCTGGCTGAGTGGGGACTCCCCCAAAAAATTAAGGCTCAGAGTTAAAAAGTGAGGAGGTGAGCAGGTAGCAAGTATACGCCTCCCCAGTCTCTCTCCACCTCCCTGGGGTTGGAAGCAGGAATCAGCAAAACCAACTGGCCCTACACAGGCAGGGCTGAAGCGGGAGGGAGCCAGGGGCGAGGGGAGGACATCCTGCCGTGACGCTTGGCAGGGGCAGGAACGGTGACTTCCCAGATGGGAGTTCAGCGCTTCCTCACCCAGGACCAACTGCACCCCTGTCTGGGATAAAAATAGTACTTCCTCTTCCTTTCTCCCATCATTCTCTTTCACTTCCAACTTCCCAGACTCAGATCAGATATGTCCATCCACCCTGGAGCTCCATCCCGGATGATGGACACCCCCACACATATCAGTCCACACCCATCAGGAGATTCTTCCCTCGATCGCTGAGGCTAAAATCACTCCTCGCATGTCCATCTGGATGCCCTGGGTGATCGCTCTCTCTCTCTTTCTCTCTCTCTTTCTCAGGAGATTCTTGTCACTGGGGTCTGCCCCAGAAACCAGAAGGATTCCTGGGTCCTCTGAGTCCAGCCTGTCCATCACCCTGCTCCAGGCGGGGTGGTCACAGCCTCGGCCATCACTCTCTCCGGAGGCCCAGCCCTGCCACTGCCTTGCTGAGAAACCGTGGGCAGTGAGTGCCTTGTTCTCTCTGGGCCTCAGGAGCCTCATCCTCATGGCATGAGGGACTGGACTTGGTGGTTTCTGGAAGTCTTTTTAACACCTGACTGTCCATGTGCCTGGTGTCCAGGAAACACGCTCCCAGTGAGGTGGGGCCGCTGGTGGACAGCACGACAGAGGCAAGCGCCACCAGCTTTGCAGGAAAGAGGTGATCCAGCTACACTGCCTGCCTCCCACCTGACCTTGAGCGACGATCTTCTCTCCCCAGCCACAAAGGGCTGCTGCATCCCTAGGGAACCTGGGCCCGCACAGCCGCAGCCGTCTGCTATCAGGCCTCTCACCCGGGCGCCCGCGCCCCCAGTACCAGCGCTCCTTACCTGCCCAGCCCGGGAGCCCTCTGGCCCCATTCACATGGTCCTCCTGGCCTAACCTGGCTGCCTGGACAGTCTCAGCTCCCTTCGCCGTCGTAGCCACCACCTGTCTCCCCGCGCCCACGTCCCACTCTGACTTCCTGCCTCCTCCGGAGGGCTCCGCAGCCAACCGGGCCCCAGCAGCCCAACCACAACCCTCTAGCACCCCAAGCTTCCTGCCACCATAGACCCCCGCCTCTCAGCCCCTGGGGGTCCCCTACATCTCCAGGCCAGGTCCTACTTCCCCTACTGTCCCAGGGTGACACTGGGAGGTTTAAAGTTGAGGGGAGGAAGTCTGATAGACCCTCCCTTCTGCCCTCCAGGGTGCGTCTGGGCAAGAGATTCAAGGGCAGCCTTTGGGCCCAGTGAGCAGGGGGGGCAAGCGGACACACACTCAGCTTATGGTGAGAGGCAAACAGCACTGCAGCACCACCGTTGCAGCTGAGAGACCCTTTTGTTTCTGTCTGACAGCAAAGGTAGCATCGTTCAGAGTCAGAGGAGAGGACAATATCCCTGTTAAATAGCTGGTGAGCAGTCCATGCATGTTACAGTCAGGTCAGGCCGAGAGAACAATTCCCATGTCATCTCAGGGCATGGAACAGTAGCCTTATTATAGTCAAGGGTAGGTGAATGGTAGGCTACCATCCCTCTTACAGACAGAATGCTGGAAAACAGCCTGTTTCAGGAGGCAGACAGGACAACCTCATGTCTTCAAGAGGGCAGAGTAACGGCCCCTGCTGTAGTCAGAGGCCAGGACAACACCCACTCATCATGGCTGGAGAGTGGGGCAACACTTCGAATGCAGGTAGAGGCAAGGCCACAGCCCCTGGCAGAGGTGGAGGGCTTGGCACTATCTCCTGCAACAGGTGGAAGACAGAGCAAACAGGGCCACTCAGGCCCCCAGGTGCAGGCCACAGACTGTCAGGACTTTCTGTTATAAGCAGGAGGCAAGAAGGTTGTCACGAGCAGCAGGCAGGCAAAGAATTTCCATTTCCCCTGGGGCCAGGCTGAGGGGGCGCCCATCATTAGCTGAGGGCCGGGTCACCAGTGATATGAGGAACTCCAGGTGGCCTCATCAGGTCCAAGAACCCGGCCTTGACCCCACCAGGAGGAAAGTGCCCATGAGTCACTGCCTGAATGAGCTGGTAGGGGGAGGGGAACCCACAGAGCATTGTTGGGGCTTGTGAGGTGGAAGCGATGCTGCATGCACCTCAGCTGCTGAGAGAAGGGGGGGCAGGAAATGGGTGGGGGGAAGAGGAAGCCTGAGTTGGAAAGTCAGACAAAGAGGGTAACACAGAAACAAAGGCTGAGAAAGACAAAGTGAAAAACCTTCACAGTGACACAGAGCCTAGAGTTGGAGCTCCAGGCCTGGTGCAGGGCCCAGACTCCCCTGCAGTGTAAGCCTGAACACTTCACAGTCTATCTCCCGGTCTCAGCACAGAGTAGAAAGACTGCCACGCTGGGAGTGAGTAATAGTTCGTATTCACTGAGTGCTCACTGTGCACTATTTCCCTGAAGGCACATCTGCTGCCTGTGGAGTGAGAATCAGCATCTCCACCGTGGAGGTGAGGAAACAGACTCAGGGGTCAAGGGAGCTCCTCAGGGTTGAATAGAAATAAACGGTGGCTCAGGCCTGTAATCCTAGCACTTTGGGAGCCGCAGGCAGGTGGATCACTTGAGGTCAGGAGTTCGAGACCAGCCTGGCCAACATGCTGAAACCCTGTCTCTATTAAAAATACAAAAATTAGCTGGGCATGGTGGCGGTTTGCCTATGATCCCAGCTACTCGGGAGGCTGAGGCAGGAGAATCGCTTGAAATCAGAAGGCAGAGGCTGCAGTGAGCCAAGATCGCGCCACTGCACTCCAGCCTGGGCGAAAGAGTGAAATTCCATCTCAAAAAAAGAAAAAAAAAGAAAAGAAAAGAAAGGAAATTAGCCAGGCGGAGTGGCGGCCGCCTGTAACCCCAGCTACTTGGGAGGCTGAGGCAGGAGAATCGCTTGATCCCAGGAGGTAGAGGTTGCAGTGAGCTGAGATTGTGTTACTGCACTCCAGCCTGGGTGACAGAGTGAGACTCTGTCTCAAAAAAAAAAAAAAAAAAAAAAAAAGCAGAAGAAATAACAACAAAAAGAAACAAACCGGGTAGCTGGCTTTGAACCCGTGTCTCCCAGATTCTGCATTCTTCAGGAGCCCAGTTTACCTGTCACCTCCCATAGGCCTGCAGTGAACTAGGATGGTCCCAGTGACAGGCGACATTCAGATAGCGGCCTTGGGCCTGAATAAACGACTGCAAGAGACCTTGATGGGAACCAGAGAGGGCGTTTATTGAGGAGTTTGAGAGCGTGAGCTCCTCCTCCTCCCCCTCCCAGATGGGGCAGCAGAGGAAACAGGATGCTGGGGTTTTGCACTCTTGGAATTCAGCTCTCAGAAACCTGAATGTTCCTCCTCCCCCGCCAGGAGCTGGTGCCTCTGGGGCACCCCTCCCTTTCCTCTTCCCAGGCAGGCAGGGGAAGCGGCATTGGGAGAGGGGGGCGGGGAGTCAGGGGGGCACAGGTGTTCCTCAGCAGAGGGTGAAGCGCCGGGCGCTGATGTTCATGCGCGTGAGGCCCAGGTGCCGCAGCAGCGGGGCCAGGGCCAGGCCGGCCCCGGGCTCCAGCTCCAGCTCCAGCTCCAGCTCGGCCTCATCCAGCAGCTCCTGGTGCAGGTGACAGGCTTGGTCCATCTTCAGTCGGTGCAGCTGGGCCCGCAGCCGCAGCAGCTGCCCTGCCAGCTGCCGGTCCTGCGCCTGCATCTCCCGCTGCGGCCGAGAGGGGGCGTGAGCCTGCCGGACAGGCCCTCGGCCGCGCGCCGTTTCTCCCTTCCTGGCAAGGCTGGGCCTTTGCACCGGCTGTGTCCTCCCCAGCCCCCTCTCGCCCCAGCTTGATCTCTCCCTATCTCCCAATCTGGCTTCACCTGGTGGTTCTCAAACCCAGCTAAGGAGTCATTATTAAGCAAATCCAACTGCCTGGGCCCCATCCCAGATCAACTAAGCGGAATCTCTGCGTTGGAGCCTGCGTATCTTTGTATTTGCACATGTTGAGTTGGGAGCCACCTACTGAGCCTTCACCTCTTCAGAATCTGCCTGCAGCGTGGCCAGTGCCTCCTTTTGTACTTCGCTGTATCTTTGGGCCATAGAAAGTCCCAGAGTAGGGGAGGCTGTGTATTTCCCTATTTTTTTTTTTTTTTTTTTTTTTTTTTTTTTTTTGAGACGGAGTCTCGCTCTGTCACCCAGGCTGGAGTGCAGTGGCGCAATCTCAGCTCACTGCAAGCTCTGCCTCCCGGGTTCACGCCATTCTCCTGCCTCAGCCTCTCCGAGTAGCTGGGACTACAGGCGCCCGCCACCACGCCCGGCTAATTTTTTTGTATTTTTAGTAGAGATGGGGTTTCACCGTGGTCTCGATCTCCTGACCTCGTGATCCGCCCGCCTCGGCCTCCCAAAGTGCTGGGATTACAAGCGTGAGCCACCGCGCCCGGCTATTTCCCTATTTATAATAGTGCCCCACACTCCCCAACGCCAGTGCTCTGCCCCCTAAGCAACAGGAGCACAAGGTCAGTAGATTGGATGGAATCCTTCTTCAGCAAGGCTCCCTGAATACAACACTGGACAAGTCCATTCCCGGCTCCTCAGCCCAGGACACCGGAGTGGGCAGTTGCTGGAGGCAGGGTCCATTCTCATCCCTTCCCCATGCCTGTAGTCTTGGACCCTAAGGAGGACCAGCCTGAAGGCCCTGTGCAAAGCTGCCCACCCCACCAGACTCACCAGCTCCCGTCGGAGCCACTCAAGGGCGGAGTCCATTGAGTTGAAACCACAGATGTCCCCAGGTCTCCCTGGTCCAGGTTTGGCTTGGGCCCTGCGCCAGGCCTGGCTCTGGACCTGAGCTGTCCACTCCAGATATGAGGGCCGCCGGGTCTGCAGCTGCAGCTTGGCTGTCAGTGCCTTCACAGAGTCCAGGCTCTCCCCCTCCTCATCCTCCTCGTCCTCTTCACCCACCGCCTGGAATTTCAGTAGCCCCAGGGACATGGCAGGTTTGAGGTGAGTGACAGGGCAGGGCTGCAGCTCTGGGATTAGGGAAAGGCTGGCAATATTGCCCAGGGAGAGGTGGCAGAAGTTGAGGGTGAGAAGAGCGTGCCAGGGAGTGTGTGGTGGTCAATGTTCAAGGTGGGTTAGGGGGGTGAGTGTGCCAGGGTGAGTGAGCAGATGGGTGTGTGAGGCCAAGTATGCAAGGGCTGGAATTTTCCTGGACTGCTAACTTGGGAGCCACGTGATGCCCATCTGGGTGGAACCATGCTCCTCTGGCCCTTTGGATGAATTTTATTGTCTTTGCCCAGAAGGAGACACCCAGTTCCCAGAAAGGAAGTTGCTCCAGGATGAGAAAAGCATCATTCATACCAGAGTCTTGGCCCTCCTCCCAAGACTCACGTTAAGGGAGCTGAGATCCGGGAGGAGGCTGCCTAGCCACCCCTTGTCCTTACTCGTGACACCAGCCCTTCAGGAAAGGACTAGCCTCCAGGGCCATGGCCTAGGAGTCAGGAGACCTGAGTTCTAGTGCTGGGTCTGCAAAACCTTGGGCAAGTTACTGACCTTCTCAGAGCTCTGTTGGGACAGATGAAGGATTTCAGGCTAATACTCTAAGGAGCCCTCAAGGGCTGCCTGCAGGAGAAGGGCAGAGCTGTGGATGGGCTCCTTGCCCTCCCTCTCCCTGCCCCTCCCAGGGCTTCAACCAGAGCAGTTCCCTTTTTTAAACTTTGTTTTGAAACATAACATACACACAGAAGGACAGGTGCGGTGGCTCACACCTGTAATCCCTGCACTTTGGGAAGCTGAGGTGGGCAGATCACGAGGTCAGGAGATTGAGACCATCCTGGCTAACACGGTGAAACCCCATCTCTACTAAAAATACAAAAAATTAGCCAGGCGTGGTAGCACGCATCTGTAGTCCCAGCTACTTGAGAGGCTGAGGCAAGAGAATCGCTTGAACCCGGGAGGCAGAGGTTGCAGTGAGCCGAGACTGAGCCATTGCATTCCAGCCTGGGTGACAGAGCGAGACTCTGTCGAAAGAAAGAAAGAAGGAAAGAAAGAGAGAGAGAGAGAGAAAGGAGGGAGGGAGGAAGGAAGGAAGGAGAGAAAGGAAGGAAGGAGGAAGGAAGGAAGGAAGGGAGGAAGGAAGGGGAAAGAAGCATAACATACACACAGAAAAACTGTACATATCATAAATGCATGGAGACACGGTGGCTCACGCCTGTAATCCCAACATTTTGGGAGGGCGAGGCGGGCAGATCATCTGAGGTCAGGAGTTTAAGACCAGCCTGGCCAACATGGTGAAACCCTATCTCTACTAAAAATACAAAATGAGCTGGGCGTGGTGGTGCATGCCTGTAATCCCAGCTACCCAGAAGGATGAGGCAGGAGAATCACTGGAGCCCAGACGCAGAGGTTGCGGTGAGCCAAGATCACATCATTGCACCCTAGCCTGGGCAAAAAGAGCGAAACTCCATCTCAAAAAATAAGTAAATAAATAAATAAATAAATGTATGGCTCGATGAATTCTCCCAAACTGAACATCTCCATGTAACCAGCACCCAGATCAAGCAACAGAGTATCACCAGCACCCAGGAACGGCTGTTAGCCTCCCGCGTGCTCCTGGCCTGTCACTAATCTCCTAAGGGTGACACCACCCTCGTTCTAGCAGCATAGTTTTCTCTGCTTGTATACCTTCTAGTGGTTCACAAACTTTAGCATGCATCACAATCACCTAGAAAGCGTGCTAAGATTGCTAGGCCCCACTACCCAGAGTGTCAGATTCAGTATGTATGGGGTGGGGGCCTGGTAATCTGCATTTCTACCAAATTCCCAACCCAGCTGCTGCTGCTGGTCTGGAGTTTTACAATTTGTACTTTTTTTTTTCTTTTTTTTTTTTTTTTTTTTGAGACGGGGTCTTGCTTTGTTGCCAGGCTGGAGTGCAGTGGTGGGATTACAGCTCACTGCAACCTTGAACTCTTGGACTCAGGTGATTCTCTTGCTTGACCTCCTCAGTAGCTGGGACTTACAGGGCCAAGACCCCACACGCAGCTAATTTGTTTTTTGTTTTTTTTTTAAATGTTTATTTTATGTACAAAGAACTATCATGCTTTTTCATTGAGTAGATGCCTTGGATAATCCTTTGAAGGAAGATCGTTTAGTCCAACTTAATGAAACCGATATCCTTCGCGTACTGACGGAAACACTGGCGGCACATATTGAGGCCATATTTCCGGATCAGACCGTGCCGGTTTGAACAGACGCGACAAGAGCGAGAACCCTGGCCGAATTTACGCGGGTGGCTCCAGTACAGCTGCTGATGACCCATCTTGCTCTCAGCAGTGCAACGAGGTAAAAGCATTTGTTCTTTTTTAATTTTTGATAGAGATGAGGTCTTCCTCCGTTGCTCATAATGGTTTCGAACTCGGCCAGAAGCAGTGGCTCATGCCTGTAATCCCAGCACTTTGGGAGGCCGACAGGGGTGGATCATGAGGTCAGGAGATCGAGACCATCCTGGCTAACATGGTGAAACCCCGTCTCTACTAAAAAAATACAAAAAAAAATTAGCCAGGCATGGTGGCAGGCACCTGTAGTCCCAGCTACTTGGGAGGCTGAGGCAGGAGAATGGCGTGAACCCGGGAGGCGGAGCTTGCAGTGAGCCGAGATCCTGCCACTGCACTCCAGCCTGGGCAACAGAGTGAGACTCCATCTCAAAAAAAAATAGCAGGATTGAAAGTCAGAGGATGAGAAAGAAAAAAAAATTAGGGCATGGTGGCACATGCCTGTGCCCAACTACCTGGGAGACTGAGATGGAAGGATTGCTTGAGCCCAGAAGGGCAAAGCTGCTGCAGTGAGCCCTGATCACATCACTACACTCCAGGCCTGGGTGACAGAGGCCGACCTGTCTCAAAAAAAAAAAAAAAAAAAAAGGCTTCTCTGCCTATGAAGTACCATTGTTTTATTCCTTTATTCTTTTTTTTTTTTTTTTTTGAGAGAAGTCTCACTCTTATCCCCCAGGTTTGAGTGCAATGGCTTAATCTCAGCTCATTGCAACCCCTGCCTCCCGGGTTCAAAAGATTCTCCTGCCTCTGCCTCCCAAGTAGCTGAGATTAAGTCGCCTGCCACCACTAATTTTTGTATATTTTGGTAGAGACGGGGTTTCACCATGTTGGCCAGGCTGGTTTCGAACTCCAGACCTCAAGTGATCCGCCCACCTCAGCCTCCCAAAGTGCAGGGATTACAGGCGTGAGCCACTGCACCCAACCCTATTCCTTTATTCTCAATTAAAAAGAAAGAAAGAAAGAAAATAAATAGATAAATAAAATAAGCTGGGCATGGCGGCTCATGCCTGTAATCCCAGCACTTTGGGAGGCCACGAGGCAGGAGCATTGCTTGAGGCTTGGAGTTGAAGACCAGCCTGGGTAAAACAGGGAGACCCCAATCTCCACAAAAATATTTACAAAAGAAAAAGAAGGTGGATGGATGAATAGATGGGTCCTGTGGTGAATTGGCTCAGCTCTCTTCCTGCAATTTTACCAGCTTAATTGTGTCTCTTGCCAGACTGAAAACCCTGTGAACAGAACCTTCCCCAGTCATCCCGGGGCCCCAGCACCAAACACAGGGCCCAGCTAGCTCACTGTACTGGCAACACACACTTGCTGAAACGATGGCGTGATAGCAGATGGGGCTCTTGAGGTCTGGACTCCGCCAAAAGTGGGCTGCACAGAGGGCGCCCTGGCAGGACTGCGAGGTGGGGGAGGGGCGCCAGCTACACAGCTGCAGCATTTAAGGTGGACCAAAGGGTTTCCCCAACCCAAGTTTCTTTTTTTTTTTTTTTTTTTTTTTTTTTTTGAGACAGAGTCTTGCTCTGTCACCCAGGCTGGAGTGCAGTGGTGCGATCTCGGCTCACTGCAAGCTCCGCCTCCCGGGTTCACGCCATTCTCCGGCCTCAGCCTCTAGGAGTAGCTGGACTACAGGCGCCCGCCACCATGCCCGGCTAATTTTTTGTATTTTTAGTAGAGACGGGGTTTCACCGTGGTCTCGATCTTCTGACCTCGTGATCCGCCCACCTCGGCCTCCCAAAGTGCTGGGATTACAAGCGTGAGCCACCGTGGCCCGGCCTCCAAGTTTCTTATGTATGGGAGGAAGTAGGCAGTTTCCAGTTTCACATCCACTTTCCGGCCCTTCCACCAGGGTACGGTGGAAGAAATAGTTATCCTTCCTTCCTTCCTTCCTTCCTTCCTTCCTTCCTTCCTCCTTCCTTCCTTCCCTCCCTCCCTCCCTCCCTCCTTCCTTCCTTCCTTCCTCTTTTTTGACGGAGTTTTGCTCTTGTTGCCCAGGCTGGAGTGCAATGGCGCTATCTCGTCTCACTGCAACCTCGGTCTCCTGGGTTCAAGCGATTCTCCTGCCTCAGCCTCCCGAGTAGCTGGGATTACAGGTGCGCGCCACCATGCCCAGTTATTTTTGTATTTTTAGTAGAGATGGGGTTTCATTATGTTGGCCACGACGGTCTCGATCTCCTGACCTCGTGGCTGGCCCACCTCACCTCCCAAAGTGCTGGGATTACAGGTGTGAGCCAACATGCCTGGCCAATTTTTTGTATTTTTAGTAGAAACAGGGTTTCACCATGTTAGCCAGGGTGGTCTCGAACTCCTGACCTCAGGTGATCCGCCCCGCCTCGCTCTCCCAAAGTGTTGGGATTACAGGCGTGAGCCACTGCGCCCGGCTTTTCTTTCTTTTTAAAGTTAGCAGTAGTGCTAGCACCTCAGGGCTTGAAAAAACAAAAATACAAAAACATTGAGTGTCTCCTGCAACCCAGGCACGGGGTTAAGGACTTTAGGCAAGATTATTCTCCCCATTTCACAGACTATGACATGGAGATTTGCTTATAACAGTCTCTTGCCGGGGACCTCGCTAAGAGATATTGGCAATATGAGGGGAAATTCCTGTGAAACTATGATCCTTTCCTTTGAGGGGCCTCCTTAACAGCTGTCCAGACGGCGTTGCCAGCTGCCCAGGCAGTTCGTATCCCTTTCGGAGCTCCAGCCTGCCCCTCCTGACGCTCTCAGAGTCTGGCCTTCTGCTGGGCCCCGGGTCTCTTACAGGCAGAATGGAGTTCTCCGAGCTGATCCATACCGGCTGAGCCCAAGCTGAGCTTCTACGGGGTCCCCCCCCCCGCCCTCGCTTCGCGGCACGCTGTGCGTCACTGTCCACCACCTGCTGCTGTCGCCAGGACCCGCGTCCTCTCCGGACCTGTGGCTGCTGCTGTTTCGTAGCGTCGACTCCTTCGAGAAGCAGCGAGATGTGGCTGGGTGAGGGGGTCCCCGGAGTTGGGGAGCGCGCGACTTGGCGGAGTAGGGGGCACGGCCAGCGCAGTCGGAGCTGGCGCCCTCCCCTCTCCTGGAAAAGGATAACGAGTCCCAGAGAGGGGCAACAAGTTTCCCGGATTGGGCGTTACTCAGGAGGACACCATCCCTCCTTAGCGAGGGACACCAAGCCTGGGCCCGTCCCTCCCCAGGGTTGCGAGTGACTCGGGCACCCACCATCGCCCCGCGCCGTAAGGACCTGCGCGTGCTGCAGCTGCAAATAGAGGGCGCGGAAGCGACGCTGGGCATCGCCCGCTCCATCGAGGTGCGCCGAGGGCGCGCCCGAGCCCTTTAAGCTTTCCCTGTCTCGCGTAGAGGGGAATAAAAAGGTGCTTCTGTTCAAAGAGGGTCCGCAGCCGCAGCTAAATGGCCGGGGGATGCAGGGTGGTCCGGGGTACTTGGAGAGGCCGAAGCTGAAGCTACAGGGCTGAGGGGCTGGAAGGGGCGCGGGCGAGACAATTCCGACCCTCCCCAGAGCTCCGGACGCTGTCCTCCCTGGAATCGGTCATCACCTCCTTCCCTTTATTTTACCGTCCCAAGGACTTGAGATTGGGCGACTCCTGGCACTTCCTCCCGCCCGAACGCTGCTACAAGAGAGTAGCTCGCGAAGTGGGCGCGGTCTTGGGGGCCCCGGGAGGTGGAAGCGCAGGGCCAGGAAGAGGCGCGGGGACAGGGCACTCACTCCCTGGGTGCCCTAGACCTGGCCTCTCTCCTCCCTGCGCCGCAGACCAACGCGTGGCATCTGAGCGAGGTGAACCAGGACTTCAGCTTGTGCTCCAGATACCCCCGTGCGGTGATCGTGCCACACGTGGTGGACGAGGATGCCCCGGCCCGCAGCACCCGCTTCCCGGTGCTCAGCTACCGCCCGGCTCCCAGCGGCACCGGGAGCGCGCCCTCCCCACGCTCCGCCCCCAGGCGGCTGCGTCCTTTCTGGGCCTTTTCTTTTTGGCCCGGCCAATTTCCGGCCTAGCCGCTGCCCCAGCTCCTGCCCCATCCTGGTCCCGCCCCTCTCCCGCCTTTCCGCGGGGGAGGGTAGCACCTTTCTCCGGCCCCGCCCCTGACGGTTCTGGGCCGCGCAGAACCTTCTTTGTCAAGCCAGGACCCGCCCACGGTCTGTCTGTTCATAGGGTCCCGAACCACTTTGGCCACAACACCCGCAGACTGGTCCGAAGCCTCGTGAGTTCGCCCTGGTCGCTGCACTCCAGCCTGTCGGTGTGCAGACCTGGCCTAGAGGCCCCCTAAGGCTGGGGGGTCACTTCCAGAACTGAGTCCGGCCCGCAGGTTCTGCTACGCTCCAGCCAGCCCCTGACTGGTCCCCAGAAGCGGCGCTGCGAGAAGGACCGGGAGCTGCTGCGAACTGTGCTGGCGGGGGCTCGTCCTTGGGCGCGGGGCTTCATCATGGACGCGCTCCTGTCCCAGGCCGCGAAACAGGCCCGCGTGACTGGCGGAGGCACGGAGGCCAAGGCCGCTTACCCTGGCTGGAAACGGTTGCACTGGTCCCTGGAGAGGTAAGGGGCCTCCCACCCTCTCCCAGGCCCTCTCCTGCAGGGCTCTGGGAATGTACATGTGTGTGAATATGTGTTGGGGTGGGGGGGTCCTCCAGGAACCTTGAAGACCCAAGACTTTCCTGGTGTCATCACTGCACATGGGCAACCCCACTTGCACACCACCACTGGGAGAGCTCCTTACTCTCTAGGCACCCCAACTTTGCCTGGGAAGAAAAAGCACCTCTTTACATTAAACTGCAATTTGTCTTCCCGGAACAACCTCCCTGCACACGTGCACCGCCTCCCTGAGGGCTGCGCCTGCACAGATGTGATCGGTTCCCTCTGCCTCCAGGTGATGGCAATGTCGAGAGGTCCTGAGGGGGTTTTGTGTTTTGAGGCGAGTAGACCGCTTCCCCATCCGAAATACAAGGCTCTGTTTATTCCTTTATTTACCCAGCACTGAGCACAGGGGCTGCCACCGTGGCCAGCTCAGACATGGCAGAGACCAGCAGAGAATGGGCAATGGGGCTCCCCTGAGATGAGCAGCAGCGCAGAGGAGGTGCCCCTCTCTTCCTACGCCGACTTCAGGTAATCAGAGGTTTCCCTGAGAATAGGATGCTTTAACTGAGACCCAAAAATGGACGAGGGGTGAGCCAGAAGAAGAAAGAAAGATGCTGCATGTGGAGGGAATTGCAGGTGTCCAGGTGCAGAGACAGCCTGGTCATTTGTCCTGTTTGGGGAACTGCCAAGTACAGTAGTCCCTCCTGATCCTCGGGAAGTATGTTCCAAGATCCCCAGTGAATGCCTGAAGCCTCAGATAGTACCAAACCCTACAGACACTATGTTTTTCCGTACCTGTGATAAAGTTTAATTTATTATTTTTATTTATTTTATTTTATTTTTTTGAGACAGAGTCTCGCTCTGTCACCCAAGCTGGAGTGCAGTGGCGCTATCTTGGCTCACTGCAACCTCCTCCTCCCAGGTTCAAGTGATTCTCATGCCTCAGCCTCCCAAATAGCCGGGATTACAGGCACCTGCCACCATGCCTAGCTATTTTTTTTTTTTTGTATTTTATCTTATCTTATTTTATCATAATAATTATTTTTTAAGATGGAGTCTCGCTTTGTTACCCAGGCTGGAGTGCAGTAGTGTGATCTTGGCTCTCTGCAACCTCCAATTCCTGGGTTCAAGTGACTCTCCCATATCTCAGCCTCCCAAGTAGCTGGGACTACATGCACGTGCCACCACGCCCGGCTGATTTTCTTTTTTGTATTTTATTTTATTTTATTTTATTATTTTTTGAGACAGTCTCACTCTGTCGCCCAGGCTGGAGTGCAATGGTGCGATCTCAGCTCCCTGCAACCTCTGCCTCCCAGATTCAAGCAATTCTCATACCTCAGCCTTCCAAGTAGCTGGGACTACAGGAGCCTGCCACCATGCCTGGCTAATTTTTTTTTTGTATTTTATTTTATTATTATTATTTTTGAGATGGAATCTCTCTCTGTTGCCCAGGCTGGAGTGCAGTGGTGTGATCTTGGCTCACTGCAACCTCCATTTCCCAGGTTCAAGTGATTCTCCCACCTCAGCCTCCTGAGTAGCTGGGACTACAGGCGCGTGCCACCAGGCCCGGCTAATTTTTGTATTTTTAGTAGAGATGGTGTTTCGCCATGTTGGCCAGGATGGTCTGGAACTCCTGACCTCAAGTGGTCCGCCCATCTCAGCCTCCCAAAGTGTTGGGATTACAGGCGTGAGCCACCACGCCCGGCCTTTTTTTTTTTGTATTTCAGCAGAGATGGGGTTTCATCATGTTGCTCAGGGTGGTCTTGAACTCCTGAGCTCAGGCAATCCACCTGCTTCAGCCTCCCAAAGTACTAGGATTACAGGCGTGAGCCACTGCATCCAGCCAAGTTTAATTTATATAGTAAGCACAACAATAACTAATAATAAAGTACAACAAGTACAACCATATGCTATAATAAAAGTTGTACAGGTCAGGTGCTGAGGTAAAAGATAGGTATTTTTGGAGATTTAGAAGATTGTGGCTGGGCACGGTGGCTGGGCATGGTGACTTATGCCTGTAATCCCAGCACTTTGGTGGATCGCTTGAGCCCAAGAGTTTGAGACCAGCCTGGGCAACATAGGGAGACCCTGTCTCTGTACAAAATACAAAAATTGGCTGGGTGTGGTGGCTCATGCCTGTAATCCCAGCATTTTGGGATCACCTGAGGTCAGGAGTTCGAGACCAGCCTGACCAACATGGAGAAACCCCATCTCTACTAAAAATACAAAATTAACCGGGCATGGTGGCACATGCCTTTAATCCCAGCTACTCGGGAGACTGAGGCAGAAGAATCGCTTGAACCCAAAAGGCAGAGGTTGCACTGAGCTGAGATCGCACCATTGCACTCCAGCCTAGGCAACAAGAATGAAACTCCATCTCAAAAAAAAAAAAAAAAGCTATGTGTGGTGGTGCACACCTGTAGTCCCAGCTTCTCAAGAGGCTGAGGTGGATGGCTTGAGCCTGGGAGGCAGAGGTTGCAGTGAGCTGTAATTGTGCCACTGCACTCCAGCCTGGGTGAGAGCAAGGTCCTGTCCCAAAATTAGCCAGGCATGGTGGTGTGCTCCTGTAGGCCCAGCTACTCAAGAGGCTGAGATGGGAGATCACTGGAGCCCCGGGAGGTGGAAGCTGCAGTGAACTGTGATCACACCACTGCACTCGAGGCTGGCTGACAGAATGAGACCCTGTCTCAAAAAAAAAACAAAAAAAAACGGCCGGGCGCGGTGGATCATGTCTGTAATCCTGGCACTTTGGGAGACCAAGGCGGGCGGATCACCTGAGGTCAGGAGTTCGAGACCAGCCTGGCTAACATGGTGAAACCCCGCTTCTACTAAAAATACAAAAAATTAGCCAGGTGTGGTGGTGCGGGCCTGTAATCCCAGCTATTCAGGAGGCTGGGGCAGGGGAATCGCTTGAAACTGGGAGGTGGAGGTTGCAGTGAGCTGAGATCACGCCATTACACTCCAGCTTGGACAACAAGAGCGAAACTCCAAAAAAAAAAAAAAAAGGTTGTATGAGGCCGGGCATGGTGGCTCATGCCTGTAATCCCAGCACTTTGGGAGGCTGAGGTAGGTGGGTCACAAGGTCAGGAGATCGAGACCATCCTGGCTAACACAGTGAAATCCCGTCTCTACTAAAAATACAAAAAAAAATTAGCCAGGCTTGGTGACGGGCACCTGTAGTCCCAGCTACTCAGGAAGCTGAGGCAGGAGAATCGCTTGAACCCAGGAGGCGGAGGTTGCAGTGAGCTGAGATCGCACCACTGCACTCCAGCCTGGGTGACAAAGTGAGACTCAATCTAAAAAAAAAAAAAAAAAAAAAGGTTGTATGAATGTGATCTCTTTCTCAAAATGTCTTATTGTACTATACTCACCCTTCTTGTGATGATGTGAGATGCTTAAATGCCCATGTGATGAGATGTGGTGAATGACACAGGCCTTGTAATGCAGCCTTAGGCTCCTACTGACCTTGAACACAAGCCCACTGCAGTACTGCCACGGTCACTCCGATAACCAAGACAGCTACTAAGTGACAGATGGGCAGAGAGCGTGTGCAGCGTAGATATGCTGGACGAAGGGATGACTCCCGTCCAGCGAGACAGAGCAGGGTGACTCAAGATTTCATCACAACATTCAGAAGGGCTTACAATTTAAAACTTATGAATTGTTTATTTCTGGAATTTTCCATTTAATATTTTCAGGCCACCGTTGACCACGGGTAACTGAAACCTCAGAAAGTGAAACCATGGATGGGGTCGACTGATGTCCTTTGGTGTGGTGGGAATGTCGAGTATGAAATGGGAGGACATGTGAGGCTACAGATAAGCTTAGACTTTATCCTCAAGGCAGTGGGCGGCCACCGACGGCTTTTAAACAGAGCTGAGAAGTCGCTGTTAGATTTTCTGGCAGGAGGTCACCGGTAACCTTGAACAGAGCAGTTTCTGGGAGGAAGGAGCAGATGCAGAATTCCAGGAGAACTGTGTTTTTCTTGTCAGACTGGGGGTCCCCAGGGAGTGCTGTGTTGCTCCCATCAGACTGGTGTACATCAAGGGTGTTGTGATACTTCCATCAAAGCGATGGTTTCCCAGGACGTTCTGTGTTTCCCCAGAGGGCTATGTGACCCCTCCCCAGGTGCTTTCTCAAAGGGTCTTGAGTCTCTCCCATCAGATTGAGAAATCCTCAAAGCTAAGAAACCATTTTAGGCCGGGCGCAGTGGCTCATGCCTGTAATCCCAGCATTTTGGGAGGCCGAGGTGGGCGGATCACGAGGTCAGGAGTTCGAGACCATTCTGGCCAACATGGTGAAACCTAACAATGCAAAAACTAGCTGGGCGTGGTGGTGGTCGCCCGTAGTCCCAGCTACTCTGGAGGCTGAGGCAGAAGAATCACTTAAACCCGGGAGGTGGAGGTTGCAGTGAGCTGAGATCGCACCACTGCACTCCAGCCTGGAGACAGAGCAAGATTCCGTCTCAAAAAAAAAAAAAAATGAAAAAAAGAAACCATTTCATGGACAGAATGATACCCTGTCTCAAAGATTAGGAACTCCTCTGTGGGTTGTGTGTGCCGTGAGACTGGACTCCCTAAAGGGTTCTGTGTCCCTTTTATCAGATAGGCTGTTGACAGGATTCTGTGTCTCCCTCATTGGTCTTGAGCACTTGCTCCCTGGCTGTACTTGGCAAGGGCTTGGGCTGGGAAAGATGACCAGGGCGGCCCCTGCAGGAGAGCTTCATGCGCCTGGTGGAGGCCTGTGGGGACGCGGAGCAGAGCATGGACAACTGGCTGAGTCGGCTGGATGGCTGCTGCTGGTTGTAACGTGTAAAGGAGGCACTGAGCACCGCCTGCCTGGCAGTCCAGGGCATGGAGAGGTAAGGCCCCCTTGACACAGAGAATAGGGTGGGATGGGCAGGGCTCTCAACCCCTGGACGCAAAACTGATTCAGTAAGCAAATATAGCCTAGAACTGGGTCCATTCTGTTCCTGGCCTGGTACATGGGGCTGAAGGCACAGACAGCACCCTGCTTGTGACTTCACTGGCCCAACTCATCCTGGACCCCTTGAGCAGGACCATGGCTGGATTCCAGGAACTGCTGGAGTGGGAGTGGATCCAGGAAAGTAAGCGACCACCCAAGCCCAGCCTTACCCTCCATCCAGAAACTTGCTTCCTCGTGTCCATTGCTCTGCCTCCTCCCCAGGCCGGCCGCCCCTTCCAGCTGTGCTGTGCCCATTCAGCCTTCTCCCATGCCCACCCCAAGCACGAGGCACCCACCTTTCTCCTCTTCCTGGACTGCATGTGGCAGCTGGGCCGCCAGTTCCCACTGTCATTGGAGTTTGGGGAAGGGCTACTGTTGGCGCTGTTTGGGCACCCCATGCCTCCCCTTTTGGCACCTTCCTCTGCAACAGCGAAAAGGAGAGGTGAGCTGAGGGGATGTTGAGGTAGGTTAGGGGCAGGCACAAGAAAGGGTTGGATACCTGTGCCATCAGCACCTTACTTCCTTTTTTTTTTTTTTTTTTTTTTTTGAGACGACGTCTCACTCTGTCACCTAGTCTGGAGTGCAGTGGTGCAATCTGGGCTCACTGCAACCTTTGCCTCCCTGGTTCAAGCTATTCTCCAGCCTCAGCCTCCCGAGTAGCTGGGATTACAGGCACGCGCCACCACATCCAGCTAATCTTTATACTTTTAGTAGAGATGGAGTTTCACCATATTGGCCAGTCTGATCTCAAACTCCTGACCTCAGGTGGTCCGCCCACCTCGGCCTCCCAAAGTGCTGGGATTACAAGCGTGAGCCACCGCGCCCGGCCAGCACCTTACTTCCTTAGGAGCTATCTTTCCCGAATTCAAGTGGGTTTGTCTTTTCGGAAAACTGAGTGTTGTCCTTGCCCCATCTCCAAATCTCATACTTCTTCCTAACTTCTGCAAACCCAGAGATAAATAGGTCCAAGGCCAATCCTTTAGACAGACATACTCTGTCCATAGCCAATTGCAAGTGAATCCCTACCTTGAAAACAAGGATTAAAGGGGAAATTTGCTGCAAAAATAATTTCTAGGACTCTCTACCACTTTGCAAGGTCGATTGTTTCAAAGCAATAGAACAGATGTTGAAAGCAGAGTGGAATTATTTGGGCTCAAATTCCAGTTTCGCCATTCACCTGCTGGGTGTTCATAGCAAACCTGAGTCTCAATCTCGTCGGTAGCATGAAGGGGATAAGAGTAGTTATAATCGGCCGGGAGCGGTGGCTCACACCTGTAATCCCAGCACTTTGGGAGCTGAGGCAGGCAGATCACCTGTGGTCAGGAGTTAGAGACCAGCCTGGCCAACATGGTAAAACCCCATCTCTACTAAAAATACAAAAAATTAGGCCTGGCACGGTGGCTCACACATGTAATCCCAGCACTTTGGGAGGCTGAGGTGGGTGGATCATGAGGTCAGGAGATCGAGACCACCCTGGCTAACATGGTGAAATCCCCTGTCTACTAAAAATACAAAAAATTAGCCGGGCATGTTGGCTCCCACCTGTAGTCCCAGCTACTCAGGAGGCTGAGGCAGGAGAATCACTTGAACCTGGGAGTCCGAGGTTGCGGTGAGCCAAGATCCCGCCCCTGTACTCCAGCCTAGGCATCAGAGCAAGACTCCATCTCAAAAAAAAAAAAAAAAAAAATATTAGCCAGGCGTGATGGCACATGCCTGTAATCCAGCTACTCAGGAAGCTGAGGCATGAGAATTGCTTGCACCTGGGAAGCAGAGGTTGCAGTGAGCCGAGATCATGCCACTGCATTCCAGCCTAGGCAACAGGGTGGGACTCCATTAAATAAATAAATACATAAATAAAGTGGTACTTTTATTATTATTTGGTTGGCTTGTTGCACATGCTGCCTATCAGCCCCAGATGCCAGCTGTCTTATGAGACTGAGAGATGTGGGGAGGGAGGGTTCACCTTTCCAGGGTGAAGATCAGATTGAGTTATCTCGTGTTGCTCAGTCTTCCTCCATACCCCATCCTGCTTCACTAACCCCACTAGTGCTGGATCATCTCTGTTTACCTCCCTCTCCCCCATCCTTCATCTTTAGTCTTTCTCCTAAAATTGTCCGAGTTTGGTCCTCCCCCCCCGTCTTCATCCACACTAGTCTCTTCCATCTGGACTCTCCCGCAGCCGCCTCACTGTTCTCTGCATCTTCGTTGTTATCAGTTTTCTCTCAAAAGCTCCTGGGTCCAGACCTATCAATATTCACAGTGGGCCCTTTCCTGCCTTCTTTCGTTGGCTCATGCCGTTCTCCCCAAGTGTTGGCTGTTGCTTTGCACAGTGGGTATGCTGGGTCTGTTGAGACTCAGCTCAAACATCACATTCTTAATTAGCCTTCTGTGACACTGAGGCGAAACTAAATTGGTTTCTCCCTTTAAATAGAACTCCTTAAGAAGTAGGACTTTGTCTTGTTCCTCTTTTATTCCAGTGCCCAGTACAAGATCTGACTGGCAATAATGTTTGCAAGAAAAAGGAGGAGAGGTTATCCCGGCTCCGAAGTGGCTGTCACCCTACTAACCAGGGCTGCCCGCCCAGACTCCCAGAGGGCATACCTGGGGCTGGAAACTCACTCCCTGCTTTTCTGCTGTGTGAAGTGAAGTGAGGACTCGGACGCACTCCCTGTGGTCTGCGCTCAACCAGCCAAAAGAACAACAAAGACTCCGGAACCCACTCTACATCCTCAATCGCTTGGCCATCTGTGGAGCCCCAGAGCCTGCGGCTGTGGTGAGTCCCACACCTTCTCCCCGGGGATTACCCCTCTGCTCAGCGTCCTGACCCGTCTTCCTCCTCCTCAGGCCTGTTTCTGCGCTGGACCTGCTCACCTGAGCCTGCAGAAGCCGCATGGGGGAAGAGTGTGGCAAATAGTGACAGGAAGGGAGAAGACAGAAGTCTCTCAGCCAACTGCTTCAGCCGAGCCCCTACTCTGAGCACTGGCTCCTTGGACAGCAGCTAAGATGTTCCTGAAACCTCTGAAGGCCCCTTAGGACCTTTACACCGTGGATGAGGGTGCCTGCAACCCAGGTTAGCCAGAAGTACCGAGGGGCTTAAGTTTGAAGTGTCCAGAGTATAGGGAGGTCTAAATCATAAAAGTCTCCATGACCAGCATCAGCTTCCTGGGGTGTCAGTGAAAAGGAAAGATGATGAAAGAGACACCACAAAATATCTGACCAGAAGCCATTTATTACCAAACCAATTTATTTCTTAGAGTTCAAAACCTTCTGTGAGAATCTTCTCTGGCCTGGATGGAGATCCACCTTTTTTTTGAGACGGAGTTTCGCTCTTGTTGCTCAGGATGGAGTGCAATGACGCGATCTCAGCTCACTGCAACCTCTGCCTCCTGGGTTCAAGTGATTCTCCCACCTCAGCCTCCTGAGTAGCTGGGACTACAGGCATGTGCCACCATGCCCGGCTAATTTTTGTATTTTTAGTAGAGACGGGGTTTCTCCATGTTGGTCAGGCTGGTCTCAAACTCCTGACCTCGGGTGATCCACCCGCCTTCGCCTCCCAAAGTGGTGGGATTACAGGCATGAGCCACTGCACCCGGCCGGAGATCCAGCTTCTTAAGCCTCAAACTCAAATTCGAAGTACTGTGGGTCGAAGTAATGGATACGGACGTAACCATCTTCGCCGCCGCTGCTGTAGCTGGAAAAAGATAGCCAGGCACCAGTCAGGTGCTTACCCTGGGAGAGGCAGAGACCCAACCCAGGCTTAGCTCAGCTGCTTCACTGGGACCCTACCTCTTGCCATCAGGATGGAAGGCAACACTGTTGATAGGTCCAAAGTGACCCTTGACTCTTCCAAACTCTTCTTCAAAGGCCAAATGGAAGAACCTGGAGGAAAAGGGACACAATTAATTCACTTTCCATCTTCTTCCAAAACACTTTGGAGGTGGCACTCCCCAAATGCAAACTGTTATTATTATTTATTTTGAGATGGAGTCTTACTCTGTCACCCAGGGTGGAGTACAGTAGCGCAATCTCAGTTCACTGGAACCTCCCCCTCCTGGGTTCAAGCAAGTCTCCTGCCTCAGCCTCCTTGAGTGGCTGGGATTACAGACGCCTGGCTAATTTTTGTATTTTTAGTAGAGACGGGGTTTCACCATGTTGGCCAGGCTGGTCACGAACTCCTGGCCTCAAGCCGCCTTCCTTGGCCTCCCAATGTGCTGGGATTACAGGCATGAGCCACCACACCTGGCCTCAAATGCAAATTGTATCACAAAATATAAAGCAGAAGCCGAGGCGCAGTGGATCACTGGAGGCCAGGAGTTTGAGACCAGCCTGGCCAACATCTCTACTAAAAATACAAAAAGCAGCCAGGGACGGTGGCGTGTACCTGTAATCCCAGCTACCCAGAGGCTGAGGTAGGAGGATCGCTTGAGCCCAGGAGGTTGCGGTGAGCAGAGATGGTGCCACTGCACTGCAGCCTGGGCAACAGAGTGAGACCCTGTCTCAAAAATAATAATAAAGCAGAAAAATTAAGAAGTGAATGTGAACAAAATAAGATGGAAGTTGGTGGCTGCGTGCCGTGGTTCACGCCTATAATCCCAGCACTTTGGGAGGCTGAAGCCAGAGGATCACTTGAGCCCAGGAGTTCCAGGCCAGCCTGGGCAACATAGTGAGACCCTGTCTCTTACTTTTTTAACTTTTTTATAATAAGGGGAAGACTGGACCCAGATGTCTGCCTGAATACATAACTAATACTTATAGAGTGCCTGCTATGTGCTGGGCAGTGCTTAAAGAGCTTAATAAATATTAACTGAATAATCTGCATAATTTTATGGTAAGTATATTGTCATTGTCTCATTATACAGTACAGGAAATTTGGACATAGAGAAATATAATGAAGGCTGGGCACAGTGGCTCATGCCTGTAATCCCAGCACTTTGGGAGGCTGAGGCAGGCGTATCACAAGGTCAGGAGATCCAGACCGTCCTGGCTAACACGGTGAAACCCCGTCTCTAATACAAAAAATTAGCCGGGCATGGTGGCGGGCACCTGGGCAGCTGAGGCAGGAGAATGGCGTCAACCTGGGAGGCGGAGCTTGCAGTGAGCAGACATCACGCCACTGCGCTCCAGCCTGGGCGACAGAGCGAGACTCCATCTCAAAAACAAAAAAAACAAAAACAAACAAACAAAAAAGGTACACCCCATGAGATTTCAATCTGGAAGAGCTCTCTTCTTCTTTACCTGGCCTCAAACTTGCCAATCCTGGTGGAGGTTGTGGTTACATCCATGGCTTCCTGACCACCGCCCAGGACCACCTGAATGGAAGAAGAAACTCTAGATGGGACCAAGTCCATTTCTGTTTTTCTCCTGCCATATACATTTTTAACATCTCACACAGCCCCATGGGGGGATACCAAAGGTAGGGGATGACCAGACACTTCTGCCACCTCCTGCTGGCTTCCCTGGGGCTATTCAATCCTTCCAACTTTGTCACTCCTCTGGGAATCTCCTCTCTGCCTGACATTTCCCCCACAATGTCGTAGCCCAACTTCTGGACAAGCATCTAGAACTTGGAAGCTTCCTGAGGCTTCAACAGGAAGGCGGGGGGGGCGGTTCTCTTACATGGTCATAGTTGGGGGAGAGGGCAGCTGAGTTGACGGGACGTTCTGTCCGGAAAGTCTTCTGATGTTCAAGAGTTGTGGAGTCAAAAAGCTGGAGAGAGAAAGCAGGGGGGAAATCGGTAAAAAGAGCCTTCCTGGGGGAGGTCGGGCAGGGTGAGCTGTGCAGCGGGAGGGAGGGAGCAGCCCCGCCAGACCCCTGCCCAGGCTCACCTTGGCTGTGTTGTCCTTGGATGCGGTCACAAACATGGTCATGTCCCTGGATAACTGGATGTCGTTGATCTGCCGGGAGTGCTCCTTAACATTCGCCAACACCTCTCCAGACTGGGAAGGAGGAAGAGTGAGACTGACTGGGCCCAATCCCTACTCATCTCAGTTCCCCAGAAACCCAAGCACCCAAATGAGAGCTGAGACAGCATGGATTTTGTGTTTTCCTCACCCCCTCTATCCTATCAGTCACCCCTAAATATCCCTTGACTCTGTCCAGTAATGTACATCCTATGCCTATTGGCTAGTTCAGGTTCATTCTCCAAACATAACCTGCAAAAGCTGTGGAAGGAAAATCTGGCCATCGATAACCCTTTGAAGATTCCCTACTGCCTGGAGGAAAATCAAAACTCTTCACCTCTTCACACGTAAGGACGTTTAAAATCTACTCCCCGTCCTCTGTCCCCAAGACCACATCCCAAGGGTTTCTGCAGACTCCATACTTTAACTCTGTGCCTTTGCCTTTGCTGTTCCTTTTGCCTGTGGGATGTTCCTTCCTTCCTGCTTGAAGCTCCATTTATTCTTCAGGGTTTAATGTACACGCCACCTCCCTGGGACAGTGCACCTTCCACACTTGGTTGAGACCTCTATGGTGGCATAATTCACAATCTGACTCAGGTGCTAGCTGTTTGCAAGTCTGTCTCCCCATGGGGGAAGGAACTGTGTCTGATTTACTTCTTTGTTCTAGGAGCTCAGCACAGGGCATTATACTCAGTGGTGGCAGGGAAATGCTCATTTGTGATCCTTAATTATTTTTTTGAGACAGAGTCTTGTTCTATCACCCAGGCTGGAGTACAGTGGCACAATCATGGCTCACTGCAGCCTCAATCTCCCAGACTCAAGCAATCTTTCAGCCTCAACATCCTGAGTACCTGGGACCAAAGGTGCGCTCCACCACACCCAGCTAATTTTTAATTTTTTTTTTTTTTGGAGAGACAGGGTCTTCCTATATTGCCCAGGCTGATCTCAATCTCCGGGGCTCAAGCAATCCTCCTGCCACAGCCGCCCAAAGTGTTGGGATTACAGGTGTGAGTCACCGCACCCGGCCTGTGATCCTTATTAACATGTCCTGAGTACTTTGTGACAAGTTTTTCAAACGTGATATCATTTGATCCTTGAAACACTTTACAGATAAACAGGGTCAGAGAAGTCATGTAACTTGCCCAAGATCACACAGCTAGAAAGTGGTGAAATCTACATTTGAATCTCACCTCTGCTCTTTTTAAAATTTTTTATTAATTTTTTTTTTTTTTTTTTTTCTAGAGACAGGGTCTCAACTGTCACCCAGGCTGGAGTGCAGTGGTGTGATCATAGCTCACTGCAGCCCCAACCCCTGGGCTCAAGAGATCCTCCTGCCTTGGCCCCCAAAGGCACTGGGATTACAGATGTGAGCCACAGCATACAGCCCTGCCCTTGTTCTGAACCAGTGTGCTATCACCAGTCCCCGAGGCAGGTGGATCATCTGGTCAGGAGGTCAGGATTCGAGACCAGCCTGGCCAACATGGTGAAACCCCATCTCTACTAAGAATACAAAAATTACCCAGGCATGGTGGCAGGTGCCTATAGTCCCAGCTACTCAAGAGGCTGAGGCAGGAGAATGGCTTGAACCTGGGAGGTGGAGGTTGCAGTGAGTCGAGATCGTACCACTGCACTCCAGCCTGGGTGACAGAGTGATACTCTTGTCTCAAAAAAAAAAAAAAAAAAAAAAAGGCCAGGAGCGGTGGACTGCCTGAGGTCAGGAGTTCGTGACCAGTCTGACCAACATGGTGAAACCCCGTCTCTACTAAAAATACAAAAAAAAATTAGCCAGGCGCGGTGGCATGCACCTGTAATCCCAGCTACTCTGGAGGCTAAGGCAGGGGAATTGCTTGAACCAGGGAGGTGGAGGTTGCAGTGAGCCGAGATGGCGCCACTGCACTCCAGCCTGGGCGACAGAGAGAGATGCCATCTTCAAAAAAAAAAAAAGAATCATTCTGGTAGGCTCAGGCCCCATGTGGCCTCTTACCTTGGCACTATACTGGTTGAGCTCTCCACTCTCATGGCCAGCGATGATGCACTCCCCCAGGGGTCCCCAAACGGCACTGGTGATTTTAGAATCATTGCAAGGGATCTTCATGTAGGGCTCATTGTTGTCTGTGTGGGGCAGTAGATGTTAGGCCCTGGGCGCTAGAACTGCACCCTTTACCTCAACCCCAGCCCTATTCCCAGCCCTCACCAATCTGGCTCGGATCCCGCAGGTCAAAAAAGCTCACAAAGCACTGGTAGCCCATCTGCTTGTCCGTGGAGAACATGATGATGTTGCCCCCAAAGTCAAAACCGCAGGTCCGGACAGCCGAATTGGTCTTGAGAAGGGCCAGCTGCTTTCCTGGAGTCAGGCAGAGTCTGGGCTACACCATCCATTGCAATTGCAGGGAGGACATTCTAGAGAATGCTACCATCACATCTCACTGTTTCTCTTGCTCCAGTGACCCAAACTTAAAAAGTATTTTAACTTTTCTTTTTTTTTTTCTTTTTTGAGACAGAGTCTCGCTCTGTCGCCCAGGCTGGAGTGCAGTGGTGCGATCTCGGCTCACTGCAAGCTCTGCCTCCCGGGTTCATGCCATTCTCCTGCCTCAGCCTCCCAAGTAGCTGGGACTACAGGTGCCTGCCACCACGCCCTGCTAATTTTTTGTATTTTTAGTAGAGACGGAGTTTCACCGTGCTAGCCAGGATGGTCTCGATCTCCTGACCTCATGATCCGCCCGCCTCGGCCTCCCAAAGTGCTGGGATTACAGGTGTGGGCCACTGCGCCCGGACTTTTTTTTTTTTTTGAGATGGAGTTTCGCTCTTGTCCTGCAGGCCGGAGTGTGATGGCATGATCTCAGCTCACTGCAACCTTTCAAGCGATTCTTCTGCCTCAGCCTCCTGAGTCAATGGGATTACAGGCGCCCGCCACCATGCCTGGCTCATTTTTGTATTTTTAGTAGACGGGGTTTCGCCATGTTGGCCAGGCTGGTCTTGAACTCCTGACCTCAGGTGATCCACCTGCCTCGACCTCCCAAAGTGCTGGGATTACAGGCATCAGCCACCACACCTGGCCAAGTATTTTAACTTCTTACCCAGACTCTTTCCTCAGACATCCTGCTAATGTGGCACTGCTCATACGTAGACTGCAATATATCTGTCTCTCCCTCAGATTGTGCTTCTCCACAGCAAAGACCTGATCTGATTTCCCTGCATGTCCCCAGTACCCAGCATAGACCTGGCACTAAACAGAACAACTTAGGCTGGGCACAGTGGCTTATGCCTGTAATCCCAGCACTTTGGGAGGCCAAGGCGGGTGGATCACTTGAGCTGAGGAGTTCGAGACCAGCCTGGCCAACATGGTGAAACCCTGTCTCTACTAAAAATACAAAAATTAGCCGGCGGCCAGGTGCAGTGGCTCATGCCTTAATCCCAGCACTTTGGGAGGCCAGGGGGTGGATCACTTGAGCTGAGGAGTTCGAGACCAGCCTGGCCAACATGGTGAAACCCTGTCTCTACTAAAAATACAAAAATTAGCCGGCGGCCAGGTGCAGTGGCTCATGCCTGTAATCCCAGCACTTTGGGAGGCCAGGGGGTGGATCACTTGAGCTGAGGAGTTCGAGACCAGCCTGGCCAACATGGTGAAACCCTGTCTCTACTAAAAATACAAAAATTAGCCGGCGGCCAGGTGCAGTGGCTCATGCCTGTAATCCCAGCACTTTAGGAGGCCGAGGTGGGTGGATCACCTGAGGTCCGGAGTTTCAGACCAGTCTGGCCAACATGGTGAAACCCTGTCTCTACTAAAAATACAAAAATTAGCCAGGTGTGATGGCGCATGTCTGTAATCCCAGCTATTCGGGAGGCTGAGGCAGGAGAATCGCTTGAACCCAGGAGGCAGAGGTTGCAGTAAGCCAAGATTGTACCACTGCACTCCAGCCTGGGTGACACAGAGAGAGAATTTGTCTCAAAAAAAAAAAAATTAGCCAAGCATGGTGGCGTGCACCTATAATCCCAGCTACTCGGGCTGGCTGAGACAGGAGAATCCCTTGAACCCAGGAGACAGAGGTTGCAGTGAGCCGAGATCGTGCCATTGCTCTCCAGCCTGGGTGACAGCGAGACTCTGTCTCAAAAATAAGAAAAAAAAACAAAACTTAATCTATGCTTCCTCTACCATGGTGTATATTTTCTCATCTGTCTTTCTTGTCTCTTATTCCCTAGACTGGAAACTATCTATGGATTTCATCTCTATTTTCCTAGGACCTGTTTACTCAAACAGGTACATTGCAGGTCCTCAATATTTGCTAAAAAAGTGAATGAACCCAGCTTACCTGTTTCACAGTCCCAGAGACGACAGCTGTTGTCAGCTGAGCCAGTGAGGACATGCTTGGTGTCCCCTGAAGAGTTGTTAAGAAACATGACGAGGCTCACCTGAGCCCTTGTCCTCTTGGGAGGCCAAGTGAATCACCTCCCTGTTCAGCCCCAAAGGGCCTTTCTTCCCCTCTCACCTCCTTATCCAGAACTGGAACTTGTCCTGAACGTTCCCCCAGCCAGTGAAGAGACCAGGCAGCAGGAGGTATCGTTCTCTAGGCCCTCAACAGCACCCCCAACTCCCAACTCCCAACTCAGCCTCTCCATCGCTGACAGACCCTAGCAACACGGACTCGGAACCAAAACAAGGATACAGTCAGCGTCCACACACCACACAGCTCCGGTATGGCCCATGTAGGTGCCCAGCCTCTCACCATTCACAGAGTACCATACATTGACGATCTGGAAAAGGCAAACCACAGGATAGTACACGTCCCAATAAGAGCAATGGCTTCCTATTTTGCCCCAGGAACCCTCAGCAGCCTGTAGCCAGGCTGATTCTGCCCTCTTCTGTTCATTTCTTGGGAAACAGCAGGGAGCTGGTAAAAAGACCAACTCCTGGATTCTCCTCCCTTCCTAAAGGTAAGCAACAGAGGAGGCAGGCGGCTTGCAAAAGCATCCTCATTTGTTAGCTCCAGCTCTCCTGGGACTCCCAATGGCTCCAAAGAATAAAAGGCCAAGTTGAGCTCCAATCTAGAAAAACAGTGTCTCTGATGTCTTATCCAAGTGGGAGCAGCTGGTGGTAGGGAAGTCTGGGTTCTGGTACCTGCTCTGCCACTGTCTCACTATGTGATCTCAAATACAGTGCTTCTCTCCTCTGAGCTTCAGTTCTCTCATCTTGAAAATGGCCAGGCCGGGTGTGGTGGCTCACGCCTGTAATCCTAGCACTTTGGGAGGCCGAGGCAGGCAGATCACCTGAGGTCAGGAGTTCAAGACAAGCCTGTCCAACATGGTGAAACCCCATCTCTACCAAAAATACAAACAATTAGCCACGCATGGTGGCACGAGCCTGTAGTCCCAGCTACTCGGGAGGTTGAGGCAGGAGAATCGCTTGAACCTGGGAGGCAGAGGTTGCAGTGAGCCAATATTGCGCCACTGCACTCCGGCCTAGGTGACAGAGCAAGACTCTGTCTCAAGAAAAAATAAAATAAAATGGCCAGGTGCCTCAAAAGGCAGTATCATGAGGGATTGTTTTGCATTGAGTAGCGGGATGGGATTGACTTAAAACGAGACTAGAAACACCCTCATTAAGTTCCCTGTGTCTGAATAACACAGCCTGCACCTATCCTGGTAGAAAAATTAGATTATCCCTAAAGGTTGCATCCCGTTCTCTGGGCAAGCTGACCCTCATCTTTATCCCCTTTCCACAGTGGTCTCTTGCTTTTCTTGGAGTGCAGTGGCACGATCTCGGCTCACCGGGCTCGAGCGATCCTCTCGTTTCAGACTCCGAAGTAGCTGAGTCCACAGGCGCGAGCCACCACGTCAGGCTAATTTTGTGTGTGTGTAGAGATGGATCTTACTACGTTGCTCAGGCTGGTCTCCAACTCCTGGGCTCAAGCGACCCTCCCACCTCGGCCTCTCAAAGTGCTGGGATTACAGGCGTGAGCCACCGCACTCGGCCAATAGGGTTCCTCCCCGCCTTTCCCGGTAAAACACCTTCGCCAGCCTACCCCCGGCATGACCTCTCCCTGCTTCTCAGAATGGGCTGCTCTTTGGTTCCCCGCTAACGGCAAAACTGGCGTGTCCACCCACCGTCCTGGCAGAAGGATCCCGCCCCTCCCGGACCCCCTCCGCATGCTCCCGCCCGCCCTCCAGCCAACACTCACAGGGTCCTTGGCCACAGTAAAGAGGAGGTCTCCTTCGCGGTTATACTTAATCTGCGTAATGGACCGCTCATGGCCCTGCAGTAGGATCGGCTTCTGTGGGGACAAGACAGTAACGTCAGTGCTCGGAATTGGGCCCCGGCCTCAGCCCAGGACCCCCACTGCAATACCCCCAACTCTGGAACTCACCATCCCGGCGGTGACGCGACGAAGGCCGCAACGTGAGTAGGACCGGAAAAGGTTTCGAGGCCACTTCCGGATCATGGGTCTCCGCCCCCTCGTTCCCGGAAGTTGAACACAGCGGCGTTGCCATGGCGGCGTCTCTGGGTAGGTAGCCGGCCCCGCCCCTCTATGGATTTCCCGACCCTCGCCTCGAATTCATTTCCTGCGCCACATCTACCCTCTAACCCCGACCCCTGCTACAACCCCAGAGGCCGGACTCCTGGATTCATTTCCCCAGCTTCCCTGGGCCTGCCTTAGCCGCCAGTCGCAGCCGAGGCGAAAAGAGCGAAGGAGGGAAGTGGGGGCGGCTAGCTGGGGCTAGAAGGCCAGGAGAGGGCGGGGTGGGCGGCCGTTTGGGGTGAGGGTCAGGGTGACTCACTCGTCTGCATTCAGGGCAGGTGCTGGCTCTGGTGCTGGTGGCCGCTCTGTGGGGTGGCACGCAGCCGCTGCTGAAGCGGGCCTCCGCCGGCCTGCAGCGGGTTCATGAGCCGACCTGGACCCGGCAGTTGCTACAGGAGATGAAGACCCTCTTCTTGAATACTGAGGTGCGTCGCTGTGAAAGGCCCCTCTCTCGGGGGAGTTGCCGCCAAGAATTTGGTCTTTGGAGTCAAACAGGTCTGGGTCAGCCCCACCATTTACTCACTAGAAATTCTCGGAAGAGTCAGTTGTCCTCCTTGAGCCTCAGTTTCATCATCTGTAAATAATAACCATCTGATAGGTCAGTTGCAGGAATTAGGTGAGATACATAGAGCACTTAGCATTAAGCCGAGAACATAGTAAGCGCTCAATCTATGGCTGCCATTGTTCACATTTTACTGTGATTCCTTAGTTACATAAGGCCACATTTGTGAGCCTTTCCAGAGGGAGGGCTTGGGGCTCAATTGGCCCTGCAGGGGAAGAGTTCAGAGGAGGAAGGCTGGAGCTGGAGGACTTGGGGAAGGCTTCCTGGAGGGGCTGACACTGGCATCAAGGCCTTGCAGGATGGGAACTAGCAGAGGTGAGGGAGAGGGTAGTTTGAGAAAAGGCACAGAGTTCAGTCTGTTTCCCTCTTTGCCCTGGAAGGATCCTCCTTAGAGGGATTAGTGTTCTCTGGGTCTTTGTAACCCTGCCTCCCTCCAAGGAAAGGCATTCGCTAGGAGCTCAAAGAAGGCAGTGCTGCTCAGTCAGGCCATGACACTGACTGTAGGTTTCTCCTCTTTCCAGTACCTGATGCCCTTTCTCCTCAACCAGTGTGGGTCCCTTCTCTATTACCTCACCTTGGCATCGACAGGTGGGTCCTGGCTTGGAACTGTTCTTAGTGTTTGAGGCCACCTGGAAGAGTGATTGGGGGCGGGGGTGGGGTGGAGCTTGAAGCACCTCATTCCCATCAGTGAGAGAGGGCTAACTAGCTCTAGTTCCCTCTTACTACCCTCTTCTCTGAACAAGAGGGGCACAGTGGGCTGGTTATGAGTATGTTGCTAGGCACTGGAGTTGGTTTGAAACCTGGCAGTCTTGTGTGACCAGCGGAGGAAGAAGGAAGGTTCATTTTGCTGTGCCGAGTGCTGGCTTTAACATTCTTGCTTCCACTGTGTGAGCAAGTCCCTCATTTGAGCCTTGGTTTTATATAGTTGGCTTCATAGCATTGTGAGGATCAAAGTTAATGAATGGGAAACATCTAGGAGAGTGCCTGGCACACAGAGCTCCAAATTTCCTTTCTCTTGACATTTGTTGACTGCCCTCTACTACGTGAGATACTGCACTAGTCTTACACATTATTTAATTCCAATCATGACTCTGTAAAGCAGATATGATTATCTTAGAAAATGAAGTTGCAAAACTTTGGGCAATTTCACCTCTCAAGTCCCACAGCATGTCAGTGCAGAAGGATTTGAAGCCATATATTAAAAATTCATGCTCGACAGGGCATGGTGACTCATGCCTGTAATCCCAGCACTTTGGGAGGCCAAGGAGGGCAGATCATTTGAGGTCAGGAGTTTGAGACCAACCTGGCCAACATGCTGAAACCCCGTCTCTACTAAAAATAACAAAATTAGTCGGGTGTGATGGTGTGTGCCTGTAGTCCCAGCTACTTGGGAGGCTGAGGCACGAGAATGGCTTGAACCCGGGAGGCGGAGGTTTGCAGTGAGCTGAGATCACGCCACTGCACTCCAGTCCCTGGGCAACAGAGCGAGACTCTGTCTCAAAAAAGAAAAGAAATAAATAATATGCACTTATTTAAAGAGTTTGAAAGCCTCTGGCCTCATGCATTCACTGCTGTGGAAGAATGCTGAACCCTTGACCAGCTGACTACAGGTAGCCATTCACCAAGTTTTAATCCAATTGCAGTATTAGGTTCTTTTTATCTCATTACCCTTTCTGCCTGTATCCTTTAATATCCATCCTTTCTAATAACCAGAACAGTAATCACTATTTATGAAGCATCCACTTCAACCAGGAGCTATCCATGCATTATCACAGTTCATCTTACAACAACCCAACAAAAGAAATGGTATACTGTGATCCCTATTTTACATGCGGGGAAACAGGTTGAGTGTTTGCATATCCTAACCAAGATTACAAGGGAAACTCAGATCTGCCTCACTCCAGTGCCCTCACCTCCCACTGCACCGTGCTGCATCCTTCTTCCATCTCCTGTTGCAAACCAGACCTTAGCAGCCATGACACTCCTTGTAAGGTATGTAAACTTAAGAAGGCAGCTCTGGGCAGGGCACAGTGGCTCAGGCCTGTAATTCCAGCACTTTTGGAGGCTGAGGTGGGCAGATAACCTGAGCCTAGGAGACCAGCCTAGGCAACAACAACAACAACAAAAATACGAAAATTAACTGGGCTTGGTGGTGTGTGCCTGTAGTCCTAGCTGCTCAGGAGGCTGAGGTGGGAGGATCGCTTGAGCTCAGGAGGCTGAGGCTGCAGTGAGCAGTGACCTCACCACTGCACTCCAGCCTGAGCAACAGAGACAGACCCTGTCTCAAAACAACAAAAAACGAAAAACAAAAAAAGCAGCTCTTTGTAAGTGGGGTTGTTGTATCAATTTCTTAGATGGATAATGCCTCCATGCTGGGGCCTCCCAGGGGATGAGGAGCAGGACAGTTTGCTCCTCTGCCTCACACGGGCAAGCCCTGGGAGTGCTGGGAAAGAATGTGCTGAGGAGCCAGTGTGAGCATCTGGTCTGCAGTTGAGTCTTCTTACCATGGATAACTCAGCTGATTTATCCATTGGTCTTTTTTGTGTGTATGTGGCTCTTTTTTTTTTTTTTTTTTTTTTTCTTTTGGGACGGTGTTTCGTTCTTGTTGCCCAAGCTGGAGTGCAATGGTGTGATCTCGGCTCACTGCAACCTCTGCCTCCCAGGTTCAAGTGACTGTCCTTCCTTAGCCTCCCCACTAGCTGGGATTACAGGCATGTGCCACCATGCCTGGCTAATTTTTTTTGTTTTTGTTTTTTGAGATGGAGCCTTGCTCTGTCACCCAGGCTGGAGTGCAGTGGTGCAATCTCTGGTCACTGCAACCTCTGCCTCCCGGGTTCAAGCAATTCTCCTGCCTCGGCCTCCCAAGTAGCTGGGACTACAGGCATGCGCCACCATGCCTGGCTAATTTTTGTATTTTTAGTAGAGACGGGGTTTCACAATGTTGGCCAGGCTGGTCTTGAACTCCTGACCTCAAATGATCCACTTGCCTCAGCCTCCCAAAGTGCTGGGATTACAGGCGTGAGCCACCACACCTGGCCTAATTTTGTATTTTCAGTAGAGACGGGGTTTCTCCATGTTGGTCAGGCTTGTCTCTAACTCCCGACCTCAGGTGATCCGCCCGCCTCGGCCTTCCAAAATGTTGGGATTACAGGCGTGAGCCACTGCGCCCAGCTGTGGCTCTTTTTTTGATGTGATAAGAACACTTAACAGGAGATCTACCCTCAACAAATTTTAAGTTAACTCCATTAGTCTTTTTTTTTTTTTTTTTTTTTCTGAGACAGAGTTTCACTCTTGTTTCCCAGGCTGGAGTGCAATGGCGTGATCTTGGCTCAGTGCAACCTCCGCCTCCTGGGTTCAAGCGATTCTCCTGTCTCAGCCTCCTGAGTAGCTGGGATTACAGGCGTCTGCCACTACACCTGGCTAATTTTTGGTATTTTTAGTAGAGATGGGGTTTCACCGTGTTGGCCAGGCTGGTCTCGAACTCCTGACCTCAGGTGATCCGCCCGCCTTGGCCTCCCAAAGTGCTGGGATTACAGGCGTGAGCCACCGCACCCGGCCAACTCCATTACTCTTTTTCAAGTTTGCTTATTGGCAGTCAGTCCCTTGGAACTTCAAAATTAAGGAACAGATCCTGGGCTGTGATGCCCTCTACCCACACCACAGGTCCAGCCCAATATCCTGAACAGGTCCTGGCTTCCTCCTTCTGACACTTTAACTCCATAAGGCCTGAGCTTGGGCTTCACCTGATGTTCTGCTCTGTCTATATCCACAGTTCAATAACGGCGCAGGCTTTGGAGTCAGGCAAGTCTTGGTTTAAATCCTCAACTTGCCTTAGTTTATGCGACTTATTTGAGCCTTTGTTTCTTTTACGCAAAATGGTGATAATCCCCTTCTTGCAGTGTTGTGAAAATTGAGATATGTACACAAAGCGCCTAGGCCATGGTATGTGCTTAATACATGGTGGCTGTGCTTGGTGTCACTTGACTCTCTACTGCATCCTTTGGGATTCGGGTGCCTGCCTGTCTGTCCAGATGTCCTTGAGATCTCACAAGTTCTCTTTGAGTGCAAAGACCTCATTCTCATTATCAAACCAGGCTGGTCCCAGACCTCAGAGTTCAGGTCTTCACGCTGGAATCCTGGGAAGCACTGAACGTGGAGTCAGGAGATGTGGGTTTGAGTCCTGAGATTTGCTGTGACTTCATCTGGAAGATGGGGTTTTGATACCTTTTTTAAAGGTATGAAATGGTAATGATGGAAGTGTTTTGTGCCTAGAAAGGCATTTGTTGCATCTCAGGCATTCTTTTCATTCTGACCACCCAGATCTGACCCTGGCTGTGCCCATCTGTAACTCTCTGGCCATCATCTTCACACTGATTGTTGGCAAGGCCCTTGGAGAAGATATTGGTGGAAAACGTAAGTCAGGCTACTGCGAGTGCAGGACGCAGCTCTGTGGATCTCAACATACCTGTGTCAGTTCCTTCCCAGAACCCATCTCCCCGGAGTGGGTGAGGACACGGCCTTTTCCCATCCTGCCCTTTCCTCTGCAGCTGTTCTGCTTCCTTGTGGCCATCAGAGTTCCCTTCCCCTGGACAGTCTGGGGAAAGACAGAGGCTGGGGCGGGATTCAGGACCAGACCCCATCTGAGCCCTTCCTCCAGCCCTGTACCAGCTCCTACTGGCATGGCTGAGCTCAGACCCCCTTGATTTCTGCCTATTATCCCAGGAGCAGTTACTGGCATGGTGCTCACCGTGATAGGAATTTCACTCTGCATCACGAGCTCAGTGAGTAAGACCCAGGGACAACAGTCTAC
Organism: Nomascus leucogenys; assembly: GCF_006542625.1. Taxonomy (NCBI): domain Eukaryota; kingdom Metazoa; phylum Chordata; class Mammalia; order Primates; family Hylobatidae; genus Nomascus; species Nomascus leucogenys. Next base: position 1,445,369 of record NC_044392.1, on the reverse strand, counting down.
CCTTTGAGTGGGCTGAACCCACCTCCAGCTCTGCTGCCTCCAGGAAGCCCCTGGGCCGTGAAGTGCTGGCAGTGAGCGGATGGACCTAGCACTTCCCCTCTCTGGCCTTAGCTTCCTCCTCTCTTACGGGGATAACAGCTACCTCATGGATCACAATAAGAGAACAAGAGTGAAGGAGTTTTGTAACCTTCAAGTGCTGTTCAGCTGCAGGGATTTAGCACAGGAGACTCTACGCTCACCCTCAGCAACCTTGCTGCCCCAGCAGCTCTCTTCCTGCTGACATCTCAGGCCCCCAGCCCAGCCACCATTACTGTGGCCTGATCTGGACTATCACGGTGGCAGGTTCCATGGACTGCAGAACCCCAGCTGCATGGAAAGGGCCAGCTGCAGACTTTGAGCCAGAAATGCAAACGGGAGGCCTCTGGGGCTCAGTCAGAGCGCTTTGGCCGAATGAGGGGTGGAACCGAGGGGAAGAAGGTGCGTCGGAGTGGCAGATGCAGGAAATGAGCTATTAGCCTTGCCTGCCCCACCCATGAGGTGGGCAGAAATCCTCACTGCCAGCCCCTCTTAAAACAGGTAGAGAGCTGTGAGCCCCAGCCCCACCTGACTCCAGCACCCAGCACACCTGGCGAGTAGTAGCTGTCAATAAATCTGTGGTAAACAGACAGAGGTTAGTATTCTTTTATTGTGACAAACCCGCTCCCCCGTTTGTGGCCTGTCTCCCAGGCTCAGTCAGCTACTCCTTTCTCTGGCCAGAGAATCCCATAAGGAAATAGCCCCCACAGCCAGGGCTGCTCTGCTCAGAGGAAGGGAAGGCTGGGCTGTGGGTTTAGGAGCAGGAGAACGGGGAGGGCTGAGGAGGCCGCAGTGTACCCTGTGAGCCCAGGGGAGGTGCTGGCTCCTGAGGAACAAGCTGCTGGAGGCTGAGGACAAAAGGTGGCCAGAGTGGTGGTCCCCAGTTGCCCTCTGGAGCTGCTGGCTCTCAAGATGGCAGAGCTGGGGCTGAGGCTGAGATAGCAGCCCCAGCCCCAGGCTGGTTTTCCAGGGCCAAGGCCTCTTCCACTATCTGTGCTGCCCTCTGGAGGAGGTGGAAGGCCATACAGAATGGGGCCGTGAGCATGGCCAGCCTCCAGCTCTCAGCCAGGAGGTCCCCAACCCCAAGGAAGGAAGAAACTGGAAATTAGGAACTGCTTCCTCATTTAACAAGGTAGGAAGTTAGGAGATGATTTACCTTCAATCACAAGGGAGGAGAACTGTTCCTGGGGCCCAAGGCTGCCAGTTTCCAGCTCAGAGCTCCTCCCATCCCAAGATACTGTTTCCTGATCCAACAGCTTACCTGATCCAAGGGCTCCTCTGTCTGGGTGTCTTCATCATCTGCTACTTCCTGGGCCCCCGCTGTCTCCTTCCTTGGGTGGGGAGCTCCGTATACTCCTATAACTCCTAGAGGGAGGCAGCATTGGGTGATGCCCAGGCTGAAGAGCCCTCAGCATTCCTGCCCTGGACCTTCATGCCAGCCCCTTTCCCTCCCTTGAACCTGGTTCTGCATTCCCCACCACCTCCCAGGATGGCAAGGAAGTGAGAGGTGGGCCTTTGGTCCCACCCCCATCCCCTCTAGATCCCACCCCTGAAGTCTCATCGCTTTAAGCACTGCCCTTTCCAGGTGCTTCTTTTCATGTGATGAGGCCCTGTGAAGAAGAGACAGGATATACAGACGGGGGCAGCTGGAGACAGTTATGATGAGGTCAGGACCAGCTTTTTTTTTTTTTTTTTTACTGGCAGTCTCCTGAGCCAGAGTAGGTTCAGACTCCTTTATCTTTTTTTTTTTTTTTTTTTTTTCAGTGCCAGCTTTGTGTCTGAGCATTCTGCTCCCATGGACATCCCCAACAACAGCAGGGACCAACCCATGTCACTGTCAAAGGGCAGCTGAGAAGGGCCTGAGCCCCCAGGGCCCCTCACCTGGTGGGAATGAGAGTGTGGGGAGCTTGCTTCTTGGCTGAATGGTCTGCTGGGGTCTGGCATAGAAAGCAGATGGCTTAATTCGGTCTGGTTCCTTTGGAGAGGGCTGGGTTACCTGGGCCCTGTGGCCTTGGGCCTAGAGAAGGGACACTGGGCTTGGACCCTGGTTGCTGGCCATTCTTACCTGTCCTACTCCCCAGTTCAGGCTTCAGAGAGCCCCTGACGCCTGCAGGAACATGGCAGAGGAGATGCCGTCTGTCTTCGCAAACTACGTCCTCCCTCCTTGCTGCCTCTTCCCACCAGCCTGACTTATCCAGGGACAGAGCAGTAGGTGCCTGGCACTCCTCGATGCCCAGTGAAAGCAGACTGTGCTCCCCCACCCCCACGCCCCATGCTCACTGGCTCATTTCTTGGGAGGGCTTAGACCTGGATAATCTAAGTTCCCTTGGACCCTGCTGTGCCAAATATGCCAATTCTCTCTCCCAGCGTCCAACCTAGCAAGAAGGCCTTAAGTCCTGCAAATCAGATGAGAATTCTGGTTTGGCCCCTGCCACTCAATAACTCTGTCACCCTGAACAAATCACTTCACTTTTTTTTTTTTTTTTTTTTGAGACTTGAGTCTCACTCTGTCACCCAGGCTGGAGTGCAGTGGTATGATCTCGGCTCACCACAACCTCCGCCTCCCAGGTTCAAGTAATTCTCCTGCCTCAGCCTCCCACGTAGCTGGGATTACAGGTAACCACCACCATGCCCAGCTAATTTTTTTGTACTTTTAGTAGAGATGGGGTTTTATCATGTTGGCCAGGCTCGTCCTGAACTCCTGACCTCAGGTGATCCACTCTCCTCGGCCTCCCAAAGTGCTGGGATTATAGGCGTGAGCCATCGTGCCCAAGGCCCACTTCACTCTTTTCAGCTTCAGTTTCCACCTCTGGAAAATGGGGATAATCTTTCTTTCACAAGATTATTAAGAGTGGCCAGGCGAGGTGGCTCACGACTGTAATCCCAGCACTTTGGGAGGCCGAGGTGGACAGATCACCTGAGGGAGTTCAAGACCAGCCTGACCAACATGGAGAAACCCTGTCTCTACTAAAAATTAAAAAAATTAGCCGGGTGTGGCTGAGCACGGTGGCTCACGCCTGTAATCCCAGCACTTTGGGAGGCTGAGGTGGACTGATCATGAGGTCAGGAAATCGAGACCATCCTGGCTAACACGATGAAACCCCGTCTCTACTAAAAATACAAAAAAAAAATTAGCCAGGCATGGTGGTGGGTGCCTGTAGTCCCAGCTGCTTGGGAGGCTGAGGCAGGAGAATGGCGTGAACCAGGGAGGCGGAGCTGGCAGTCAGCCAAGATCGCGCCACTGCACTCCAGCCTGGGCAACAGAGCAAGACTCCGTCTCAAAAAAAAAAAAAAAAAAGCCGGGTGTGGTGGCGCATACCTGTAATCCCAGCTACTCAAGAGGCTGAGGCAGGAGAATCGCTTGAACCCAGAAGGTGGAGGTTGCAGTGAGCTGAGATTGTGCTATTGCACTCCAGCCTGAGCAACAGCGAAACTCCGTCTCCAAAAATAAAAATAAAAATTATTACGAAGATGCAGGCCGGGCACAGCACTTTGGGAGGCCAAGGTGGGAGGATTGCTTGAGCCCAGGAGTTCAAGACCAGCCTTTGCAATATCGTGAGACTCATCTCTATATTTAAAATAAAAAAGGAGGCCGGGCGCGGTGGCTCATGCCTGTAATCTCAGCACTTTGGGAGGCTGAGGCAGGCGGATCACGAGGTCAGGAGTTCAAGACCAGCCTGGCCAACATGGTGAAACCCCATCTCTACTAAAAATACACAAAATTAGCTGGACATGGTGGAGCATGTCCATAATCCCAGCTACTTGGGAGACTAAGGCAGGAGAATTGCTTGAACCGGGACCTGGGAGGTGGAGGTTGCAGTGAGCCAAGATCCTGCCACTGCACTCCAGCCTGGACTACAGAGCAAGACTGACTCGAAAAAAAAAAAAAAAGGAAAAAGAGAGGATGCAGTGAAATAAGGTCAGAGCCTGTGCCAGAAGAGTTGTCAGCCAGTCACTCCCCTTCCTGCCCACCCCTTATTATCCCCTGCGTCACTTACCCCCTGCCTGTGGGGCCTAGACTTCGAGCCTGGAGGAAGCCTACAATGACAAAAGGAAAGGCTTGTAGTGGGCAGAGGGCATAGAGTCAAAGCACACAGACCCACAGGGTAGCTTCCTCTGCCTGGCCTGTTACCGCTCCACCTCCCACATACATACCAGCAGCCCCTGGGCAGGGAGGGGCTGGGCACCAGCAGCTCCAGATAGGGAAGGTCCTTGAACTCATCCTCTCCAACAGCCACATAGTAATGGCCAGTTACCAGCTCCTCCCCTGCTGACAGTGGGAGCCCCTCTAGGGTGCAGAGTCTGGGAGAAAGAGGTGAGCAGGATAAGGGCTGGTAGACTCGATGCTTCTTCACATTCAGCAGACTGAAGGGGTGGGTGCAGCTATTCCAAGGTGCCCTCTGGCCTTTGGGCACCGAGGCTCTACCCTGCCTCTGAGGGCAGAGGGCCCTCTCCCAGTGGCATGGGGGAAGTCTCATGTGGGGGAACGTGCTTTCCTTTTGCCTCTTCATCCTCAGCCACAGCTGAAGCCAGTGGGGAGGCTCTCTTTGGGGACTTTTGGGCCTCCCAGTCCCCATACTCACTTGCACACAGCCCCACTCTGCAACTTGACCTTCTCCGTCAGGAGCTTCAACACAGTTTCCCAGTCCTGGCTGGCAGCCTGGGACAGCTTCAGACTAAATGGGGGACTTACCAGGTCCCCATTCCTGAACACACTGAGACAAAAAGCCTGGTAAGGGGAAGTGTCCCCAGGAGTCCCTACATGTGAGGGGAAGGGTGGCACAGGGCCAGCAGTAACCATAACACTGGCCTCTTCACCCATCAAGCCTGCCGGACTTCTACATTCCCAACAGTAACCAGAGGCTCCTGGAGTAAACCCAACACCATTTTCTTGGTCTTACTAAAACAAACCTCAACACCCCTGCTCCCCCACACTGGCACTCACTGGATATAGCTGGGAGCACCTGCAGGCAGCCGCTGTCCAACGGCCCCATCACACAAGCGGCGAGTCACAGGAGGACCCTGAAACCGAAGTCAGGCCTCCAAATCAGGAGAGTTGGGGCCTTTTGTTAGGGGTGGGTCCATCCAAGGTGTGGAGTGAGGGGGCCGGAACCAGACAGGGGCAGGAAGGGGGCGAGGAGGAGTAAGACAGGTCACACCTTTCACCAAAAGGTGCTTCGATGTTCCCTAAGTCACATTCTAACCACCCCCTCCCCCAATCTGTGTTTCACAGCTTCCTCTTTCCTTTGGGGACCCCAGTGTGGAGACAAAGGCTGCGACAGAAGCAAGAAATAGTGTCTTGAAATCCCACACCCCAGGAAAGATAGTAGCTGGCTCCAAAGTACCCCCCATGGAACTGGCAGATCCTGCTGCTTCCCTGGCTTCCCAGACCAGATTGGGGGCAGTTCCAGGAGGAGTGGGAAGACAGAGGGGATGGGGCACAGGTTCCCCAGGACTCACTTGTAGTCTGCAGCTCTTCCCACCTGGATCCTTCCCTCCATGGGGTAAATAGCTGAAAGGACAGATAGGTCACAGGTCATCTTGTGGAGACTGAGGCCTCAATAGCCTGGCAGATGTCAGTGCTGGGTTGGGGCGCAGCTCACCAGATATCCCTCCCCATGGAACAGTGGCAATCATCTCAGTGCGGAAACAAGATATTGGCAGTTGAATCTGCCCTAGGACCCCTTGAGTGCTCAAGTGCTGTCTGGGTAAGTGCTGGGTAAGTCTGGAAATCCAGACTGGGGTCTCAATGCTATGAGATTAAAGGTCAAGAGGGCTGGGCATGGCAGCTCAACGCCTGTAATCCCAGCTCTTTGGGAGGCTGAGGCAGGAGGATCACTTGAACCCAGGAGTTTGAGACCAGCCTGGGCAACCTCATTGCTACCAAAAAACAAAAACAAAAATTAGCCAGGCATGGTGGCATGCACGTGTGGCCCTAGCTAGTTGGGAGGCTGAGGCAGGAGGACTGCGTGAGCTCAAGAGTTCGAGGCTGCAGTGAGCCATGATCGCGCCAGTGCACTGCACTCCAGCCTGGGTGACAGAGCAAGAACCTGTCTCAAAAAAAAAGTCAAGAGAAACTAGAAACTAGTGCATTATGCATCCTGCTGTATCCCAAGAATATCCTCATTCATGAGATAGGTCGTTTTCATTTTGTATGAGACTCCAAGAAATTAAGTGACTTGCCCAAAGTCACACAAGGAATGAAGCCTAGATTCTAAGTCTACCTAGCTTCCCTCCTCTGGCCTTTTTCTTTTCTTTTTTTTTTTTTTTTGAGACAGAGTCTCACTCTGTTCCCCAGGCTGGAGTGCAGTTGTGCGATCTCAGCTCACTGCAACCTCCGCCTCACGGGTTCAAGCGATTCTTCTGCCTCAGCCTCCTGAGTAGCTGCGATTACAGGCATATGCTACCAGGCCTGGCTGATTTTTTTTTTTTTTTTTTTTTTGAGATGGAGTTTCACTCTTATTGCCCAGGCTGGAGTGCAGTGGCACGATCTCGACTCACTGCAACCTCTGCCTCCCGGGTTCAAGCAATTCTCCTGCCTCGGCCTCCTGAGCAGCTGGGATTACAGACATGCGCCACCACGCCTGGCTAATTTTGTAGTTTTAGTAGAGACAGGGTTTCTCCATGTTGGTCAGGCTGGTCTCGAGTTCCTGACCTCAGGTGATCTGCCCACCTTGGCCTCCCAAAGTGCCGGGATTATAAGCGTGAGCCATCGCGCCCGGCCAATTTTTTTTTTTTTTTTGAGACAGAGTCTCGCTCTGTCGCCCAGGCTGGAGTGCGGTGGCGCAATCTCGGCTCACTGCAAGCTCCGCCTCCCGGGATCACGCCATTCTCCTGCCTCAGCCTCTCTGAATAGCTGGGACTACAGGCGTCTGCCACCACGCCCGGCTAATTTTTTGTATTTTTAGTAGAGACGGGGTTTCACCGTGGTCTCGATCTCCTGACCTCGTGATCCGCCCGCCTCGGCCTCCCAAAGTGCTGGGATTACAAGCGTGAGCCACCGCGCCCGGCCAACACCCGGCCAATTTTTGTATTTTTAGTAGAGACAGAGTTTCGCCATGTTGGCCAGGCTGGTCTCGAACACCTGACCTCAGGTGATCCACCCGCCTCGGCCTCCCAAAGTGTTAGGATTACAGGCGTGAGCCACTGTGCCCAACCACTTCCCCCCTCTTGATCCTTACATTATAGTAAGCAACCTCAGCTGAGAGATAAGAGTAGGACCTGGAAGCCAGACATGAGTCAGAGACTCAGGTACTCAAATTCTTCTCCCACCCTGGGAGACAGTCTCCTCCTGCAACAGGGGATGGCCCTAGCCTGACGGGAGAGTCTGGGATGCCTGTGCACAGTGGGGAGGAATGGATGGGTGGATTTAGAGTGTTCAGTGATAGGGGGTCCAAGCAAGAAGAGCTTTTGGAAAAAGGGGGCTCACCCTGCGGGAGAATGGCCTTCCCACAGGCTGATCTTGGCTGTGATGAACATAAACATTAGTAACACAGAGAATTCTATTTGAATTTCAGTTCAGCTATTTGTTGTGTACTCTTAGGCAGGTTTTCTATCTGTTTTCCCTTTCTAATGGAGGCAAAACCACCCCCCCCACATAGAGTTCAGTAAGTACCAGTAACATGCTGGTACATACATGGTAGGTACTGAATACACGCTCTTGCCGTTACCTCCCTTGCTAGGCTGTTTGACCAGTCCCAGCCCACTCACGGGAGCTTGTGGAATCGTTCAAATCCAGCGGCCACATACTGCCCTCTGTTCTTCAAGTCTGCCAGGTTGGTGACAGGGTGGCCATGACGAGGTGTGTAGAGGGCACGCACAGCCAATGGGGCCTGCACAGCTGATGTCACCTCGCAGAGGAAGGCCTCCATGGTGGGGAAGCGGCGTTGAGTCACCACCAGCTGGGAGCCTGGGAAGAATGGGTCCCCATTCCGGTACACCACTACCCTCTTGGCTGCTGGACTGCCACCCGCCATAGTGTATCCTCAGTCAGAGACACAGACCTGTTGCCAGGCAACCAAGGGCGGGCTGGGAACATTGCCAATCAGAGGTGGAGTCCTGCCCTCTCACTCAGGAAGGCAGAGGGAGACTGTGGCAGGAGCATTTATCTGCATTCAGGGTTATATCCAATCTGCTCTGGGGAGATCACACTTAAACATAGGGGTTACCCTACTCTCCAGAGCCTCCTTGCCACTCTAAAGCACAAGGCTGAGCTCAATTGGGGATCAGCTTTGGGAGCTGTTCCCTAAGGAGGATGGCTAGATCTGTTCCTGGGCCATGGCTCCCAGCTGGCTCCGGGGTCAATGCCCCATGCCAGTAGGAAGTGAACGGCAGGGCCCAGAGTCTGTCCTGGCCAGAAGCAGAAGATGAAAGCAGCCAGGCTCAGAATCTAAGAAAAACCTTTATTCCCAACAGGCCTCTCATTCCACTTCCCCCAGGTAACTCCTTAGCCACAAATTTGTTTTGTTTTTTGAGACTGTCTCGCTCTGTAGCCCAGGCTGGAGTGCAGTGGCATCATCTTGGCTCACTGCAACCTCCATCTCCTGGGTTCAAGCGATTCTCCTGCCTCAGCCTCCCGAGTAGCTGGGACTACAGGCATGCACCACCACGCCCGGCTAATTTTTATATTTTTAGTTGAGATGGGGTTTCATTTCACCATGTTGGTCAGGCTGGTCTCAAACTTCTGACCTCAGGTGATCCACTCACCTTGGCCTCCCAAAATGCTGGGATTATAGGTGTGAGCCACTGCATCTGGCCCCTTATCCACAAATTTGGATTGAGCCACAGGCAGAGGATTGAAAGCGTGTCCTTCCTCCTTCCCTATACTCATGCCAGCTCTCTGCTCCAGCTTCTCTTGGCCCCACTAGCCACCAATGGCCAGGGGCAGGAGCAGAAGCCAGAGCTGGTCAGGGAGGTAGGATGAGGTCTTGTCTCACTGCCCTTTCATAGCGTTCCCCTTTGGAACTTGATCCTCTCCTGGCTTCCTGGGGTCTAGCCAGGTAGTCCTGTTTGTTCCTCTCCTGTACAGCCTGCCGCTATAGAAGACAAGATCTCAGGTGACTTTGATCTCCATGGTATAGTCCTCTGGCTTTTCCGTCCTTCATGACTAGGCTCATTGGAGGTTCCATCTCTGGAGCTTCTATCAGTGGGGGCCTGGCCTTTGGGTGGTTTAGTCCTCCAGAGATGGAGGACACTGTGCTCTGGCCCCGCCAAGGTACCATCCCAGATGATGTGGTCCTCTGAGAGGCCCAACTCTTGTGTCCTGGCTGTTCGGCAGTCAGGCTCTTTGTGGTTTAGTTTTCTGGGAGATATCTTAATATGTGAGTCCTCATAGAGTGCAGACAGCTGTGTTCTGGACTTCCTGGGACAATGGTCCCTAGGTTTTAAGCCTCTGGGGGTCTGGTCTTCCAGGATTTTCATCTGCAGCAGGCAGGTCCCTCCAAAGGTCTGTCTTCCATCGACTGGCCCTTTGGTGAGCCTGTCCCCCAAGGCCTGGCTGTTTGATGGTATAGACAATGGTGGCCCAGACTTGCTGTAGCATGGTTCTCTGCACTTAGCCCCAGCAATGTTTTTTTGTGTAGTGGCCAAACTTCCTGGGGATCTGTGGGGTGATCTGACCCTGTGACAGGAGTCATCCTCCTGTTCTACCTGTCCAGTGGTCCCGTCTCTGTAGGACTGGTCCTCCAGTGGTGCACTTGGTTGTGACTGGTCCCTCTCACAGGCCTGTTCCCCATGTTCAAGGCACACATGGGGTTCCTCTCTGATCGGGCCTGCCTCTGGGGATCTCAGTGTTTGTTTGAGAAGTAGGTACTGTTGGGGGAGAGAACATACATTGTACCAAGCAGGCCTGCTTGGGCATGGCAGGAGGTCTCTCCCTAACCCCCACCCTTGACCCTAAATGTTCAGAAAGAGTTCCAGGTTAGTGTTACCTCCTTACGGCTATTGATGGCCTGTTGCAGCCACAGCAATTCCATGGCCAAGTGGCTGCGGTGGTACTGAAGCTCTTGAAGCTGAGGTTGGCTGTGGGGCAGTCTTTGATCTGTGGCTTCTGTGAAGGAGGGAAGAAAGGAAGGAGAAAACCTTGAGGGACCAGACCCTGGGAAATGGCCTAGCCTTAGACTTTGGAAACTCCCTCCCCACCACTGCCCAACCATGTGGTGGCCCTATCCCAGCAGAGGGAAGGCGGGAAAGGGATGCAGCTTATCTAGCGCAAGCCTTTCACTCTTCAGATGTGGGGGCAGAGGCACAGTGAGGGTCAGGGGCTTGCCCTGATCTTGGCAGAGAGGTACCTGGATTCTCCATCCTTGTCGTGTCTCTGGTCTCCTCTTGGCTGGGTTTCCTGTTCTGCTCCATCTGAAGCCAGGAGCTGTGATCTCTGCAGAGGTTTCCTTGATTTGCTGAGCTCTCTCCTGACTTCTTCAGCACCATCTCCTCCCAGGTGGCCTCTCCCTCAGACTCTTCACATGGGAAGTGGTTCCACAGCCCCTGCTCTGGATTTGCTACCCTGTCTCCTGCTTTCCAGGTCTGGTGGGATTTTGCCTTCTGAGAAACAAGAGAGATGTGACAGCCCCAGGGCTAAACCCTTCCAAGTATCTGGGCACCATGATCTAGCAGACAAGTTGGTGAGGGTTAAGGAGGAGGTGAGTCTACTGCCTCTTCCAGTGAGAAAAGCTTGTCACCGGGAAGGGTGGGTTCCACCCTGCTCAGGTCCCTCCTTCCCTTCTCTTCTAGGTGTGTTCTACCTCTGGGAGGAATCGCGGCCTGGGAATGCGGCCCTCGGTCCACTGAAGCGTGCCCAGGTCGCCCTCGACCTCTCGTACAATCGCCTCATACTCAGCTCGCAGGCTCTGGAACTGGCGTCGGACCAAGAAGCCCCGGACGCAGGCCTGGTATGGAGAACGAGAGGAAAGAAGTCCCGTATCGCGGTAAGAGAAGGGGCCTCTCGGGGGACTGTCCTGGAGACGTCGTCCCGGCGAATGCAAGAGGGGACCCGACGGCGGGGAAAGGATAGGTGGGCCGTGCGCTAGGGCTCCAGGGGGCTCGAGGGACGATGCCGGACTGGATGCCCCTCCTCGCCTTAAGGCTCTTCCCGTTTTCCCGATCCCGCGCGAGCGTGTGGTGGGAGTGGGGGTGCGCAGGCAGGGAGTCCGTGGGTCCCAGCTTTCCTGAGCGCGGCTGGGGACAGCCGGTGTCTCCAGGGTTGGCGCGCGGTTAGGGGACTGAACCTGGTAGCATCTCGCTGGGAGGTCCAGGTACGAGACCCCATGATTTCCCTAAGGGAAAAATCCCGTGAACCCCGCGCCCGCCCCCGCACCTGCAAGGCAGACACCTTCCGAACCAGCAGCTCCGGCTCCATGGGCGCCAACGGCCAGGCCGGCCCGCGCGCCTGCCAAGTACGTCATTGGTCGGCGACGCTCCTGAGCGTGCGCGGGCGTGAGCGCTGCCCCCGCCGTTCCCACGGCAACCTCCTACCGTCCAGCGCAGAGGCGTCCTCGCGACAGGCGTACCTGCGGCTCCCCAGCCCCCGACTCCCGTCCCACAGCCGCAAGGGGCCCTCCAGTCCCGCAGGCGGGACCTCCATAGCCGAAGGCTCGCGGCGCTGCTCTGTCTCCGCGGAGGCCGGGAGGAAAGGCGCCAGGAGAGGAAGTAGGACACGGAGCCGCTTGCTTGCTTTCTGGTTTAATTCCATTCAACGCCCCCCTCCCCCATAGCACCTGGGGGGCCGCGGAACACCCGCCCGAGTCCGTAAAAAGTCACAGTTTGAAGAGAATGAGAGGGGCAGTGTGGGCCTGCGTGGGACACCTACGCAGCGGACTGCTCCTCAGGCTCGGCGTTCTCGGCCAGGTGCAGCTTCTGGCTGTGCCCGTCAAGGATCGTGGCGCTTTGGACCAGTCCTTCCTCTCGCCCTGGTCTCCCATCCTGCACGGGTTTAGTTCCCTCACCTGTGCAAAGGGCCGGGGACGAGGGTCTCGGGCCGTCTGTGGACTGAGGTTGCAGTCCCCGCCTGCCCTCTCTCACCCCCTCTCTCTTCATCCAGATCGTGCAGGTCAGACACACTGGGGTGTGTGCGCGCGCACTCGCACTGTTTCTGACCGAGGACCAGGTGAGGTGGTAGTGTAAATTAGTAAAAATAATTGTTCAATGCTGAAAGGATAGGAGGACATCGGACAAGCTTTGTGATGATTGATGTCAGCTGGAGTACTCACAAAGATTTTGATCAGTAGTAAAACATTCCCTACAACCACTTTTCTTCTAATTTTGGGGAAATTCTAAATTCCCGTACCTGGGTTTGGGCAGTCTGTGGCTAAATCTGACAGGACTGCAAGAGGTGGGGAAGTTGGCTGTGTGTGAATACTGGAGAGCTGGGGAGGAGGAAACTAACCTCTCAGGAACACACACACATAGACGGGTTCCTTGGAAAGGATACATCGAATTACTCAGGTCTTCCAGCTGTCAACAAAGAGAAAAAGGGAGGCTTCTGTTGGGAGGGGAACCAGGCCAAATCCCCAGTGCTCTGGGGGCTATCTGCTGGGGAGGTTGAGGGGCCCAGAGCTCTTGGATCCATGCACTCCCACCTTTTCACCCAGGGCCCAGGAATGGCTTTGGGAGTATGTACCTCCTCCACCCCTGGTGCCCCCAGGAACCAAAGCACCCAGACATGAACCCACGTTGCTAAGCAGCTGGTCGAGGTTACGGTCAGCCATCGTCTTCTTCTGCTCCTCTGGCAGCCCCTCAGTGACCCCATCCTCTTCCTCTTCATCGTCGTCCTCCTCCCCACACACGTCCAGGCTGAAGTGCAGCCGGGCTAGCTTCTCCTGCATCTCCCGAACGTGCTCCAGCTGCTCAAAGGAGCATTCCTTCCCTGGAATGAAGCCCTTGTCTGAATCCTGGGAAAGAGTCCTGGAACCCTGGAACCTTGGTCCTAGCCATGCCCCATGGACCGGGACCTCCAGCCCCATCCACACACCCACAGAAACTAGCCCCCAGGACTCACCGAAGGCCTGCAGCCGGCCGGAGTGGAAATCATTGAGCAGGTTCAGGAGTCCCCCCTCCATCTCATAGACATCAGTCACCTCGGTCAGGAAGGAGTGCTGCAGGGGCGTGCCTGCAGAGCCGCTTCCACCTCCAGCCAGGACTGGGCGGCACTTCTCCTTGCCTACTCTGGGTGGGGTGGACATGACCATGATCACAGGGTAGGGGGCAGTCAGGCATCTCCTGATCTTTTGTGCCATCTGCCTATGCACCAATTTATCTGTCTATCTGCACTAACTCATCTGCCCATCTACTCACTAGCATAAATGGGTAAGTTTATGGTTCCCCTTGGGCACTGGGAAGGGGTGAGGAGGCGTGAAGAGGTCAAAAAGAAGTCTTTTCTGCTAATAACACAGCCAGAGCAGTGCGTGACAGGGGGTCCCTGGGTTCCTGTCTTGAGTGCCTCACTCACTTGTTTTATGACCCTGAATGAGTCACTTATCCTCCCTAGTCTTCAGTGTATATAGAGACAGCTACTCCCTTATTGCCACCAGGGCTATCTTACCTCCTCCCAAAATATCTTTCTGCCCCTCTTCTTTCTTTTTTGTTTTTTGAGACAGAGTCTCGCTCTGTTGCCCAGGCTGGAGTGCAGTGGCATGATCTCGGCTCACTGCAAACTCACCTCCTGGGTTCAAGTGATTCTCTTGCCTCAGCCTCCCAAGTTACTGGGATTATAGGCGCCTGCCACTATGCCCTGCTAATTTTTTTTTATTTTTAGTAGAGATGGGTTTTCACTGTGTTGGCCAGGCTGGTCTTGAACTCCTGACCTCAGGTCATCTGCCTGCCTTGGCCTCCCAAAGTGCTAGGATTACAGGCGTGAGCCACCGCCCCTAGCCCTCTTCTTTTTTTTAATTAAAAAAAATTTTTTTTTGTTTGAGACAGTGTCTCACTGTCACACAGGCTGGAGTGCAGTGGCACAATCTCGGTTCACTGCAACCTCTGCCTTCTGGGTTCAAGCGATTCTCGTGCCTCAGCCTCCCAAGTTGCTGGGATTATAGGCGCCCACCACCACGCCCGGCTAATTTTTGTATTTTTAATAGAGATTAAGTTTCACCATGTTGACCAAGCTGGTCTCAAACTCCTGACCTCAGGTGATCTGCCTGCCTCAGCCTCCCCAAGTGCTGGGATTATAGGCGTGAGCCACCATGCCCAGCCAACCCTCTTCTATTTAAAAACCTTTAAACAAAAACAAAAATACATAGAAAACAAAGCCAAACCAATAAACCAAAACTGTCTTAAAATTTCCACTGCTCTCAGGATAAAATTGAATGCCCCTGCCAGCCTGGCCCTCCTGCCTTCCCAGTTGCCTTTCCTGCTACTCTCCCCACAGCCTTGAGCTTCATGCCCCTTAGGCAAGTGGTGTGCAAAACCACAGGGAAACATAGTCTTATTTGGAACGACTGGAGAAAGAATACATTGTATTTAGTGGGGAACAAACATGGACACATCATAAGGCAGCATGCAAACTCCCAATCATAAAAAAAATTCAACAGAGAATTCAAATTGTGCCCCCAGGTATTCCCTCACCATTTCCTGTCCCCTGATACTCCAGGGCCCCCAAACCACCTGTGGTTCTTGAAACCTTTCAGGTAATAGCTTTCTTCCATATTTATACCAGGTAAGCCTCTCAGCGTGGAACATTCACTTTCCGGCAGAGTTGCTCACTCCCTCTGAGGCGCATCCTCATGCTGTGTGATCCCAGTGACCCACCTGGCCTTTTTGCCACACAGTTGAGGGTAGGGACTGGGTCTGAGTGAGCTCTGAGTTCTCGGGGGCCTGCTCCAGAAAGGCATCAATTATTGCTTAGGAACTAAAGGCGGAGGCCCCCCTTGCCTTCCTCTCTACAGTGCAACCCAGAGGTGGGGTCCATCCTCCTTTCCTTCCCTTCTGTACCCACCTCTTGAACTTGGCCCGCTGCTTGGGGGATGGCAGATGAGGAAGTCCTAGGGCCAAGGAGCCGCTGTGGCTGGTAGGCACAGGGACCCTCCGTAGTGTGCCTGGGGCCTGGGCTGGCTGGGCCAGGCAGGGCTTGGGACTCCGTTTCTTCTTTTTGTCATCCATTGGGCGCTGGCTGGGCCTCAGGCCTAGGAGGGAAGCAATGCCACAAAGATAGCCAGGGGCAAAGTTAGCCCTTCACCCAGAAATCCCTGAGAGCTGCACCAAGGAAGGGCCCTGGCACCTTCCACCTGGTCCCCTCATCTGTACAGTAGGGGCAGAGCCAGATACCAGTGTTTGCTGCTGGGATCGTGGATGTACACTTGAAGGACCTTCTAAGGCCCACCCTAATTCCCCTTCTGCCTGAAAACCTAGGCCCTTCCTGAAAGGGTGGGACCAGACATAATTATCTCGGCGCTACTGGGGCTTCCTGTCCCCGTGGCTGGGGGACGGGGCTGGCAGAGGAAATGTGGTGGGAGACAGGACGGAGGTGAGCTGCAGAAGCCCAGCCGAAGATTAGGGGTGTCTTAACTAGGCCCTATTCTGTTTATCAGTGGCCTAAGCAGATGCTAACAAACCCTGTCAGCATGGGAGGGGGACAAGGTGCAGGCGGGGGCGCCTGGGAAGGCCCCAGGGTGTGGGTAATTGTAGGAGAAGCCGCGGCACACAGGGCAGGGTTCATTGTGGGTTTCCCCCACATAGACACCGGCATCCCTCCACTTCCACCGACCCCCAACTGAAAACATTAGGGATTCCCTATAGGTCCCCCCGGGTGTGCTTCCAGCTGCTTCATTTTTCCCAGTTGGAAAGTCCCTGCTGGGCTTCAGCTGCAGCCAGGGTGGGCTGGGTGGTCGGCCGCTGGCTGCCTGGGCCTCCGACAAAGGCTGCGCCTGTGGCTGGGCTGCTCCTCGGTCCCCGGTCCAGCCGCGCCCCCCAAGCCTCTGGTCGGCTGGGGTTCCCTCCTCTGGGGGTCTCATTCCAGGCTGCTGCTACCGAGCCTAACTTCGAATTCTGGGACTGGGGGTTTGGGGGGGTGGGTGGCGCTTAAGCATTTACACTGGCACATAGCTGGCTGGCGCCGACGGGGTCTACGGGTGTGGGGAGGGGAGATAGCGCATCCTCTGTCTCTCCGTGCAGCAGCTTGACCCAATTAGGGACTTGATGGAAGAACTGGAGCCGAAGCCTGTGCTCCGCAGGAGCTGCTGGGGCGACCGGGGATCTATTTCCCACGCCCGGGCTCCAAAGCCATGTGCCAAACTCATCGCTCAGCTCCGGAGCCGCGCTCAAAGACAGAGCGTCAGACCCGCGTCATTCCGCCCCCGCCCTCACTCCCTCAGGGGGCTACTGACCTGGAGGTTTGGGGTCTCGAGTGATGCTTCGGTGCAAGTTCCCTCCGCCCTCCGCCCTCTCCTCCCGGGAACACCACCGGGTGAAAGCTAAGCTGGAGGGAGTTCATTTGCATTTAAAGAGAAAGTGACCTTCTCCTTAGCTCGGAGGGGTGAGAAGGGAGGAGCATCCCCGCGTATGCTAAGCCGTTCCTCTCACTCGACCTCACCTCCCCGCCTGAACCTAGGGGACCCTGTTGGTTGTGTGATGTCTATTTTAAAAAGATTTTCCCTTTCCTGGCAGTTTCAGAGAGAAGCTACAGTTCCTTACAAAATGGTGGTGGCTTTGTCAGAAAGGGGGTGGGGCGGGGGAGAGGAGAGACAGAGAGAGTGAGTGAGAGAATGTAAGCACAGAAGCAGCACAAGCAGCAACAGCAGCAGCATCAGGAAGACACTTCAAGCAAAGACGGCCATCAATGGAGTGAGTCCAGTGCCCTATTGAGCACTTTACATACATTTCATCCCCATAAAGACCCTTAAGGAAGATACCAGTGTCATTCCCCATTTTACTGAAAGTAAGCAACAGTCTTTTGAGGGCAAAACCCCTCTCCCTACAATGCCAGACAGTTTTCTCTGGTAAGTAGTGGCGGCTGTATTTTGCCGCAGATGAAGTGACAGGAGTCCTCGCCACCCCCCAGGCCTAGGAGACAGGTGTGGGGAGCACCAGGTCATAGGGAAGACCACGCGATTCCCTGGCACCTGACTCCAGTCCTCAGGGAAGCCTGAGCGCCTGATGGAGGCTGACCCAGTGTGACTGCTGCTGCCTGCAGCCAGATCAATGGGGGCAGCTATTTAAAGCCCTGGCAGAGGCTCCTGGCGCAGGTCCCCAGAACGGCATCTGATACAACAGGAGAGAGGCTTATGTTTGGCCAGGCGGCTCAGCAGGCTCAAGTGAGCTGGCCCAGGGCAGTGCACACAGCCACCCAGCCCGCCTTCCCCGTCCCCGGGCAGGAGTGGCTTCCTGGGGTTGGGCCTCTGGCTGATGTGGGGAGCCATGGGCACTGCTCCTGAGGGCGCCTGCTCAGGGCTTCTTCCTGGGTACTTCAAACACTCAGAACACTCCACAAGGGGAGAGAGTAATTCTGAACTTTTTCAATAACCAGGGGCCCAGACTGGGGACAACAGAAATCCCTCTCCTTCCCCACCCGAGCTGCTAGAGTACACAATGGTAATGCTGCTGACAGAGGGAGCACCCCTGTGGTTCCCATCCTCAGCTGCTTCACTGGGGGGTCAGAAACCTCATTCTTCTCAGATCTGCTTTGCTTGGAATCTCCAAGTTGGGGCAGCACCCCCTACACCCTCCAGATGATCTGCGACTAGAAATGACATGGCCGGCACAGAAAACATGTATCGGGTCCCAGCTAGAAGGGTCAGAGGCTCTGCTGGGACTGTCACAGCCAGTGTGGACACATCTATTTGTGCAGGCCTGGAGGGAAGGGCAGGTGGGTCATCTTTGCCATTTCCTGGGCATTCAGCACATACCATCCTTTGTGCCCGACCAACCCAGGACCCAGAGAGAACAGGGTGCTGGGTGAGGCCACCAGCAGAATGTCTCCCACATAGGAGTCCCAGGCTTGAGGTGGGTAAATGGGGGGTGTAAAAACTGAACAGACAATGTGCTCTCCTTAAGGAATGCATACAATTAGAGGCCCCTGTGCATTCCCTTGGGCAGGCCAGGGCTATAGGAGCCTACCCACAGCACAGACCCAAATAGCAGTGATGAGTGTCCACCCCTCTTAACCTGGGCCTCAAATGGCCTATGCCTGGCTCTATGCCTTTTGCCTTACTCCTGGAACCTATCAATTTCCTATTGAAACACCTTCAGTTGCCCCCCTCCCCCCGCCTTCTGGATTCTAGCCCACATTCCTCAACCTGGTACCCAGACTCTGGGCCCAGCCTCACCCCCTCTCCCAGTCCCATGCACCTGCTTCCCAGCTGTACCATTTCATCACTAAATGACGTTAATCTCCTACCTGCCCTTTGGTTCAGGTATCACCCCCTCCCCTTGCTAAAGGGGGCAGGGGCCTCCTCTCTGCTCTCAGCACCATTTACCTGTCTATAGCTAAAAGTACCTTTTCCTTTCACTAGCCTGTGAGCCCCCAGGTCAGGGAAAACTTTTGTGTGTGTGATCCTCTCTGATGCAAGGGTCTTGCCAACTTTGCTAAGGGCTCCACTCTGGCAGCTCAAGTGAATGTGCCAGCGTCCTGAGGCTGTGGAGACTGCTCGAAGACACTGTGGAATATGTAAGATACCAGGGCACCACCATGGGCACTCTGCAGCAGACCCGGACAAGTCAGTGATGATGGAAGGGGCTAAATGGATCAGATCCAGAAACAAAGGAACACACAGGTCAGGAGAGAAACAAGTAAGGCAACAGACGCTTTATTTAATGTGGTTTAAAATACATCAAAATCAAGTCCCTGGCTGTTGTGAATACCAAAAGGAGACAAAAAAAGCTGCCAGTGCAGCTTCAAACAAGTCTGAGTGGCCGGGCTGGGCCATAAGGAAAGCAGTTACAGGGACAGAAGGCAGCCCCCTTCCCCCAGGAAGGGCAAGAGGAGCAGGTGCCTGGCTGTCCCTGGGGTGACCACCTCTGTGCTGTGCAAGGCGGAAGGGCTGGGGCAGCAGCTGGAGAATCAGCTCAGCAGGCCTTGGCCCTCCCCCATGGACACCAGGCAGCTCCACTGGCTTCCAGGTCAGCCCTCAGGGCCGCCGTGATGGGGTGGAGGAGGGTTAAATAACCATCTTTACAGAAATAACATTCTCCCACAGAAAGTGCCTGAGCTCAGCCCATGGTCCAATAACCTCATGGAAAACAAACAACAAATAAAAAAAAAAAAAAAGTGCTGCTGACACCTCTCAGAATCTGGTGGACATGAAGCTCTCAGCTGGACAAGGCCCTGAAAACAACTATTAGCAGAGCCATGGGCTCTTGAGCTTCACCTGCTGTGGTCCCCTGGAGGAAAAGCTAGCAATCTAAGAAACCAACACAGATCTTGGTCCTAAAACTGAGGTCACGAGTGTGGGACCCACCCGGGTGAGGAAGGCACCGGCCTTCACTCATGGATAGGCACCTCCCCTGCATCTGGCCCAGGACCTGGGCTACTTTGGAAAGCAGAAGCAGAGCAGCTGTAGTGATTGGTTATGATTTGGTCAATGAAGAGAAGAAAAAGGTAGGGACCCTCATCTGCAGACTGGCCTGAAGGTCGACATGGATGGAGCTGTGAGCAAAGGCTGCACCTTGCCTGGGGCCCACATTCCTGACCTGGGAAACCCAGCTGGGGCCACCTGCTCACTGTGGCCTCCTACACCACCACACTGGGATCCAGCAGCTCCAGTCCCTCCGCGGGCTTTTAAGAGGTAGCTGAAGTGTGAGTCAGGCAATTATGTGGGCCACTGCAGGCCTTTCCCCTCTCTTCAAGGGGGAAGGTGCATACCTCTGGCTCTTCCCTGCACCTCTCTCGCCTAGCAAACACTCTGTGGGGTTGGCAACTCTTGTACCAGCTTAGCCTGGCACAGGGGCTGGGGTAGGGAAGAGGCCCTACTGGAGCAGGAGGAGGCAAGGACTACTGCAGACAGAGGGATTCAAAGGGGAAGAAAAAGATCACGGGAAACACTTCACAGGACAGCAGTATCTCAGCCAGAGATGGCAGAGATCTCAACACTCACACAGCTGCCTGAGGGCACCTAGATGTGAAGGATACACCAGAGAATAGCAGGCAACTCTGATGCAGATCAGTGGTACCTGCCCTGGGGCAGGAGAAGGAGAAATGGTGTGCCATTCATTTGCCATCTCTGGTCTCAGTCACACACGATTCAGTACTTAACATTCTTTGTGAACCAACTTATCTGAGAGATTTAAGGTAAGGGCTAAAAGAGTGGGCTAGGTATGGAAGATGAAGGGACCTGCAGGACAATGAACTAGCTTCAAAGAAAAACAGCAAGAAGCAAAGTCCTAACCATCCTATCCATCTTGGTCTGAGTCATTCTGTTGTCCCAGAAAACTGCTTTGCACAAACACTGGCTAATACCCTGGCAAGTTTGCAACAGCAGAACATTCAGCATCTAGAATGGCTCTACACAGTACATAGTAGTTACGTACTGGAGTGGGGGGAGAACAACTGTCTGCAGCCATTTTATGGATTTCTGGGGCCCAGTCAATAGTTCAATTTCATTTCTTACCTGTTAGACAACAGCTATGGGCTCCCACACAGGAAGAAGTAGAATCCCCAAGGACAGGCAGGGAGGTGCCAGGAAATGGAATCAGGACAAATCTTGAGGATTGCACATGTGGGGCTGGGGGCAGGAAGCCGAAAAACCCATGAAGCCAAGGAGGCAGCTGGACCTGGGGCCCAGCAACTGCTGCATGGAGACGGTGCTGATGGGAACTGGTGGTGGCCTCTCAGGACTGAAACCCACAGGTAAGCTTGTGGCAAAGCCATCAGAAGCCCTTTCCTTTCTTTTGCAACAAACAACCTGATCTCACCAAACAGGAAACCTCAGCATCAAGATGGCAAAGGAGCCAAGTGGGGTGGTGAAGGAGGTGGGACACTGGAGGCCAGGCACCCAGGCACCACTGCTACACCACCCCTCTTCCTTAGAAGGTCCTCAATACAAACACTGTCATGTGCAAAAAAAGAAAAAAAAGAAAAAAAAAAAAGAAAAAAACACCTTCAGAAATAATCCTTTGGGTGATCTCTTGTCAACCATTTGTGCAGGCTAGAGAGGCACCTGTGAATGATAAGGCTACTGAGAAGCATCATTGGCCTGGTCCTGGCACTACCAAAGGGCAGGGGAAGAGATGCCCAAGGGGCTCCTGACCAGCACATCATCCCACGCAAAAACATTCTCCAGGTCCCTTGTCCTAGGCAGGAAATCCCCAGCTCTGAGCGCCCTGCCAGGGCTCTGCCTGGGGACACCTTTTCCAGGTCCAGAGAATCAAAGGAGCCTCCAGAGCAGCTAGGAGGGCCTGAGCTGCCCAAGCAAGCCC
The DNA here is from genome assembly GCF_006542625.1 of Nomascus leucogenys. Taxonomy (NCBI): domain Eukaryota; kingdom Metazoa; phylum Chordata; class Mammalia; order Primates; family Hylobatidae; genus Nomascus; species Nomascus leucogenys. The sequence continues at coordinate 1,423,952 of NC_044392.1, read as the reverse complement.
TGCTCACAAAAGAAATGCAGTCAAGACCTGGGTGTATTACTTGTCTTGAGCTCTGAAGGGCAGGGAGGGGTCTGAGCCTCAAATCAGGCAGAGAAATGCTCAAGTCACTTCTCCTGCCAACTCACTGTGATGGCAGCTACAGATGACAGCCCCTCTCAAGACTCTTCAGCTCACAGAGGAGCCACTGACTTCATCTGTACACACCCCCATCCCCAACGCAAGCCCACTGTACACGTACAGGTATAAATGCATTTGCAACGCCTTGCAAAATGCCCTATATACGTAAAACTGACCCACAAAATCCAAAATTGCAAGTGCCAGATGCCAGCCAGGTCAGAACATCCTGGCTTCAGCAATGGGCTGCTCAGCATGGGAGCCTTTTATGGGCCAGGCCTGGCTGGGCTGCCGCTCCCTTCCCAGCATGACCCAACACCAGGCTCTCTAGGCCCTGGCGGAGGTGGGCTCTTGAGGCCCAGTCTGGCCTGATGCTTCTGTGCTCGGTGCTCCTGGGTAGCAAGGCGCTTCTGTGACCCTGGGGGAGCTGGATGCTTGAGCCCCAGGCCCCTCTGGCCTCCTCTCAGGGCCACTGTCAGTGAGGGAGCCCTGGCCACCAGCACTCAGGTCCTGTACCCTCTTGTTCAGGTCATTGCGCTCTGTCTGCAGCGCCCGGCACAGCTTCTCCAGCCGTTGGATTTTTACCTGCAGGCCCTCCAGTTCTTTATCCCGGACTGTTTTCTGGGGAGAGAAATGAGACCTTCAGTGCCATGTCCCATCAACCTCCCACTTACCATCACCACTTGGCGGCAAACACTTTAGCAAGGCTGGGAACGGACCGAGTCCAAAGCTGGCCCCCTCTAGGAAACAGTCCTAGTTGAAGCCATGACTAGGCTGTCAGGTGGGGCAGCATGGTGCAGAAAAGGGGCACGGCTTGGAGATAACATAGTCCTCCATTTATCTACCACATGACCTTGGCAAAGGACTTGGCTTTTGAGCCTGTCTCATCTGTAAAACAGGACTACTAATACCATCCTCAGAGCTCAAGAGAAGGTTCAATGAACAACGCACCTAAAAACATTCAGCAGCAAAAAAAAGACCAAAAAAACCCAAAAACTTTCAGCAAGGTCTGGCTTGCAGTTGCTGCTCCATCAATTAGTTCCTTTCTTCTACATTACAGGCCATGAAATCACAAATTACCTGGGCTGCTTTATATGTAAACCAGGCACATCACTGGCACCCGTTTTTTCTGCTCTTTTATTCCTCTCTTCCATTTGCTCCCTTCACTCCCACGGGAGACCTACCCCTGGGCTCAGCACCTCCCATGGGGAGAGAACAGCATTAACTTTGGACTTGGACAATGTGTGCAAATCTCAGCTCTACCTCATGCTAGCTGTGTCACTGACGGGTAGAACATATAGGAAAGGGCCTGATATGCGCTAAGTGCACACCCCCCACCCGGCTGCAGATCAGACAGCCCCACCTCCTCAGCCATCTCAAGCAGGGCCTTGTTGCTGCTCTCCCACCGGGACCGGTACATGGTAGTTTCTTTCTCCAGCTTCTTGATCTTCTTAGTCATCTAGGTTATGTGACAGACAGAAGAAAATGGTCAGAGCTGGCCTCTCCAAGGCCTGTGTCTCCAAGGTGGGGACTGCACCTGTGTCTCCAAGGTGGGGACTGATTGATCCCAAGGGGCAAGGCATTACAGGGTGCAGTCAATGCCCTCTGTGCCGCCTCACCACCAGGAAGTCACAGGTGTCCACCACCAATAACAAGAAATGGTAAGGGACCAGGCATGGTGGCTCACGCCTATAATCCCAGCACTTTGGGAGGCCAAGGCGGGCGGATCACTTGAGGCCAAGAGTTCGAGACCAGTCTGGCCAACATGGTGAAACCCTGTCTCTACTAAAAATACAAAAAAGAAAAAAAAGAAAAAAATTAGCCAGGCATGGTGGCACGCGCCTGTAATTCCAGCTAGTCAGGAGGCTGAGGCAGGAGAATCACTTGAACCCGGGGGGCAAAGGCTGCAATGAGCTGAGATCATGCCACTGCACTCCAGCCTGGGCAACAGGGCGAGTCTCCATCTCGAACAACAACAACAACAAAAACAAACAAACAAACAAACAAAACAAAAACAAAAAAAACCCCAAAAAAACAAACAAAAAAAAGAAATAAGACTGTCCCATCCCCCGGGACAACCTGGAGTGTATACATACCACTGATACTGCCTCGAGAGGGGAAAGGCTGTGAACCTTCCTAACAGCCCTGCCCTTGAGACACCCCAGATGGGAGCTTCCTGAAGGCAGGCCCAACAATTTTGAATGAAGCAGCTTATGCCCCAGCAGCCATGCCTGGCCTGGCCCACAGTTACCTTTTCCATCTCCTGCTTGAATGTGGTGAATACCTCGCTGCTTTTGGAAAGTGTGTTCTGGAACTCCTCAAACTTCTCTGTGTACAGGGCAAGCTGGGGGAGAAAGCAGCCCACAGGTGAGACTGGGTTTCTCTGGGAGGCACTCTGGGCAACACAGTCAGACCCGTCCTTGACTCTCTGACCCAGTAATTCTATTGAGATACTATTTTTCCTTAAAACAAAGCAAAGCTATATATTTGGAAGGATATAATCCAAAATGCTAAGCCTGGAAAGTAGGGTGACTTTTATTTTGCCTTTATGTTGATTTTCAAACTCTTCTGTTCCTACCTCCTCAAAAGCAATACATTTCTGAGCTACAAATGAAATCCTCTGAGCCCACCTAACTACCTGGTCACCACCACATAGGTACTGTGCAGGTCCGGAAAGAACAAAGGCTCAACCAAGGTCTCATGGCAGCCAGGACACAGCCAGTCCTAGAATGAGGGTCCCATTTCACTATCCCCAGGATGGGGCCCAGTGAGGGGACCTTGAAGGCACAGGGTCAGGTTATATGCTCTCACCTGTTGTTTCAGGTGGGTCTCTTGCTGCTTCATCAGCTCACACATCCTCTGGGACTCTACTGCCTCTTTCAGGAGCTATTTCCAAGACAGAACCCCAGATCCTGTCAGAAGCCCCCAGGGGCTATGTTTGGTTTTTAGCCACAAGCACCAGACCCACTGAGGCTTCCTGCTCTCAGACTGGTACTCAAGGAATCTGTGCCTGGTCTGGCCAGACTTCTCCCATATAACCTGGCTATGAGCTGAGCCAGAGCCCAACCTGCCTCCTCCCACACCCCCACCCCAACCCTGGGGCCTGAGCCTCACAAAATCCTTCTCCCGCTGGTGCCGCTCTTCTGCCTCCTTTAGCATCTCCTGGGCCTGCTGGAGCTTGGCATCCACTAGCTGCTGTTGTAGGTCCTTGTGTTTGAAGACTTTGTCGATATGCTGCAACAAAGATGGTGGGAGCAGTCAGCTTGTCAGGTGCTCCCTTTCTCAGGGTGGCCCCACAGCCACAGAACAGGGCACTTTGCCCAGCCCCCCATCTCAATCTGATAATGATGGACTCCCATGTGTACCACACAACACGGGTCCCAAGTCTCTGGAAGGTCAGCTTTCCAACCTCACCTGGTTTCTCTCCCAGTGAATCAGACCTTGGTAAGCACATGGTTTATGGATGGAATCTGCTCCCAAGAAGCCAAGCAATAAACACACTCAAATCTCTGACCCCAGGATTGATCGCCTATGGGGCTGGAAGCCCTCACTGCTGTGTCCCTGATTCTCTTGTAAATGGGAAGAATGGGGAAAAACAATGCCTCTAAGAACATAACAGCCTAGCTCAGTTGGCAAAGACTAGACATGTGCATCCCCAAGGAATGGCTGTCCTGCCTACTAGAGGAGCGCTGGAGACCTGTGTCAGGTGAGAGAGAAAGGATGGAGAGAAGGTGAAGGACTCAGGTGCTACTTCAGGTAAGTCCAGTTTGGGTATGATGAGAGTGCCTGTGTCTGTCTGGGGAGGGCTGTAAATGCAAAGCAGCAGGGCCTGGTAGTCCTGCATCTCCTTCTCCACAGGCAGTACTAGGTCCTTTTTTGCCTTGGCGGGGAGAGAAAACGGGGGTATTCAGATTCTTGAAGTTCGTGTCTCACTATAGTGGCCCAGGAAGCCTCTATGTCTCAGCACTGAGGGATAAGAACCAAACCAACTCCCTTCAAACCAAACAAGCAGCTTTGTTCCCAGAGGATGAAGTATGGCAAGGAAAGGGGTGGGTCAGGGGAGTGCCCTCTAGGTCCTACACACATCATCATCACTTTGGCCTATGAACCTAAGAGGGTAGATCTTCCCGGTCTCACCCACTGCCACACCCTAGGGGCTAGGGAAGGGCCTAATCCAGAGCAGGTCCTCTGCCAGCCCTGTAAGGGGGCTGCAGGTCTCCCTTCTCATGATGAGAACATGCCCAGAACAGCCAGGTGACTGGCATGGAAGATCCAAAGATTCAAGTGCCTGCGGTAGCAGCCAACGCAGTGACAAAGGGAGTGACATCCTGCTTTTTTTTTTTTTTTTTTGAGATGGAGTCTTGGTGTGTCACCCAGGCTACAGTGCAGTAGCACAATCTTGGCTCATTGCAAACTCTGCCTCCTGGGTTCAAGCAATTCTCCTGCCTCAGCCTCCCGAGTAGCTGGGACTACAGGCGTGCACCACCACACCTGGCTAATTTTTTGTGTTTTTAGTAGAGACAGGGTTTCACCATGTTGGCCAGGCTGGTCTTGAACTCCTGACCTCAGGTGATCCGCCCGCTTTGGCCTCCCAAAGTGTTGGGATTACAGGCATGAGCCAGCACGCCCGGCCTGATAATTCTGCCTTTTAAGTGGCAGGAGCAACAAGGCATCAGTGGACGCAGTCTCTGGAGTCCATCACTGATCACAGGTACAGCCCCTCCCCTGCAATTCCAAATTCTACAAAGCTCTGAAAATGGAAATTGCCATAAGCTGGCAGCCAAACTTGACCTGCATCATTGTAAGCTCACAATGTAGGTGAGTATTTGGAAGTTCTACTGCATAAACACATTAATGTGTCTGGCTTCCCCAAGGCCCTGCTGAGGGTGCTATATAACACACAGTCCATCTATGTACCTCCATTCTAAAATGTGGATAGTTCAAATGCCAAAAGATGCCTGGCCCAGTCATTTGGGACAAGGCACTGTGGACCTGGGGCTGTGTGGCTGGGAGTCTCTTCTCCACACCTGTTTTTTATCTATGAGGAATAACATTACTCTCCTCCCAAGGAGGAGGAGGAAGAAAGGGAGAATGGGATGAAGCCTGAAAAGGTACTGTCCCAGTGCCTAGCACACACTTAAAACCTCACAATTTCTGGGCCATGACTGCTGTCCGTGATACCCGTACCTCCTCTCGCAGCTCATATTGCTCAATCAGCTTCTTGAGCCTCTCGGCCAGCTCCATGTTCTCTTGGCGCAGCTTGGAGTTGCGCTCGTTGTGCTGTTCCATCTGCAGCTGGATGTCATTCAGTGTCACCTGGAAGTGCGAGGTCACCTCCTTGCGCTTCTCCTCCTCCTCCCGGGCCCGCTGCACACCTTCTTCCTGGGCAAAGAAGTCAGCCCGAGAGCCATCATCCACTGCTGCCTCACAAGGGTCCCCCAGCTAGTCCACAGATGGTCTCTGCCAACAGCCCTCCCTGCTCCCAAAGTGAGGAGTAGCCAGGCTCCAAGATGTTATGCAATGCAGGTTCCAATGGGCCCCTCTGTACATCAGGTGACATCAAGTGAGATTCTCCCCCTAGAAAAATGCAGGTACATGGCAGGCGCGGTGGCTCACGCCTGTAATCCCAGCACTTTGGGAGGCTGAGGTAGGTGGATCACGAGGTCAGGAGTTTGAGACCAGCCTGGCCAATATAGTGAAACCCCATTTCTACTTAAAATACAAAAATTAGCCGGCGTGATTGCGTGCACCTGTGGTCCCAGCTGCTTGGGAGGCTGAGGCAGAGGAGTCGTTTGAACCTGGGAGGCGGAGGTTGTGGTGAACCAAGATCGCACCACTGCACTCCAGCCTGAGCGATGGGCCACAGAGCAAGACTCCATCCCCCCCGCAAAAAAAAAAACAAAAAAAAAGAAACAACGCAGGCGCACATGCACACATGTAGTGCTAAGTGCCGTTCTGAAGCAAGTCGGATCTCCTAAGGCCTTTTCTTCCAGATTTCAGATTAATGTGCATTTGTCCCCTCTGTATGCCCAGAGACCAAGCTGTTAAAATTTAGTGACACCCAGGGTTTGCAAAGTTGTGCAGAATTAGGCACTCGACACTTTTGATGGGGGAGGCACACTGCCCCTCACTGGAAGGCAATCCAGCAAAATCTATTAAAATGAGAAATCTGCATGTACTGTGACCCAGCCATTTCACTTCCATCACTTATTCTACAGATAAGTTCTATGTAACTGACCAGTGATAAATGTAACAAGAATTTTCACTATAGTTCTATATGTAATAATGAAAAATTGTAAACAACCCCCAAAATGCTTTAACTAGGGCACTAATATAATATATCCATATAATTAGAAGATAGCCCTACACATGCTGATAGGGAAAAACGTTATGTAAAGTGAAAAAAGGCACAGGATATGAAATGGTACATATATAATAATTTCATTCTAAAAACTACATGTAAGATTTTACATACAAAAAAGAAAGTTAAAAGGCTGTATTTAAACTTGGTGTAACCACAGACTGACCTCACCATAGAAGAAGCAGAACATGGGAGGGACCCAGGTTCCTGACTGACCAACCTCTGGGACAAGAGCTGCTTGTCAGGGCCAGGCCTCCGCTTACCAGGGGACTGCCATTTCATTGAGAAATACTGACGCCAGTGCATTACGGATTCTCTTAGTACTTTATCCTTCACCTTATCTAATACATGTCAAATGGTTACAAGCAGTACTCTCTTAACATAAGGCATTATTGAGAAAGTGTATTTCTATGCCACAAGCCTGCACTACTTTTTTTTTTTGGGACACTGAGTCTCACTCTGTTGCCCAGGCTGTAACGCAGTGATGCAATCTTGGCTCACTGCAACCTCAGCTTCCCGGGTGCAAGCAATTCCCGTGCCTCAGCCACCTGAGTAGCTGGGATTATAGGCATGTGCCAGCATACTCGGCGAATTTTTGTATTTTTAGTAAATGGGGTTTCACTACGTTGACCAGGTTGGTCTCAAACTCCTGGCCTCAAGTGATCCATCCACCTCAGCCACCCAAAGTGCTGGGATTACAGGTGTGAGCCACCGCACCCAGCCTTGCTTTTTTACACTGATTCCATGTTGAAACTGTAATGTTTTGGATATTGGGTTAAGTATGTTACTAAAATTAATTTCACCTGGTTTTTTTAGTGGCCAGAAGATTTTTAATGACTTATGTGGGCCACTGCACCTGGCCCTAGCCTGAATTATTTTTTAAGAGGAAAGCCCACGAAAGAAACACTAAGTGGAAGTCAAGGAAACCAGAGTCACCTGTTCCAGGGGGCCCAGGCCTACCTTGAGGGAGCGGTTGTGCCGCTGCAGCTCACGGCATAGGCTCTCAAGCTTGCTGCGGGCCAGGACAGCCTTGCTGTGCTCACCGCGCAGGTGGTCCTTCTCTTGCACCAGCTGGCTCTGCTTTTTCTGTAGGAGCTTCATCTGCTTCTGTGAATTCCGGTGCTCCTCCAGCTGGGGACAGGGATAGGGAAGGCAGGTGAGCATCTTGTGGGGCCTTCCTGGTGGGGGGATCACTGTGCAGGTCTAGGGTCCCCTGAGCTGCCCTGACCCATACCCTCTCAGGCCAGGAGCGCTCTCATGGGCTGATGCTGTGCCGGTGCTTACACGCTCCTCCCATGAACTCACAATAACCGCAAAGGCTCCACCGTAGGGACAGAGAAATGGTAACTCACTAGGGCAAGCAGGGGCCACACAGCCAGCAGATGCCAATTCCTATTCCAGCTCTGACTCTGGGCCACTAGAGCCACTTCAACCTGTTGCATTTCCCCAACTTGCTGGACACTCATGCCCGAGGATGAGACCACCTGCCACCGTACCTTGTGCCTATGAACAGACAGACCCCCATCGCTCCCTCACATTCCTTCAAAACGTTAGCACTGGGTTCATCAGTGTTCTCCCCAATACAATTACTTTTCTCATTTGTGGCCACTTCAGTATCAACAGATAATCCTTCTGACTACCTGGCCTCACAGTCCATCACCTCTTCCACAAACCCACTCCTTTCCCCAGCTCAGTTCCCCTCCCATGACCCTATCCAGGCCTGTACAACAGAAATATAATGTAAACCACATCAGTAATTAAAAATATTTTACTGGCCACACTAAAAAAGTAAAAAAAACAGGTGAAATTAATTTTAGTAATATATGTATTTAGCCCAATATCCAAAACATTACAATTTCAACACGGAATCAATGTAAAAAAGTGAGGCCGGGAGCGGTGGCTCATGCCTGTAATCCCAGCACTTTGGGAGGCTGAGGCAGGCAGATCACTTGAGCTCAGGAGTTCAAGACCAGCCTGGCCAACATGGTGAAACCCCGTTTCTACTAGAAAAAATACAAAAAAGTAGCCAGTATGGTGGCATGCGCCTGTAATCCCAGTTACTCGGGAGGCTGTGAGGCAGGAGAATCCTTTGAACCTGGGAGCAGGACGTCACGCCATTGCACTTCAGCCTGGGTGACTGAGACACTATCTCACAAAAAAGAGTGAGATGTTTTATATTCTTTGTTTTTGCTTAAGTCTTCAAAATCTGATGTGTATCTTACATTTATAGCATGTTCAAATTCAAACTGGCCACATGTCAATTAGCTAGAGACGAATTTATCTTGGACAGCACAGATCTAGACTTTGTCACCACCAGAGAGCACACCCACTATCTCAATTTCCAGCATCCCGGGCCAGGACTACCATCACTTATCTTTTTAGCTCATTCCAATCAATATCTGTGATCCTCAGAAAGTCTCTTACCCTATAGGACCTCCAATCCATTGACTCAACCATCCTTCCACTCTCCTTTAAAATCACCACATTACCTGGCTTGGATTTCTTACACCCTCAACTCTCTTGGCCCTTCCCCAGTAGTACTGCAACCCTAGTAAAGCACCTTCCTGCTTTACACCAGTACTAAAACAACCCTACTTGAAGAGTCTCACTTTAAATTCATGGCCACCAATTTCAGGAAGACCAGCAATCCCAACACAATGCATATGCTATTCACTCCTCTCCTTCCAGACAACTATTTCATCGTTCTCATCAAATCTCAAAACACAGAAAAAACTAGAGAATCAGGGGCACAAGCTCCACATCTGCCAGTCCACCTGCCCCGTCCTCTCCTCCAGTCACACAGACCTAGCCATGTGGTTACCACAGCCAAGCCCCCTTCTTGGGCACTGGGCCTCAACTCCCCTCCCCTACTCACACCACTCCAGCAACTCATTTCCTCTCTTGCATCAGCAATTTTTCCCTGGCTGGATCACTCTAAAAGGGTGCTTATCTTCCTTATACCTTTTATTTAATCCTTATAAGAATGTCATTAGGCAGGTATGACATTCCCCATTTTACAGATGAGTAAAGTTCCTTACAGGAAAATATTAATAAATGTGTGTGGAATGAATTAATTTTAAAATAAATACTTAGAGGCCAGGCGCAGTGGCTCACACCTGTAATCCCAGCACTTTGAGAGGCTGAGACGGGCGGATCACGAGGTCAAGAAATCGAGACCATCCTGGCCAACATAGTGAAACTCTGTCTCTAATAAAACATACAAAATTTAGCCAGGCATGGTGGCATGCACCTGTAATCCCAGCTACTCGCGGGGCTGAGGCAGGAGAATCACTTGAACCCAGGAGATGGAGGTTGCAGTGAGCCGAGATTGCACCACTGCACTCCAGCCTGGAGACAAAGCGAGACTCTGACTCTAAATAAATAAATAAATAAATAAATAGGCCGGGCGCGGTGGCTCAAGCCTGTAATCCCAGCACTTTGGAAGGCCAAGGCGGCCAGATCACGAGGTCAGGAGATCGAGACCATCCTGGCTAACACGCTGAAACCCCGTCTCTACTAAAAAAAAAAAAAATAGCCTGGCATGGTGGCGGGCGCCTGTAGTCCCAGCTACTCGGGAGGCTGAGGCAGGAGAATGGCGTGAACCCGGGAGGTGGAGCTTGCAGTGAGCCGAGATTGTGCCACTCCACTCCAGCCTGGGTGACAGAGCAAGACCCCGTATCAAAAAATAAATAAATAAAAATAAATAAATACATACATACATACATAGGCTGTGACCATCAATGGATAAATCTGTTAGTTCAAATTCTGACAGGGGACCTGATGATGGAAGAATCTGGCTGCCCCACCCCCAACCCACTGAACAATGTTACAACAGAGTGGGAAGAGCATGCTTTGCATTTATTGTGATGGAACATGAAGTACTTATGAAGAATTCTTGTCAAAAAGTTGAAGCTGAATTGGATCAAGCTTTAGAGCTAACCTCTACTTCACTTACAGGCACTAGGAGGTAAAGAAGTAAAATGATACCACAGAGATGACAAAGCTAGAAGGGGGCATCCTACAAGACAGCTAGTCTAGTTTCTGTTAAAAGTCAATGTCATGGGGAATATGAGGAGGCAGTGACAAGAAGACTGCTCTGGAGTAAAAGGAAAAAGTATCAAGTGACTAGTGTTAGTTTTATTCATTGTGATTGGCTCTATACATCTGTATTTGAGGAAGACGCATCAAGACCACAAGGTGTCTTGGACTCAGGCCAGGAACAAGGGCTCCACCACCTTGGAATCATTCTTTGAGAAAGTTCTTTCAAGGAATATGCAGTTTCTCCTCTTGATGCACAGTCCTGAAGAGGCTGGCTGGGAGTGATCCCCCATTTAACAGATAGTTCAGAGAAAAGCTGAACAGGAATGAAGCCACCTACCTGCCTCTGCACCCCCAACCCTACATCAGGTGGCATGCTGATTTTCCCAAGGCAGGGAAGGTGCCCGCGGAGGGGGAACTGACCAGTTCAGCGTACTTCTTGCACAGAGCGGCCAGCTTCTCCTCTGGGGTACTCAGAGTATTCAGTGTCTGCATCAGCAACGTGATCTCCTTCCCTGCAAAGCACAGGAGCAAAGACATGCACCCCCTTCTCCAGGGGTCGCCTCCAGGCCTGGGCTCACACTCGTGAGTGCTGAAGATAGCCCTCCCCATCATACTTTATATTTTGCTTGTCGATTAGCTGCCTTCCTTGCCATAGGGACCAACTCAATCCTGCCCTCGCTGTAGCCCCAGTACTGTCCATAGTACCATCACAGAGGATATACTCAACAAATGCTTATCAAATGAACGACTGTACCCTCGTGACATCTCCTTAGTGGGCACCATTGGCAGGAGAAAAAAACTGCCTGCTCTACCAAGAGAGGAAAGGTGTCCCACTTATGAATTCAGGGCTTCTGTTTCATACTGTTTCAATGCAAGGAAGGCCCACCCTCTTGATAGCGGTAGGATCCAAAAAGGAATAGGTATCTTAGCCTCCTTGAGAAATACTAAACTCTTGTCAACAAAGTAGCCAAACAGTGAACTTTAAAATGAAGATACTTTCGGCCGGGCGAGGTGGCTCACGCCTGTAATCCCAGCACTTTGGGAGGCTGAGGCAGGCGGATCACGAGGTCAAGAGATCGAGACCATCCTAACATGGTGAAACCCTATCTCCACTAAAGATACACAAAAAAATTAGCTGGGTGTGGTGGCACATGCCTGTAGTCCCAGTTACTCTGGAGGCTGGGGTAGGAGAATCGCTTGAACCCAGGAGGCGGAGGTTGCAGTGAGCCCAGATCGCACCACTGCACTCCAGCTTAGTGACAGAGTGAGACTCTGTCTAAAAAAATTAATTAAAAAAAAAAAAGGCAGGACACGGTGGCTTACGCCGGTAATCCCAGCACTTTGGGAGGCCGAGGTGGGCGGATCACAAGGTCAGGAGATCGAGACCATCCTGGCTAACACAGTGAAACCTTGTCACTACTAAAAAAAAAAAAAACAAAAAAATTCGCTGGGCGTGGTGGCAGGCGCCTATAGTCCCAGCTACTCGGGAGGCTGAGGCAGGAGAATGGTGTGAACCTGGGAGGTGGAGCTTGCAGTGAGCTGAGATCGCACCAGTGCACTCCAGCCTGGGTGACAGAACAAGACTCCGTCTCGGCGGGGCACGGCGGGGGAAGAAGAAGATGATGCTTTCCATGTATGTGACGCTAAGATTTTTTCTTTTTTCGAGATGGAGTCTCACCCTGTCACCCAGGCTGGAGTGCAATGGCATGATTTCAGCTCACTGCAACCTCTGCCTCCCAGGTTCAAGTGATTCTCCTGCCTCAGCCTCCTGAGTAGCTGGGATTACAGGCACATGCCACCACGCCCGGCTAATTTTTCGTATCTTTAGTAGAAACGGGGTTTCACCATGTTGGCTAGGCTGGTCTCAAACTCCTGACTTCATGATCTGCCTGCCTTGGCCTCCCAAAATGCTGGGGTTACAGGTGTGAGCCACTGTGCCTAGCCGTCCCTAAGATTTTTAAAAATTCCTCTTTAAAGTAAGATGATACATAAGGGGAGGAGGGAATAGGAATAAAACATGGATATAATGACACTCGACTTAGATTCTAGATTCTTTTTTTTTTTTTTTTTTGAGACGGAGTTTCACTCGTCACCCAGGCTGGATGTAGTGGCACAATCTCGGTTCACTGCAACCTCCGCCTCCCGGGTTCAAGCCATTCTCCTGCCTCAGCCTCCCAAGTAGCTGGGATTACAGGCGTGTGCCAGCATGCCCACCTAATTTTTGTATTTTTAGTAGAGACGGGATTTCATCATGTTGGCCAGGCTGTTCTCGAACTCCTGACCCTCAGGTGATCCACCTGCCTCGGCCTCCCAAAGTGCTGCAATTACAGGCGTGAGCCACCGCACCCGGCCTAGACTCTTAAACATACATACCCTGCTGTAAAATGACTGTCACTGCCTATTCCCCATTGCCTGTGCCTGAGTCAGGGAGCCTTCCCTCTGCCTCCCCAGAAGGGCCCAAGAGATCAGCATGGAGACTGCAATTCGCAGGCATGTGTGCCAAATCCAACCCACGGATGGGTTTTGTTTGGCTCTTACCATTTTAGCTGCTAACTATGAAAAAATCTAGAGTTCTCACATAACTCTAGATTTCTGGCTTTTCTTAAAAAAAAAAAAAAAAGCCTGGCTACACCCAGCCTGCAGTTTTGCCTGCTCTCAGTTGGCTAGCTGAGAGCAACTAATCAGGAAGCAGTAAAGCCTCCATCTTCATGTGGCCCCATGGCCAGCCCAACTTATGCAGATATTTGGGTTTTCAACTCTGGCCTAGTCTAATTTTCTTGCTGTAAAGAGAAGTATAAACTAAGACCCAGAGAGGAGAAGGGACACACCCAAGGTCACACAGCAGGTAGTACTGGCTGGCACAGGAGCCTACCCTGGCCTCCTGTCTCCATTTTCTCAAAGAGAGAACAGGTCCCATGCCAAGCTCCAGTTGCTTCAAAAGCCAGAAGGCTTTGTGCTGGGAACTCCTGCATCTCTCTATGCCGTGGCCCCCACATCCCTGGCTTTGATTAGACTAGAGTGACTTGCTGCTCTGAGAAGTACCGTTTTCCTTTGAATCCTGGCAGAACAGACTGGCCCAGAGAACGTCAAGTCCAAACTCCCTCTCCTCACCAGCTTCACAAAGAGCTGCCCTCTGCTCACCCAAACCCTTGGCTTTTTTCTTCTCCTGTGGCCTTCGGTGGTCTCGGTCTCCGACCTCGTCACTCTGCCGGATCTCTTCTGTGCTTGGATCCCCCTTGGAGGGTTCCTTCTCTCCATTGACTACTGGAGTTGGTTCAGGCTCCCCATTCCTTGCCACATATGTCCGGGACTTCTCTGTATCTTCGGGTTCAGCCGGCTCACCCTGTGCCCCATCCTCGCCGGGGCCCCCCTGGTTATTGTCCACACAGTATGTGCTCAGTATGTCTTCGAATTGGCGGCTCAGCTCCTCAGAGACATCACGAAGGGCCCCAGACTGCGCCGTTTTGGCTTGAGCCCCTAGAGCAGGAGAGGATGAGGGGTAGAGCGAGAAAGAAGACGATTGTATCACTGGTTGGGATTTTTCAGGCCCAGCCAAACTCATCAGTTTGAGTTAAATGTTGCCTAACTTTTCTTTTTTTATGGAAACTGAGAAGCAAGAATGGAGTATCATTCAGCAAATCTAGTTTCTGTCGGAATTTAGATTCGAAACGTCTTTTAAATCAAGAAATTACAGTAATCGTTGCTTAACTTCTTTGTCTACTTGTGAAATGACACAACTATTTCTCACTACCACCCGAACATATTTGTTAGATCATAAAAGTATGGATGGCATATGGAGCAACTTCTAGTCCATCTCCTTCCCCCCCCACACACACACACAAAACCATTTCTTGCCATTCAGATCATTCTAGAAATGCCTCAAACAGGAAGGGCAGTTAGCTGCTGGTGGCTGAGGTGTTTCTAACGGGACCTGGATTTCCTGACTGTGTGCCTCGCTTGGCTGCCACCTGACTCAATCCCGTCAGAGCTTCTCTCCCGAACTCTGTTCCTGTGCTTAGAGGGGGCAGCTCCGCCAACTCGCCAGAACGCAGGGGGGACCGCGGCCCCAGCACTGTCCTCTCACTCTACATCTCCTCCTCCCGGACAACCCGGCCTCCACCTCTAAGTCCAGAAGCGAGGCCGACCCCACAGCTCCTCCCCCTGCCCGCCGGCAGCGCAGAGCTGGCACACACCCTCCGGCTTCCGAGGAGCCTGGCGGCCGCCGGGACCTTCTGCTTCTGCTGCAGGAGCCGCCTGGCTGGGCCGCTCCTGGGCTCCCTCGGATCCCGCTTCCGGTTGTCCCGGGATGCTTTTTGGGTTGGATTGTTTGGCGGCCCCGTTCTTTTTGTCTTGGTTCTTCATTGTGATGAGCGATGCTGGGTCAGCAGCAGATCCTTTAGAAACAAACACAGTTGCTATTTTCCAGACTTCGAAATTCTTCGCAGCCTGGATCAGAAATCCCCACGGCAGGCGCACAAAGCTTCTTAAAATAAACGGACCGGCAGGCCCGGGCGGGAGGCGCCAACGGCTCTCTGGTCTTGGCGGGTCAGGGGAGCCCGGCGTGCCGGGGCAGGCTTTCGGGGCGCCGCTCCCGCAGCGGGTGAGGGAAGAGGCCTCTTTTCTCCCTGGAGCCACTTCCCGGCACAACCGGCCCCCTCGCGGCAGGCCGGGCGCGGGATTGGCTCAGGGCCGGAGACTGACGTGGCGGGACTCCCGGCGCCGCCCCCGCCCCCCAGGCCCCACGTGCGCCCCCCGCGCGCGCAGCCACCCACGCCCCGCGCGCCCTCCAGCCGCGAGGCACGCCCGCGCATGCGCATACCCCCAGACAGGCCCCCCCCCCCCCCCGGGCCACGCGGGGAGTTGGCGTGATTTCCACACAGGCCGAGAACATCCCGGCCCGCACACCCTCAGACAGTCTCGCCCACCGGCCGCCGCGGCACGTACCTCACCGCCGACGTCCGACGGCTTCCCCAGCTCTGGCCTCGCACCGGAAACCCCGAGTAACTGCTGCCGGCGAGCCGCCTGCTCCCGCCTCAGCCAATCAATAGCCGGCGCCGGCGCGGAGCTTGCTGGGAAGGACGAAGCGAGGGCGGCCTCGGAGGCGGGCGCGCCGGGAGGGCGGGGCGGGGAAAAGACTACGCGTCCCTCCTTACGCAGGGGCTGGCCGCGGATCCCAAGGTGCATAAGGGGCTGTAGTTCTGGGAGTCCGAAAGGAGCCCGTCATTCTGCACGAGTGCCCATGTCAATCTTGTTTCTATCTCGCAGAAGTTATGCTTCAACTCCCAAAGCCTTGCGCCTGGTTATTGTTTCCTGCAGGCCTCCATCAAACCTTCCTCCCTGGCCGTGAACAAATGTGACTCCATCCAGGAACTCCGAGGACTCGGGAAGAGGAGACCCATACCCCAGTCCCAACTTCATCACGGATTTGCTGTGTGGCTGGACGTTCTTTTCTCTCTCTGGGCCTCAATGTCCTTCTTCCAAAGGAGGCTTTTAGTAACAATTGCAGTTCCTTGAACGCTTACTGTGTGCTTTCCCGGTATCTAATAGCTTGGTCCTCATAACCACTCACAGAAATAACTACTATCTGTTATCCCCATTTTACGGAAAAGGACAGTAAGAGAAAGGCTAGGTAACTTGTCCAAGGTCACATCGATAGTGAGTGGTTAAAACAGGGATTCAAAACTGGTAAGTCTGACACCAGCACCCTGGTAATTACCTGGTCTTTCACCCTGTCACCCAGAAGAAACACTACCACAGCAGGTTTCCCTGAGGCAGTCAAGGTAACTTGTGAAAGTAGGTCATATTTTCCCCTCTCCATTACCATTTTGGCAGTCAGTTCCTCAGAAAGGTGCTGAGTTAGGCTTCAGGCATATTCATGAGCCTTTTCTCTATCCCACACTCTACAAAGTCTCACTGGGGTTTTAAAGTAGAAAAAACCCCCACAATTCCCTACACGTGAGATCACAATTCTGTATCCCCATTGCTTCTGGATAATGAAATCAAACCCAACAGTCCTTGTGCCTGGAATTTGAAGCCTAAGAGATTTGGCTTTTGCCAAACCCAAAATTTTTTGAGGCCCAGCTCAAAGGTCACTTTAGAGCCTTCCCAGTGCTCTGCAATCCGTACTTGCTCCCTAGGTCTGCAGAGTTCTGTTACAGCATTAGCAGTGAGGTGTTGAAATTACTATTTGCTTATAAGTCAGTGAATTTTGCAAGAACTGTTGGCTAAATATTCTAGTCCCAGAGCCTCGCATCAGGCTGTGGGTAGAGAAGATTGTAAACTGTTGTGCTAATTGAACATTGGTTTAGGGCTGTTAGGATGTTAAATATTTCCCCCAAAGGCTCAGTGAAAGACTTCAGAGCAGTGCATGTTGGATTTCAGATTTTCAGATTAGGGAAGCTCAACCGGTAAAATTTGAGAAAATCCCAAATTCGAAACACTTCTGGTCCCAAGCATGTTGGATAAGAGATATTCAACTTGTTGTATAATGATGGAACTGAGGCTCAGAAAGGTTTGGAATCTAGGTGTCCTGAAACCAAGGCTCTGATTATTTCTAGAAAAGCATTCTGGAAATCTCTTGAGAAGGCACCATATAAATCAGGCCTTGATAGATTTCCATATAACGAGGGTGTTCTAGGTGAGATAAAGAACATAAAAATGTATGCAGGGGGTGAGGGGTAGAGGATTTAGCAGAAGGGTCAACAGTAGCCTAGAGGGGCTGGCTGGGTAATGAGAACAGGCAAGAATTGACAGAAACATGGGTTAACAAGTTACTTTCTCCTTTGCTATAAACAATATATAGCAACAATATTAGCACCTGCCAGATTGAGAGAGAGGTGGTGACTGCAGTAAAATACAGCAGCTCTTGCACATTGTTACCAAGCAGAAACTCAGGCCAGGTAGGGCCAGATAGTATTTTTCTGTTTTTTAGACAGGTTTTTACTCAGCTGCTGAGGCTGGAGTGCAGTGATCATGATAGCTCACTGCAGACTTGACCACCTGGACTCAAGTGATCCTCTTGCCCCAGCCTCCCAAGTAGCTAGGATTACAGGTATGTGCCACCACAGCCAGCTAACTTTTAAATTTTTTTGCAGAGACAGATCTCACTTTGCTGCCCAGGCTGGTCTTGAACTCCTGGCCTCAAGTGATCCTCCTGCCTTGGCCTCCCAAAGGGTTGGGATTACAGGCATGAACCACAGTGCTTGGCCTCTTTTTAAAAATGGAGACTTCAGGACAGTCTTTTTCAAGACAGACATTTCTTGATTTTTTAAAAAAATGTTGGCAACTAATTCAAACTTAAACACACTCTGCCAAGCAAAACCTTCCTGTGGGTTCAATCAACTTTCTGGCTGCTTGTCTGTAATCTCTGCTTTAGGAATTGATCTAAACTGAAGGGAGGAGTCTGTGAACTATTTGATCTTAAGAGGTTCAGGCTGGGCTCGATGGCTCATGCCTGTAA
Source organism: Nomascus leucogenys (assembly GCF_006542625.1). Classification (NCBI taxonomy): domain Eukaryota; kingdom Metazoa; phylum Chordata; class Mammalia; order Primates; family Hylobatidae; genus Nomascus; species Nomascus leucogenys. Next base: position 1,405,977 of record NC_044392.1, on the reverse strand, counting down.
TCCCGGCACTTTGGGAGGCGGAGGCAGGCGGATCACCTGAGGTCAGGAGTTCAAGACCAGCCTGCCCAACATGAAACCCCGTCTCTACTAAAAATACAAAAATTAGCTGGGCGTGGTGGCGGGCACCTGTAATCCCGGCTACTTGGGAGGCTGAGGCAGGAGAATCGCTTGAACCCGGGAGGCGGAGGTCGCAGTGAACCGAGATCATGCCGTTGTACTCCAGCCTGGATGCCAAGAATAAAAAACTCCATTTCAAAAAAAACAGGTTCAAAGGGCTGTAGAGTGGTGCTGATGAAACTAAGTCAAAATCATTTAGAGAAACTCTAGAAAATGCAAACTAAACTACAGTGATAGCCACAGATCAGTGGTTGCTGGAGGTGGGGCAGAAAGGAGGGATTCTCAAGTGGGAAGCTTACGGCTTATGAAGGTCATAGATATATTCACTATCTTATGGTTGTTTTATGGGTGCATATGTGTTTCAATTTATCAAAGTGTATATACTTTAAATATGTACAGTTTATTGTATGTCAATTATATTTCAATGAAGTTGATGAAAAAAACTTCACAGCAGGTGCAGGTTGGTACAACTCTTATTTCCACTGTTAAGCTACAAGTTTAAACACCTCCTCATTCTCTTCCCCCAAATCCAGTCTAGGGTCACTCCAAGCCAAAGAAGACAATTTAGAACTTTGCAACAGGTTTTTATTTTTGCTTTATATCTATTACAGTGTTTGAAACCTAAAGAAATACATTTTCTCTTCAAATTTGGATGTGTATATAAATAACATTTGTCTGGACTCAGCACACTCAATGCCATGGTTTCATGGCCTACGTCTGCTCTGAAATTAAGCTGTGTCTGTCTACCCAGGGGCCCTGAGAACCTGGAAAATAGAGTTTATTGTTATTAGAAAAATAAAAGCAAATGAATTTGCAAAGAAAAACCAGTGAGAAGGATTAGATTCATCTTCCAAGGGTCCGTAGCTGGTAACCCAAGCCATTCTTGGGGGATATCCAGTCTCTCGAGTGGCTGGGACTCCATTACCCACTTTCCTTCTTTAATAGGTCAAAGGCAATTCCCACAAAAGCTGGCTAAAAAAGCCAACACTCAACTCCAGAGTCTGAGGGTTCATGAAGATGTGGACTTTTTTTTTTTTTTTTTTTTTGAGACAGAGTCTCGCCCTGTCGCCCAGGCTGGCACAATCTTGGCTCACTGCAACCTCTGCCTCCTGGGTTCAAGAGATTCTCTTGCTTCAGCCTCCCACGTAGCTGAGATCACAGGTGCCCACCACCACACCTGGCTTATTTTTTTTATTTTTTTATTTTTGTAGGGACGGGGTTTTACTATGTTGGTCAGGCTGGTTTGAACTCCTAACCTCAAGTGATCTGCCCGCCTCGGCCTCCCAAAGTGCTAGGATTACAGGCGTGAGCCACCGTGCCCAGCTGAAGATGTGGATTTTTTTTTTTTTTTTGAGATGGAGTCTTGCACTGTCACCCGAGCTGGAGTGCAGTGGCATGATCCTGGCTCACTGCAACCTCCGCCTCCTGGGTTCAAGTGATTCTCCTGTCTCAGCCTCCCAAGTAGCTGGGATTACAGGCGCCTGCCACCACGCCCAGCTAATTTTTTGTATTTTTATTAGAGATGGAGTTTCACTATGTTGCCAGGCTGGTCTCAAACTCCTGACCTCGTGATCCGCCCGCCTCGGCCTCCCAAAGTGCTGGGATTACAGGCATGTGCCACCGCGCCCAGATGTGGACTCTTTAAAGACATGCTCTGAGTCAGAGGCTCCCAGCCAGTGTTAGGATCTCTGAGAGCTTACTTCCTTCAATGCCCCCCAGGCCATGGCATATATAATAGTTACAGGAGAACAGGGCTGGCATTCAGCAACAGGGTTCAGGTATGAGCTAATGTGGACATGAGAAGTCAGGCTGGCCTAGTGGCAGCTAGGCAGGCCACTAAGATATGCTACATAAACCTTTTCCCATGGTGTTCTGGGCCTAACATGTAATGCTGCCTCTTCTAACTCTCACAGCCAGCTTAGGTTCTGCACATGGCCCAGACCTGAAGCAAAGCGCCCTTGCAAAGAAAAAAATAACAGCTTTAATTCACAGATTTGGTTGGTCTTGACCTCAAGTTCTTCCTTTGCCACGGTCTAAATCAGGGTGTGGGGCTAGAGGACAGATAATGAGAGACTGAATCATTTATGAAGGCCTTGGCCAAAGAGCTGCTAGTGCCCACTACATGGATCCCAGCAGGGCCAAATTCTCAACCTGTTGGCTTAACAAAAGAATGAAAAAGCTCAAACAGAAAACATACTGGACAAGGTTGGTCTAGAACATGCAATCCTAAATGGCTATGGAAGAAATTTATTCTGAGCAGTATCTCAGTCTTACACTCACTAAATTCTAGGGTAGTTCTATCGAAGATGTTTACCATGGTTTAGTGCACTGAGCCCTGCACCCTTCCCCAGGCTGCGAGGGAGGCAGAGAGGTACATACATTCCTAATGCCCCAGCCAGCCTGTTCTCCCTACTGGGTCTCTGGATTACCTGCAGGGACCTGGGGGAAATTGGCTCCCTGTCTTCAGCTGAGAGTCTGGAATCTGAACCCTAGATGAATCTACTGAAGAATGCTCAAGATGATGGATACCAAGCTGAGTGAGTCTAGGGGAGAAGAGAGGCCTGAACAAAAGAGCTGGGGCCTTCAAAGAGGTGTATGAGAGGTGAGGTTAGTAGTGCCAGGCTTTCCTATCCTTTCCTTCTAGTTTGCTAGAAACAAGTACAACTTTAGGGTGTGGGGGAAGGCAGGTAGACATGAAAAAATGGAAATACACTTCATTCTGCTAGACATGTTAAACAGGTTTGGCTTGAGAAAAATAGAAAGTCTGTGCCTGAGAACCTTTTTTCCTCTCCCTTATTTAAGTACAATAGCAGCTATAATCTGTGTAGTTCAGCTCCAAAAAACAGGGCTCCTGGAAGATGGCTTTCATGGCAGAGAGTTGATGGGGTAGATTAATGGGCTCTAGGTAAGGAGGAACACCAAGGGTCCCTGAAAACTGAGGCCAACACCTGCTCCCTGGGAGGGGGCCATTTGTATTCCCTGACCCATGTAACAAGCCTGGCCAGCTGTGGGTGGAATCCATGTGGTTCAATCAGAAGGTTGCAGCCAACATCAAGGCCAGGCAGTCACTGGGGTAAGCTGGGATCTGAAGGCTTCTAAGACCAGAGACCCTGTTAGTACTAAAGATGATGATTTGGGGGTAGGATGCCTGGAGGGGCTAGCACTGTTCAAAAAAGTATTTGAACACATTAGCCAAGAAAAAGGCTCCTTGTCCCTCCTAATCCATATCTAGATACCCCCAACCAGAGATCTTAAAAAGGATAGACCAGCCATATGCCAACATGCCAGGATTCCAAAAGCATGCCTCAACTAATCAGGGTATTCCCTACAGCAGACTGGGGCAGGGGTCTCCATCCTGGCAATAACCAGAGAGCCTGACCTCGCTCAGGCCAGGGTATGGAATCCAGATGAAGACTGTCCACAAACAGTGGCTCTCAGGCCTGGGGTAAATAAATAATATTTTGCTTCATTACATGGCCAAAGGAGACGAGGAGATAGAAAAGATGATATTACTGCCTCTGTGGGCTGGAAGAACTTCACCTGTTGGTTGAAAGGGGATTAAAGGAAGGTAACAGGAAAACCCGGTCTGGAGAAGACATAAATGAAAGCTCCTGGAGGCCACTTTTCTCTGATTAGAAATCTATCCTCACACTCTGCCCCTAGTAGACTTTAGCCTTTGGAGTTCTTAGGGAAAACTGGCTTTAAGCAGCAGCCAGATGACCAAAAACATTTTCCATCTGGTACAGGACCCGGAGCTGAAGCCAAAGTAGATTTTGGAGGAACAGCTGGACAAGCAGGATGTGTGTCTTACACTAAGAAACTGGTCCCTATATCAGGGACTTAACTCTTACTTCGGATGTACAAAGTAGATCCTACTAAATTGTCCTTTGGATGACAACAATGGGCGGGGGTTGGGTGGGGGAGGGCTTTTTCTTTTTTTTAACTGTAAGAGAATGGTTTTGTAATGGAGGTAGCAGGCCAAGTGAAAAAAAGATTCTGCCCCCTGCCTTCCTGGGAGATTGGGAGTTGGCAGCCATCATTCCCAAGCTGATGAGTGGCATCTGACTCACCAAGGTGGTACAACATGGGTGTGATTTTTCAAGGACAACTGCCAGCCCTAAACCATCCTCCTCAGAAAATGGCTTTGAAGTGGGACCGCAGCACTAGGAGAGGGCAAATTCAAGACCAATGGCCAACAGTAAGTGCCTGAACTTTAGGTCTATAAGCAGAAGGGCATGGATTTCACCTGAGCCAGAAGGAGATGTGTAGCAATAGAAGCAGGCATGGCATTGTTTCAGAGGAAGGAAAAGCAGAGCTTGGAGCAGGATGCCTCTGACTAACCACAGGGGGGAGTTGGGGGTGGGGCAGACTGTGCCTTCAGCTCCACAGCTGGTCTACACCAACTTCCTCTACTCCCATCCAAACAGGTGGGCTTACTATCGTATGTAATCCCAGAGGCACAGGCAAGCCACTGAGGCAATGCACTACCGTAATTCAAACAGAAAGAAGAGGCATCTGGATTATAACTGTACAAGGGAGGGAAAACCCAAACCAGGTACAAGGATGCCAAACAGGGAAGATAAGCAATAGCTCTAAAAAAAAAAAACAAAAACAGGCTACTAAGTTTCAGTGATAATACATAATAGAAGAGGCAGCCATGGGTGATCAGTTATGTGGACAATGGCCATTGAGATTGAATTTGACAAGGCAAACTGCTTCTGAGTTTCCTGATAACAAGCAGGATGTTCCACAGTAAGGACAGAGCAGCAGACTTCACCAGGCCCTGAGGCCATCCTTGCTCCCTTCAGGTCCTGGGACAATCAGGCCAGGCTGACCTGCTTTATGAAGGTTCCAGAGCTGAAGGTTGGTCCCAGGTGGTGGTCCAGAATCCAAGCAGAGAGGAAAAGGACCAAGCTTAGGCCTCCTGAGTGAGGAAGCATCCACATCTCTTTTTGGTCTTCCTCACAGTATCCTACTTACAGAAATGACAGACAGTTCTTCCTCTTGAGACCAATTAAGATTGACCTACCTAATATATAGAATATAAAAAAATACAGAACTTTTGACATTCTCTCCTTTAGAAGTAAAATATACATGATCCAACTATGGAAGAGGAAGAAGAAGAAAGGCCAAAGGCAGGGATCCCTGACTATCCCAATACATGACACTCTCACTCCACCCTCCTCTGCAACTTACAGGTCACCAGAGCAAGGACTTTCTCCTCAGGAGAAAGGAAGGACCACAGCCCCCTGTCTCAAGCTTAGGAGAAAATACAGCCACCTCAGAGGTTCTCTCAACCTCGAGGGGGAATTTTCAAGTAAACAAATGAAGTTGGGTCGCACCATTTGGAAGGTGAGTAGGAAATATGGGATCAGTAGCTACACGTCGGAAGCCCCATCTGAAGGCCTGTGCTCCTCCCCTGCACTCCCACTGGTATACTTGACACTCCAGGAGAGTGAGGAGGAACTCCCAAACTAGAGAGGTCTGGGCAGAGTCAGAGGGAGGGAGGGACCTTTGTTTCATGGTAACCTCCCCAGCCTCTAGTCTCAGGCAATGCAGGCAGCTGGGTTTACTAAAACCAGGAACTTGTGGCTCTTGGGAAGAGCAATCTTAATACAAGAAAAATGTGCAAAAGAAAAAAAAATTAAATAACTCAATCCAAGCGTACAAGATTAATATTCTGTCAGAGCAAGAACACTTTGTTTTGGATTTCTCCCTTCCCCTCCCACCTCCCACCTCTGGAATATGCCGTCTGCTCAAGTACCCAAGATAACAGTTACACAGATCAGGGCAGAGGGCCGGGGAGAATGAAAAAAGATCAAGGGAAGGAAGTCACCACTGAAGAAAAAAAGAAAAAAAAATAAAAATAAAAAAAGGTGCAAATTGATTACCTTAGTCCTTTGTCTACCCCTGGGCTCCTGGGTTAAAGACATGTGTGCAGCCAAAATATAGTGTAAGGAAGAAAAACCCAACACGTCCCCTTCTTGTCACAAAACCCAAAGGTGAGCCTCAGATGGTTCTGTCTGTCCAGAGGGTGCTCCCTCCAGGGAAGGGGGCGGAGCAGGTCAAGAGCACAGTCTCCAGGGCAGCAGAGGTGTGTGGTGGCTGATGGTGGGGACACTGGTTTCCCGCCCACCAGAGAGGGCTGCTCTTCCGCTGGCTGGTGGTGCTTCCCATCCCCTCCCCTCCCCGGAGGCAGATATTATAGCTGGAAGCCCTCCATGGGGGCCTCAGGCTGCTGGAAGATGAACTGCTGTTGCGTTTCATCCACTTGGGGAGCCAGGCTGCTATCATCGTCTTCTACACCAAAGTAGTGCTCAATGAGGTCAAAGGCCTTCTGGTAGATCTCCTGGTTCTCGTGGCTCTGGAGAAACTCAATTTTATCCAAGCCTACAGTAGTAAGAAGGAAGGAAAGGGAAGTGTGAGTGCTTTTCTATGGGCAGGTGAAACATTTACCTATTTTTCCTTCCCTGAGGTATGTTAGTGCTTACAAACACAAGTCATATGATCAGATCACTCTTGTACCTGAAAGAGGAGAGTTAAGATTTCTTCTCAAAACTACAGAATCCCAAAGGAAAGAGACCAAAATGTCAGTTACAGAGGCTCTAAGTCCTGATTCTGCTTTAAACTAGAAGCATGACCTGGGCAAATCATCAGCCTCTCAGGGATGAGTGATGAGTCAATCCAGCACTCTTATAGGTACAGCCTATCAGAAAGAGAATTGACCTATCGCTCCTTAGAAGGAGAAGAAACTGGTGAGAGACAACTCTCAACTCAAAAGATGAGCCAAATCCAAATCCTAGCTGTACCCCAGCTACTCAGTACATCCCCGTTATACTCATGGTAACGTCTGAAACCCTGTGGATGGTGAAACTTGGCTAGGGCAAGAGCTCTTAACTGTTCTGGAGACACAGACGTCAGTCTCATGGAGGCTACGGATGCTCCCCAACCCACACTCCGCCACCACCAACATATGTATACCACGTTGGAGGCCTACAGTCTCAGGTTCTGACCTAGATTGAAGAGCGGGCACATACCATAGGCTTCCTCTATGAGGCCACAATAAGGATTGACCCCTGAGCCACTGCGCTTGCCCTCTTGCTCTCCAAGCCGCAGGATGTTCTCCAGTCCATTGAGGGCCACTTGCACAATCTTCGAATCCATTACAGTCAGCAAGTCACATAGGGGTTTGATGCAGCCCAGTGAGACCAGGTACCTAGGGGCCAGAGACCGGGCAAGTTCTAAACTAGTACAGGACACATGAAGTACTGGGCAGGTGCCCTGTACTCTCAGCAACCCATTCTTACTAATTTATTTTCTTATTTTTAAGAATTGTGAGGCCAGGCACAGTGGCTCACACCTGTAATCCCAGCACTTTGGGAGGCTGAAGTGGGCAGATCACAATGTCAGGAGATCGAGACCATCCTGGCTAACACGGTGAAACCCCGTCTCTACTAAAAAAATACAAAAAAAAAATTAGCCGGGCGTGGTGGCAGGCACCTTGTAGTCCCAGCTACTCGGAAGGCTGAGGCAGGAGAACGGTGTGAACCTGGGAGGCAGAGCTTGCAGTGAGCCGAGATTGCGCCACTGCACTCCAGCCTGGGTGACAGAGCGAGACTCTGTCTCAAAAAAAAAAAAAAAAAAAAAAAAAAAAAAAAAAAAAGAATTGTGCAACACCCCATTCCATGCCAGAGAATGAGTGTTCCCCAACTAAGTCTCTCTTTTTTTTTTTTTTTTTTTTGAGACAGGTCTTGCTCTGTCACCCAGGCTGGGGTGCAGTGGTGCAATCCCAGCTCACTGCAGCCTCAAACTCCTGGGCTCAAGTGATCCTCCTGCCTCAGCCTCCCAAACAGCTGGGACTACAGGTGTGTGCCACCATTCTCAGCTAATTTTTTAAAAATTTTTTGTAGAGACAAAGCTGCATGTTGCCCAGGCTGGCCTCAAATTCCTGGTCTCAAGTGATCCTCCCACCTTGGCCTCCCAAAGTGCTGGGATTACAGGTGTGAGCCTCTACTCTTACTGAGCCTTGATAACCGCTTATCCTTTCTCTATCTCTCTACCTTCCTATTGATATTGGTCTAGTTCATGTCACATGTGGATGCTACCAAACACTCCTCCTCCTTGCCTCTAATGTCTCCTTGGCTGCAATATGACCCCTCTGAACACATCACTTCCCTGCTTAACATTTCTCACAGGCTCCCTATTTCCCTGGACTCCAAACTCTGTGGCACAACAATACCATAATACCACAAGCCAGCCCAGCCTGCATGCTCTGCAATCTGGCTCCTAGTTCCTTTCTAGCTCTGCCTCCCATTATTCCCTCCCAAGGACAATACATTCTAGTCACACTTGTAAAGGTCTCCAGGTTTCTGATTCTTGTACCTTTACTTATGCTTTTCCCTGTCTAAGAGGCCTTTTACAATCCCATATTTATCTTTCAAAGCTTAACTCAACAGCTATCTCTTTTCTCCTAAGGCTTTATATATACTAACTATGCTCCCCTTAATAGGCAACAAGTGACGGGCAAAACACTTATCTATTCCCACCACTTTCCACTAATGTTCAGATAATGGAAACTAAAATAAAAGAGTACACAGGCCAGGTGGCTCATGCCTATAATCCCAGCACTTTGGGAGGCCAAGGTGGGAGGATCATCTCACGTCAGGAGTTCAAGACCAGCCTGCTAACGTGGTGAAACCCCGTTTCTACTACAAATACAAAAAATTAGCCAGGCGTGGTGGCACGCACCTGTAATCCCAGCTACTCAGGAGGCTAAAGCAGAAGAATTGCTTGAACCTGGGAGGCAGAGGCTGCGGTCTCAAAAAGAGCACACATACACAAAATAGCTTTCTATTAGCTTCTTTCAAGTCTCATACCCCAAATCAATTTCTCAAAGAAGCTGCTTTTCTGTTTGAGACAGGACCTTGCTCTGTAGCAAACGCTGGAGTGTAGTGGCACAATCACGGCTTATTACAGCTGTGACCTCCTGGGCTCAGGTGATCCTCCTGCTTCAGCCTAATGAGTAGCTGTGGCCACAGGCACATGCCACTACAATCTGCTAATTTTTACATTTTTGTACACATGAGACAAAGTCCCTATGTTGCCCAGGCTAGTCTTGAACTCCTGGGTTTAAAGGATCCTCCTGCTTCAGCTTCCCAAGGTGCTGCGATAACAGACATGAGCCACTACACCAGCTTGCTTGTTTTTTTGTGTGTGTGACAGACTCTGGCTCTGTCACTCAGGCTGGAGTGCAGTGGTACAATCACAGCTCACTGCAGCCTTGACCTTCCAGGCTCAAGCCATCCTCCCAACTCAGCTGGGACTACAGGCACATGCCACCACGCCCGGCTAATTTTTGTATCTTTCGTAGAGATAGAGTCTTCTTATGTTGGCCAGGCTGAAGAAACTGTTTTGAGTGAGCCATAGCACGGTTCCCCTTCATTTGAATTGAGAACTACATAGATTTCAGTTCTCTGTTGGATAGGAAAAGGTAGAGAAAGGATGGATGTCCATCTCATGTTTCTCTTCTCCAGAAGGGAAAACTGGTAAACTGTTACAGTGTCACTGGAATCTGGAATAGATTCCCACGTGGCTTACGTGGAATCTATTCCAGATGCTAGTGACACTGTAGCAGTTTACCAGTAAAATTCTATTACAGTGAGACTAGGGAGCAGACCTGTCTGAGCAAGAGCAGTTTACAGGTCACCTGTAAACCATGAGCAAACAGGGAGAGCATCCATATCATTCAAGACAATGGGAAAGGAATGTAATACCTGATCTGCTCAGGGGTTCCTCCTGATGTGGCATTGGTGATGGCCCAGGCTGCCTCTTTCCTTGTACGAAACTCTGCTTTCTGAAGGATTTCGATCAACACAGGGAAGATATTTGCATCTATAACAGCCTGAGAGAGGATGGAGAGGAGGCAGATGGAAGGAGAAAGTCATTTCAGCGTGATAAATAAATCTAGTCCCCAAATCAGCTAAGACTTAGACACCTTCCCCATTCTGGGAGTTTTCTTTTGTTCTTCCTATATAGGTGACAGGCTATACAGATGAACACAGCTTCTTTGACCAATAGTACACACTGACTCCAATTTCTTTCTTTCTTTTTTTTTTTTTTTCTGAGACAGTCTTGCTCTGTCACCCAGGCTGGAGTGCACTGGCGTGATCTCGGCTCACTGCAAGCTCCACCTACCAGGTTCACGCCATTCTCCTGCCTCAGCCTTCTGACTAGCTGGGACTACAGGCGCCTGCCACCACGCCTGGCTAATTTTTTTTTTTTTTTTTTTGTATTTTTAGTAGAGACATGGCTTCACCACGTTAGCCAGGATGGTCTTGATCTCCTGACCTCGTGATCCGCCCACCTCGGCCTCCCAAAGTGCTGGGATTGTGAGCCACCGCGCCCGGCCTCTCTCTTTTTTTTTTTGAGATGGAGTCTCGCTCTGTTGCCCAGGCTGGAGTGCAGTGGCGTGATCTCAGCTCACTGCAACCTTTGCCTCCCGGGTTCAAGCAATTCTCCTGCCTCAGCCTCCCGAATAGCTAAGATTACAGGCGCCCACCACCACACCAGTCTAATTTTTGTATTTTTAGTACAGATGGGGTTTCACCATGTTGGTCAAGATGGTCTCAAACTCCTGACCTCATGATCCGCCCACCTCGGCCTCCCAAAGTGCTGGGTCTACAGGCATGAGCCACCGTGCCCGGCCAATTGACTCCAATTTTTAAAGGGAAACAAATTCTTTCTTCTGAAAGCAAATATTCCAACAACCTCCCATGTTCCTATGACTTCCCATGCCCCTTGACCTCCCTGCCTATTTTACCTGTATTTGAGCCCTGTTGCCAGCAGTAATATTTGAAATAGTCCAGCAAGCTTCCTTCCGGATTGATTCCTTGGGACTGCTCAACAAGTGGAGAAGGCAAGGTAGGGCTGAACAGTTAAGAATGACCTAGAACACCAAACGCACAGGAAACAAAAGAAAAATTAAACTGTTTTTAATTTTTTTAATGTTTTTCTTTCTTTTTTTTTTTTTTTTTTTTTGAGACACAGTCTCGCTCTGACGCCCAGGCTGGAGTGCAATGGCACAATCTCGGCTCACTGCAACCTCCGCCACCTAGGGTCAAGTGATTCTCCAGCCTCAGCCTCCCGAATAGCTGAGATTACAGACGCCCACCACCACGCCCGGATAATTTTTCTATTTTTAGTAGAGATGGGGTTTCATCATGTTGGCCAGGCTGGTCTCGAGCTCCTGACCTCAGGTGATCTGCCTGCCCCGGCCTCCCAAAGTGTTGGGATTACAGGCGTGAGCCACTGTGCCTGGCCTCATTTTTTTTCTTGAAACAGGGTCTCACTCTGTTGCCTAGGCTGGAGTGCAGTGGCATGATCACGGCTTACTGCAGCCTTGACCTCCCAGTCTCAAGCAATCCTTCTACTTCAGCCTCCTGAGTAGCTGGGGACTCCTGAGTAGCAGGGTGCCACCGCACCCTGCTAATTAAAAAACATTTTTTTTTTTGTAGAGACAGGGTCTTCCCATGTTGCAGGGCTGGTCTCAAACTTCTGGGCTCAAGTGATCCTCCCACCTCAGCCTCCCAAAGTGCTGGAATTACAGGCGTGAGCCACTGCACCTGGCCCGTGTAAACTAGACTTAATCAAAATGAAAAACTTTTGTGCATCAAGACATTGGAGTAAGCTGGGCACAGTGGTATGCACCTGCAGTCCCAGCTACTCAGGAGGCTGAGGCAGTAGGATCACCTCAGCACAGGAGTTCAAGGCCAGCTGGGGCAACATAGTGAGACCCTCTAAAAAAAATTAAAAAAGAAAAGAAAGTTGGTCTGGGTGAGGTGGCTTCATGCCTGTAATCCCAGCACTTTGAGAAGCCAAGGTGGGAGGATTGCTTAAGCCCAGCAGTTCAAGACTAGCCTGGGCAACATGGTAAAACCCTGTCTCTCCAAAAAAAAAAACAAATTCAAAAAATTAGCTAGGCGTGATGGTGCATGCCTGTAGTCCCAGCTACTTGGGAGGCTGAGGTGGAAGGATTGCTTTGAGCTCAGGAGGCAGAGGTTGCAGTGAGCCGAGATGGCATCATTGCACTCTAGCCTGGGTGACAAAGAGAGACTCTGTCTCAATCTTAAAAAATTAAAGTTTTTTTTTTTTTAAAGACAACAAAGTTAAAAGATAAAACCACAGAACAAGAGAAAATATTTGCAAAACATGTGTCTGATAAGAGATTAATATCCAGAACATATGAAGAACTCCTAAAATTGAACAACCAGAAAACTCAACAACCCAATTAAAACATGAGCAAAGGACTTGAATAGACATGTGTCCAAAAAAAAAAAAATACACAGATGGCAAATAAGCATATGAAAAGATGCTCAACATTACTAATCATTAGAAAAATGCAAATCGAAACCACAATGAAATATCACTTCACACCCATTAGGGTGGGTATTACCCAAGGAAAAAAAAAAAAAAAAAAAAAGGAAAATAACAACTGTTGGCAAGGCTGTGGGGAAACTGGAACATGCTGCATTGTTGGTGGGAATGTAAGATGGCACAGCAGCTGTGCAAAACAGTACAGTGGCCCCTCAAAAAAATTAAGCATAAAATTAGAACATGATCCAGCAATTCCACTCTGGGTATATACCCAAAAGGACTGAAAACAGGGACTTGAACAAATATTTGTACACCAATGTTCATAGCACCATTATTCACAATAGCCAAAAGGTGGAAACAACCCAAATGTCTATCGATGGATAAATGGATAAATAAAATACGGTATATACATACAGTGGAATATCATTCAGCCTTTCAAAGGCGTTCTGATGCATGCTACAACATGGACGAATTTTAAAGATACTAGGCTAAGTGAAACAAACCAGACAAGAAAGAATAAACACTGTATGATTCCACTTACATGAGGTACTTAGAGCACTCAAACTCACAGAGACAGAAAATAGAATGGTGGTTACTAGGCACTAGGGGAAGGGAGAATGGGGAGTTACTGTTTAATGTGTAAGGAGTTTCAGTTAGAGATGATAAAAAAATTCTGTAGCTGGCTAGTGGCAATAACAGAAAAACAATGTGAATGTACTTTATGCCAATGGTTAAAATGGTAAATTTTATGTTGTATTTTAAAGTACATGCATATACATATACAAAGTAACCCAGAAAATGAGTGTGTGGGTTTGAGTGAGACTACTCACCTGTTAAGGAACCTGTCCAGAATCCCACAGAATTATGCCCGCTACTCAAAACCCAAAGAATACCCAAATCTCTAGCCTTTGAGCAGGGGAATCTTGTTTACTATGCCCTCACCAGAGGGGTTATTTACAAAAGATGAATCCAAGGTCCATGATAACCATGAGACCCTAAAGATCTAGGAAGTAGGGGTGGAGTTCCATAGCTTTCAGTATCTCAAAGGGACCATGACTCAAACTTAACTACCTCACAATGTCCCAGGTGGTAAGTCCAGTTATTCCATTTAGTTTTCCTTCACCCATTAGATGATGATTTGTTCCCAATTTATGGAAGAAAAGAAGGAACCAAGTTTCCCATGACTGCTTAGAGAATAACAGAGCTGGAACTTTTCACTCAAGCCCACACTTTCTTAGACCATAGTGCCTCCCATCAGGACCACAGCCCTTTGCAGGAAAAGGCTTTTGTCCACAGGCAGCTCTCCACAAGCTCTTCCATAGCTGGTCTAAGATCCTGCACCCTCCTCTTTCTTACCTGGGTCTGGATGTCATCCCCAGTAACGATGTTACCCACGGCTCTCAGGGCAGGAGAAGCCACTTTGTAATCATTGTGCCTACAGAGGAGGGAGATCTGATCAGCAGAAGGCCACCACACCATTTTCGGCCCTGCCGATTCTCTCTCTTTAGTCTGAGCCTGGAGAAGCTTAAGGAACCTGTACTCTTTCTTTTTTTTCTTTTTTCTTTTTTGAGACAGAGTCTCACTCTGTCACCCAGGCTAGAGTGCAGTGGCGTGATCTTGGCTCACTGCAAGCTCCACCTCCCGGGTTCACGCCATTCTCCTGCCTCAGCCTCCTGAGTAGCTGGGACTATAGGCACCTGCCACCATGCCCGGCTAATTTTTTGTATTTTTAGTAGAGACGGGGTTTCACCATGTTAGCCAGGATGGTCTCGATCTCCTGACCTCGTGATCCACCCGCCTCAGCCTCCCAAAGTGCTGGGATTCTTTTTTTCCCTTTGAGATGGAGTCTTGCTCTGTCACCCAGGCTGGAGTGCAATGGCGCGATCTCGGCTCACTGCAACTTCTGCCTCCCGGGCTCAAATGATTCTCTTGCCTCAGCCTCCCAAGTAGCTGGGATTACAGGCGTCTGCCACCGCGCCCAGCTAATTTTTGTATTTTTAGTAGAGACAGGGTTTCATCATGTTGGTCAGGCTGGTCTCGAACTCCTGACCTTGTGATCTGCCCACCTTGGCCTCCCAAAGTGCTGGGATTGTAAGTGTGAGCCACCGTGCCCAGCCAGAACCTGTACCCCTTCAAAGACCACTCACATCAGCAGCTCTACCAATCTCCGGCAGACTCCAGAGTCTATGACTGCCTGGATCTTCTCATTGGGGCCATCAGACAGATAAGAAAGGGCCCAGCAAGCATCTGCCAGCAAGTCCGAGTCGCTGCTGAAGAGTAGGCGAGACAGTACAGGCAAACAAGGAGACACCTGTGGGATGCAGAGTGAGAAAGACTCATAGGGGGACAAGACTATATCAGCTTTATCACGAACCCTAACATTGCAACCACCGCCCCTCCCAACACACACACACAAGTAATTCCAGACCCTAGGGATCGCTACTACATTAAACATTTAGGTCTATCTTTTCACTTTACTACCCAGGTACACAAGATCATCTACTTCACCAACAATTGCTTCTTCCTGTTTCCCATGATTTGAGACTCCAAGGAGTATCCCAAAGACTTAAAAACCCCATATGAAGGAACCTGATGTCACTCAGGGTCTAATAAGTAGCTCTCTCACCTTTGCAAACTCTGGGGGTGGGTTCTTCCCTCGGCAGAGATTTGACAGGGCCCAGACTGCATTCCGTGTCATCGTCAGTCGTGTGGACTTGGTAAGGAGTCTGAAGGAAACAGCAAAGCCAGATCCTGAGCACTGAGGCCTTGGCATAGGGCTGTTGCCAATGAACCCAGAGACAAATCCAGTGAGACCTCACACTCTAGCAGCCTGTTTCTTCCTACTCATAGACCTAAGTTAATAGAGCTGGTATAGGTCAGGAGGCCAACCTCTACACAGAGTATTCATTTCAGGACCAGCTGTGGCTAGTTAATACCACAGATAATAGAGACGAAACAGAGGGCTAGATCTTCAGTAAGCCTGTACAGCTTCTAAGGTGGGATATATCGTGCCCATAACCCTGGCCACAAGTCCAGGACAAGGAATGGTGTTCCCTGGAAATACAAGCTAAAAGTCTAAGAAATAAAAGCTATAGGTCTACTGTGACAGCTTTAGCCACACAGTATGGAATAATTTCTGTGAAGGGTCCGAGAAAGTGACAGTGGTAGGCTATGAGACTGTGGTCTCTGAAGAACAGTTCATTCATCTGTTTTGGTTTAGGCATAGTTTACTCTAAGGACATGGAGGGAAGGATGAGAGAGGGATACGATGACACTTCACGGGGTCTTTGATCTATAATTTACAACAGAGCTGTCCAATGTATGCATAACCCCATAGCAAATCAATGCATTTTGCAGAGAAGGTTGGATTTTTCCGGGTGGGCTAGTCCTGCCTCTCTCCCCTGGCTCAACAATGAGGAGGATATGAGGATATGACTAACATGAGGTTCTGCAGTGCCATGAAGTGAGGAACAAGATCCTTCTTGGCAGGTGGGTGGCACAATCTTTTTTTTTTTTTTTTTCCCACTCTTTTGCCCAGGCTGAAGTGTAGTGGTGTGATCACAGCTCACTGTAGCCTTGATCTCGCTGGGCTCAGGTGATCCTCCCTGCCTCAGCCTCCCAAGTAGCTGGGTCTACAGGTGCATGCCACCACACCTGGCTAACTTTTGTATTTTTTTGTAGAGTTGGGGTTTCACCATGTTGCCCAGGCTGGTTTTGAACTCTAGGCTCAAGGGATCCACCCGCTCTGGCCTACCAAAGTGCTGGGATTATAGGCATAAGCCACCATGCCCGGCCACAACCTTCTCAATCTCCAAAGATACCTATCTTTTACTTGGGCAATCAGAATGCATTTTTATAGTTTTTGCACTTACCTATCATCTTAAGGGATCAAGTATGCCGCCCCCAAATGACCTGCCACGTGGCCACCCGACAGACGCCCAGGTACAGATGATTATAACTACTCACGTTAACAAAGGATTAAGGATGGAGCAGTTCAAGACGTAATCCCGGCAAACAGAGCTATCTCCAGCTATGTTTCCCAGTGCCCAGACCGCCTGAAAAGGGGATAATGAAACTGTCACCCACAAAGCCTGGTACTTCTGTGAGTACTTTATAGCCACAACTGCAAAGTGAGTACCCACCAGGATGAGGATGATGTCAAGGCCCCAAATACACTATACAAGCTCAGGTAACCTCCCTAGTGAAATCCTCACTGAGCACTTGTTCTACAAGGACCTATCCCTGGGAGTTCCTGGTTCAGCAGGGAAAGACAGGCTGCCATCTGTACTGTAGCCAGAGAAGCCAAAGCAACATCGCCCAGAAAAGGAGACAGTAATCAGAAAGTTGCATTTTTTTTTTTTTTTTTTGAGACGGAGTCTCACTCTGTCACAGTGGCGCGATCTCGGCTCACTGTAACCTCCACCTCCCGGGTTCAAGTGATTCTCCTGCCTCAAGCCTCCTGAATAGGTGGGATTATAGGCATGAGCCACAATGCCCGGCTAATTTTTTAGTATTTTTAGTAGAGACGGGGTTTCATCATGTTGGTCAGGCTGGTCTTGAACTCCTCACCTCATGATCTGCCCACCTTGGCCTCCCAAAGTGCTGGGATTACAGGCGTGAGCCACTGCGCCTGGCGAAAGCTGCACTCTCGTAGCTGCCTTGGACCAACTCTGTATGTAGTAATGGATGAAAGAGCCCACTACCACTCTCCGATTCTATCCAACTAGCAAGAATTGAATGGGAGAAATGGAAGTTGTACCTTCATCTCCATGATCGGTGGGTACTGAGATATGACTACTGTGGTATCTTTTTTCCAATGGCACGTCCAACAACAAATGTATAGAGTTTTTTCCACATCAACCACCCATTCTCTGATACCAACCATGTGTCCAACAATTTAATTCAATTCTGACACTAACACCTAGAGTTAATGCAGACTCCGCAGGTTAGTCCCACAAGACTGCCCCCACTTGAGATACCAGTTGCAAGTCCCAGGGGCCACCTGTACTTGACACTCCTCTCACTCAGGAAATTCCAAGAGTTTTAACACTGTGCCAAGAACCAGGACAAAGACCAAATATATTTTTTATTACACCACAGGTACTATAAAGAATCACACCAAATCTAAGCATTACCTGTTCCTGAACATCCTCAAAGTCTGAATTAAGCAGCTCTATAAAAATGGGGACAGCCCCTGCTTCAATGACAATTTTGGTCTGCTGAGAGGTTCCAGAGGCAATATTCGTTAGAGCCCAGGCAGCTTCAAACTGAAAGTGAGATTAAGCAATGATTGAAAGGTCATTTCAGACTGAGCAGCCCCCTGTCAGCTGGCTCAGAACAGTAAGCCTCCTCCCATGAATTTAAAAAAACAAAACAAAACCTCACAAAACATAAGCAAGCCTCTTGCCTACGAATTTAAAACACACACACACACATAAAATACAAGCCTTTCCCCTCCTGTCTTTAGAGAGTGGGAAGATGCGGCGATGTGATACAGATGAGAATAAGACATTGGGCTTCCAGGGTCCCAGGTTTAGTCCTGCACTACCACAACACCCATGCTTCCTGAACTTCACTTTCTTCATTTCTGAAATGAGGATTAGAATGAAATGGGTCTCTCAAAGTCCCTTTCAGCTGAGTTCTGGCAAGTTCCAGCGGATTGACCCATCACCCATCTCTGAAACAAGAGACCCAAAGAGGCTGAACAATTTGCCTCAGGTCACACAGGTAGTGGACCATACCCTCTGATTTATAACTGAATGATCAGTCTATCATTGTCTGGTGTCTTTCCTTTGAAATTGTTTTAAGGAAGAGATTCTGGCTGGGAGGGAACTGATGGTTTCTCTTGAATGTTTCCTAACATTACTTTTGTACTTCCTGAGAAATATGTCCATAGAAATATCCCACTGCAATTTCTTGGAAGTAGGGCTTTCATCTAATAACCCCTTCCCAGTAGTGGAGGACTGGGGGTGGGGTGGGGATAAGTAATGGGTACAAAAAAACCCAGAAAGAATTAATAAGACCTACTATTTAATAACACAATAGGGTGACTATAGTCAATAATAACTACACAATTTAAAATAACTTAAAGTGTGTAATTGGATTGTTTGTAACTTAAAGGATAAATGCTTGAGGAAATGGATACCCCATTCTCCATGATTTGCGTATGTCAAATTGCATGCCTGTGTCAAAACATCTCATGCACCCCATGAATATATATACCTACTATGTATCCTCCAGAAATTAAAAAACAAGACAAGACAAAGGAAACCCCTTCCCTCAGGCCTCACCTGTAATGTACAATTCTCATTCCTCTTCAAAAACTCCACGAACCGATCCACCACTCTTGGAGTGTTGATAACTTCATCTATTGGAGGACTAGGCTCTGGATAAGGGAGAAGGGAAAATAAAAACGCAGGAGAAACTTTTGCTGATCCCTTCATGGGGGTCAGCTTGCAATCCTTCTTAGACACTTCTGACCACCCTTACAAACATTCCCAAACTCCCTTCTGGTAAGGTGGTTTTTAACAATATCTACTCGTCTTTGGACTGTATAATACAGCTGGAATGTTAAAGAGTAAAGCCAATCCTAATTTAAGAATGCTCATCTTTGGCTTACTAAATGTAAGCAAAGAAAGGTGTGGGAGAGAGGAATGCCTAAGGGATGAACAACCATGGTCTACACATTTCCCTTTCAAGAAAGACCAGTATTCTCTTCTTGGGAAGACTATTTGATATACTGAAACAAGAGGTATTTTTCCAATCACACATTAAATTTGTTTTATTAAGTAGCTATGGTGTGCCACACAGTTCTAGGTACAGAGGACACAGGAGGGAACAAAAACAAAAGTCTCTGCCCTCAGAGAGCTTACATCCTAGTGGGAAGAGTCATTTTATTTTTTTTATTTTTATTTTTTTTGAGACGGAGTCTCTCTCTGTCGCCCAGGCTGGAGTGCAGTGGCTCAATCTCCGCTCACTGCAAGCTCTGCCTCCCGGGTTCACGCCATTCTCCTGCCTCAGCCTCTCCAAGTAGCTGGGACTGCAGGCGCCCGCCACCACGCCCGGCTAATTTTTTTGTATTTTTAGTAGAGACGGGGTTTCACCGTGGTCTCGATCTCCTGACCTCGTGATCCGCCCGCCTCGGCCTCCCAAAGTGCTGAGATTACAAGCGTGAGCCACCACGCCCGGCCAAGAGTCATTTTATTATGTTAGAAGATAAATATAACGGGGGGAGAGGAGAATATGTAGGGCAAGGTAAAAAGATAAAAATGTTGAAGGTAGGATTTAATCGTAGGAGTAAGGGAGTTGCTACAAAGATATCTGGGAAGAGGACATCAGGCAGAGGAAGTATCCAGTGTGAAGGTAGGAATGTGTCTATCTTGTACATGCAACACCAAGGTCAGTAGGGCTAGAGCAGAATGAGTGAGGGCATGTGTAGTTGATGACATCAGTGAAGAGAAAAGATGCTAAATCATACAGGGCCTCTCTGAGAAGGGCCAGGCTTTGTACCTTTGGAGAGCAGTTTCCGGAATTTCTGTGTGGTTGCTAACTGCAGGTCAGAATCATCAGAAAAGAGCATCTCCACCATCTCTCTTGTGATCACACTCTCCTAGAACATAAAACAAGTTTAGGACTTTGCAAACCAACGTTAGAGCCAGATGTGAACACATAATACTGCTCGGCATCCTGTTTTCTAAAAAACTGAGGGCAAGAGGATGGCATAATAGGCTCAGGAGAAGGGGTCTGTTTAATCTATAGGTGCTTCAAGTTGGGACATTTGAAAAGTGATTCCTA
The DNA here is from genome assembly GCF_006542625.1 of Nomascus leucogenys. Taxonomy (NCBI): domain Eukaryota; kingdom Metazoa; phylum Chordata; class Mammalia; order Primates; family Hylobatidae; genus Nomascus; species Nomascus leucogenys. The sequence goes on along the minus strand of NC_044392.1, from coordinate 1,385,694 downwards.
ATTCTGAGGCAACTGATGGCTTCTCTTAAATGTTTCCTCAGATATATCTAACAAAGTTGAATCTTTGTTGACTCCTGAAGCTGACAAAAGGGTCCACAGAGGAAAGAACTTGTCATGGTTACTGGCAAAGCTAGTAGATGATATGAACGGCCCAATTTCTGTTCTTAGAAGCAGGTATTTTCCAGGTCAGCCTGAGGCACATGCAGGGGCCTTACCCCAGTGGTAGAGCTCACATAAGAGTCCATGAGAAGACTATCGAACATGGCAGCTTCTTCATTAATCAGCTCCACATTTCTCCGTTTAAAAAGCTGAAAAGTAAAGAGACAGTGGTTAAGAGCACTCTCTGAACTAAAGAAAACAAAGAACAATCCAATGTAAAATTATGGCATAACTGACAAGGATATACTAGAGCAGCTGAGAAGTGAGGCCAAGCTTTATACATTAGTCTCCCCTTATTCAGTTTTGCTTTCCATTATTTTAGTTATCCAGTCAACTGTGGTCTGAAAATATTGCATGGAAAATTCCAGAAATGAACAATTCATAAGTTTTAAATTGCATGCCATTCTGAGTAGTGTTGAAATCTCATGCTATCCTGTTCTGTCTAGCCCAGGATGTGAACATCCTTTGTCCAGTGTATCCATTCCACGCTGTAGACACTGCTGCCAGTTAGTCACTTAATAACCAACTTGGTTATCGGGGGCAATTGCTCGTGTTCAAATAACCCTTATTTTACTGAATAATGGCCCCAAAGTGCAAGAGTAGTGATGCTGGCAATTCAGATGTGCCAAAGAGAAGCTGTAAAGTGCTTCCTTTAAGTAAAAAGGTAAAAATATGGGAGAAAACATAGTATAGGGAAGGTTCAGTAACATCTGCAGTTTCAGGCGTCCACTGTGGGCCCTGGAACGTATTCCACAAAGAGAAGAGGAGACTACTGAATACTGACATGGCAAAGATATTCAAGGACTTGGAGGCAGAGGCAGCAGTGGGCCAAGATCACGCCACTGTACTCCAACCTGGGCAACAGGGCAAGAGCCTGTCTTAAAAAGAAAAAAGAAAAAAAGGAATGATAGTATAGCAAAAGGGTGGACAAAATCAGGTTAGGTTGGCCAGGCACGGTGGCGCATGCCTGTAATCCCAGCACTCTGGGAGGCCAGGGCAGGTAGATCACTTGAGCTCAAGAGTTCAAGACCAGCCTGGGCAACATGGCAAAACCCCGTCTGTACAAAAAAAAAAAAAAAAAAATCCACAAAAATTAGCTGGGCGTGGTGGTACATGCCTGTGGTCCAGCTACTCAGGAGGCTGAGGAGGAAGGATCACTTGAGCCCGGGAGCTTGAGGCTGCAGTGAGCTGAGATAGTGTCACTTACTGCACTCCAGCCTGGGTGACAGAGTGAGACCTTGTCTCAAAAAATAAATAAATAAAAAATAATAATCATCATCATAATCATCATAATCATCATCATCAGGTGACTGAATCTGTTGGCGGGGTGGCGTGGGAGTGCAGATGGTGAGGCATTAATATAGTCTCGGGCTGGGCGTGGTGGCTTACGCCTGTAATCCCAGCACTATGGGAGGCTGAGGCAGGCAGATCTGGGCAGATCACAAGGTCAGGAGTTCGGGATCAGGCTGGCCAACATGGTGAAACCCAGTCTCTACTAAAAATATAAAAAGTTAACTGGACGTGGTGGTGCATGCCCGTAATCCTAGCTACTCGGGAGGCTACGGCAGGAGAATCACTTGAACCCAGGAGGCAGAGGTTGCAGTGAGCAGAGATCGTGCCATTGCACTCCAGCCTGGGCGACAGAACGAGACTCCGTCTCAAAAAAAAAAAAAGAAAGAAAAGAAAAGGTAACAAGGAGCTGAACTAGAATGTTATAGTAAAGACATAAATGATGTCTAAGTTGGTCTAACTTGTGAAAAGGGGATAAGGTCAGTTTTCTCTTTCTCAAAGCTCCCAACATTTATTTACAACAAAGGAAACTGGATGAGTAGCTCACTCAGTAAATAAGCTACTTTTCTTTTCTTTCTTTTTTTTTTTGAGATGGAGTTTCACTCTTGTTGCCCAGGCTGGAGTGCAATGGCATGAACTTGGCTCCTGCAACCTCCGCCTCCCAGGTTCAAGCAATTCTCCTGCTTCAGCCTCCCAAGTAGCTGAGATTGCAGGCGCACGCCACCACTTCTGGCTAATTTCTGTATTTTTAGTAGAGAAAATGAAGTTTCACCATGTTGGCCAGGCTGGTCTCGAACTCCTGACCTCAGGTGATCTTCCTGCCTTGGCCTCCCAAAGTGCTGGGATTACAGACATGAGCCACCACGCCCGCCTAGTAAGCTACTTTTCTACAGGGCAAGTCAGGGTGCATGGTGGAGGCCAACCATAGGGGCTTGTTTCCCAGAATAGTATGTTTAAGAATACTCCCATTAACTCACCTGTTGCTCCCGCTTCTGCTTCCGGAGCTGAATGCCCTCTTCCTCTCTTCTTCGTCTCATTTCTTCAGGGTTTAGAGCATTGTTCTTATAGCTCTTCATTCGATAATTGTCTTTCCCTGGGCTCGCCATGGTCTCTAGAAGAAAAGATACACATTGCCAAAAACTCTTGAGAGGACAGCATTTCCTTTTCACTAGACTTCTCTCCCTACCCACCCTTCACCCTCCCCTGCTCTGGGGGGATACAGCTCTCTGGGAGCTCTCAATAGCGCCTGACATCTCTACGCGCCCCCCAGCCCCAGTCTCCTTTAATTACAATAAGCTTGCTGAACAGGTGGTATTATAGAAATTGGTATAAGCTTAGTAGTTAAAAGTGTGGGTCCTAGAGACAGACTGTCTGGGTTCAAATCCTGACCCTTCTACTTGTTAGCTGTGCAACCTTGGACAAGCTCCTTTAACTTTTATTGCTTCAGAATTTAATCTTTAATAAAACAGGAACACACCAGGCACAGTGGCTCCCACCTGTAATTCCAGGGGTCTGCAGACCACACTTTGAGAACTGCTGTTTTTTGTTGTTGTTGTTGTTGAGACAGGGTCTCACTCTGTCACCCAGGTTGGAGTGCAGTGGCACAATATCGGCTCACTGCAACCTCTGCCTCCCAGGCTCAAGTGATTCTCCTGCTTCAGCCTTCCGAGTAGCTGGGATTACAGGCGCACGCCACTACAACAGTTAATTTTTTTTTTTTTTTTTTTTTTTTTTTGAGAGGGAGTCTCGCTCTGTCACCCAGGCTGGAGTGCAGTGGCGCGATCTCGGCTCACTGCAAGCTCCGCCTCCTGGGTTCACGCCATTCTCCTGCCTCAGCCTCTCCGAGTAGCTGGGACTACAGGCGCCTGCCACCACGTCCGGCTAATTTTTTGTGTTTTTAGTAGAGACGGGGTTTCACCGTGGTCTCGATCTCCTGACCTCATGATCTGCCCACCTTGGCCTCCCAAAGTGCTGGGATTACAAGCGTGAGCCACTGCGCCCGGCCAACAACTAGTTAATTTTTGTATTTTTAGTAGAGACGGGGTCTCACCATGTTGGCCAGGCTGGTCTCAAACTCCTGACCTCAGGTGATCCACCTGCCTTAGCCTCTCAAAGTGCTGGGACTATCGGCGTGAGCAACCACGCCCAGCCAAGAACTGCTGTTCTAAGCATTGAATTACTCAGTTGTAGGTAAATAAATGTTAACTTGACCAGCTAGTGCCAAGGTTGTCTTCCATTGTACTGCCACTGACAAATATCTTGACCAATACTTTTGACAATCTACTGGGTGTCATAAAGTATTTCAGAGAGATAATTATTTGCATATCCCAGATTACTAATGAGGTTAGATTTCATGTTGTTATTAGCCATATGTTTCCCCTTCTGTGAAAAATGTTTGTTTCTATAATTTTAAATATTTTTCTTTTTTTTTTTTTTTTTGAGACAGAGTTTCACTTCTGTTGCCCAGGCTGGAGTGCAATGGCACAATCTTGACTCACTGCAACCTATGCCTCCCAGGTTCAAATGATTCTCCTGCCTCACCCTCCCGAGTAGCCGGGACTACAGGAGGCTGCCACCACGCCCGGCTAATTTTTGTATTTTTAGTAGAGACGGGGTTTCACCATGTTGGCCAGACTGATCTCGAACTCCTGACCTCAGGTGATCTGCCTGCCTCAGCCTCCCAAAGTGCTGGGATTACAGGCGTGAGCCACTGCGCCCGGCCTGTTCACGTTCTTTTAAATCAGTTATCTGTGGCTGTGTACTTCCTTTATCCTTAATATTATCTTATTTGTGCCCTCTTTTGTTCTTGAGAACCTTTACCAGAGACTTGCCTATTTTTATTTTAGTCTTTTGAAAGATCCAAGTTTTAGCTTCATTGAGTCTTCTCTACTATATGACTTCTATCTCCTTTCTACATTTTTTCTAATTTAAGTTGTATATCTAAGTAATTAATGTTCACACTATATATATATTTTTTTGAGACAGAGTCTCACTCTGTCACCCAGGCTGGAGTGCAATGGCGCGATCTTGGCTCACTGCAACCCTCTGCCTCCTGGGTTCATGTGATTCTCCTGCCTCAGCCTCCCAAGTAGCTGGGATTGCAGGTGTGCACCACCACGCCTGGCTAATTTTTTTTTTTTTTTTTTTAAGACAGAGTCTCCCTCTGTCGCCCAGGCTGGAATGCTGTGGCGCCATCTCAGCTCACTGCAAGCTCCGCCTCCTGGGTTCGTGCCATTCTCCTGCCTCAGCCTCCCGAGTAGCTGGGACTACTGGCGCCTGCCACCATGTCCGGCTAATTTTTTGTATTTTTAGTAGAGACGGGGTTTCACCGTGTTAGCCAGGATGGTCTTGATCTCCTGACCTCGTGATCTGCCCGCCTCGGCCTCCCAAAGGGCTGGGATTACAGGCGTGAGCCACCATGCCTGGCCCCACACTATACTTCTATATTACCTTTCTAAGGCTTATAAATTTCCTTCAAATTAATATTTGTATTGTAATTCAGTTCTAAATATCTAATTACTTTTGATTTATTCAATTTACGTAAGTGTCCCATGTGTGCTTGAGAAGAATCTGTATTCTTAAATTATTGTGCATGGCTTTCTGAATATCATGTCCATTAAATTAAGTTGTCATCATGTTGTTCTTTATTTATTCATTATTTTTTGAGATAGGGCCTTGCTCTATTGCCTAGGCTGGAGTGCAGTGCACAATCATGGCTCACCACAGCCTCAACTTCCAGGGCTAAAACAATTCTCTTGCCTTAGCCTGAGTAGCTGGGACTACAGGCTCATACTACCATGCGTGGCTAATTTTTATTTTTTTTTGTAGAGATGGGGTCTCACTATGTTGTCTAGGCTGGTCTTGAACTCCTGTCCTCAAGCGATTCCCCCTGCCTCAGCCTCCCAAAGTGCTGGGATTATAGGCATGAGCCACCACGCCCATCATGTTGTTCAACTCTTCTATTAATGTTTCACTTCACTAATGTTTTCCTTATTGATAGTGAATGTAGCCATTCCCCATAGTTTAATTTTGCTTTATGTATTTTAATACTATTTCATTAGAAGCATACAAATTCAGAACTGTTGTATCTTGACTGTGAATAGAAGTTTGTTATAAAGTGAGCCAAATTATTCCTTAACAATGCCCTTGTTGCCCTTTTTATTTTGTTGGATGTTAATATAGTTATCACTTCCACTTCTAGCCATGATGGAATAAGAGGGATAGGATTTCCCCTGTTGCTATAAACTGTTTCAGACATCGGGCAATAGCAATGCAGAATTGTGATTCTCCAAGAGGGAAACAAATTAAGTGAGCTCTACTTGTCTCCTTGGCTTTCTGCCCAGAGGCACATTCTATAGCAGAAGAGGGGTCCCAAACAGCACCACGGAAATCTGACTAGTGGAGGAGAGACTAGAGCCTTCAGTGAGACTGAGCTGGCTGAAAACACTGAGACAGCATGCCAGCGAGGAGAGAAATAGGCAGAAAAAAAAATTGGGAAATCTGTTTGGGGTTCCCTAAATCTTTCCTGAAGACTAAGGATGCATACATGCTGGGTGAAGCTCCATGAGTCACGCAAAGGGCAACTGAGAAGCTGTATGTAAGCTCAACAGTTCCCAGAGCTCACACAGGGCTGAGAGACTTTAGACAAATCTGAATGGAGATTTCTCCCTGATCACTCAGGGCACAGTAGAGACCCTAGAAGGACTATGGCTTAGTAGTGGGATTAAACTATTCCCAGAAAAGGCTACTTATGAAGCTTAAAAACAAGCCTTACACTGCTAAAACAGAACAGCTATAAAACGCCCTACATCCTTTAAAAAAAGACAAGAAAATCCAGACACTAAAAACATAAAATTCACAATGCTTGGAATCCAATTAAAAATTATGGGCCAGAGCTAGGCATGCTGGCTCATGCCTATAAATCCCAGCACTTTGGAAGGCTGAGGTGGGAGGATAGCTTGAAGAACCTAGGAGTTCAAGGCTGCAGTGAGCTATGACTGCACCACTGTACTCCAGCCTGGGCAACAGAGTGCCACCCTGTCTCTAAAAAACAAAAACAGCCAGGGCATGGTGGCTCACGGCTGTAATCCCAGCACTTTGGGAGGCCGAGGTGGGTGGATCACAAGGTCAAGAGATTGAGACCATCCTGGCCAACATGGTGAAACCTCGTCTCTACTAAAAATACAAAAATTAGCTGAGCTTGGTGGCACGCACCTGTAGTCCCAGCTACTCAGGAGGCTGAGGCAGGAGAATCACTTGAACCAGGGAGGTGGAAGTTGCAGTGAGCAGAGATCATGCTACTGCACTCCAGCCTGGTGACAGAGGGAGACTCTGTCTCCAAACAAACAAACAACAAAAAGTACTATACATGCCAAGAAGCAGAAAAATTGTGACCCATAGGAGAAAGATCAGTCAAAAGTTAGATCCAGAAATGACACTTCAGTAGATAGTAGGATGGTTTCAAGTGCTCTAATATATTAGTAACTGGATTTACAGGGAAAAAAAATTGAGAGGCGGACAGAAAAACATTTACAAGCAAAGACTAAAAATTGGCAGGGCATGGTGGCTCAAGCCTGTAATCCCAACACTTTGGTAGGCCGAGGCAGACGGATCACTTGAGGCCAGATTCCAGACCAGCCTGGTGAAAGCCTGTCTCTACTAAAAATATAAAAATTAGCCAGGCGTGGTAGCTGGTGCCTGTAATCCCAGCTATTCAGGAGGCTGAGGAAGGAGAATCACTTGAACCTGGGAGGTGGAGGTTGCAGTGAGCCAAGATCATGCTACTGCACTCCAGCCTGGGCAATAGAGTGAGACCCTGTCTCAAAAAAAAAAAAAAAAAGACTAAAAATTTTCCAGATCTAATCCCATTAACCCTAAAAGCTATGCTAATCCTTAAGCAAGATAAAAACAAAGAAAATCACAAGACCCATCACAACCAAAATCTTGAAAAGCAGCAACAGATAAAATCTTAAAAGCAGCCAGATAAAGACCTATTAAGACCAAAGATAAGAATGGCCTACCTTCTTGTCAGAAACCATAAGTCAGAAAACAACAAAACATTTTTTTTTTTTTTGAGACGGAGTCTCGCTCTGTGGCCCAGGCTGGAGTGCAGTGGCGCAATCTTGGCTCACTGCAAACTCCACCTCCCGGGTTCATGCCATTCTCCTGCCTCAGCCTCTCCGAGTAGCTGGGACTACAGGCGCCTGCCACTCGGGCCCGGCTAATTTTTTGTATTTTTAGAAGAGACGGGGTTTCACCGTGGTCTCGATCTCCTGACCTCGTGATCCGCCCACCTCGGCCTCCCAAAGTGCTGGGATTACAAGTGGGAGCCACCGCGCCCGGCCAACAAAACATTTTTAATGTTCTGGAAAAAAAAAAAAAAAACCTGGTAAACTAGAATTTTATATCCAACAAAGATACTTTTTGAAATGAAAGCAATTCAGCAGGTCATGGGCTAAATTAACAATAATATTAATAAAGACTTTTTCAGATAAAAGCTGAGAGACTTTTTCTCTAGCTGACCTGCACTAAAGAAACGCTAAAATTCTTCAAGTAGAAAGAAAATGATACCAGATGGAAACTCGGATCTCCACAAAATGAAAAACACTAGATATGGCAGATAAACATAAAATAACGTTTTTGCCATTTAAAAATTGTCTTTAAAAAACAACAAGGCACAGTACACACACACAGAAACAGGGAAGCATCGCCGGTTCATGGATTAAAGTAGAAACCATTCCTAGCTGCGTGTGGTAGCTCAAGCCTATAATCCCAATACTTCAGTAGGCCAAGATGATAGGACTGCCTGAGGCCAGGAGTTAGAGACCATCCTAGGCAACATAGGGAGACCCTGTTTCTATTTTAAATAATTTTATAAAAATAGGAAACCATCCCTGAGGAAGCCCAGAGACTGGACTTACTAGACAGATTCTAAAACAACTGTCCTAAATATGCTCAAAGAGATAAAGAAAAACCTGGACAATGAACTGAATGAAGGAAATCTGAAACACAATATATGAATAAAATGAGAATATCAATAAAAAGAAATTATAAAAAGGAACCAAACAAATGTTCTAGAGCTCAAAAGTACACTTACTGAAATAAAAAATTCACTAGAGGGGTTCAAGAGCAGATATGAGCAGATAGAAAAAAAGAGTAGCAAACTTGGAGACAGACCAATTAAAATTATCCAATCTGAGGAGCAGAAAGAATCAAGAATGAAGAAAAATGAACAGAATCGAGTGGACCCATGGAACACCATTAAAAGGACCAATATGGCCAGACGGTGGCTCATGATTGTAATTTTGGAGGCTGAGGCAGAAGGACAGCTTGAGCCCACAGTTTGAGACCAGCCTAGGCAACATAGCAAGATCTCATCTCTATTGAAAAAAAAGTAGGGGGGCCAGGTGCAGTGGCTCACGCCTATAATCCCAGCACTTTGGGAGGCTGCGGCGGGTGGATCACGAGGTCAGATGTTTGAGACCAGCCTGGCCAATATGGTGAAACCCCGTCTCTACTAAAAATACAAAAAAAAAATACTCAGGCGTGGTGGCGTGCGCCTGTAATCCCAGCTACTCAAGAGGTGAGGCAGGAGAATTGCTTGAACCCGGGAGGTGGAGTTTGCAGTGAGCTGAGATCGCACTCCAGCCTGGGTGACAGAGTGAGACTCCTTCTCAAAAAAAAAAAAAAAAAAAAAAAAAAAGACCAATATATACCACATTATGGGAGTCCTAAAAGCAGAAGATAAAGAGGTAGAATATTTGAAAAAATATGGTCAAAAACTTCCCAAATTAAATAATACACATGAATCTACACATGAAGGAGCTCAATGAACTCTAATGAAGATATCCACATTCAGGATACCGAGGCAGGTGGATCAACTGAGGTCAGGAGTTTGAGATCAGCCTGGCCAACAGGGTGAAACCCTGTGTCTATACTAAAAAAAAAACAAAAACAAAAATTAGCCAGGCATGGTGGCACCTACTAAAAAACCAAATATTGGCCAGGCATGGTGGAACGCACCTGTAATCCCAGCAAGTGGGGGGGCTAAGACAGGAGAATCACTTGAACCCGGGAGGCAGAGACTGCACTGAGCCAAGATCATGTGACTGCACTCCAGCCTGGGTGATAGAGTGAGATTCTGTCTCAAAAAAGAAAAAGAAGATATCCACATTGAGACACATAATCAAACTGATGAAAGCCAAAGACAGAATCTTGAAAGCTGCAAGAAAGAAGTGACTTATCACATACAAAGATGCCCAATAACATCAACAGGTGATTTCTCATTAGAAATTATGAGTCAGGCTGGGAGCAGTGGCTCAGGCCTATAATCCTAGCACTCTGGGAGGCCAAGGCAGGCGAATGGCTTGTGTTCGAGACTAAGAGTTCAAGAACAGCCTGGGCAACATGGCAAAACCCCGTCTCTACAAAAAGTACAAAAATTAGCTGGGCATGGTGGTGTATGTCTGTAATCCCAGCTACTTGGGAGGACGAGGTAGAAGGATCACCAGAGCCCAGGAGGTTGAGCTGCAGTGAGCCATGGTTGCACCACTAGACTCCAGCCTGGGCAACAGAACAAGACCCTGTCTCAAAAAAAAAAAAAAAAAAAAAAAAAAAAAAGAAAAGAAAAAGAAAAGAAATCACAAAAGTCAGAAGGCAGTAGAATAACAAAGTGCTGAAAAAAGGATGGGTTCGGTGGTTCATGCCTGTAATCCCAGCACTTTGGGAGGACAAGGCCAGACGATTACTTGAGCCCAGGGGTTCAAGAACAGCCTGGGCAACAGAGCAAGACCCTGTCTCTGCAAATAATTTTGTTTAATTTAGTTGGGCATGGTGGCGTGCACCTATGGTCCCAGCTACCTGGGAGACCTCTAAGTCAGGAGGATTGCCTGAGCACAGGAGGTTGATGCTGCACTGACTCGTGATTGCACCGTCACTCCAGCCTGTGTGACACAGCAAAACCCTGTCTCAAAAGCAAAACAAAACAAAAAGCAAAGTGCTGAAAGAAAAACCGCCAAGCAAGAATTCTATATCTGACAAAACTGTCCTTGAAAAATGAGGGAGAATTATGACATTTCCCCATAAACAAAAGCCGAGGGGCTTTGTTACCACTAGACCTGCTCTGCAAGAAATGCTGGCTGGGCCTGTAATCTCAGCACTTTGGGAGGCTGAGGCAGGAGGATCACATGAGCCGAGCTGGAGACCAGTCTGGGCAACGTGCTGAAACCCCATCTCTACAAAAAAAAAAAAAAAAAATTAGCCGGACGTGGTGGTATGCACCTGTAGTCCCAGCTACTTGGGAGGCTGAAGTGGACTGCTAGAGCCTGTGAGGTTCAGGCTGCAGTGAGCCGCGATTGGACCACTGCACTCCAGCCTGGGCAACAAAGCAAGACTCTGTCAAAAAAGAAAAAAAATGCTAATGGGAGCCCTTCAGGTTGAAATGAAAGGACACAGTAACTTGAAGCCATATGAAGAAATAAAGATCTCTGATAAAGGTAACTATATGGGCAGATATAAAAGCCAGTATTACTATACATCGGTTTGTAACTTTTCATTTCCTACATGATTTAAAAGACAAATGCATACAATAATTATAAATCTACATTATTGGTCACACAATGTTTAAACATACAATGTGTGATGACAGCAGCATAAAGGAGGAAACAGTGCTGTACATGAGCCGTTTTGTGTGTTACTGAATTAATCTGGTAGTGATTCCAACTAGAGTGTTAGAATATTAAGTGTAATCCCCATGGTGTTCACAAGGAAATATCCAAAAAAACTACATGCACAGAAAATAAAAATTAAAAATATACACAAAAGGAAATGAGAAGGGAATAAAGAGAGCTGGAATAGCTATATGAATATCTGACAAAACAAACTTTAAGTCATAAACTGTTACCAAAAAGAAAGGACATCATATGGCCAATTCATCAAACTATTATAAAACATATGCAATAAACAAGAGCCCCAAACATGAAGCAAGTTCTGACAGAAGTGCAGAAAAAATATTTGGAGACTTTTTTGTCCCCACCAACTGTGGCCTACAGATATTTGGAGACTTTTAATGAGCCACGTTCAATAATGAACAGAACACCTAGACAGAAGATCGATAAGTAACAGAGGACTTGAACAAAATTATAAAGTAGACCTAAGACAGATATACAAGGCATTCCACTCAATAACAGCAGAATATACATTCTTCTCAAGTACAGATTCTCCAGGATAGGCCATATGTTAGCCCACTAAAAGCGTCTCAATAAATTTTGGAAGACTGAAGTCATATAAAACATTATCTCTGACTACATGGAATGAAGCTAGAAATCAGTAACAGAAGGATAACTGGAAAATTCACAAATATATGCAAATTAAGGAAGACATTCTTTAAAATGTCGGAAGACTCATATGTCCTGATTTCATAACTTACTACAAAGGTACAGTAATTAAAACAGTGTGGTACTGGCATAAGGATAAGCATATGGACATACGGAATAGAATTGAGAGTCCAGAAATAAACCTTTACATCTATGGCCAGCCAACTGATTTTCAACAAGGATATTATGTCCATTCAGTGGAGAAAGAAATATTTCATTGTATAGAGAATGAAATATTTTATACATTCTATACAATGAAATATTAGCCAGACCAGGCGGGGTGGCTCACATCTGTAATCTCAACACTTTGAGAGGCCAAGGCGGGCAGATCACTTGAGGTCAGGAGTCTGAGGCCAGCCTGGCCAACAGGATGAAACCCCGTCTCTACTAAAAATACAAGAATTAGCCAGGCATGGTGGCGGGTGCCTGTAATCCCAGCTACTCAGGAGGCTGAGGGGGGAGAATCACTTGAACCCAGGAGGCGGAGGTTGCAGTGAGCTGAGATCGTGCTGCTGCACTTCGGCTTGGGGAACAGAGCTTGCTCCATCTCCAAAAAAAAAAGAAATACAAATCAAAACCACAATGATTCAACCTGAGAAAGCTGACTGAAAAAAAAAGGCTTTTATTTCAGCCGGGCGCGGTGGCTCACGTCTGTAATCCCAGCACGTTGGGAGGCCGAGGTGGGTGGCTAACCCAGTGAAACCCCACCTCTACTAAAAATACAACAAAAAAATTAGCCGGGTGTGGTGGTGGGCCCCTGTAGTCCCAGCTACATGGGAGGCTGAGGCAGGAGAATGGCATGAACCTGGGAGGCGGAGTTTGCAGTGAGCCGAGATCGCACCACTGCACTGCAGCCTGGGTGACAGTGTGAGACTCTGTCTCAAGAAAAAAAAAAAAAAATTTTAGGCCAGGCGCGGTGGCTTACGCCTGTAATTCCAGCACTTTGGGAGGCTGAGGTGGGGAGATTATCTAAGGGTGGGACCCTCCAGCCTGGCCAACATGGAGAAATCCCATCTCTACTAAAAATACAAAATTAGCTGGGCATGGTGACACATCCCTGTAATCCCAGCTACTCAGGAGGCTGACGCAGGAGAACTGCTTGTACCTGGAAGGTGGAGGTTACAGTGAGCCGAGATTGTGCCACTGCACTCCACCCTGGGCGACAGAGCAAGACTCCATCTCAAAAAAAAAAAAAAAAAAAAAAAGTTTTAAAAACCACAATGACATACTACTCCACACCTACTAGGATGGAATAAGAATAATAAAAGCACACGTTGGCTAAGATCGGGAACCTGGTGAATTGCTGATAAGAATGGAAAATGGTGCAGCCACTATGGAAAACAGAATAGTAGTTCCTAAAAAAATTAAAAAGAATTACTATATAATCCAGCAATTCTACTTTTATACTATTCCTCCCTTATTCAGTTTTGCTTTGCAGAGTGTCAGTTACCCATGGACAATAGTGGTCTGAAAATATTAAATGGAAATTTCCAGATAAAAACAATTCGTAAGTTTTAAATTTCATACTATTCCAAGTAGCATGATGAAATATCACGCCAACCCATCTATTCCACCTGGGACATGAATCATCCCTTTGTCCAGTGTATCCACACTGTACACACTGCCAGTTAGTAGCAGATATTGCAGTGTTTGTGTTCAAGTAATCCTTATTTTATCTAATAATGGCCCCAAAGTGCAAAAGTGATGATGCTGGCATATTGTTCTAAGTGTTCTATTTTATTATTATTGCTCTCAATCTCTTATTGTGCCTAATTTACAAATTAAACTTCATCATAAGTATGTATATATAGGAAATAATATAGTATATATGGTTTGGTACCATCTGTCGTTGCAGGTATCCACTGGGGGTCTTGGAATATATTCCCTGTGGATAAGGCAAGGACTACTGCATATGGATACCATGGAATATCATTCAGCCAAAAAAGGAATGAAGGTCTAACACATGCTACAACATGATTGAACCTTGAAATTAATATGCTAAGTGAAATAAGCAAGACACAAAATATTCCACTTACATGAGGTACCTAGAGTCAAATTCAGAGACAGAAAGTAGATTAGAGGTTACCGGGTGCTAAGAGGAGAGGAAAATAGGGAGTTATTGCTTAGTGGGTACAGAATTTCTGTTAGGGGTAGTAAAATATTTGGAAATAGTGGTGATGACGGTCACATAACATTGTAACTGTAATTAATGCCACTGTATTGTACACTTAAATTGAAAATTTTGTTACATATATTTTACCACTAATAATTTTTTTTTTTTTTAAGATAGAATCTTGCTCTGTCAACTGGGCTGGAGGCAGTGGCACGATCTTGGCTCACTGCAGCCTCCATCTCCCAGATTCAAGTGATTCTCCCGCCTCAGCCTCAAGTAGTGGGGATTACAGGCACCCACCACCATGCCCGGCTAATTTTTGTATTTTTAGTAGAGATGGAGTTACTCCATGTTGCCCAGGCTGGAATAATTTTTTTTTTTAATTGGCATTGTAGCCTGGGCTCAAGCCTGTACTGTCAGCACTTTGGGAGGCCAAAGAGCAGCCTGAGCAATATGGCGAAACCACAATCTCTAGAAAAAAAATACCAAAATTAGTTGGGCATGGTGGCGTGCACCTGTGGTCCCAGCTACTTGGGAGGCTGAGGCAGGAGGACTGCTTGAGCCCAGGAGGTTGAGGCTGCAGTGAGCTGTGTCTGCACCTCTGCACTCCCTTTGAGGCCCCTGATGATCCCTGTGAGACTAACAGAGTAGAGAACAGATTTCTGAAGGCAGCACTATGAACTGCTGTCCCCTATTACCTGACACATAGCTTTTCATGACTGAGCCTGGGCTGTCCCGGACGCTAGCCTCTCCTTCAAGCACAGCTGACAGTGAAGCTGGGAGGAGAGCCATGCTGAGCTTCTTTAGTCACCATGGTGACAAGAAACTATCACAAATATTTGCTTATGACTTCACTGGGGAAGCAGACAAGGGAGGTTAGATTGGAAGGAGGAACATCTGCAAAAGCACATCTGGAGTCTCAGGGATCCCTTACTTGCTGTGGATGAATTTTTTAAAATCCACAATACAAATAAACCTTTTCTAGCATCTGGCTGTCCTAGACTATCTTTGGGTTTCTTAGTCGAGGAACTCTCTCAAAGTGAATAGGTCTCTCAAGTCACACCTTTCATTTCTAGGGAATGTCTAAAGTTGCCATGCACTTTCTAAGCTTTTAAAACCAAAGAGCTGCCGGGCGCGGTGGCTCACGCTTGTAATCCCAGCACTTTGGGAGGCCGAGGCGGGTGGATCACGAGGTCAGGAGATCGAGACCACGGTGAAACCCCGTCTCTACTAAAAATACAAAAACAGCCAGGCGTGGTGGCGGGCGCCTGTAGTCCCAGCTACTCGGAGAGGCTGAGGCAGGAGAATGGCGTGAACCCGGGAGGCGGAGCTTGCAGTGAGCCGAGACTGCGCCACTGCACTCCAGCCTGGGCGACAGAGCGAGACTCCGTCTCAAAAAAAAAAAAAAAAAACAACAACAACAACAAAAAAAACCAAAGAGCTAGCAATGATAATACAAAATAGGTAGGGGCCTTAAAATGGCTGAATCATGTCTGCTCCTAATTCATATTATGAAGTCCTAAACCCCAATACCTCAAAATGCGTCTATATTTGAAGATAGAGTCCTTCAAGAGGTAATTAAGGTAAATAAGGTTACTGAGGTAGGCCCTAATCCAGTAACTGGTATCCTTAAAACAAGAGAGGGAGAACAGCATGGGAACATGAAGACACCTATATAGAAGCCAACAACAAACGGCTGAGAATAAAACAACCCTTCTGACAACTTTTTTTTTTTTTTGAGACAGGGTCTCGCTCTGTCACCCAGGCTGGAATGCAGGGGCACAATCTCAGCTCCTGCAACCTCTGTCTCCGGGGTTCAAGCGATCCTCCTGCCTCAGCTTCCTGAGTAGTTGGGATTACAGGTACGGGCCAGCATGCCTGGCTAATTTTTTGCATTTTTAGTAGAAACAGGGTCTCACCATGTTGAGGCTGGTCTCAAACTCCGTTATCCACCCGCCTTGGCTTCCCAAAGTGCTGGGATTACAGGCATGAGCCACTGCACCTGACCTCTTCTGACAACTTGATCTCAGACTTCTAGCCTCCAGAACTGTGAGAAAATACATTTCTGTTGTTTAAACCACCCAGTCTGTGGTTCTTTGTTATGGTGGCCCTTGCAAACTAATATAGGCCCTAATTATCTAATCTAAAGAAGGCACCGACTCCTGCCAGTGTCTGATATCAAATTCAAGTTAATTAAGCCTTGTCTTTAGATCTGGGCAAAGTCAACAATCAAAGTAAACTGCTTTCGTGAGACACAAGGACACGCCTGTAACAAGAAAGGTTAAGATTCACTTAATAGGCCGGGCACGGTGGCTCATGCCTGTAACCCCAACACTTTGGGAGGCTGAGGCGGGTGGATCATCTGAGGTCAGGAGTTCAAGACCAGCCTGGCCAACATGGTGAAACCCTGTCTCTACAAAAATATAAAAATCAGCCAGGCATGATGGTGGGTGCCTGTAACCCCAGCCACTTGGGAGGCTGAGACAGAAGAATTGCTTGAACATGGGACGCGGAGGTTGCAGTGAGCCAAGATCACGCCACTGCACTCCAGCCTGGGTGACAGTGTGAGACGCTGTCTCAAAAAAAAAAAAAAAAAAAAAAGGATTCACTTAAAAAAAAAAAGCCCTAATGGATAAATGAAAAAACTGAGGCTCACTCAGGTCACACATTAGTGAGTAGCAAGATTGCCATAGTGCTCCATTTAATCACTGGTATGTTTAACATTTTGAGATTCATAAACACTTTAAACTCAGGCCGATTGACTGTTGAGCCTCCCCTCCACCATCATACCAGATTTTTATAGGAACTCACCTTCATAGTACAGGTTTTCCTTTTATTAATACAATGAGTTCTCACCCTAGACCACAGATCCAACCAATCACAAACCTGACGTACATGTATGGACTAACACCTACAACATCAGGATTAATTTCCCCAAAGCAGGTAAAGCCAGCCATGATGCTGGGATGTGATGAGTGAGAAGACAACACACAATATACAAGTGATAGATGCAGCAATAAATCCAAAGATTTCACAGATGTTCTTCCACATCTTACCTGGCCCAGTTTCTTACCAAAGATGCCATAAGAAAACATCAAAGATGGCTTAAATTTTGCTGTCTTCTTACTGGTCTACCTATTAGTTATTTACTGTAAATTAATACAAAGTTGATGGCAAAATTTGGGTATTGTTGTAACTTTGCCAGCTAAAAACACACTGTAGGAACAGTTCTAGGAATCTCACCTCCTGTGATTCCTTATACTGAGAACCAGACACTTGTGAGTGCATTTTTTTCATTCATTTTCCCTTAGCTACTGCCCCATTTCTCAGTTCTCATGAATAGCCGAACTATTTTTTCTGTTTCCATTACGAACTGCTTAAACACTGAAAGTTTGATATAGTACAATAAATATCTATAAATTATCCACTAAGATTCAATGATTTTTAACAACATCATATTAGTTTTATTCTATCAGATGTATATATAATATAGCTATATTTTTAACTATACATTTGAAAGTTGTAAATGTTATCACTTGGCAGTTCACCCAATTACTTTAGTATGTATCCCATAATAAGGACCTTCTTTTTTTTTTTTTCTCTCCCGAGACAGAGTCTCGCTCTGTTGCCCAGGCTGGAGTGCAGTGGCACCATCTCAGCTCACTGCAACCTCTGCCTCCCGGGTTCAAGCAATTCTCCTGCCTCAGCCTCCCAAATAGCTGAGATTACAGGTTCACACCACCACACCCAGCTAATTTTTGTATTTTTTAGTAGAGGTGTGGTTTCACTGTGTTGGCCAGGCTTGTCTCAAACTCCCGACCTTGTGATCCGCCTGCCTCGGCCTCCCAAAGTGCTGGGATTACAGGCGTGAGCCAGGCCCAGGACCTTCTTCTTATATAATGACAACAGCATTTTCAAACCTAAGAAATTAACAAAATACCCAATATCTAGTCCATATTCAAATTTCTTAATTATGTCAAAATACCCTTTATATCTGGGTTTTTCTCCCCGAATCCAGTAAAGGTTCACACATTGTATTTGTTATTTTAACATTTTATCATGGAAAATTTCAAATATATACAAAAGTAGACAAAACAGTAAATAAAATGAATCTCATACACTAACCATCCAGATTAAATGATCAACTAGCAGCCATTCATCTATGCTTCTGCCTCTCCCAGATCCTTGAAGCAAATTCCTGACCTATCACTTCATCCACATTTCAGTATGTATCTGCAAACAACAGAGCCATTTTAAAAACTACAATATCATTATCCAACATCTCATCACTTTTAATCTACAATGCCCGTCCTCCTCTCCCCCAACCCTTTTATTTGCTCTCTGGAGAGACTAGGTCAGTTTTCTTATAGAATGCCTCACATTCTAGTTTTGTGTTATTAAACTCATACCCTTATCCCTTGTATTTCCTGTAAAATGGAAGTTAAGTCTAGGGGCTAGAATAGATTCAGGTTAAAAATAACTTTTGGTCTTGCTGGGTTATAGATGGAGAAAAAAACATATATATATATATATATAGTAATTGTTGGCCAAGAATATATATAGGTGATGCTGTGTGCTTCAGACTGTTTCCTACTACACAGCCTTTGCACTTCCTGTTCTCTTTTTGCCTTCAACGCTTTTCCTCAGCTCTTGGAATTGCTGGGTCCTTCCCCGTTACCCTAACCCAAAGTAAGTTACCCTATTTTTGTCAGAACACCTGTTTTCTTTCTTTCATTATACTAATTCCAATCCATCCGCTCTCTGTAGGATGTTAAGTTCCACAAGGGCAGAGTTGTATCCCCGGCATCTACAACAAATATTTGTTGACTGAATCACCACTCAAATATTTATTATATACTCATTGAGCATATACGTTGTTCCAGACACAAGGCCTAGCTACAACAGCTATTTAACAAATGGTTGCCAGATAGGTAAGTAAAGGAGTATATAGCAAAGAAACCTTCCTTGTGACTGGAGTGAAGCAGACCCTCCAAAGGCAGATTACAGAAGAATTTCTTACTAAAAACCCAGAAACCATAATTTCCTCCAGAATTCATGTGAAAATTAAACTAAAACCATCCATTATAAAAACTACAGGACACAAGACACAAATACCTCAGAAAAAGTTTAGACTGTTAAATCCAGTGACCCACTCAGTAGTCACTGCATTTAGCTTTCTAATTTGTCACTGATGATCACCTTTGCCTTCCTGAAACTCTATTCATGATTCTAGTAACACCATCCTCTCCCAATTTTTCTCTTAGCCTTCCAACCACTCTTCAAGTTTCTTACTGTGGTCGTTTTCCAAAGCCAACCTCTCAATGTCAGTGTGTACCAAAATCCTACCTTTGGTCCTCTTCTCAGCAGGAGGAGCCCCCACTCCAAGCCCATGACATGATCTCCCTTAGCTTCCACCTCCACTTTTTTTTTTTTTTTTTTTTTTTTTTGAGATGGAGTTTTGCTCTTGTTGCCCAGGCTGGAGTGCAATGGTGCGATCTCGGCTCACCACAACCTCCGTCTCCCAGGTTCAAGTGATTCTCCTGCCTCACTCTCCCAAGTAGCTGGGATTACAGGCATGTGCTACCACGCCCGGCTAATTTTGTATTTTTAGTAGAGATGGGGTTTCTCCATGTTGGTCAGGCTGGTCTCGACTCCTGACCTCAGGTGATCCACCTGCCTTGGCCTCCCAAAGTGCTGGGTTGACAGTCATGAGCCACCGCGCCTGGCCAGCTTCCACCTCTACTTTTAAACCAAGTTTGAAATCCCTATTGTCAAAACATCTTGCCTACCGGCTATCTTCACCCAACTTTCTCTTTAAACCAGTTTCTGCTATCTTCTCTATTTTTTTTTTTTTTTTCGGACAGAGTTTCACTCTTGTCATCCAGGCTGGAGTGCAGTGGCACGATCTCGGCTCATCGCAACCTCTGCCTCCCGGGTTGATGCGATTCTCTTGCCTCAGCCTCCCAAGTAGCTGGGATTACAGTCGCCCACCACCATGCCCGGCTAATTTTTGTATTTTTAGTAGAGATGGGGTTTCACCACGTTGGCCAGGCTGGTCTCGAACTCCTGACCTCAAGTGATCTGCCCGCCTCAGCCTCCCAATGTGCTGGGACTACAGGCGTGAGCCACTGTGCCCGGCCTATCTTCCCTATTTCGGAGTTAATGCCATCACCATTCACCTGGTCTTGGAGTCACCCATGAATATTCTCCTCCCCAATTCAGTAAACTGATTTTTATCTGTTACTCCAAATTGGCTCCTACTGACCACCTCCAATAAATTTTAGTTTACACCCTCATCACCTCTCACTTCTACATTATTAAATCTTTGAGAACAAGACTCTTTTACTTATCTTTGCGTCTATAGCAAAGTACACAGCATGCCCTCAAATGTTCCATCTAACATTTTAAACTTCAGTTTTCTAGAGAATCTGAAGTCGTTTACAATAAATTCAACGAAATAAAAATAAAACAAGAATCTGGACTAGGAATATACAAATTTATACAGAAATTGGGGGAAGTAGCCAGGTGCAGTGGTTCACACTTGTAATCCTAGCACTTTGAGAGGCCAAGGTGGGAGGATCACTTGAGCCCAGGAGTTAGAGACCAGCCTGGGTAACCCAGCAAGACCGTCTCTGCAAAAAATTTCAAAAATTAGCCAGGCGTGGTGACACACACCTGTGGTCCCAGCTACTCGGGAGGCTGAGGTCGGAGGATTGCTTGAACCTGGGAGCTTGAGACTACAGTGAGCCGTGCTGGTACCACAGTGCTCCAGCTTGGGTGACAGAGCGAGACCCTTTCTCACAACAAAAAAAAGTGGGGGAAGATGAATGCAGTAAGCAGAACCCAAAGAACCACTTAATTATTAAAACAGAGTGGCATTTTGGCATGTCAGCTACCCGGCATCCAAAATAAAGTAAAATGAGCACTTACATAATTTTCATTGTCCTTGAAGAGAACACTCAAGTGTATTTGGAAAGCAAAGTAATTATTTTTTAATTTTGTTTCATTTTCGTTTTCTCCTCTACTACTCATTCAAGAAGGAAAGCAACGTATTTCTGAAACTTGGCTTCAAGAATGAGTAATACCTAAGGCTTTAGGGTCTGCCCTTTAGGCTTTGATTTGAAAACCAGAAAGGCTGGCAGTAACAGTGTATGATGGTCTCTTCTAACCGTATCTTCACTCCAAATGTAATGAACTGGGGAGGAATAAATGCCTAGAGAATCTCATTCTGCTTATTCCATATAACTTCCCACTTTATCAAACAGAATCCATAGGCTGAATCAGAATAGATTTAGATTATTAGTCTGATCTCTTCTCTGATACTCTGAATCATTGTTCTATTTCCCTGACCTATAACCTATGTCTGAGTACTACCAGTGATAATATATTATTACAAAAGCAACCCATTTCATTTCACACAGCTGTAATTACTAAGGTCTCCATCATTGTGAATGAGACCTACATATGACTAACTTACATGAGTCCCATTTGTTAGATTTGCTAGATCTGATTTTCAAGAGAAGCTAGAGGCAGGTCTCACATCTGTAATCCCAGCACTTTGGGAGGCCGAGGCGGGCAGATCACCTCAGGTCAGGAGTTTGAGACCAGTCTGGTCAACATGGTGAAACCGTGTCTCCACTAAAAATACAAAAAAAAATTAGCCATGTGTGGTGGCAGGCACTTGTAATCCCAGCTACTTGGGAGGTTAAGGCAGGAGAATCACTTGAACCCAAGAGGTTTCAGTGAGCCAAGATCACGCCCTTGCACTCCAGCCTGGGCAATAAGAGTGAAACTCCATCTCAAAAAAAAAAAAAAAAAAAAAAAAAAGAAGCTAGAAATGTGGATTTTATATATAGCCAACTATTTAATGTTTAATTTTTGAAAAACATTAGTCCCTGTAAGACACATCTGCTGCAAGCCAAGTGTGGCGTACAGACTACTAGTTTGGAGCCTCTGGTTACATTCTGTTAATACAAATTAAAGAGCATGTTAGAGGTTTTTAAGTGATCCTATCTCTTTGTGCAGACTTTTAAGTGTCCTGTTGGCAAAGAAGTCCTATTATTTTTATTTCCTTTCGTAACAGGTTTATTGAGATGTAATTCATATAACATACAATTCATACTTTTTAGTATATTTAGTATGATTTTTGGTATATTTAGAGCCGGGCAACCATCAGCACAATTTTAGAACATCTTCATCATCCTAAAAAAAACCCCGTAACTCTATGGCCGGGCATGGCAGCTAACGCCTGTAATTCCAGCACTTCGGGAGGCTGAGGCGGTTAGATCACTTGAGCCCAGGAGGTCAAGACCAGTCTGGGCAACATAATTAGACCCTGCCTCTAAAAAAAAAAAATGGCCAAGCATGGTGGCTCACGCCTGTGATTCTAGCAATTTGGGAGGCTGAAGTGGGTGGATCACTTTAGGTCAGGAGTTTGAGACCAGCCTGGCCAACATGCCAAAACCCCGTCTCTACTAAAAATAAATTGGCCAGGTGCGGTGGCTCACGCATGTAATCCCAGCACTTTGGGAGGCCAAGGGGGACAGATCACCTGAGGTCGGGAGTTCAAGACCAGCCTGACCAACATGGAGAAACCCCATCTCTACTAAAAATACAAAATTAGCCAGGCGTGGTGGCACATGCCTATAATCCCAGCTACTTGGGAGGCTGAAGCAGAAGAATCACTTGAACCCGCAAGGCGGAGGTTGCAGTGAGCTGAGATTGTGCCACTGCACTCCAGCCTGGGTAACAAGAGTGAAACTCTGTCTGTAAATAAATAAAATAAATAAATAAGCCAGGAGTGGTAGCACGTGCCTGTAGTCCCAGCTACTCAGGAGGCTGAGGCAGGAGAATCACTTGAATCTGGAAAGCAGTGGTTGTGGTGAGCTGAGATTGTGCCACTGCACTCCAGCCTGGGCAACAGAGCAAGACTCCGTCTCGAAGGAAAAAAAAAAAAAAAAATTAAATTAAATTAAAAAAAAAAAAAGAAACCCCATTACTCTTTAGCTGTCGCCCCCAATGCTCACCCACCTAAGCTGTAAACAATCACTAAGGTACTTTCTATTTCTTACAGATTTGCCTGCTCTGGACATTTCATTTAAATAGAACCACACAACATGCAGTCTTTGGCTTCTTTCACTTAGCGTAATGATTTTGAGGTTCATCCATGTTTTAACATATATCAGTACATTCTTTTTATAGCACTTTTTTTTTTTTGAGACAGACTCTTGCTCTGTTGCTCAGGCTTGAGTGCAGTGGCATGGTCTCAGCTCACTGCAGCCTTTGCCTCCCGGGTTCTGGCAATTCTCCTGCCTCAGCCTCCCAGGTAGCTGAGATTACAGGCGCGCACCACATCTGGCTAATTTTTGTATTTTGAGTGGAGACGGGGTTTTGTTATGTTGCCCAGGCTGGTCTTGAACTCCTGGGCTCAAGTGATCTTCCTGCCTCAGCCTCTTAAAGTGCTAAGATCATAGGCTAAGTCATGCAGGTTTAGTGGTAACAACCCCCCAAGCTTTTGTTTATCTGGAAATATCCTAATTTTTCCCTCATTTTAGAAGGGCAGTTTTGTTAGATATAGCTTTTTTTTTTTTTTTTTTTTGAGATGAAGTGTTGTACTGTCACCAAGGCTGGAGCGCAATGGTGCAATCTCGGCTCACTGCAACCTCTGCCTCCCGGGTTCAAGCAATTCTCCCATCTCGGTCTCCCCAGTAGCTGGGACTACAGGGGCCCACCACCCATTTTTTAAATATAAAAAAAAAAAAAAATTGGGGGCCGGGCGCGGTGGCTCACGCTTGTAATCCCAGCACTTTGGGAGGCCGAGGCGGGCGGATCACGAGGTCAGGAGATCGAGACCACGGTGAAACCCCGTCTCTACTAAAAATACAAAAAAAAATTAGCCGGGCGTGGTGGCGGGCGCCTGTCGTCCCAGCTACTCGGAGAGGCTGAGGCAGGAGAATGGCGTGAACCTGGGAGGCGGACCTTGCAGTGAGCAGAGATTGCGCCACTGCACTCCAGCCCGGGTGACAGAGCGAGACTCCGTCTCAAAAAAAAAAAAAAAAAAAAAAAAAAATTGTATTTTTATTAGAGACGAGGTTTCACCATGTTGGCCAGGCTGGTCTCGAACTCCGGACCTCAGGTGATCCACCCACTTCAGCCTCCCAAAGTGCTGGGATTACAGGCATGAGCCACCACGCCCAGCCTCAAGCAATTCTCTTCCTTCAGCCTCCGCAGTAGCTGGGATTACAGGTGCCCGCCGCTGCACCTGGCTAATTTTTGTATTTTTAGTAGAGACGGGGTTTCACCATATTGGCCGGGCTGGTCTCGAACTCCTGACCTCAAGTGATCCGCCTGCCTTGGCCTCCAAAGTGCTGGTATTACAGGGGTGAGCCACCATGCCCATGCCGCCTGGCCAGATGTAGAATTCTTGCTTGACGGTTTTTCTTTCAGCACTTTGCTTTTTTGTTATGTTTTGCTTTTGAGACAGGTTTTTGCTCTGTCATACAGGCTGGAATGTAGTAGTGCAATCAACTCCCTGCAGCCTCGACCTTGTGAGGCAATCTTCCTATCTCAGCCTCCCACATAGCTGGGACCACAGGCCCATGCCATCATGTCCAAGTAATTTTTTTTTTTTTTTTTTTTTAAGAGACTAGGTCTTGTGATGTTGCCCAGGCTGGTTTTGAATTCCTTGGCTCAAGTGATCCTCTGGCCTTGGCCTCTCAAAGTGCTGGATTACAGGTATGAACCACTATACCTGGCCTCTTTCAGCACATTGTTATCCTACTGCTTTCCAACCTCCACAATTTTTTTTAAGGCAAGGTCTTGCTCTGTCACCCAGGCTGGAGTGCAGTGGTGCAATCATGGCTCACTGCTGCCCCAACCTCCCAGACTCAAGCAATCCTCTTACCTCAGCCTCCCAAGTAGCTGGGACTACAGGTGTGTACCACCACACCCGGCTAATTTTCATGTTTTTTTGTAGAGATGAGGTTTCAACATGTTTTCCAGGCTAGTCTCAAATTCCTGGGCTCGAGTGATCTGCCTGCCTCAGCCTCCCTGAGTGCTGGGATTACAGGTGTGAGACCCCAGGCCCAGCCATGCAACCACTTAAAAAAATACTTTGGGGCCAGGCACCGTGGTTCACATATGTAATCCCAACACTTTTGGAGGCTGAGGCAGGTGGATCACCGGAGCCCAGAGTTTGAGACCAGCCTGGGCAACAGAGTGGGACCCCATATATATATATATTTTTTTTTTCTTTTTTCTTTGAGACAGAGTCTCACTCTGTCGCCCAGGCTGGAGTGCAGTGGTGCCATCTCGGCTCACTGCAAGCTCCGCCTCCCGGGTTCACACCATTCTCCTGCCTCAGCCTCCCGAGTAGCTGGGACGACAGGCGCCTGCCACCACGCCCGGCTAATTTTTTGTATTTTTAGTAGAGACGGGGTTTCACCTTGTTAGCCAGGATGGTCTCGATCTCCTGACCTTGTGATCTGCCCGCCTCGGCCTCCCAAAGTGCTGGGATTACAGGCTTGCGCCACCGTACCGGGCCGGGACCCCATATTTTTAAAATAAAATGGCTGCACTGACTGGACACAGTGGCTCACGCTTGTATTACCACTTTGGGAGGTTGAGGCAGGCAGATCACTTGAGTCCAGGAGTTTGAGACCAGTCTGGGCAACATGGCAAAACCCCATCTCTATAAAAAATACAAAAAGCCAGGCATAGGGGCATGTGCCTATAGTCCCAGCTACCTGGGAGGTGGGAGGATTGCCTGAGCCCTTGCGGTTGAGGCTGTAGTGAGCTGTGATCACACCACAGCACTCTAGCCTGGGCAACAGAGTGAGATACTGTCTCAGACAAAACAAAATAAAACACTTTAATGCGTTAAAAGACACCATTGGCCCAGGCGTGGTGGCTCATGCCTGTAATCCCCGCACTTTGGGGAGCCGAGGCGGTCAGATCACCTGAAGTCAGGAGTTCAAGACCAGCCTAGACAACATGGTGAAACCCTGTCTCTACTAAAAATACAAATATTAGCTGGGTATGGTGGTGCATACTTGTAATCCCAGCTACTTGGGAGGCTGAGGCAGGAGAATTGCTTCCACCTGGAAAGCGGAGGTTGCAGTGAGCCCAGATTATGCCACTGCACTACAGCCTGGGCAACAGAGCAAGACTCTGTCTAAAAATAAATAAATAAATAAAAATAAATAAATATAAAAAATAAAAAGTAAATAAAAGACACCATCAAGAAAGTGAAAATATCTCCTCATTTGTATAGTATCCCTGCCTGTCACACAGGAGACCAGGTTGGATTCCATGACAGGGAGACAGAAAATTAGAAGAAAAAAATGTGGGGTGCAGTGGTCAAGCAATCTGCTTGACTTGTCCTCCCAAAGTGTTGGAATTACAGGTGTGGGCCACTGCACCTGGCCGAAAGTTTTAAATCTTAAGTGTATATATACACACACACACACACACACACACAACTCCTTTGATGTATATATATATACACACACACACATATATATGTATATATGTGTGTGTGTGCATATAGACTTAAGATTTAAACATATATATACATACATATATATGTGTATGTATGTTTGTGGTTGTGTGTGTTTGCAGTGTCTTTTTAAATTTTTAAATCTTTTTTTACTTTAAAAAATAAAAGTAGAGACAGGGTCTCACTTTGTTGCCCAGGTTGGTCTTGAACTCCTGGGCTCAAGTGATCTTCCTGCCTTGGCCTCCCAAAGTGTTGGGATTACAGGCGTGAGCCACCGTGCCCAGCCTTCGGCGTCTTATCTAACAAATCATTGCCTACTCCAAAGCCATGAAGATGTACCCCTAAGTTTTTTTTTTTCTTTTTGAGTCGAAGTTTCGCTCTTGTCACCCAGCGGGAGTGCAATGGCGCAATCTCGGCTCACTGCAACCTCCACCTCCTGGGTTCCAGTGATTCTCCTGCCTTGGCCTCCCGAGTAGCTGGGATTACAGACGCCCGCCACCAGGCCTGGCTAATTTCTGTATTTTTAGTAGAGATGGGGTTTCACCATGTTGGCCAGGCTGGTCTCGAATTGCTGACCTCAGGTGATCCATCCGCCTTGGCCTCCCAAAGTGCTGGGATTACGGGTGTGAACCACTGTGCACGGCCCCCTATTTTTTCTTATAGTAATTTTATGGTTTTAGTTCTTACATTTAGGTCTTTGATCCAGTGAGTTAATTTTTTGTGTATGATGTGAGGCAGGCGTCCAAATTAATTCTTCTGTGTATATTTTATCTATTCTTTTCAGGCATTATATATAGCAATTAGCACATTAAGATAATAAAAATAAGTCAGTGATCCACATGAGCCCTTTCTTAATGAACTTCTGAGATGCCTGTGACTTTTTTTTTTTCTTTGAGACAGAGTCTTGCTCTGTCGCCCAGGCTGGAGTGCAGTGGTGCAATCTTGGGGTTCAAGTGATTCACCCACCTCAGCCTCCTGAGCAGCTGGGACTACAGGCATGCACCACCATGCCCGGCTAATTTTTGTATTTTTAGTAGAGACGGGGTTTCACCATGTTGGCCAGGGCAGTCTCAAACTCTTGACCTCAAGTGATTTGCCCGCCTCGGCCTCCCAAAGTGCTGGGATTACAGGCATAAGCCCCTGTGTCTGGCCTGAGATGCCTTCAATGTTAATGACTTTTGTGATTAAACCGACTTATCAAACCAACTGACTTGCAGTATACAAGTTCCTTTTCTGGGTCAAGTTACTTATTTTCCATGACCTGCTGGGAGAGGACCTCTGTTAGGCACCAAGGCAGGCAAGGATCACAATGCTTTGCCAAGAAAGTCACATTTGTGTCCTCTCTACTAGCTGTGAAGTAGTCTTCTCAAGTTCAGTATAGAATGCTTTTCAAAATCACTGGCCATGGTAAAAAAAAAAAAAAAAAAATCTGTATCTACTAAATCCAGACTAAAAACCAAGATATTATATTTGAAATATGTTTCAAATACCCCAAAGTCAATCTCTAATATCTGTAGAGGGAGGCATTCTCAGGCAAAATTCATATTTGATTGATAATTGATTTAGTAAGGATTTGATTATTAGCTTAGACTCACATAGAATTCTCATTTTAGAGGCAGGCAAACTGAGGCATAACTTGCAGAAGAACCAGCTAATAAGTGGGAGAGATTAAACCAGGTATTTCCATGAGAGCCAATGTTTACAGCACTACATATTCCTCATTTGACAGCATACCAACCACAAGAGGACTCCTTTGTTGTTTCCTGGAAGGAGTGTGCTCCCAGGAGTGTCAATGCTGCTTTTCAATTCCACCACACGTTTGATTCAATCTCTCAACTGAGGCATGATCCAGTTCTTGCTGTGAACAAGGAATATAAGCCTGGGAAACGTAGTGAGACCTCGTCTCTACTAAAAATAAAAATAAAAAATATTGGCTGCGCACGGTGGTGCACACTTGTAGTCCCAGCTACTTGGGAAGCTAAGGCAGGATGATCACTTGAGCCCAGGAGATCAAGGCTGCAGTGAGCTATGATGGCGCTACTGCACTCCAGCCTGGGTGACAGAGTGAGACCCTATCTCCAAATAAAAACAAAACAAAAACAACGACAACAAAAAAAAATACAAATATCAAATGATACAAATACTAATATGCAGAGAAACAAAATTATAGGGACTGGCAAGTAGTTAGGTAGTCATTTGAAGGCTGTCACCTCAAAAGAAAAACAAAAACAAGCGCATTTGAATCAAACAGATTGCTTGAGCCCAGGAATTCAAGACCAGCCTGGGCAACATGGTGAAACCCCATCTCTACTAAAAAAAAGACAAAAATTAGCCAGGCGTGGTGGTACATGCCTCCCAGCTACTAGGGAGACTGAGGTGGGAAGATGGCTTGAGCCTGGAAGGTAGGTAGAGGTTGCAGTAAGCTGACATCTCACACTGCACTCCAGCCTGGGCAACAGAGCTAGAGCCAAGGAAGGACTGGAAAACATCATTCTCAGTAAACTATCGCAAGGACAAAAAACCAAACACTGCATGTTCTCACTCATAGGTGGGAATTGAACAATGAGAACTCGTGGACACAGGAAGGGGAACATCACACTCCAGGGACTGTTGTGGGGTGGGGGGAGGGGGGAGGGACAGCATTAGGAGATATACCTAATGCTAAATGACGAGTTAATGGGTGCAGCAAAACAACATGGCACATGGATACATATGTAACAAACCTGCACATTGTGCACATGTACCCTAAAACCTAAAGTATAATAATAAAAAAATAAAAATAAAAAAAAAAAGAAAAGAGGAAGGAAGGAAGGGAGGGAGGGAGAGAGGGAGGGAAATATCTAGTATTGACAGAAGGTAGCTGTGCTGGATGGACCACCAACAGGCACATTGGAAGTGGTGTGGTACTGGTGAAAAGAGCTACAAAGACAGATCTAATTCTTAGTCTTGCTACTTAATAATTGTGCAACTGGGGTATCATTTATCTGTATCTTAATGTTCATACCCTTACCCAGACTATCTCAGAGTCACAGTGAAGATTGAATGAGAATATATAGCCAAGTACTTTGTAAACAGTAAAATGCTATGCTGGTAAAGTAGGGTTAGATTTGAAGATGGCTTTTCAAAATTAATGAATTTCTCTCAGAGCTTCACGACCAGGAAATGTTGCAAAGAGAAAACAGTTTGAAACAGATCTGGCAGTATGATGCTCTCAGGGTGTTATGTGCAAGCCTGTCAGAATTGCCAGTCACCACAACAATGGCAGAGGCTCCTCTTCTACTGGACAATTGGGTCAGTCCACAATGGGACCATAATAAGGCTGCTCATATTCTGGTAGCATCTTCACTGAACTGGGCTGAGCAGTAATCACTCTAGGAAACAAAGCTAAATTTATAAACTAGGTGGTTTAGCTAAAGGCCACCGGGGGAAAACTATCTCCTGTACACATGACTATATATTCAAAGCTCAGGGTCTAAGGAAAAAAATATGTGTATGTATATATAGATATATAAAATACATATATAATATAAAAATATATATATTCCTAGTTCTTCTAGTTTGCCAATCCTAATTCTCTCTTAGGATTTACTAGTCCTTTGGCCCTTGAGTGTATATATAAATATGTAAACACAATGCTCAGATCTACGGAAGGGAGGTAAGAGGTGGAGGGGAGACACAGGAGAAGACTAGGATAACTATAGTCCAAACAGTTTCTCCAAAAGAAATTTTCCAGCGATCTCATCTGAAACAGAATCAGGTGGCTCTTATCTTTCTAGGAACACTTCACTGCCACTACCACTAGGTACCACAAGGGACTAAAACGAATTAAAGTAGGAAAATGAAAGAGCTCAATTTCCATTTAAGCCAGCACAAAAATATTCACTGAGTAGCTCCTAAGCACTTGCAGTGTCTGTGTGTATGTGTGCGTGTTGCAGATAACCAAATGGTTATCTCCAACCTCAAATAGGCACCGTGTAATGGTTTCTACCTTCAGGAAGCTTTACAACTTAGTTTAGACTCACAGCTCTAAGAATACAAAAGATAACGAATGTAACTGTACAATGAGTTCAGAGAGTGAGAGTGAGAACTCTCTTTACTGAGTGGGTAAGCTCTGAAGTGGTCTTTGAAGGCTAGATGGTTAATATTTCTGAAGGGTTTGGGGCACAAGACCAGTTTGGTTAAAGAGGCATAAAAACAAAGGTCCACACAGCAAAATGCCTCTGAGATAGAATAGCAAAACTGCTGGCTACCTGGCCTCTATTCTGCAGTACCCTCCACCCCCAACTCCAGTCTTCAGACAAAGAGGGTTCTGCATTGTCTGTCAGCTGAATTATAAAAATCCCTCTCATCAGCTCTTCGTTTTAGCTCTTAGCAACAATACAAGAAAGGGCCTTTCCAACAGCCCTTCTGACAAATTGGAAACAGGGATTTCTCTAACCTGTATGTATTCATCAAAAACGAGTTAGATTTAGGAGGCAATCTTCTAAAGCCTCATGTGAGAAAGGCCCAGGGTGAAATGGGAGAGAAAAGCCAGGCTGAAAGGCCACACAAAGAATCCTCTCCACTCCCGGAAGACATGCCATGAACAAACATCCAATGTTCACCCTCAAACTCTATCAACTCGATCCAACATGATGTAGTGAAAAGAGCACTGATTTGGAAGTCAGGTGACCTGAGTTCCAAGCCCAACTGTGTAACTGTGGGCAAAGTACCCACTATCTTAGTCTTGCTTCTGCCTCTCTAAAACGGGGGTATTTCTCATGGCACAAGTCTTCAGAAAGTAATAAATAAAATAAAATGGGCACAATAAACTTTACAGGGCCCTGTAGGATTAATGAGGTAATGTGAAAGTATCTAGGGCCTAAATGCTGAATCAATGGTGTTCCCTTTTTCTTCTCACCTCCTGCAGTGAAAGGCCTAAATTCCTTATAAGGGAAATTTTCAGGAAGTTAGGGTCAAAGAAAAAAAACCATTATTTTCTTGCTTTCTATTGAACAGTTGGTTTTTCCTTTTCCTTCCAACACTCAGTTCTTTCTCTTAATCTTTATCCTTCCATTCTGTCTTCATTCCCTTGAAAGCTACACTTAAGGAACCAATGACCAGGGGTTTAAAAAAGGGCCTATTTCCCCCTTTACTTCACCTCAAAGTGGGCAATTCCAATCATGACTCATTAGAAAATTGTAGCCTCTTGGGTGATTTAAATATTGATGACTGTTCAAATGCAGTGGCTCACACCTGTAATCCTAGCACTTTGGGAGGCTGAGGCGGGTGGATCACCTGAGGTCAGGGGTTCGAGAGCAGCCTGGCCAACATGGTGAAACCTCGTCTCTACTAAAAATACAAAAATTAGCCAGGTGTGGTGGTGGGCGCCTGTAATCCCAGCTACTTGGGAGGCTGAGGCAGAAGAATCACTTGAACCCAGGAGGCGGAGGTTGCAGTGAGCCAAGATCGCACCATTGCACTCCAGTCTGGGCAACAGGGCAAAAACACCATCTCAAAAAATAAACAAACAAATGCTGATGACTTCTGCAATCTATACCTAACCCTAGAGGGAACACGGGTTCCTTCCAATCACGTCTGTAAGTACCTCAAATGGGGAAAAAAAAAAAAAAAAGCATCTTCTTCTCCATAAACCTGTTCCTTATATATTTCTCTTAATTCATGGTCCACAAT
The DNA here is from genome assembly GCF_006542625.1 of Nomascus leucogenys. Lineage (NCBI taxonomy): Eukaryota > Metazoa > Chordata > Mammalia > Primates > Hylobatidae > Nomascus > Nomascus leucogenys. The sequence goes on along the minus strand of NC_044392.1, from coordinate 1,353,590 downwards.
TCCTTAACTGGAATTCTGAAATCAAAGGGGCTCTCAAGGCCAGGCACGATGGCTCATACCTATAATTCTAGCACTTTAGGAGGCCGAGGCAGGAGGATTGCTTGAGGCCAGGAGTTTGCAACCAGCCTAGGCAACTAAGCAAGACCTAAGCAAGACCCAATCGCTACAAAAAAAAAAAAAAAAAAAAAAAATTTAAAAGAAAAACAAGAAAGGTTTTTTTTTTGTTTTTTTTTTTTTTTTTTTTTTTAGTAAATATAGTCTCAAAACACATTTGGCAGCAAAATCTGAACCTCACATGAGATTATTTATAGTCTTTATATATATATATATAGTCTCAATTAATTTTAAACTGGATATTTTTGCTACAGAAATATTCACAATGTTTGACTACACAGGGTTCTACCCCAAACCTCACTGGAGGTGTTATACAAGTTATATCACCATAATGCCTTCCTAAAATTCAAAAAATTAGGATTCTGAAACATCTGGCATAAATAATTTCTTAAAAGGCATATACTCTCAATGGGGGGCAATATCACACCCAAAAGGGCAAAATAGGTTTGTCGATGAGGGAGAAAAAAAGTTAGATGTTAGAATGGTACGTAGCCCTCCAAAGCTCAACCTTACCCAACAAAATCTTACTATTACATGAGCAGGACTCACAGTGACTTCATGGAAGGCAGCCAAAATATATGCAGGATCTATGCTACAAAATTATGGTGACCAGATGGCCGTGACTGGGGAACTTTCTCTTGATTGATCACTGGATATCAATATGGCAAGAGATGGCCTGTGCAGGTCTGTTGGCTGCCTCATAAATGTTATTTATGTTTTATCCTCAGTGGATTGTGTGACTTGGGCTTTGGTCATTATCAAGCAAAAGTCTAAAAACTCACTAAATAATTTTTAATTGTTTCAAATTGTTTTACTTTTGTTGGATAAATTCTAGTTTTGAATGATTTTTAAAGTTTCGATTACATTGTTTTTATACAAACTGCCAAACTGGATTGTAATTTGATACAATTTATGTAAGCAAGTAAACTGCATTACAAGTTACATAGCAAATACAGCCACAAAAATTAAGTTAAGGCCAGGTGAGGTGACTCAGGCCTGTAATCCTAGCACTTTGGGAGGCCAGGGCGGGTGGATTGCCTGAGCTCAGGAGTTCCAGACCAGCCTGGGCAACACGGTGAAACACCATCTCCACTAAAACACAAAAAATTAGCTGGGCGTGGTGGCATGCGCCTGTAGTCCTGGCTACTCAGGAGGCTGAGGCAGGAGAATTGTTTGAACCTGGGAGGTGGAGGTTGCAGTGAGCTGAGATTGCGCCACTGTACTGCAGCCTGGGTGACAGAGTGAAACTCCGTCTCAAAAATAAATAAATAAGTAAGTTAAACGCAAACAGCTTTTAAAAAAAGACGAGGCTGGCCGAACACGTTGGCTCACACCTGTGATCCTAGCACTTTGGGAGGCCAAGGCGGGAGGATTGCCTGAGCTGAGGAGTTTGAGACCAGCCTGGGCAACATGGTGAAACCCTGTTTCTACTAAAATACAAATAATTAGCCAGGCGTGGTGGCGGGGGCCTGTAATCCCAGCTACTCAGGAGGCTGAGGCAGGAGAACTGTATGAACCCAGGAGGCAGAGGCTGAAGTAAGCCGAGATCGCGCCACTGCACTCTAGCCTGGGCAACAGAGCGAGAGACTGTCGGGGGAAAAAAAAAAAAAGATGAGGCCTCACTATGTTGCCCAGGCTGGTCTTGAACTCCTGGCCTCAAGCAATCCTCCCACCTTGGCCTCCCAAAGTGCTGGGATTATAGGCGTGAGCCATCTTGTCCAGCCCAAATAGATTTTTTTCTTTTTAAAGACAGGTCTCCCGCCAGGCGCGGTGGCTCAAGCCTGTGATCCCAGCACTTTGGGAGGCCGAGGCGGGCGGATCACGAGGTCAGGAGATCGAGACTATCCTGGCTAACACGGTGAAACCCCATCTCTACTAAAAAATACAAAAAAATTAGCCGGGCACGGTGGCGGGCGCCTGTAGTCCCAGCTACTCGGGAGGCTGACGCAGGAGAATGGCGTGAACCCAGGAGGTGGAGCTTGCAGTGAGCTGAGATGGTGCCACTGCACTCCAGCCTGGGCGACAGAGCGAGACTCCATCTCAAAAAAAAAAAAAAAAAAAAAAAAAAAAGACAGGTCTCACTCTGTTGCCCAGGCTGGAGTGCAGTGGTGTGATCTTGGCTCACTACAGCCTCTACCTCCTAGGCTCAATCTATCCTCCCACTTCACCCTCAGAAGTAGTTGAGACTGCAGGTGCATGCCACTACACACCGCTAATTACTGTATTTTCTGTAGACACGGGTTTGATCATGTTGCTAAGGCCGGTCTCAAACTCCTAGGCTCAAGCGATCCTCCTTAGCCTCCCAAAGTGCTCAGGAGTTTGAGCCTAACCTAAAAATTTTGTTTAGTCATTCCTTTATTTTTGAGACAGGGTCTTGCTCTGTCGCCAGGCTGGAGTGCAGTGGCACGACCTCACCTCACTGCAACCTCCACCTCCCAGGTTCAAGTAATTCTCCTGCCTCAGCCTCCTGAGTAGCTGGGACTACTGGTGCACACCACCACGCCCAGCTAATTTTTGTATTTTTAGTAGAGATGGGGTTTCACCATGTTGGCCAAGATGGTCTCAATCTCTTGACCTCGTGATCCACCTGCCTTGGCCTCCCAAAGTGCTGGGATTACAGGCGTGAGCCACTTGGCTTTTTTTTTTTTTTTTTTTTTTAAGGCAGGGTCTCACTCTGTCGCCCAGAATGGAGTACAGTGGCATAATCACAGCTCACTGCAGCCTCAATCTCCGGGGCTCAAGCAATCCTCCCACCTCCGCCTTCTGAGTAGCTGGGACTACAGATGCATGCTACCACACCCAGTTAATTTTTTATCTTTGGTAGAGACAGGGTTTCACCATGTTGTCTTGGCTGGTCTTGAACTCCTGACCTCGAGCAATCCACCCACCTCAGTCTCCCATAGTGCTGGGATTACAGGCATGAGCCACCATGCCCTGCCCTGTTTAGTCTTTCTTAACCATGCATTGAATAAAAACTAAATTGTACACTTACTCTTATGTATAAAGCACAGACATAGTACATAAAAAGAAAGTTTATCTCAGTATTAATATTTCATAGGACAGGTACATTGGGGAAAAAAAAGGTCTAAAAAGTCTCCTTAGGAAGGTGATTAAAAAAAAAATTGAGAAACACAACGCCTGGAAACACTGGATTAGTGATCTGTACCAATACCTGCAAAGTTTTTCAACCCAGAAACATGGGAATAATCTTTGACAGTTCTGTTTCCCTTAACTCCCACCCCACATCCAATCACATCCAATCATAAAGAATGGCCGGCTTTATTTCCTAATTATTTCTGGACTCTGTCTCTTTTTCTCCATTCCTACCGCCATTGCACGGATTTAGGTCTTCATAATCTCTTGCCTAGATATTATAAGAGCCTCATCAAACTGCCTTTTTGCTCCTTACACCCAAACTTTTTTTTCTTTTTTTTTGAGATGGAGTTTCACTCTTGTTGCCCAGGCTGGAGTGCAATGGCGCGATCTCGGCTCACTGCAACCTCCGCCTCCCAGGTTCAAGCGATTGTCCTACCTCAGCCTCCTGAGTAGCTGGGATTACAGGCATGCACAACCACACCCAGCTAATTTTTTGTATTTTTAGTAGAGATGAGGTTTCTCCATGCTGGTTAGGCTGGTCTCGAACTCCTGGCCTCAGGTGATTTGCCTGCCTCTGCCTCCCAAAGTACTAGGATTACAGGCATGAGCCACCGCACCCGGCCCACCCAAACTTCTTAAAACAGCTTGCCTCTTCTCTCTTCTTTTCTTTTTTCTTTAAAAATGAGAAAGGGTCTTGCTAAGTTGCACATGCTGGTCTCAAACTGCTGACCTCAAGTGATCCTCCCACCTCAGCCTCCCAAAGTGCTAGGATTACAGGCATCAGCCACTGTGCCAGGCCTCTCCTTTCTCATTTCTTAGCTTACTTAGCACTTCCATGCCATCAAAACTGTCTTTGTACAGGCCACTTACCAAGTACATGATGCTAAATTCAATAGACATTTTCAGTCTTTTTTTTTTTTTTTTTGCTTGTTCTCTTGGCAGCACTCAATCCTGACAACCACTTCCTTATTTTTGAAATTCTCTCTTTCTCCTGGCTTTTTTTTTGTTTTGTTTCATTTTGTTTTTTGAGACAAAGTCTCGCTCTTGTCCCCCAGGCTGGAGTGCAATGGTATGATCTCGGCTCACTGCAACCTCTGCCTCCTGGGTTCAAGCGATTCTGTTGCCTTAGCCTCCCGAGTAGCTGGAATTACAGGCGCCTGCCACCACGCCCAGCTAATTTTTGTATTTTTAGTAGAGACAGGGTTTCACCACGTTGGTCAGGCTGCTCTCGAACTCCTGACCTCAGGTGATCCACTCGCCTCGGCCTCCCAAAGTGCTGGGATTACAGGCGTCAGCCACCGTGCCCAGCCTCTCTTGGCTTTTTTTTTTTTTGAGTCGGAGCATTGCTCTGTCGCCCAGGCAGGAGGGCAGTGGCAGGATCTCAGTTCACAGCAACCTCTGCCTCCCAGGTTCAAGTGATTCTCCTGCCTCAGCCTCCTGAGTTGCTGGGATTACAGGTACGCACCACCACGCCCGGCTAAGTTTTGTATTTTTAGTAGAGCTGGGATTTCACCATGTTGGCCAGGCTGATCTCGAACTCCTGACCTCAGGTGATCTACCCATCTTGGCCTCCCTAAGTGCTGGGATTACAGGAGTGAGCCACCGCACCTGGCCTCTTTCTCGTGGCTTTTAAGACACAAAGCACTCGTTGTTTTCTTTTAGTTCTGACTGATGTTTCCTTCCTTTCTGCACATCACAGCTGATCTACCTTGGCCAGCTTTTTAGCCCAGCTCTCATCACATTTTTCCTGAGTGTTATGAATCACTCCATAGTTTTAGCTGCCATGTATAGAGATAAATAGATGATCAAACCTCTATCTCCATTCCCAGGCCTCACTCTTGAGCTCCAGACTTCTACATTCAACTGATTTTTGAACAACTTCCCCGGAGGTCAGAGAATCCTTAAAATATACAAATTTAAATTCATCTCAATTAACAGCATCACTATCCATTCTGCTCTCAAGGCAACAGGCATAGGAGTCATTCTTAATTTTTTTTCCCCTTGGCTTCAGCCACCAGATGAAATCAATAACCAAGTCCCGATGATTCAAATTCCTAACTCTCTTATTCCCTACTATTCCCATCTCAGCTGCTGCCATCATCTCCTGCCAGGACTACCACATTACTCAAAGAGCTCCTAGTTACGGCCAGGAGCAGTAGCTTACGCCTGTAATCACTTTGGGAGGCCGAGGGAGGCAGATCACTTGAGGTCAGGAATTCCAGACCAGCCTGGACAACATGCTGAAACCCCATCTCTACTAAAAATACAAAAATTAGCTGGGCATGGTGGCACATGCCTGTAATCTCAGCTACTCAGGAGGCTGAGGCAGAAGAATCGCTTGAACGCTTGAACTCAGGAGGTGAAGGTTGCAGTGAGCTGTGATCGCGCCACTGCACTCCAGCCTGGGTGACAGAGCAAGACTGTCAAAAAAAAAAAAAAGGAACTCCATCTGGGTGTGGTGGTAATCCCAGCACTACTGTGGGAGGCCAAGGAGGGAGGATCACTTGAGGTCAGGTGTTCAAGACCAGCCTGGCCAACATGGTGAAACCCCGTCTCTACTAAAGATACAAAAAATTAACAGAGTGTGACGGCAGGCGCCTGTAATCCCAGCTACTTGGGAGGCTGAGGCAGGAGAATCTCTTGAACCCAGGCGGCGGAGGTTGCAGTGAGCTGCGATCACGCCACTGCACTCCAGCCTGGGTGACAGAGCTATACTCCATCTCAAAAAAATAAATAAAAAATAAATTAATTTAAAAAAATTAATTGGCTAGGTGCGGTGGCTCAGGCCCATAATCTCAGCACTTTGGGAGGCTGAGGAGGGCAGATGGCCTGGGGTCAGGAGTTCGAGACCAGCCTGGCCAACATGGTGAAACTCCGTCTCTACTAAAAATACAAAAAAAGTTAGGCAGGCATGGTGGTCCATGCCTGTAATCCCAGCTACTCGGGAGGCTGAGGCAGGAGAATTGCTTGAACCAAGGAGGCAGGGGTTGCAGTGAGCCAAAATCACGCCACTGCACTCCAGCCTGCACAGCAGAGAGAGACTCCGTCTCAAAAAAAAAAAAAAAAAAAAAAATTAACATTTAAAAAAATACATATAATTTTGTAAAATACAGAGACTACATAACATTTCATAAGATACACAGAATATTAATTGAAGTAACATTTACAAATAAGACAGACAATTCTCAGGCTATATTTGGCCTCAAATATCTTTTGTTAATGTTTTCAGATTTTGAAAGTTAGCTTGTAACCTTTACAAAGCAGTAAGTATTATTTAAAAATCCAGGCCGAGCGTGGTGGCTCACACCTGTAATCCCAGCACTTTGGGAGGCTGAGGCAGGTGGATCACGAGGTCAGAAGTTTGAGACCAGCCTGGCCAATATGGTGAAATCTACTAAAATTACAAAAAATTAGCCAGGTGCAGTGGTGAGCACCTGTAATGCCAGCTACTTGGGAGGCTGAGGCAGGAGAATTGCTTGAACCTGGGAGGCGGAGGTTACAGTGAGCTGAGATCGTGCCACTGCACTCTAGCCTGGGCAACAGAGCAAGACCCCGTCTCAAAAAAAAAAAAAAAAAAATCCAGATTTCCAGTTTCAAGAGGGAGAGGAGTTGTGGGAAGGATGGGAAATCAACAACACTAGAACCACATTTCCCCATGGCAACAATTGGCTGGAGCTTGACAGCCAGGAAGTAGGGTTGTCCTGTTCATCTAACAGTCTCCCTTTGGTTTATTTCATAAAATTATTCACTAGAATATAAAATCTGGGACTTCACCAGAAAGAGGTTTTGTCTGTTTTGTTAACCACTGTATTTCCAGGGCCTAGAAAAGTCCCTGGCACATACTGGGCACTTAATAATCATTTGCTGAAATTAATTGCTGTCTGCCTGGTCCTAAAAGTGTGAGTTTCTGACAAGCATTCACAATATGTTTCTGTCCTCCACTCAAAGACAAAGACTGGTAAATTTAACTTTATATTTAATATAGGGCCTGGCTGGGTGTGGTGGCTCATGCCTATAATCCCAGCACTTTGGGAGGCCGAGGCAGCCGGATAACCTGAGGTCAGGAGTTTGAGACCAGCCTGGTCAACATGGTGAAACCCCACCTCTACTAAAAATACAAAAATTAGCCAGGCGTGGTGGTGGATGCCTGTAATCCCAGCTACTTGGGAGGCTGAGGCAGGAGAATCACTTGAACCCAGGAGGCGGAGGTTGCAGTGAGCTGAGATAGGCCACTGCACTCCAGCCAGGGTAACAAAGTGAGACTCTGTCTCAAAAAAAAAAAAAAATTATATATATATATAATATATATACGTATATATATATACACAATATATATACGTATATATATTATATATATGGCTTGACACATAGAAAGTACTTTGTTTACTAAGTGATTAACAGCTATTAATTATCACTTATTGAGTACTTACTATGTGCTAAGCACTGAGCTAAAATGCTTTACAGGCATTACCTCATTTAATTCCTGTAACAATCCTATTATCTCTATTTTATTTCATTTTTATTTTTTAAAGATAAGATCTTGCTCTGTCACTTAGGCTAGAGTACAATGGTGAGATCATATAACTCACTGCAACCTCAAACTCCTAGGTTCAAACGATCCTTCTGCCTCAGCTCCCCATGTAGCTGGGAGTACAGGCACATCCCACCAGGCCCAACTAATTTTTTTTTTTGTAGAGGTAGGGGTTTTGCCATGTTGCCCAGACTGGTCTGGAACTCCTTACCTCAACCGATCCTCCTTCCTGAGCCTCCCAAAGTGTTAGGAATACAAGCGTGAGCTACCGCACCTAACCTATACCTATTTTAAAGATAAGGAAATGAGGCTATGTAGAGTAAGTAACTGGTCGAAAAACTAATAACATGGAATAAAATAACTGTAATAGAAAAAAGGATGTGAAAAGCGCACACCGCTGCACTCCAGCCTGGGAGAAAAAGCGAGACTCCATTTAAAAAAAAAAAAAAAGTAAGAACAAAGTGCTATAGAATTTAGGAGAGTTCATTTCCAAATTGGACGGCATAAAGTATTTCAGAAAGGTTCCTGAAGAAGGCAGCATTTAAATTATATCTTGAAAAACAGGTGAGATGGCTGGCCAAGGTGGCTCACGTCTATAATCCCAGCACTTTGGGAGGCTGAGGCGGGTGGATCACCTGAGGTTGAGAGTTCGAGACCAGCCTGACCAACATGGTGAAACCCTGTCTCTACTAAAAATACAAAAATTAGCTGGGCCTGGTGGTGCATGCCTGTTATCCCAGTTACTCAGGAGGCTGAGGCAGCAGAATCGTTTGAACCGGGAGGCAGAGGTTTGTTGCACTCCAGCCTGGGTAACAAGAGCGAAACTCCATCTCAAATTAAAAAAAAGAAAAGAAAAACAGGTGAGATTTCTATAGGAAAAGATGGGTGGGGAAGAGATTGCTTTAGCTACTTCAGGAATGCTTATGTACAAACAGCCCATATTTTGATTAGAATCATACTGAGTAAGCGTCTCTTCCATGTATTAGCTATGATTTTGCCCAAGTTACTGAAACCTCTCCATCCTTTGGTTTTCTCAACTAAAACATGAGAATCTGAGAATTAAATGAATATATAAAGTACAGGCATATCTCATTTTACTGTGATTCACAGACAGTGTGTGGTTTTTTGTTGTTGTTATTGTTTTTGAGACAAGGTCTCACTATGTTGCCCAGGCTGGTCTCAAACTGCTGAGCTCAAGAGTTTCACCTGCCTTAGCCTCCCAAAGTGCTGGGATTACAGGCGTCAGCCACCATACCTGGCCAATGTGTGTTTTTTAAAGAAAACAAATTGGGCCAGGCGCAGTGGCTCACGCTTGTAATCCCAGCACTTTGGGAGGCCGAGGCGGGTGGATCACGAGGTCAGGAGTTCAAGACCAGCCTGGCCAACATGGTGAAACTCCATCTCTACTAAAAATACAAAAAATTAGCCGGGCGTGGTGGCAGGCGCCTGTAGTCCCAGCTACTCAGGAGGCTGAGGAAGGAGAATCATTTGAACTCGGAGGGTGAAGGTTGCAGTGAGCTGAGATCCTGCCACTGCACTCCAGCCTGGGTGACAGAGTGAAACTCCGTCTCAAAAAAAAAAAAAAAAACCAAATTGAAGGTTTGTGGCAATCCTATGTTAAGCAAGTCTACTGGTGCCATTTTTCCAGCAGCATGTGTTCACTTTGTGCCACATTTTGGTAATTCTCGTAATATTTCAAACTTTTGTTTTTTGTTTTATGTTATGGTGATCTGTGATCAGTGATATTTGACGCTAGTATTGCAGCTGTTTTGGGGTGCCATGAGCCATGGTCATATAAGATGGAGAACTTAATTGATAAATACTGTGTATGTTCTGACTGCTCCACCAACCAGCCATTCCACAGTCTCTCTCCCTCCCTATTCCCCGAGATACAACAATATTGAAATGAGGCTAATTAATAACCCTATAATGGCCTCTATCTGTTCAAGTGGAAGGGGTGGTTGCATGTCTCCACATTAAGTCAAAAGCTAGAAATGATTAAGCTTAGTGAGGAAGGCATGTTGAAAAGCCAAGATATGCTGAAAGCTAAGCCTCTTGTGCCAGTTAGCAAAGCTGTGAATGCAAAGGAAAAGTTCTTTTTTTTTTTTGAGGAGTTTCCAAGGCTGGAGTGTGTAATGGGGCGATCTCAGCTCACTGCAACCTCCACCTCCTGGGTTCAAGCGATTCTTCTGCCTCAGCCTCCCAAGTAGCTAGAATTACAGGCATGTGCCACCATGCCCGGCTAATTTTGTATTTTTAGTAGAGACAGGGTTTCTCCATGTTAGTCAGGCTCATCTTGAACTCCCGACCTCAGGTGATCCACCTGCCTGGGCCTCCCAAAGTGCTGGGATTACAGGCATGAGCCATTGCACCTGGCCAGGAAAAGCTCTTGAAGGAAATGAAAAGTACTAGTCCAGTGAACACACAAATGTTTAAAAAAAACAACCGGCCGGGCGCTACTCAGGAGGCTGAGGCAGGAGAATGGCATGAACCCGGGAGGCAGAGCTTGCAGTGAGCCAAGATAGGGCCACTGTACTCCAGCCTCCGTCTCAAAAAAAAAAAAAAAAGAAAAGGAAAAACAGCCTTAGGCCAGGCGCGGTGGCTCACGCTTGTAATCCCAGCACTTTGGGAGGCTGAGGCGGGCGGATCACGAGGTCAGGAGATCGAGACCACGGTGAAACCCCATCTCTACTAAAAATACAAAAAATTAACCGGGCATGGTGGCGGGTGCCTGTAGTCCCAGCTACTCGGAGAGGCTGAGGCAGGAGAATGGCGTGAACCCGGGAGGCGGAGGTTGCAGTGAGCCGAGATCGCACCACTGCACTCCAGCCTGGGTGACAGAGCGAGACTCCATCTCAAAAAAAAAAGAAAAAACAGCCTTATTGCCAATACGGATAAAGTTTTAGTGGTTTTGACAGAAGATCAAATCAGCCAGAATATTGCCTCAAACCAAAGCCTAATCCAGAGCCAGGCTCTAACAAGACTGGTTCATAAGGTTTAAGGAGCCGAGTGCGGTGGCTTATGCCTGTAATCCCAAGACTTTGGGAGGCTGAGGCGGGTGGATCACCTGAGGTCAGGGGTTCGAGACCAACTTGGCCAACATGGTGAAACCCCGTCTCTACCAAAAATACAAAAATTAGCCGGATGTGGTGGCGGGAACCTGTAATCCTGGCTACTTGGGAGGCTGAGGCAGGAGAATCGCTTGAATCTGGGAGGCAGAGTTTGCAGTGAGCTGAGATCATGGCACTGCACTCCAGCCTGGGCAACAGTGAGACTCCGTCTCAAAAAAAAAGGGTTTAGGCCGGGCGCGGTGGCTCAAGCCTGTAATCCCAGCACTTTGGGAGGCCGAGGCGGGCGGATCATGAGGTCAGGAGATCGAGACCATCCTGGCTAACACGGTGAAACCCCGTCTCTACTAAAAATACAAAAACTTAGCCGGGCGTGTTGGCGGGCGCCTGTAGTCCCAGCTACTAGGGAGGCTGAGGCAGGAGAATGGCGTGAACCCGGGAGGCGGAGCTTGCAGTGAGCCGAGATCATGCCACTGCACTCCAGCCTGGGTGAGGCAGGAGAATGGCGTGAACCCGGGAGGCGGAGCTTGCAGTGAGCCGAGATCATGCCACTGCACTCCAGCCTGGGGGACAGAGCGAGACTCCGTCTCAAAAAAAAAAAAAAAAAAAAAAAAGGGTTTAACGAAAGAAGCCATCAATGTGGAGGCCAAACTCAGTGGCTCATGCTTGTAATCCCAGTGGCTCCGGAGGCTGAGGAAGAAGGATCACTTGAGGACAGGACTTGAAGATCAGCCTGGGCAACATGGTGACACACTGTCTCACAAAAATTAAAAATTGGCTGAGTGTGGTGGCACACACCTGTAGTCCCCAGCTACTTAGAAGGCTGACATGGGGGGATCCCTTGAGCCCAGGAATTAGAGATTGCAGTGTGCTATCTTGCCACTGCACCACAGCCTGGGTGATAGACAAAAACCCTATCTAAAAAAAAAAAAAAAAAAGGCCGGGCGCGGTGGCTCACACCTGTAATCCCAGCACTTTGGAAGGTTGAGATGGGCGGATCACGAGGTCAGGAGATCGAGACCATCCTGGCTAACACGGTGAAACCCCATCTCTACTAAAAATACAAAAAAAAATTAGCCGGGTGTGGTGGCGGGCGCCTATGGTCCCAGCTACTCAGGAGGCTGAGGCAGGAGAATGGCGTGAACCCAGGAGGCCGAGCTTGTAGTGAACCGAGGTCGCGCCACTGCATTCCAGCCTGGGCAACAAAGAGAGACTCGGTCTCAAAAAAAAAAAAAAAAAAAAGTGAAGCCGGGTGTGGTGGCCCATGCCTATAATCCCAGCACTTTGGGAGGCCGAGGTGGGCGGATCACTTGAGGTCAGGAGTTCGAGACCAGCCTGGCCAACATGGCGAAACCCTGTCTCTATAACAATACAAAAATGTTCTGGGCATGGTGGTGCACACCTATAATCCCAGCTACTTAGGAGACTGAGGCACCAGAATTGCTTGAACCCAGGAGACAGAGGTTGCCGTGAAGCGAGATCATGCCACTGCACTCCAGTCTGGGTGACAGAGTGAGACACTGTCTCAAAAAAAGTGCAAGGTGAAGCAGCATGTGCTGATGTAGAAGCTACAGCAAGTTATCCAGAAGATCTAGCTACGATCATTGATGAAAGTGGCTACACTAGCCAACAGATTTTCAACGTAGAAGAAACAGCTTTCCATTGGAGGAAGATGTCATCCAGGACTTTCACAGCTAGAGAGAAGTCAATGCCTGGCTTCAAAGCTTCAAATGACAGGCTGACTCTCTTGTTACGGGCTAATGCAGGTGGGGCCTTTAAGTTGAAGTCAGTGCTCGATTACCATTCTGAAAATCTCAGAAGCTTAAAATGTAGTATGCTGAATCCACTGTGTTGCTGCTTTATAAATGGAATAAAGCCTGGATGACAGCACATCTGTTTACAGCTTGATTTACTGAATATATATATATATTTTTTTGAGACAGAGTTTCATTCTTGTCACCCAGGCTGGAGTGCAGTGGCGTGATCTCAGCTCACTGCAACCTCCACCTCCTAGGTTCAAACAATTCTCTTGCCTCAGCCTCCAGAGTAGCTGGGATTATAGGTGTGCACCACCACACCAGGCTAATTTTTTGTATTTTTAGTAGAGACAAGGTTTCACCACATTGGCCAAGCTAGTCTCGAACTCCTGACCTCAAGTGGTCCGCCCGCCTTGGCCTCCCAAAGTGCTGGGATTACAGGTGTGAGCCATGGCGCCCGGCCTAATGTTGTTTTCCCACCTGTTAACACAATATCCATTCTGTGGCCATACAGAATCCATCCATTCTGTAGGAATTAAGGAGTGATTTCAACTTTCAGGTCTTATAAAAACATTCACGATTCATGAGAAGTCAAAATATCACCATAAATAAGAGTTTGGAAGAAGTTGACACCAACTGTCGTGGATGACTTTAAGAGGTTCAAGACTTCAATGGAGCAAGTTACTGCAGATGGGGTGGAAACAGCAAGACAACGTGAAAACTAGAAAATGTGGGAACTAGATAACTGAAAATGTGATGAATTGCTGCAATTTCACAATCAAACTTGAATGGATGAGCAGCTATTCTTACGGGTGAGCAAACAAGCGGTTTCTTGAGACGGAATCTACTCCTTGTGAAAATGCCGTTAATCCTGTTGATATGACAATAGGCTGGGCAAGGTGGCTCACACCTGTAATCCCAACACTTCGGGAGGCCAAGGCGGGAAGATCACTTGAGCCCAGTTCAAGATCAGCTTAGGCAACACTCTTTAAAAACAATTAAAAAAATTAGCCGGGTGCGGTGGTGCATGCCTATAGTCCCAGCTACTCAGGAGGCTGAGGTAGGAGGATTGCTTGAGCCTGGGAATTCAAGGCTGTAGTGAGCTGTTGATAGCACCACTGCATTCCAGCCTGTATGACAGAGTGAGACCCTGTCTTAATAAATAAAAAAATAAATACATATATACATGCATACATACACATCTACATGAAATGACAACAAAGGATTTTTGGGGTTTTTGAGACAAGATCTTGCTCTGTCGCCCAGGCTGGTGTGCAATGGCACACTCACGTCTCACTGCAACCTCAACCTCCCAGGTCCAAGTGATTCTCCCACTTCAGTTTCCTGAGTAGCTGGGACTACAGTCATGCGCCACCACACTCAGCTAATTTTTTAAATGTTTTTTAGAGACGGGGTCTCACTATGTTGCCCAGGCTGGTCTGAAACTCTTGAGCTCAAGCAATCCTCCCACCTCATCCTCTCAAAGTGCTGGGATCATAAGCGTGAGCCACCAAGACTGGCAGATTTAGAACATTACATAAACTTAGTTGATAAAGCAGTGGCAGGGTTTGAGAGTATTGACTCTAATTTTGAAAGGTCTACTGTGGAGAAAAATGTTATCAAACAGTATCATGTTACAGAGAAATCTGTAGTGAAAGGAAGAATCAACTGATGTCACAAATTTCATAGGTTGTCACTGCCACCCCAGACAATCACCACCCTGATCAGTCTCAGCAGCCATCAACATCAAGGTAAGACCCTTCACCAGCAACGATTACAGCTAACCGAATGGCAACTTTTCACAATAAGTATTTCTAAATTAAGATATGTACTTTCGGCTGGACACGGTGGCTCATGCATGCCTGTAATCCCAGCACTTTGGGAGGCTGAGGCGGGCAGATCATGAGGTCAGGAGTTCAAGACCAGCCTGTCCAACATGGTGAAACTCCGTCTCTACTAAAAATACAAAAATTAGCTGGGTGTGGTGGTGGGTGCCTGTAATCCCAGCTACTCAGGAGGCTGAGGCAGGAGAATCGTTTGAACCCACAAAGTGGAGGTTGCAGTGAGCCGAGATCACACCACTGCACTCCAGCCTGGGTGACAGGGCGAGCCTCTGTCTCAAAAAAATAAATAAATAAATAAAAGAGGTACTTTTACTATACGTATTATTGCACACTTAAGAGACTACAATATAGTATGAAGATAACTTTTATATGCATTGGAAAACAGAAAAATTCGTGTCACTTGCTTTATTATATTTGCTTTATTGCAGTGGTCTGGAACCAAACTTGCCTTAGCTCTGAGGTATGCCTCTACTTGGAAGAGTACCTAGCACATAGTAACTTCTATACAAGTGTTGGGTATTGTTACTATTATAGCTTTCCCATCTCTGTCTTTTGCTGTGGCTCACACATTTTGCAACCTGGGTTAAAATACAAACTGGCAAAAAATAATAAAATAAAAGCTGGCAAGTCTCTTTTAAATAAGGAAGGCTTCTCCAGAAGTTCCCCAGGCTTCCCTTCCCATCTAATTAGCAAGAACCGAATCATATGCCCATGCCTAAATCAATCACTGTCTAGGGAGCTAGAGTTACAATGATTGGTTTAGAGTTTATATCAAGACCCACCCCCTGGGGTAAGGAAGGGTGGCCAGATTCCCAGTTAGCAAAGTAGTAGTAATAGTGAAAAGACAAGTAGTGTCTGCCAAGACTCATGAGGTTGTAGTCTCTGCTAGAGAGTCAGAATAAAGCAATCTCCAGAGCTACAAATATCACCCCTACAGGACACCTAGTGGCAGGGAAATCACTGCAAAGGTCTGTTAAGGGTAATGAAGTGTGGCATAGCAGAAATAGTGTAGGATATACGACTGAGCTAGTAGGATATAGACTAAGAGTACACTTAAGAGGCAGTGAAATACAGCAGGTTCCGTACTTGTGGGCATGTGAAGGCAGGCTGTGTTAGTGTCTCCTGTGCCCAAAGGATCCAGAATACTAGCCTTGGACTAGTCACCTCATCTTCTCAAAGCCTCAGTTTATAAGTGTAAATGGAGATAACCCAAGATACCTTAGGTTAGATGTTAGAATTAAATGAATGCATTAGTTTGGTCTACATGGGGTATAGATAAAACAAACAAAAAGCTGACATTCATAAAGACAAGCTACGATGAGGGAGAGGTAACTGAGATGGAGCTGGAAAGAGGAAGTTACCTGACTCTAGGCTAAAAATCCCCTTGGAGACCTTGGTCAGGTTTTGTTCCTCCACTGAAGAACTTTCATGTTGAACTGTACCAGAATAGGACTAACTTTATTTCTTAAAGCCTTAAGTCTTATAGATTGATGTGCTGCAAAATGGGTAAGAATCTTACTCCTGGCTTTGTGGCTTACTGGCTGTGTTATCTTCTCTGAGGCAGTTTCCAAATCTATAAAACTGAGTAAATCTCTACTTATTTCACTGGGCTTATTAAACATTAGTTCCTTCCCTTTGAGGCAACAGTGTTTCTGAAACTGAAGACCAACATAAAATTTATAACAAAGTTTATAACATAAAACCCTCTAAATTTTTTTCACTGAAAGATGAAGCTCCAGCTACTAAGAAAGGCCTATCAGACTTATTACTCAATAGGGAAACCTGGAAACCAGTGCTTAAAGGAAAGGAACATTATTGAAAGTGGAAAAGAATCTGTTCTGATATTCATGGAGCCCTTTAGGCTCCAAACACTGTTATCTGTTTTTTTTTTTTGTTGTTGTTGTTTTTTTGAGACGGAGTCTCGCTCTGTCGCTCAGGCTGGAGTGCAGTGGCGCAGTCTCGGCTCACTGCAAGCTCCGCCTCCCGGGTTCACACCATTCTCCTGCCTCAGCCTCTCAGAGTAGCTGGGACTACAGGCGCCCGCCACCACGCCCGGCTAATTTTTTGTATTTTTAGTAGAGACGGGGTTTCACCGTGGTCTCGATCTCCTGACCTCGTGATCCGCCCGCCTCGGCCTCCCAAAGTGCTGGGATTACAAGCGTCAGCCACCGCGCCCCGCCCTGTTATCTGTTTTTTGTTTATTTGTTTGTTTTTGAGAGGGAGTCTCACTTGTTGCCCAGGCTGGCACGATCTCGGCTCACTGCAACCTCCGCCTCCCGGGTTCAAGCAATTCTCCCTTCTCAGCCTCCCAAGTAGCTGGGATTACAGGAGCATGCCACCATGCCCGGCTAATTTTTGTATTTTTAGTAGAGACAGGATTTCACCATATTGGTCAGGTTGGTGTCGTCCTCCTGACCTCAGGTGATCCACCCGCCTCGGCCTATGGGATTATAGGCTTGAGCCACCCTGCCCAGCCCAAATGCCATTCTCTTATTTAGTCCCCAAATATCTTGGTAACACAGCCCCACCCCTTCTTTCTAGAGGTGAGAAAAGGAAGGCTCAGAAAGGAAGAAAAACATTATTGTGGACCGTGCTAGATGCTTTCCATATGTGTTGTTGTGTCTGACATTTAAGTGACTTCCAATACCAGATCTGATTCTAAAGTCATTGCCTTGAAGCTCAA
This sequence comes from Nomascus leucogenys, assembly GCF_006542625.1. NCBI lineage: Eukaryota > Metazoa > Chordata > Mammalia > Primates > Hylobatidae > Nomascus > Nomascus leucogenys. Next base: position 1,336,497 of record NC_044392.1, on the reverse strand, counting down.
GTGAATAATTTCTGCTTCCTTAGAATCACAGATCTTAAAAAATTCAATTCCAGGCCAGGCGTGGTGGCTCATGCCTGTAATCCCAGCACTTTGGGAGGCCGAGACGGGCGCATCACCGGAGCTCAGGAGTTCGAGACCAGCTTAGCCAACATGGTGAAATCCTGTCTCTACTAAAAATACAAAAATTAGCTGGGCGTGGTGGCGGATGCCTGTAATCCCAGCTACTCAGGAGGCTGAGGCAGGAAAATTGCTTTAACCCGGGAGGCAGAGGTTGCAGTGAGCCGAGATCCGGCCACTGCACTCCAGCATGGGAGACAAGAGTGAAATTTCTTCTCAGAAAAAAAAAAAAAAAAAAAAAAAAAAAAAAAAAATTCAATTCCAGATTCTCATTTTGCTTGCCCCACACACAATAATTAGAGTTATCAATTCACTCTGGATTCTTTCAGTTTCGTTCAGAAAAAGGATTTCACAGTGGCCGGGCATGGTGGCTCACGCTTGTAATCTCAGCACTTTGGGAAGCCGAGGTGGGCAGATCACGAGGTCAGGAGATCAAGACCATCCTGGCTAACACGGTGAAACCCCGTCTCTACTAAAAATACAAAAAAATACAAAAAAATTAGCCAGGCGTGGTGGCAGGCACCTGTAGTCCCAGCTACTCAGGAGGCTGAGGCAGAAGAATGGCGTGAACCCAGGAAGGTGGTTGCAGTGAGCCGAGATGGCGCCAATGCACTCCAGCCTAGGCGACAGAGCCAGACTCCATCTCAAAAAAAAAAAAAGATTTCAAAGTGGGCCCACATGCAAAAACAAAAAGCAAAACCAAACAAAATAAACAAACAGAAAACCCAAACACATTTACAACTTTGCCTAGGGTTAAAAGCTTTTTTCCCCTTTTCTCCCTGCCCAACCACTAGAGGGCCAGGTCATTTAAAAAAAACAAAACAAAACAAAACAAAACAAACAGGCTGGCGCAGTGGCTCACACCTGTAATCCCAGCACTTTGGGAGGCCGAGGCAGGTGAATCACTTGAGGTCAGGGGTTCGAGACCAGCATGGCCAACATGACGAAACCCTGTCTCTGCCAAAAAAAACACAAAAATTAGCCGGGCGTGGTGGTGGGCGCCTGTAATCCCAGCTACTCGGGAGGCTGAGGCAGGAGAATCGCTTGAACCCGGGAGGCAGGAGGTTGCAGTGAGCCGAGATCACGTCACTGCACTCCAGCCTGGGCGACAGAGCAAGACTCTATCAACAACAACAACAAACAGCAGTTACAATCTAGGCTTGGAGTGTTCACCCTGGCTTAGCCACTGCATGACCCTGGGTAAGTTACTTTACCTCTGTAAAGCTCGGCTTCCACATCTGTAAAATGGCAATAATGGTAGCATCTATTTCCTTAGGTTGTACAAATTAAGTAAAACAAGACATGTAAAGCAATCAGAACGATGCCCGTACGTAGAAAGAGCTTAGCAAATTTCACAATTTTTACTGCTTTAGAGGAATTACCACTGTTGGTTCTGACTCTAAATGCAAAGACTTCGCCATGGTATTCTCTCTCAACAGAGGCCTTGCCAGCCGGAGTCCCCTCGGAAAGATCAACAGGTCGCTCCTTTTCTCCTTACCAGGGCCAGCCCAGAAACCTAAAGTCCCCAACCTAAAAACGGCCAAGAGGACTCGGCCTTTGGTGCTCTACCATCACGAGGGATGCCAGTCTGAGCCCAACGGAACCACACTATTCCGCCTTGATTCCGTTCCCCCGGCCTTCGGCGGCGCAAGCTGCCCTCGGCCTGGCTGCCCATGCTTACCGGCCTGGTGCTGGCTCGCCTGGCGTCCCCTCACCAGAGGACTCCACCTCGCTACGTAGGTAGGACTTCCCTGAGTTCAGGGGAGCCACTGAATCTAGTCAAGACGCACGTTGGCCAAACACAACCCAGGAGAAAGCTACCCTAGCGCCGCCCAGGCCTGCCGCCGGGAGCCCGTCCCCCAGCCCCAGTCTGGGCGCAGGACAGAGAGCAGGCCCCTTCCTACCTCCCAGGAACACGTGGGCTCCTGCCCGAGGCCACCATGTGGGGGACTCCAGGCGTGCCAAGGTGTCCCCGGAACCAGCACCAAAGGACTGCTTCCAGCACGGGCCCCAGCTCGGCCCAAAACTGGCAAGAGGGGCACTCCCGGCCTGACTACTCCCCTCAGACCTGGGTAGAGGGGATGCAGACATCTTCCGCAGACCGGAGACAGGCTCTCGCCAAATCCCAGGCCCTGACACTCCCCGAGCCCAAGAACCCTGCTGCGTGGTTTCCTCACTCACCCATCGCGGCTCCGCTCGCTCACTCTGGGCGGCGGAGGCAGCGGCGGCAGCTTCAGCGGCAGCTTTCAGCAGACAATATGGCGGACCTGCAGGACGGCAGCGCGAAAGGGACAAACCAGTTAACTCCAGGACGAAACGCGTTATTGGCCCAACCGCCTATCACTACACCGAAAGTGCGCACTTAAAGAGACCGCAGCTGCTAAAGGTGGGGAGTGGAAATGAATACGAAAGGAGTGGCTGGGAGGGATACCTAAGAAAGTTAAGTGTGTCTAGGAGTTCCCAGCTGTTTGTGCTACTATTTCTTTTTTATAGTGAGATTTCTTTCCCCGGAACTTTTTCTCCCAGAAGCTTATCCCTCCTTTTTTTTTTTTTTTTTTTTTTTTGAGACGAAGTCTCGCTCTTCTCCCCCAATGCTGGAGTGCGATGGCGCGATCTCGGCTCACTGCACGCTCTGCCTCCCGGGTTCAAGCGATTCTCCTGCCTCAGCCCCCCGAGTAGCTGGGATTCCAGGCGCCTGCCACCACGCCTGGCTAATTTTTGTATTTTTACTAGAGACGGTGTTTCACCATGTTGGCCAGGCTGGTCTCGAACTCCTTACCTCAGGTGATCCGCCCGCCCCGAAAGTTCTGGGATTACAGGCTTGAGCCACCGCGCCGGGCCAGTTTATCCCTTCTTTTAATAGTTGAAACCAATCGGCTGGGCACTGTGGCTCACACCTGTAATCCCAGCACTTTGGGTAGGCGGAGGCGGGCGGATCACCTGAGGTCAGGAGTTCGAGACCAGCCTGCCCATGGTCTCTACTAAAAATACAAAAATTAGCTGGGCGTGGTGGCGGATGCCTGTAATCCCAGCTACTCAGGAGGCTGAGGCAGGAGAATTGCTTTAACCCGGGAGGCAGAGGTTGCAGTGAGCCAAGATTGTGCCACTGCATTCCAGCCTGGGAGACAAGAGCAAAACTCCGTCTCTAAAAACAAAAACAACAATCACAGACCTTGGGCTGAATATGAATAACGAATCATCTAGAGAGGGGAAGTGCCTTGCTCAATGAGGCTATGGAGAGAAGGAAACAAAGAAGTAAGACTAAACTCGGGTTTTCTGATTAGGCCTACACAGGTAGCCCTAGTTGAGGCTGCAATCTTATTGGGAGATGAGAAATAGATAATAGGGCTAGATGTGGTGGTTCATGCTTGTCTGTAATCCTAACACTTTGGGAGGCTGAGGCCAGAGGATCACTTGAGGCCAGGAGCTCAAGACCAGACTGGGCAACACAGTGAGACCCCATCTCCACAAAAAATAAATTAAAAGAAAAAAATTAGCCAGGCATGGTAATGCGCACTTGTACTTGGGAGGCGAGAGGATCACTTGAGCCCAGGAGGTTAAGGCTGCAGTGCCATGACTGTGTCACTATACTCCAGGTTGGGTGATAGAGTGAGACCCTGTCTCTGAAAAAAAGAAAAAAAAGACAGAGAAAGAGAGAGAGAAAGAAATAGGCTGGACGTGGTGGCTCATTCCTGTAATCCCAGCATTTTAAGAGGCTGAGGCGGGCAGATTGCTTGAGCCCAAGAGTTCGAGACCAGCCTGGGCAATATAGCAAGATCCCCCGTCTCTGAAAAAAAAAAAAAGGCCGGGCATGGTGGCTCATGCCTGTAATCCCAGCACTTTGGAAGGCCGAGACGGGCGGATCACGAGGTCAGGAGATCGAGACCATCCTGGCTAACACGGTGAAACCCTGTCTCTACTAAAAAAAAATACAAAAAAATTAACTGGGGGTGGTGGCAGGTGCCTGTAGTCCCAGCTACGCGGGAGGCTGAGGCAGGAGAATGGCGTGAACCCGGGAAGTGGAGCTTGCAGTGAGCTGAGATTGTGCCACTGCACTCCAGCCTGGGTGACAGAGCGAGACTCTGTCTCAAAAAAAAAAAAAAAAAAAGAAAGAAAAACAATGAGACCCATGCAGTATAGTTGACAGAGTGATTTCATAATCATTATTTCATTTATCCTCACAACAAGCTCCTTGAAGGCAGGGGTGGGTTCTATATTGTTTACCACCGTATCTCCAGCACCTAGCACAGAATCTGGCACATTGTGTGTGCTCCATAAATAACTATTGAATGAATAAACGAATGAACAAAAAATTGAGTTACACAGAGCAAGGGACATGATTTCCCCTTTTAGAGATGAGGAAATTGAGGCTCTTATTGATCATATGCCTTTTCAATCATGGGACGTATGGCTAGTACATATTAGGCCTTTCTTTTTCCATGACATGCCAGCCCTCCTGTCCCCCACCTCGACACACAGAGCCAGGCTATATCTTCAAGACACAGAGGGATCTATCTTCTGGAAGCAGAACGAGGGCCTGTCACAACAAATTGCCAACTTTAGTTGTGCGCCTGGCCCATTTTATTGAGGCAAAGAAATCAAAAGGAAAACTGTAGGATGGAGGTCAGGAAGGGGCGCACTATATTTCCCTTCCTACTGCCCCTGCTTAAGGTGACACGTCATCACTTTGCCCTGTTCTATTTTGCCTGCCTCCTCTCTGGCCTCCTGCCTCCAGACTCTCTGACTCCCACCCACTATCTCCTGAAAAGCAGAGAGCTGTAATCTCAGCTACTGGGAAGGCTGAGGTGGGAGAATTGCTTGAGCCCAGGAGTTCAAGACCGGCCTGGGCAACACGGAGAAAGGCTGTCTCATTTAAAAAAAAAAAAAAGAAAAGAAAAAGAAAAAAAACAGAAACCTTACAGTATAACTCTTCTGCTTAGCAACTTCCTACTGCCTGCCCTTAGGTAATGTCCAGACATTTTAATCTGGCACATAGACTGGTCCTTACCTGCTTCTTGGGACACTCCCCACCAGGCAACGCAGACTCCAACCATATTTGGAGAACCACATTTCTTCAAACATGCACCTATCTTCTCATGTGCCTTTGCATATGCTGTTCCCTCTGCTTAGAATGCGTGCCCTCCCTTCCCCACTTAACCATGAGAACTACTCACTTTTTTTTTTTTTTTTTTTTTTTGAGACGGAGTTTTGCTCTTGTTGCCCAGGCTGGAGTGCAATGGCATGATCTCAGCTCACTGCAAACTTCACCTCCCGGGTTCAAGCAACTCTCCCGCCTTAGCCTCCTGACTAGCTGGGATTACAGGCATGCGCCACCACACCCGGCTAATTTTTTGTTGTTGGGTTTTTTGTTGTTGTTTTTTGTTTTTTTTTTGAGACAGAGTCTAGCTGTGTCGCCCAGGCTGGAGTAAAGGGGCGTGATCTCGGCTCACTGCAACCTCTGCCTCCTGGGTTCAAGCAATTCTCCTGCCTCAGTCTCCCGAGTAGCTGGGATTACAGGTGCCTGCCACCACACCCAGCTAATTTTTGTTACTTTTAGTAGAGACAGGGTTTCACTGTGTTAGCCAAGCTGGTCTCGAACTCCTGACCTCGTGATCCACCCGCCTCAGCCTCCCAAAGTGCTGGGATTACAAGCGTGAGCCATGGCGCCTGGCCTTATTTTTGTATTTTTAGTAGAGACGGGATTTTGCCATGTTGGCCAGGCTGGTGTTGAACTCCTGACCTCAGGTGATCCACCCGCCCCCGCCCCTCTCAAAGTGCTGGGATTACAGGCGTTAGCCACCGCGCCCGACTCTGAGAACTACTCACTTTCAAGACCGAACTCAGCTATCAGCTCTTTGGGTAAGCCTGTCTTTCCAGATAGGGCACCTGCCTTCTCTGCTACTACAGGAGGAAATGGACACTGATTTTCCTTAGCATTTCACACCCAAATTTGCTCACAGTGTGTGTCCATCTCTCCTTGTTGTCTATGGAAGGGACAGTATCTTCCTTATCTCTGTAACCATCCCAGTGTTCAGCACAGCGTCTGCCTCAATAGAGGCACCAAAAATATTTGTTGAGGTGTGTGTCTCCCATATACCATTGTGAGCTCGTCTGCATACCTTATGGCCAAGAAGGGCTCAGGGAACGTGGGCTGAATAGATGAGAATGGCTGAGTGTCCACGTTTCCTCTCCTTTCAGCCTGAACCCTCCATCCTATGCCCATAGGAGGCAGTGACCCTACAAGCAGCTGTTTCTTCTCTAGCACGTGACCCTGCTCGTACACCTTTGCTAGCCTAGGACGGCTGGTCCTCCCTGATCCATCCTCTGTTGACCTTTCCCGCTCCACTTTTTTTTAAATCCTTCCTGCTCTAAGATCCACATTCTGTTTACCTTCCCCGAAACACACCAGGATATTCTAAATCTATGTGCTACTTCACGTGCACTATTACATTTGCCTGCTTCTCTAACTGAAACACCCTTTTCCTCTCTTGTCCACCTAGGAAGTGGCTAATACAATTCAGACTATCCCCTCCTCGAAGAAGCCCAGGGAACATTAAGCATTTTCTCCCCTCTGCTCTGTTGTACCTTGTAACTCTTGGGCTCATCCCCGTGTAGTATTACTTGCTCGTTCCAGCGTCTTGGCATCCTCACCATCTACCGTAACACCCAGCAAGGAGCGTCTCAGTGACGGCATGCTGAGATGATCAAGACATCACATTCTGCCGGGATAGTAGTGTCATCTTCCAGAGGTTTTTTATTTTTGAGATGGAGTTTTGCTCTTGTTGCCCAGGCTGGATCTTGGCTCAGTCTTGGCACTGCAAGATTGCAGTGGCGGGATCGATCTTGGCTGACTGCAACCTCTGCCTCTGGGGTTCAAGCAATCCTCCTGCCTCAGCCTCCCGAGTAGCTGGGATTATAGGCATGCGCCACCCACCATGCCTGGCTAGTTTTGTATTTTTCGTAGAGACAGGGTTTCTCCACGTTGGTCAGGCTGGTCTCAAACTCCTGACCTCAGGTGACCCACCTGCCTCGGCCTCCCAAAGTGTTGGAATTACAGGTGTGAGCCATGGCGCCCGGCCTTATTTTATTTTTTTTGAGACAGCGTCTTGCTCTGTCACTCAGGCTGGAGTGCAATGGCGCAATCTCAGCTCACTGCAACCTCTGCCTCCAGGTTCAAGTGATTCTCGTGCCTCAGCCTTCCAAGTAGCTGGGACTACCGACATGCACCACCACACCTGGCTAATTTTTGTATTTTTAGTAGAGACGGGGTTTTGCCATCTTGGCCAGGCTGGTCTTGAACTCCTGGCTTCCAGTGATCTGCCCACCTCGGCCTCCCAAAGTGCTGGGATTACAGGCTTGAGCCACTGTGCCCGGTCTTTCAGAGGTTTTATGTCCAGCTCTACCGCTTCCTAGCTGTGTTACTATGGGCAAGTCACTGTAACTCTCTGAGCTCCAGTTCTTCATCCATTGGAGTGACAGCACTTTCCTCCTAGGGTTATCAGAAAAGTTAGATTAAGGCAAGGCCTGAAATACACACAGAGCAGCATCTGGTACACAGTGAGCATTCAGTTCGCAGTAGCTATCACTGCTACCACGGCCTCCAGTGCCTTCTCATCTCCTCTCTACTGAAGAAGGCAGTACCCACAGAGGCTTCAGAAGCCACATGTTGGGGCTTCCTAAACCAGAATCCCACACCTCTGCAATAGGTCTCACACACACGAAGGGAAAGAACCACAGGACACAGGCTTCTTGGGAGTATAAAAATAGGACTTTTTTCCTTATCACATCAATTATCAAAGAAACAGTACGTAACAAAAATACAAAGCTTTGGTGGATTTTTTTGTCTTTTGTCCCCCCACCCCCCACTCCTACCCAACAGCTCCTTGCCAGGGAGCCCCTGGCTGAAGCCTGGACGCTGTCCCCGAGGTCACCCCAGGGCTCAGGAGAAGCGGTGGTCCAGGTCTCTCTGGGGGCTGGCAGAGTATGAGTAGGCCTTGCCCAGTACCAGACGGTCCCGAAGCAGCTTGAAGAAGGCGTAGTAGTTGCTGAAGAGGATGAGGGCCAGCGAGATGGTCTGGTGCCACTTTTCTGAGGACATTAGGGAGTACAGCTGGTAGACGATGACAGCGCCCTCCAGCAGCAGAAGGATGTTGAGGATCCGCAGGGGTTTGCTGAAAAAGAACTGCCCGGAAGGGGGTGGGCACGGCTAAAAGGTGTGCTCCAGAAACCTTCCTCCTGGATGGGGGTTCTGGGTGGGCCAGTGAAGGGGACAGGCTCTTGGGGCCCCATGCAGACATGGGTGGGGACGAAGACTTTCTGGGGTTGGATGTGGACTTTGCCACCTCATCTGCCTTTGCTTGTGGTATTCCTCCTGATAGGACTGCTGCTTCTGACGTAAGTCATCTAAGATCCTGTTCAACTTCTACCTCCCCTAGGAAGTCTTTCTCGACAGGTTCTGCTTGCTCTCTCAAACTCTTTTTGTGGTCTAAAGTCAATACCTTTAAAAAATTTTTTCTCCCTCATCCACTGACCCTCAATAAAATCAACACCTTTTAATGTCATCTCCTGGGTATTGTTGGGCCTGAACAAATTAGAATCCTATGACATAGGCATGGAAAGTTATTACAGACTCCACAGCCTGAATTACCTACTACTTCATAGGTACATCCCTAGCTAGGCTGGAAGCTGCCAAGGGACATGGCAACAGCTCACTCTCAACAGCAAGGTAGAATGTAGGGACTAAAAAAAAATCTCGGATCAGTTCACAAGAGTGCACAGTGTCTAGGGATTTTTATTCCACAGGGGCCAAGGTACCTAAATCTCAAGAGTTGCTTACAGGACAGGAGAAGTGGTAGGAAACGGGAGGCCAAGAGACCAAGATGTCAGGCTCAGCTCTGCACCTAACAGGTTGCAATACTTTGGGCAAGTCCCTTTCCTCTCTGGGGCTTGGATTTCTCAACTGTGAAATGAAGACATCAGCCTAGGTCAGTGATTTCTCATGCCGTGTCCCTTAGAGCCCCAGGTTTCATGGGGATCCTTTAGGAGTTACAGTGGGGGTGAGCAGGAAGTGAAGGGGGTTCTAACTCCTCCAAACACAGCAGTGCCGGGAGGTCCCGTATATTGGATTTTGGCCTCCGATTGTGTTTTTTTAAAAAAAGGGGGAGGGGATTTCATAGTGAAAGTAAAAAAAAATAGAGATTACTAGTTTAGATAATTTTGAGCAGCCCTTTCCATAGCTAAGCCATGAGTCATTACCATTAGTTCTCAAGTTTCCCAAGAAGGCACCCTTTAACAAGTTAAACTCAGGCCGGGCGCGGTGGCTCACGCTTGTAATCCCAGCACTTTGGGAGGCTGAGGCGGGCGGATCACAAGGTCAGGAGATCGAGACCACGGTGAAACCCCGTCTCTACTAAAAATACAAAAAATTAGCCGGGCGGGCGCCTGTAGTCCCAGCTACTCGGAGAGGCTGAGGCAGGAGAATGGCGTGAACCCGGGAGGCGGAGCTTGCAGTGAGCCGAGATTGCGCCACTGCACTCCAGCCTGGACGACAGAGCGAGACTCCGTCTCAAAAAAAAAAAAAAAAAAAAAAACAAGTTAAACTCTCCACGCTGATTTCAGTATCTAAAAACAGAGATAAGCCTAGCGTATCTTTCACATACAAGGTTCAGGGTAAGGCTGAGTAGGAAGGCACATGGAGACAGTATTGTCTTTCACTGCCAAGAGCCCCTTCTTTTACTGTATCATCTTCTCTCCCTCTGTCCAATGTTCTCAAAGATCTACAACCAAATGAGCTGCAGTTATTTATTTATTTATTTTTTTGAGAATGAGTCTTGCTCTGTTGCCCAGGCTGGAGTGCAGTGGTGTGATCTCGGCTCGCTGCAGCCTCCGTCTCCTGAGTTCAAGTGATTCTCCCTCCTCAGCCTCCCGAGTAGCTGGGATTACAGGCGCCCACCACCATGCCTGGCTAATTTTTGTATATTTAGTGGAGACAGGGTTTCACCATGTTGACCAGGCTGGTCTGGTCTTGAACTCCTGACCTCAGGTGATCTGTCTGTCTCGGTCTCCCAAAGTGCTGGGATTACAGGCGTGAGCCACCATGCCCGGCCGAGCTGCAGTTATTAAGTGACAATTTATATGGCTGTCCTTGTGCTACATGTGTGCACTGTCTTCCTGTGGATTGGGGAAATACTGAAAATAGCTTTCTCTTGCAATGACATCACATTCCTGCCCTGCAGATCCTCCCACCCTCCTTCCCCAGGGAGGAGACTCACATGGAAGCGGAAGTGGGAGACGTCAGAGGGGATGGCCACGTTGTAGTGGCCTACGGCTTTGTAGACGTTCTTGCTGTGCTTCACCAGCACGCCCTGCGGCCACATGCATTCTTCAGTCCACCTGGAGGCACAGTTCAATGGTGCCCCTTATCCCCAGCTCACCCACAAGAGGGATACCAGAAGAATGGGCAGGAGGGAATCACCAGGGCTCTACCCCCATTTCTATCACTTAGACACACTGACTTTCCTTTTCTGGGTTTCAGCTGCCTCCTCTGTAAAGTGGGGTAAGAATCATGAGGAATCCACTGCACTGTAAGTTAGGTGGTCTAGGGCTGACACTAATTACTAAGAGATTGTTGAGAAAACCCTTTTCCTCTCTGGGTCCCTTTGCTTCGTCTGGTCTCACCTCTTGCCTCCAGGTGGTCCACCACACAGCTGTCTGAGTGGTCTCTGTAAAATACTAAGCTCGGCCTGACCACCCTCTGCTTCAAACTCTTTGTGGGCTTTTTTTTTTTTTTTTTGAGAATGAGTTTTGATCTTGTCGCGCAGGCTGGAGTGCAGTGGCACAATCTTGGCTTACTGCAACCTCCACCTCCCAGGTTCAAGCAATTCTCCTGCCTCAGCCTCTTGAGTAGCTGGGATTACAGGCATCTGCCACCATGCCCAGCTAATTTTTGTATTTTTAGTAGAGATGGGGTTTCACCATGTTGGCCAGGCTAGTCTCGAATTCCTGACGTCGGGTGATCTGTCCGCCTCGGTCTCTCAAAGTGCTGGGATTACAGGCGTCAGCCACAGCGCCTGGTCCTGCTCAAAACCTTTTGAAGGCTTCCTAGTTCCCTTGGGGTCAAGGCCCCAAGGATTTGGCATGGCCTCTGAGATCTTGTGTGGCTTTCCACAACCCTCACCACACAGCTCATGCTGTTTCTCGTTCCTCCAGCACTCTGTACTGCTTCATGTCTCTCCCTAAGCTGCTCCCTCCAACTGGATTGCCCTTGCCAAAGCCTAATCCTTCTGGTAAGCTCTTCATCATCCTTCAAAACCCAGGTTCCTCCACAAAGCCTTTCTCAAACTCCCTAGAGTTTGGCATCCTTTTTTTTTACACTTTAAGTTCTAGGGTACATGTGTACAACATGGAGGTTTGTTACATATGTACACATGTGCCACGTTGGTGTGCTGCACCCATTAACTCGTCGTTTACATTAGGTATTTCTCTTATGTTATCCCTCCCCCTCCCCCCACCCCACGACAGGTCCTGGTGTGTGATGTTCCCCACCCTGTGTCCAAGTGTTCTCATTGTTCAGTTCCCACCTATGAGTGTTTTTTTTTTGAGACAGAGTCTCACTCTGCTGCCCAGGCTGGAGTGCAGTGGCACTTGGCTCACTGCAACCTCCACCTCCTGGGTTCAAGTGATTCTCCTGCCTCAGAACTATAGGCACCCGCCACCACGCCCGGCTAATTTTTCTGTATTTTTTGTAGAGACGGGGTTTCACCATGTTGCCCAGGCTGGTCTCGAACTGCTGACCTCAGGTGATCCGCCTGCCTCGGCCTCCCAAAGTGCTAGGATTACAGGCATGAGCCACCGTGCCTGGCCCGTCTGGCATCCTTTAATTGTTCCCTGCATCTCCTGCTACTAGTCCACATTCCCCAATGCTGGTCATTTATTTATTTTCCATCTGTGTACCTCGCTAGGCTGAGCGCCCTTGAGCGGGAGGATCTAATCCATCCCTGTGTCCTCAGAGCATGCCGCAAGGCCTGGCACAGAGAGGCCCTAGTGAGCATGTGAATGAGATGGTGGGACCAGTGAGCTTTCTTTTTTTTTTTGAGATGGAGTCTCGCTCTTCTGCCCAGGCCAGACTGCAGTGGCGCTATCTCTATCTCAGCTCACTGCAAGCTCCGCCTCCCAGGTTCATGCCATTCTCCTGCTTCAGCCTCCTGAGTAGCTGGGACTACAGGCGCCCGCCACTGCGCCCGGCTAATTTTTTGTATTTTTAAAAGAGACGGGGTTTCACCGTGTTAGCCAGGATGGTCTCGATATCCTGACCTCGTGATCCGCCCGCCTTGGCCTCCCAAAGTGCTGGGATTACAAGCGTGAGCCACCACACCCAGCCCAGTGAGCTTTCTTATAATGTCCTGTGAGATCTCCCAGGAATCCCAAGGGCCTGGACCAGAGGACTGAAAGACCCAAGGGCCTGTAAGCAGCCCCCTTCTCAACCCAATGCTCTTGCCTTGCTGACTCACTCATTAAAAAAAAAAAAAATAGTTGGCTGGGCACAGTGGCTCACACTTGTAATCCCAGCACTTTGGGAGGCCAAGGGTGGGCAGATCACCTGAGGTCAGGAGTTTGAGACCAGCCTGGCCAACATGGTGAAACCCCGTTTCTACTAAAAATACAAAAAAAAAAAATTAGCGGGGCATGGTGACACAGGCCTGTAATCCCAGCTACTCGGGAGGCTGAGGCAGGAGAACTGTTTGAACCTGGGAGGCGGAAATTGCAGTGAGCCAAGATCGTGCCACTGCACTCCAGCCTGGGTGACAGAGTGACACTCCGTCGCAAAAAAAAAAAAAAAAAAAAAGAAGTTGGACACGATTTCATTTATATTAAGTTCTATGATAGGCAAAACTAACCTCTCGTGAAAGAAAACAGAAAGGTAGTTGTCTTGGGGGAAAGATCACTGGGAAGGGCCATGAGGACATTTTCTGAAAGGCTGGAAATGTTCTATATCTTGAATGAGGGGTGGGTTACATGAGCATATATACCTTTATCAAAACTGAAAGAATTGTACCCTTTAAGATTTGTAGGCCAAGTGCAGTGGCTCATGCCTGTGATCTCAGCACTCTGGGAGGTCAAGGTGGGTGGATCGCTCGAGCCCAGGAGCTCTAGACCAGCCTGGGCAACATGGCAAAACCTAGTCTCTACAAAAAAATACAAAAATTGGCCGGGCGCGGTGGCTCACGCTTGTAATCCCAGCACTTTGGGAGGCCAAGGCCGGCGGATCACGAGGTCAGGAGATCGAAACCACAGTGAAACCCCGACTCTACTAAAAATACAAAAAATTAGCCGGGCGTGGTGGCGGGCGCCTGTAGTCCCAGCTACTCGGAGAGGCTGAGGCAGGAGAATGGCGTGAACCGAGGAGGTGGAGCTTGCAGTGAGCCGAGATTGCGCCACTGCACTCCAGCCTGGGCGACAGAGCGAGACTCCGTCTCAAAAAAAAAAAACAAAAACAAAAAACAAAAAACAAAAATTAGCTGGACGTGGTGGCATGTGCCTGTAATCCCAGTGACTTGGGAGCTGAGGTGGGAGGATCACCTGAGCCCAGGAGGTTGTGGCTGTAATGAGCTGTGATTGCACCACTGCACTCCAGCCTGGGAGGACAGAGTGAGACCTTGTCTCAAAAAAAAAAAAAAAGGATTGCACATTTCATTGTATGGAAATTTCACCTTAAAAAGAAAGGCCTAGGCCAAGCGTAGTGGCCCACGCCTGTAACCCCAGCACTTTGGGAGGCCAGGATGGGTGAATCACCTGAGGTCAGGAGTTCGAGACCGGCCTTGCTAACATGGCGAAACCCCGTCTCTACTAAAAACATAAAAATTAGCCAGGTGTGGTGGTGCACACCTGTAGTCCCAGCTACTTGGGAGGCCGAGGCAGGAGAATCGCTTGAATCCAGGAGGTGGAGATTGCAATGAGCCAAGATTGTGCCACTGCACTCCAGCCTGGGCAACAGAGCGTGACTCCATCTCACAAAAAAAAAAAAAAAAAAAAAAAAAAAAAAAAAAAGGCCTGAGGAGACAACTGAGTGCTAGACAGGCAAGGGCCCTGACCTTTGTGAACTTTCAGTTCTGAAATGACAGGCAGGTAATTAAGCAAACATAGTAGAAAGCATTAAATGCAATGATCACGGTATTATGGGCCACTGAAAGGAGGGGCCCCTTATAGGGGAGGGGCACTGAACCCATTCTGGATGGTCAGGAAAGTGTTCCTGGAGGAGGCAAAGTGCTAAAGGATGAATAGGAGTTAATCAGGATAGAAAGAATGGAAAGACCATCCCAAGCAAAAGACACATCACATGCAAAAGCCTGGAGGCGCAAGTGCATAAAGCATATGAGAACCTGAGGAGATTTGCTTTGCTTTGCTGAAGAGCAGAGGATGGGTTGGGGGCATGGTAAAAGATGAGGCAGAAACATCTGGCAGGACCCAGCTCATCATCTGGGAAGCCACGCGAAGGACCACGGTGAGCCATGGACAGGTATATCCTCATGTTCAGCTATGTTCTATCTTTCTATTCCTCCCGCCCCTCAGAGCCCAAGGCTAAGCCAAACCTCCTTTTGGCCCCATCAGCAATGCCCAGTCACTCTTCTGGACCTCCAGGACAGAGCCTGAAAGGGACCCTGACTGACACGCATGGCCAACACCAGGAGGCTTAGCTTCTATGGCCTTGCTTGCATCTCTGCTCCTTGGTGGGCCTACCTCTGCAAACCTGTCCTAGGGGCCTCCTCTCTGCCAAGCCTTGTCCTGGGCCCAAGACTCAGATGTGCTTCCGAGGTGATCCTGGCCTTGAGGAGCTTCCAGTCTACTGGGGAAATACAGGCAGGAAAATTAGTATAACCTGGGGGGAAAAGTACTTTGAAAAGGGCCCCTGAGCAGTGTGACTTCTGCGTCTGCTCCGGGTGCAGTGCCTTCTTGCAGCAGGTCTCTTTTGCCCATCTCGTCCCTCCCTGGCCAGGGTTCGGCATCAACTAGCACAGCACCACATCCTGGCACCAGGCTGATGATTCTAAAGCACACCTTGGCATGGGTCCCTCCACTGCTAAAAATCCTCTATCCCCGCTAGGCGTAAGTCAAAGTCCAACCTCTTTTGCCTGGTACATCCGCAGGCCTGGTATGGACTGGGTGGAAGCAAATGTCTGCTGAAAGAGTAGGTGACGTAATGACCCAGGGGATGAGTGAGCACGTAAGAGAAGAGTGAAGCATGAGCAAGTAAGGCAATGAGTGAATAAACGGTCAGCAAAGAGAACGTCAACAAGTCCATGAATTACCATCATTCCCCTCCTGTCTTCAGTACACTGCAAGTTACCCAAGGACAGGGAACGTGTGTCAGGCCCCACCATACCCCACCCTGGACACTTGGCCTAATACACAAGACACGCTCAGTAACTATTTGCTAACTGAATAAGTTAATCAGCGGGTGGACAAGTGACTCCAGATGCTGACCGGAAGGGCTGGGATTGGGTTGAGCAGGGTAGGGTGACTCACGGGTGCTGCAGCACGTTGGAGCACAGCGCTGGGTCCACCTTCTGCCAACAGCCCAGATGGGCGGCGGCCTTGTGCAGCAGGTCACAGTAGCTGGCAGGCAGCAGGTGCTGCATGAGGATCACGGAGGTGCTGATGGACACCAGCAGGAAGAGCTCACAGGACCAGCGCTTGTCATAGTAATGTGTGTTCTGGGGGTAGCAGAAGGTGGGTGAGGCCTGGGATCCCCATAATGGCCTCATTCCCTTTCCTTCCCTGATTCTACCTGACTGAGAGGTTAGGACAGTCCCGGGGAGACCTCAGAATAGCCTGAAACCAAGAATCAAACACCCAACAAAGAAGGCTCAGGCCCTGTGCCCACTAGTTGGTTTTCTACAAGGAAATCTGCTCCTACTGCCCACCACTCTGAGCCAGAGAACAGGCTCTGGGGTCCAAGAGACCTGAATTCAAATCTTGGCTCTTTTGCTTATTTACTATGTGACACTGGGCAAGTCATTTACCTTCTCTGTGCTTTAGTTTCCTCATCTGTCAAATGAGGATAGAGCAACTACTAGGCCCAGCGCGGTGGCTCACACCTGTAATCCTGGCACTTTGGGAGGCCGAGGTGGGCAGATCACGAGATCAGGAGTTCGAGATCAGCCTGGCTAATATAGTGAAACCCTGTTTCTACTAAAAATACAAAAATTAGCCAGGCGTGGTGGCGTGCGCCTGTAGTCCCAGCTACTCAGGAGGCTGAGGCAGAAGAATCACTTGAACCTGGGAGGCAGAGGTTGCAGTGAGCCGATATCATGACACTGCACTCCAGCCTGGGCGACAGAGCAAGACTCCGTCTCAAAAAAAAAAAAAAAAGAGCAACTACGAACCACCTCCAAGAGGTGTTAGGAGGACTGTAACACTTATGAAAGCTTCAGGCATGTTATAGGTGCTCAAAAGACATTAAGGGCCGGGCACGGTGGCTCACACCTGTAATCTCAGCACTTTGGGAGGCTAAGGTGGGTGGATCACTTGAGGTCAGGAGCTTGAGACTGGCCTGGCCAACATGGCGAAACCCTGTCTCTACTAAAAATACAAAAATTAGCCAGGCATGGTGGCGCATACCTGTAGTCCCAGCTATTCAGGAGGCTAAGATAGGAGAATTGCTTGAACCCAGGAGGCAAAGGCTGCAGTGAGCCAAGATTGCACCACTGCACTCCAGCCTGGGCCATACAGCAAGACCCAGTCTTAAAAAAAAAAAAAAAAAAAAAAAAGGGCCGGGCGTGGTGGCTCACACCTACAATCCCAGCAATTTGGGAGGCTGAGGTGGGTGGATCACCTGAGGTCAGGAGTTCAAGACCAGCCTGGCCAACATGGTGAAAGCCCGTCTCTACTAAAAATACAGAAATTAGTTGGGTGTGGTGGTGCGTGCCTATAATCCCAGCTACTTGGGAGGCTGAGGCAGGAGAATTGCTTGAACCTGGGAGGTGGAGGGTGCAGTGAGCCGAGATCACACCACTGCACTCCAGCCTGGGCGACAGAGCGAGACTCCTTCTAAAAAAAAAAAAAAGACATAGCCAGGCGAGGTGGCAGGCGCCTGTAGTCCCAGCTACTCGGGAGGCTGAGGCAGGAAAATGGCGTGAACCCAGGAGGTGGAGCTTGTAGTGAGCCGAGATTGCACCACTGCACTCTAGCCTGGGCACAGAGCAAGACTCCGTCTCAGAAAAGGGCATTAAGTTCTCTCAAGCCCACTGCAGCTTGCAGCTGAGGAGGTACCTTCCCAGGAGACTGAGAGGTTAGGACAAAGAGAGCACAGGCTTTTGGGATCACTCAAATCTGGATGAACACTGGCTTCCTTACTAAATGATAAAACCAGGCATTGTGACATGTCTGTGTCACACTAGCTGCTGAAATACAAACTCACTAGTCTTTGTAATAAGTATTATGAATAACAAGGCCGTGTCTCCCTCATTGGCTGGGTGACCTTGGATAGGTCACTTCCCTTCAGTGAGTCTAGTTCTCTTCACTTTAAAATGGACACAGGCTCGGGCACGGTGGCTCATGCCTGTAATCCCAACACTTTGGGAGGCCAAGGTGGGTGGATCACTTGGGGCCAGGAGTTTGAGACCAGACTGGCCAACATGGTGAAACCCTGTCTCTACTAAAAATACAAAAATTAGCTGGGCCTGGTGGCACATGTCTATAATCCCAGCTACTTGGGAGGCTGACACAGGAGAATTGCTTGAACCTGGGAGGTGGAGGTTGCTGTGAGCTGATATCGTGCCACTGTACTCTAGCCTGGCCAACAGAATGAGACTCTGTCTCAAAAAAATAAAGTAAAAGAAAAAATAAAAAAAGTAAAAGAAAATGGATACAGGCGGATGTAGTGGCTGACGCTTGTAATCCCAACACTTTGGGAAGCTGAGGCAGGAGGACCATTTAAGACCAGGAATTCTGAGACCAGCTTGGGCAGCACAGTGAGACTCCATCTCTATAAAAAATTTAAAAATTAGCTGGGCATGGTAGCTCATGCCTGTAGTCGCAGCTACTCAAGAGGCTGAGACAGAAGGAACACTTGAGACCAGGAGATTGAGGCTGCAGTGATCCATGATTGTGCCACTGCACCCCAGTGTAGGTGACAGAGCAAGACCCGGTCTCTAAAAATAAAAAATAAAATGGAGACAGTAGTTGCTCCAGTCCTCCAGAGAAGAGATGGGAAATCACATCAAAAACGCATAGTTAGTTAGGCCAGCAGGAGAACTCACGTAGGGCAGGCAGCAGGGTCAGGTCCCAGCTAGGCCCTTTCCCTCCCTGGCTTGAGCTACGCACCTTCACGAACCAGACGGGCACAAAGGCCACGTAGTAGGCACTCAGCATGGAGCTGACGAGCACTTCCTTCATGCGCCAGTTGAAGTCCATCTTGAGGAACTCCACCTCACTGCGGATGAGGCTGGGCGACAGGCAGCAGGCATGGGTGGGCATGGCGTCCGGGCCATACAGCTGTCTTGTGTGCTGCTTCCACGTCTCCCGCAGTGTCAGGAGGTAGTCCCGGCTCTTCGCCAGGCCGCTGACCGCCTCCCGGGGCCCCACGGAGGCCATGTGGTTGAAGAGGCTTGTCTTGCGGAGGTCGCAATTCAGCTGCAGGAACGGAATGTACATCCCAAACCTGCTGGGGAAGACGGTGGTGAGGGAAGGCCTGCCCGTGGGCCAGGATCCCAACTCTCAGCCACTGAGGGGATCTTCTTTCCTTCCTGGGCCTCAGCTCTCCTGGCTGCCCAGCGGGGAGAATTTACCAGTCCTTTCATCCATCCACCCCCCATCCAATGGCCAGTCATTCAGCACATGTATTACCACTTGGTACGTGCCAAGCACTAGGGGTATAGCAGAACTGCTGACATTGGGGCTACAGTAGGAAGCAAGAGACAAGTCCCTGCACTCGCAGCCTAGGGATGACTCACAACAGCAACAGCCCACATTCGCTGGGCATGGCCTATGTTCCAGGCACTGCACCGAATGCTTTCAGGCAAATTCTTTTCTCATAACAACACTATTCATCAGGTACTGTTATTTTGTCCCCTTTTCAGCTGAGGAAGCCGTGGCTCAGAAAGGTGAAGTAAATTCCCAAAGCTTACACATTAGTTAGGAAGTTATAGGGCAGGTGCGGGTGGGGCTCAAAATCAGAACTGTTTGGTACCAAAGATCAAGGCACCTACTCAACAAATCATTATGAGTAATTAGTTAAAAGTGTACACAGAGGACAAGCACGGTAGCTCATGTCTGTAATCCCAGCACTTTGGGACGCCGAGGTGGGAAGATCACATGAGCCCAGGAGTTCAAGACCAGCCTGGGCAACATAGTGAGACCCCATCTCTACAAAACAAATTTAAAAATTAGGCAGGTATGGGCCGGGCGCAATGGCTCACGCCTGTAATCCCAGCACTTTGGGAGGCTGAGGCGGGCGGATCACGAGGTCAGGAGATTGAGATCATCCTGGCCAACATGATAAAACCCTGTCTCTACTAAAAAATACAAAAAATTAGCCAGGCATGGTGGCGGGCGCCTGTGGTCCCAGCTACTCGGGAGGCTGAGGCAGGAGAATGGCGTGAACCCAGGAGGTGGAGCTTGCAGTGAGCCGAGATCGCGCCACTGCACTCCAGCCTGGGCAACAGAGTGAGACTCCGTCTCAAAAAAAAAAAAAACAAAACAACAACAAAAAATTAGGTGGGTATGGTGGTACATGCCTGTAGTCCCAGCTATGCAGGCTGAGGTAGGAGGATCACCTGAACCTAGGAGGTTGAGGCTGCAGTGAGCCACGATTGTGCCACTGCACTCTGGCCGGGCAGAGTAAGACTTTCTCTCAAAAAATAAAAAAAAATAAAATACACACACAAGAGAGGTGTAAGTGATGAGTCGTTATGGAACAGCTCTTTAGTTTGCAGAGGAGGGCGGTTCAGGAACAAATATTTATGTTTATTACGTACCAGGCACTGAAATGGGCCCTTGAACAGAACAAATCTTTTTCCCTGAGCAGCACCCTGAGAGCAGGGCTGGAGCTAATTATGTGTGTGGCTGCCATTGTATGCGGAGAAAACTAGATGGGCCCATAGTCTAGAAGAGTAATTATAGAAAGTGAGTAAGTGCCACGCCCATCATAGTAGGGGCTTTCATAAATATTCCCTTTTTCAGCTTGGGGCCTCTCAGTTTCCCCAGGTCCTCAGAATTACACACCCCCACAAGGGTTCCTGGGCTACCCCCAGGAGTTAGGGCTGATCACAATGCTACATTTCTTTTCTTTTTTTTTTTGAGACAGAGTATGACTCTGTTGCTCAGGGTGGAGTGCAGTGGCACGATCTTGGCTCACTGCAACCTCCGCCTCCTGGGTTCAAGCGATTCTCCCGCCTCAGTCTCCCGAGTAGCTGGGATTACAGGCACCTGCCATCATGCCCAGCTAATTTCTGTATTTTTGTAGAGATGGGGTTTCATGATGTTGGCCACGCTGGTCTTGAACTCCTGACCTCCACCTGCCTCAGCCTCCCAAAGTGCTGGGATTAAAGGTGTGAGCTACTGCACCCGGCTGACAATGCTACATTTCAGGAAGCAGAGGTTGCAATGAGCCGAGATCACACCATTGCACTCCAGCCTGGGCAACAGAGTGAGACTCCATCTAAAAAAAAAAAAAATCTCCTTTTACTTTTTTCTGGGGGTCCCAAGAAGAAATATCTGAGTGTCCCTGGCAAGTCATTTAGCCTCCCTGAGTTTCTGTTTTCCAGTCTGTAAAATAGGGATGCTACCATTTTTCCTGTGGTAAGGCTAAATAAAATAGCTTAGAGAATTGTGCTCAATTATACTGTACAGTCCATAATATAAAAACAGAACTGTGGTCAAGAGCATAACCTTTGGGGTCAAACAGGCTTAGATCAAAATCCCAGCTCTGGGCTGGGTGTGGTGGTTTAAACCTGTAATCCCAGCACTTTGGGAGTCAGAGGTAGAGAAACTGCTTGAGCCATGAGATCAAGACCAGCCTGGGCAAGATGGCGAAACCCTTGTCTCTACAAAAAATACATAAAGTAGCCAGACTACATGCCTATAGTTCCAGCTATTTGGGAGGTGGAAGTGGGAAGATCATCTGATCCTAGCGGGGTTCAAGGCTGCAATGAGCTGAGATCACACCACTGCACTCCAGCCTGAGTGACAGAATGAGACCCTGTCTAAAACAAACAAACAAACAAACAAAAAAAAACCCCAGCTCTGCCACTTACTAGCTCTGTGATTTATGGCAAGTTATTTAACCTCTATGAGCCTCAGTTTCCTTAACTTGCCCTAAATTACATAGCTTGTATTGATCCCACTCTCAGCAAGGTATTACACTAGTGTTCTCATAAATACTGTCTTTTAGTCCTACAACAACCCCTAGCATAGTTTCTGGCGATGATCAATAGAATTTTGACTAGAAAAGGAAGAGGCCAGTGATTCTATGGGGACAGGAAAAAAGACTAAAATGGGATTCCTGAAATACTCTTCAGGCTATCTTGTGGTAATGAGGGGGTGGGGGCACCTGTGTGAACATACAAAGGTCTCCAGGTTAAACTTAAAGAATCTCGCTGGCTTTGTCTCTAAGAAGGACTGCAGATAGGTCCTATGATCAATTAAATTATTTGGTGACAGACTGCTCTGACAGGTTAGAAGTTAGAAGCAGCTTCATAGGCATGATAGCAGATTCCCTCCCATCTCCTCCACCCTACATGTGAGTCTATCAAAGTAGAAAATAAATCTGTATCAGAAAAAAAAAAAAAAAAATGGAAGCAAGGGTCATCAGTGCACAAATGATTCTGACGAATTTAGAAAGCAGATGGAGACATGATGACAGACGAAGAAGCAGTCATGGTCTAGAGCACTGCTTTCCAACAGAAAGATGAGTCACATAATTTTTATTTTTTTTGAGACGGAGTCTGGCTCTGTCATCCAGGCTGGAGGGCAGTGGTGAGATCTTGGCTCACTGCAAGCTCCACCTCCCGGGTTCACACCATTCTTCTGCCTCAGCCTCTCCGAGTAGCTGGGACTACAGGCACCCGCCACCAGAGTCGCATAATTTAGCCACATTAAAAAAGAGATGGGCTGGGCGCGGTGGCTCATCCCTGTAATCCCAGCACTTTGGGAGGCTGAGGCAGGTGGATCACGAGGTCAGGAGATCGAGACGATTCTGGCTAACACGGTGAAACCCGTCTCTACTAAAAATACAAAAAATTAGCCGGGGGTGGTGGCAGGCACCTGTAGTCCCAGCTACTCGGGAGGCAGGAGAATGGCGTGAACCTGGGAGGGGGAGCTTGCAGTGAGCAGAGATCGCACCACTGCACTCCAGCCTGGGCGACAGACTCCGTCTCAAAAAAAAAAAAAAAAAAAAGAGATGAAATTATTATTATTGAGACAGAGTTTCACTCTTGTTGCCCAGGCTGGAGTGCAGTGGCATGATCTCGTCTCACTGCAACCTCTGCCTCCCGGGTTCAAGTGATTCTCTTGCCTCAGCCTCCCTAGTAGCTGGGATTACAAGCATGCACCACCACGCCTGGCTAATTTTGTGTTTTTAGTAGAGACGGGGTTTTTCCATGTTGGTCAGGCTGGTCTCGAACTCCTGACCTCAGGTGATCCGCTCGCTTTGGCCTCCCAAAGTGCTAGGATTACAGGTGTGAGCCACCGCACCTGGCCTTTTTTTTTTTTTTTTTTTTTTTGGGAGACAGAGTCTCACTCTGTGCCCCAGACTGGAGTACAGTTACGTGTTCTCAGCTCACTGCAACCTCCGCCTTCCGGGTTCAAGAGATTCTCCTGCATCAGCCTCCTGAAATTAATTTTAAGATTCTATTTTACTTAACCCAATACATGCAAATACTATCACTTCAACATATAATGAATATTTTGAGATGTTTTACTTTCATTTTTTTTTTTTACTAAGACAGGGTCTTGCTGTGTTGCCCAGGCTGCTGGAGGGCAGTGGCATAATCATGGCTCACTGCAGCCTCTACCTCCTAGGCTCAGGTGCTGGCACACATCTGTAGTCCCAGCTATTCAGGAGCAATCCTCGGACCTCTCAAGTAGCTGGTACTTCAGGTGCGTGCCACCATGCCCAACTAATTTTTATATTTTCTGTAGAGACAGGGTTCTGCCATGTTGCCCAGACTGGTCTCAAGCTCCTGGGCCCAAGCGATCCACCCTGCCTTGGCCTCCCAAAGTGCTGGGATTACAGGTGTGAGCCACTGTGCCCAGCCTTAAGTTTCTCTTTTTTTTTTTTGAGACAGGGCCTAGCTCTGTTTCCCAGGCTAGAGTGCAGTGGTGCAGTCTCAGATTATTGCAACCTCCACCTCCCAGGCTCAAGCCATCCTCCCACCTCAGCCTTCCAAATAGCTGGGACTACAGGTGCAGGCTACCATGCCCAGCTAATTTTTGTATTTTTGGTAGAGATGGCATTTTGCCAAGTTGCCCAGGCTGGTCTCAAACTCCTGAGCTCAAGCCATCCGCCTGCCTCAGTCTCTCAAAGTGCTGGGATTACAGGCATGGGCCACCATGCCCAGCCTGCTTTCTTTTGTGTGTGTGTGTGTGTGTGTGTGTACTAAGGGTTCAGAATCGGTGTGTATTTTACACTTAGAGCACATCTCAACTCAGACTACACTGTTTCATGTGCTCAATAACCACGGGGGGCTAGTAGCTACTCAACTGGACGGTACAGGTCTAGAACATGCCATGAGCGAACTGGACTGGAGGTGGGAGCTTATCTACCCAGAGTGACCCAAGAGAGACTCTGGCTTGAAGTGGGCACATATGATAGAAGATGAAGTGGGGAGCAGGGCTGAATAAATGGGATTAAACAATGACCCATGTTGATTTATAAGAATCAGTCCCTTTATTCCCCTACTCACCTCATACAACACACCCTGAAGGATTCTTTTCTAAAGAAATTGAGTAAACTGAGAATTGAGGTCTCTAATGGCGATATCTTAGAGTAACACCCCCACCGCTCCCTTTCTGGCCTACGGAGGCTCAAAGCCTAACAACCAGCACTTCACTCACTCATCCTCAAAGCAAAGCCTGCCAGTTAGTGTGCCCTGCCCATGTACTTAGAGCTTCCAGTCAAAGCTCCCACCCCCTTAAACAATGACAGAGAAAAAGAAAATGCACTCCTGCTACTCAGTCCTTCATTTTTACATATAAAGAGACAAGCAAAGAAGCCAACTATACTTGTAAAACAAGCAGCATGAAACAGAAAAATTGACCCCAGTGAAAAGACAAAATTGAGGAAAATAAGAGATTTTTTTTTTTTTTTTTTTTTTTTTCTGAGACAGAGTCTCGCTCTTGTCGCCCAGGCTGGAGTGCAGTGGCGCAATCTTGGCTCACTGCAACCTCCACCTCCCGGGTTCAAGCAATTCTCCTGCCTCAGCCTCCCGAGTAGCTGAGATTACAGGCATGCGCCACCACACCCAGCTAATTTTTGTATTTTTAGTAGAGACGGGGTTTCACCATGTTGGCCAGGCTGGTCTTGAACTCCTGACCTTGTGATCTGCCCGCCTTGGCCTCCCAAAGTGCAGGGATTACTGGCATGAACCACCATGCCCGGCCAAATAAGAGATTTTTAAAACAAGAATAGCATGCTATGAGAAAAGAACAATCAGCAAACGTAGAGGCCTTAGAGATGAAAAATATGATTGCTGAAAAAATCTCAGTAAAAAAGCTAGAAGATAAAGTTGAGGAAATCTCTCTGAAGGCAATGCACATACAAAGAGAGAGAGAGAGAGAGAGATTAAATATTAGAGAAATATAGGAGAAAAAGATGACCAATCTATGAGGTCTACCATCTGATGAACAGAAATCCAGAGATAATAGAAAAAATTGAGAGAAAGATATTATCAAAGAAATATCAAAGGAAAATTTCCCCAAGCTAAAAAAGTACTCAAATCTCCAGGTTAAAAAAGTCCTAGAGTCCTGATAGGATGAATGACAAAAGTCCCACAACAGACACATCCTTTGAAATTTCAAGTAATCAAAAGATAAACAGAATATCCTCAATGCTTTCAGAAAGGAAAATACAAGTCATCTATAAAAGAATTGGAATCAAACTCAAAACTGGCAACAGACTTCTCACTAGCAACACTGGATACTAGAGACAATGGAGTAATAACTGCACAAGTTCTCAGAATGTGACTTTGAACTTAGAAATCTACACTGAGACTGGGGGCGATGGCTCACACCTGTAATCCCAGCACTTTGGAAGGCAGAGGTGGGCGGGTCACGAGGTCAGGAGTTCGAGACTAGCCTGACCAACATGGTGAAACCCCGTCTCTACTAAAAATACAAAAATTAGCTGGGCATGGTGGCGTGCCTGTAATCCCAGCTACTCAGGAGGCTGAGGCAGGAGAATCACTCGAACCCAGGAGGCGGAGGTTGCAGTGAGCTGAGATCGTGTCACTGCACTCCATCCTGGGTGACAGAGCGAGACTCTGTCTCAAAAATAAAAAAAAAGAAAAAAAAAAAAGAAATCTACATTCAGCTAAACTATCAATCAAGTATGAGGGCAGAACAAACACACTTTTAGACATGCAAGGACTCATCTCCAGCGTACCCATTGTTAAGGTAATTACCTGATAATTTACTCCAGCAAAATAAGAAAACCAAGAAAGAGGAAGGCATGGGATTCAGGAAGCAGGGGGTCCAACCCAGGAGGGCAGCGAAGGGAAGTCCCAGGCTAAGAGCTGTACCGCAGACCTAAAGAGCAAACACTCCAGACTGCAGCAGGAGGAGGAAGGGCTCCAGGAGGGACACCTTTGTAAGGGGTAGTAGGGAGGAGGAAATGGACTCCAGGCAACAGGCAGTATGACTGAGAGGCTGGATAAACGAGGATATGATGAAGGCTCATCATTCTTTTGTCAATAAGAAAAAAGAAAGGCAATTAGAAAGTCCAAGAAAAATAAAAAGCCATATAAGAAAGTTATGATGTAAACATGAAGCAAACTAAAATGTGCTATGATTTTAAGTAACTGACGGAATGTAAGAAAAACCATTTCACCTTGACACTAGGAACATTTGTGTGTGTGTGTGTGTGTGTGTGTGTGTGTGTGTGTGTGTGTGTGTGTGTCTGAAACAGGGTCTTGCTCTATTGCCCAGGCTGGAGTGCAGTGGAACAATCTCAGCTCACTGTAACCTCTGGCATTAGCTGGGCATGGTAGCCTGCACCTGTAGTCCCAGCTACTTGGGAGGCTGAGGTGGGAGGATGGCTTGAGCCAGGGAGGCACAGGTTGCAATAACTGAGATTGCACCACTGCCTCCTGGGTTCAAGCGATTCTTATACCTCAGCCTCCTGAGTAGCTGGGAGTACAGGTCCTTTAAAGAAGTCCTTTAAGGCTGGGCGTGGTGGCTCACACCTGTAATCCCAGCACTTTGGGAAGCTGAGGTGGATGCATGAGGAGGTCAGGAGATCGAGACCATCCTGACTAACATGGTGAAACCCCGTCTCTACTAAAAATACAAAAAATTAGCTGGGCATGGTGGTGCACACCTATAATCCCAGCTACTCGGGAGGTTGAGGCAGGAGAACTGCTTGAATCTGGGAGGCAGAGGTTGCAGTGAGCTGAGATTGTGTCACTGCACTCCAGCCGGGGTGACAGAGAGACTCCATCTCAAAAAAAAATAAAAGGCCGGACGTGGTGGCTCTCGCCTGTAATCCCAGCACTTTGGGAGGCCGAGGCGGGTGGATCATGAGGTCAGGAGTTCAAGACCAGCCTGGGCAAGATGGTGAAACCCTGTCTCTACTCAAAGTACAAAAATTACAGCGCGCCTGTAATCCCAACTACTCAGGAGGCTGAGGCAGGAGAATTGCTTGAACCTCGGGGGCGGAGGTTGCAGTGAGCCGAGATCGCGCCACTGCACTCCAGCCTGGGTGACAGAGCGAGACTCCATCTCAAAAAAAAATAAAATAAAATAAAAATAAAAATAAATAAATAAAGAGGTCCAAGACTGTAACTCTGTAACTATAGAAAAGAAATACAATGTATGCATACTACTGGGCCCTGGAGTGAATGATATTTTCATACACATAATTATATCAAAGCCACATACTGGTTTTTAATTTTCAGAATTAGGCTCAGACAAAGAATGGAAGGCTTAAACGTGGTTACACAGGAGAATGTGAATGTCAAGCTTGACAATATAAAAGTAAAAATACAGATGCCAGGAAGTGAAAAGAGGAAGAGGGGAGGAAAAGTGGTTGGGTAGGGTGCCTAATATTCTTGTCTTACATAAAAAGGATTCAAGATACTGACTATTGTTGATGGAAAAAAAAAGGATAGGGATAATTATACTACTGACAAAAATAACCAACAGAAAATTAAAAATATTAAAAGCTATCAATTACTGTGAACAGTAAGGATGGGATGGTGAGCTAAATCATCTGTCATTGCAGGGCATCAATACACTTGCATATGTGTGTATGTGGTATGTTTGTATATGCATGGAACATTTGTTTCCAGGATATACAAGAAACCAAAAACACTGATAATTACCTCTTGGAAAGGAAACTGGGTGGCTGGGAGGCAGCAGTCAAGAGACTTTTTCATGGTATACTCTTTTAAACCCTCTGAATTTTAACTATGTAAACCTCTTATTCAATTCTAAAATAAATCAATAATTTTCTTTTTTTTGAGACAGAGTCTCACTCTATTGCCCAGGCTGGAGTGCAGTGGTGCCAACTCAGCTCGCTGCAACCTCCACCTCCCAGTTTCAAGCAATTCTCCTGCCTCAGCCTCCCAAGTAGCTGGGACTACAGGCGTGCACCACCACGCCTGGCTAATTTTTGTATTTTTAGTAGAGACAGGGTTTCACCATGATGGCCAGGCTGGTCTTGAACGCCTGACCTCAAGCGATCCATTCGCCCTGGCCTTCCAAAGTGCTGGGATTATAAGCGTGAGCCATCGCGCCTGGCCAACAAATAAATTTTTAAAAAGAACAAGCAGGCTAGGCACAGTGGCTGATGCCTGTAGTCCCAACTACTCAGAAGGTTGAGGTGGGAGGATGGCTTGAGCCTGGGAGGCAGAGGTTGCAGTGAGCTGAGATTGCACCACTGCACTCCAGCCTGGGCAACAGAGCCAGACCCTGACTCAGGGTCTTGTCACTCAGGCTGGAGTGCAGTGGCACTTTGGAACTGGATAATAGGTTTACAGACTCTGTCTCTAAACAAACAAACAAACAAACAAACAAATAAACAAAAAAACCCAGAAAGTAAAAGAGACTTCCATTGAAGAGTGAGACTAAAAATCTGGAGGTGGGATTGAAGACTAATGTTTTTCTATTTATTTATTTATTTATTTTTAGAGACAGGGTCTCACTCTGTTGTCCAGGCTGAAATGCACTGGTGTGATCATGGCTCACTTTGGCCTCAAACTCACCAGCTAAAGCAATCTTCTCACCCCAGCCTCTCAAATCACTGAGATCACAGGCATGAGCTACTGTGCCCAGCAATGGTTTTCATTGAGCTTTTTACTACTATTGGATTTGATTTTTTATAATATGTTTATATTTGGTCAATAAACATTTTTAAATTAAATAATGAAAAATAAAGCATAATATGGACATTGGGTGTTATCTGCATCCAGGAAGAAAAGATTCACCAGATAGTAACCATAAACTGTCAAATTAAGGCAACTCTTTTTTTTTTTTTTTTTTTGAGACAAGAGTCTCACTCTGTTGCCCAGGCTGGAGTGCAGTGGCGCGATCTTGGCTCACTGCAAGCTCCGCCTCCCAGGTTCACACCATTCTCCTGCCTCAGCCTCCCGAGTAGCTGGGACTACAAGTGCCATCCACCAAGCCCGGCTAATTTTTTGTATTTTTTTAGTAGAGACGGGGTTTCACCGTGTTAGCCAGGATGGTCTCAATCTCCTGACCTCGTGATCCACCCGCCTCAGCCTCCCAAAGTGCTGGGATTACAGGCGTGAGTCACCACGCCCAGTAGGCAACTCTTAAGTTCTAACCAGTGCAACCCTTCGAAGGACAATTTGTTAATAACTATGAAAAATCTAAATGAATCCATCTTTTGGTGTAGTTAATTCTTCTGGGAATCTACTGTGCAGAGATATTGGACACATACACAAAGATATATGCCTCATTGTTATGAATAAGGAAAAGCTAGAAACAACTTAAAAGTTTGCCAGTAGGCCAGGCACGGTGGCTTAAGCCTGTAACTGCAGCACTTTGGGA
Source organism: Nomascus leucogenys (assembly GCF_006542625.1). Taxonomy (NCBI): domain Eukaryota; kingdom Metazoa; phylum Chordata; class Mammalia; order Primates; family Hylobatidae; genus Nomascus; species Nomascus leucogenys. Next base: position 1,307,157 of record NC_044392.1, on the reverse strand, counting down.
GACCAACGTGGGCAGATCACAAGGTCAGGAGATCGAGACTATCCTGGCTAACACGGTGAAACCCCATCTCTACTAAAAATACAAAAAATTGCCAAGCATGGTGGCTCATGCCTGTAATCCCAGCACTTTGGGAGGCCAAGGTAATCCCAGCACTTTGGGAGGCCAAGGTGGGTAGATCACCTGAGACCAGCCTGACCAACATGGAGAAACCCCATCTCTACTAGAAATACAAAATTAGCTGGGCGTGGTGGAGCATGCCTGTAATCTCAGCTACTTGGGAGGCTGAGGCAGGAGAACTGCTTGAACCCGGGAGTTGGAGGTTGCAGTGAGCTGAGATTGCACCACTGCACTCCAGCCTGGGCAACAGAACAAGACTCCATCTCAGAAAAAAAAAAAAAAAAAAGTTTGCCAATAGAAGACAAATAAATTGTGAAAATTCTATAACATAGAATCCTGTGAGGCCATTAAAAAGATGAGGCAGCTGGTCACGGTGGTGCATGCCCATAGTCCCAGCTACTCAGGAGGCTGAGGAGGGAGGATTGCTTCAGCTGAGGAATTCTAGGCTATAATGTGCTATGCCGCTGAGGTGCCTGCATCAAAGTTCAGCATCTGTATGGTGACCTCCTGGGAGTGGGGGACCACATAGTTGCCTAAGGAGGGGATGAACTGGTCCAGGTTAGAAATAGAACAGGTTGGCCGGGCGCGGTGGCTCACGCCTGTAATCCCAGCCCTTTGGGAGGCCAAGGCGGGCAGATCACGAGGTCAGGAGGTTGAGACCACCCTGGCTAACACGGTGAAACCCTATCTCTACTAAAAATACAAAAAATTAGCTGGGCGTGGTGGCAGGCGCCTGTAGTCCCAGCTACTCGGGAGGCTGAGGCAGGAGAATGGTGTGAACCCGGGCGGCAGAGCTTGCAGTGAGCCAAGATCGTGCCACTGCACTCCAGCCTCGATGACAGAGCGAGACTCTGTCTCAAAAAAAAAAAAAAAAAAGAAAGAAATAGAACAGGTCAAAACTCCTGTGTTGATCAGTAGTGGGAACAGACCTGTGAATAGCCACTGCACTCCAGCCTGGGCAATACAGCAAGACCCTCATCTCTAAAATAAAATAAAATAATGAGACAGACCCATATGTACTGGCACAGAAAAATATCTGTTATATGATTAAGTGAAAAGTGCGATAAATTGTACATCATGCATAGCATAATACCATTTTTGTTTTTTAAAAAACTGCAGGTGTCCGGGCACAGTGGCTCACATCTGTAATCCCAGCACTTTGGGAGGACGAGGCAGGCAGATCACTTGAGGCCAGGAGTTCAAGACCAGCCTGGCCAACATGGTGAAACCCCATCTCTACTAAAAATACAAAAAGTAGCCAGGCGTGGTGGTGGGCACCTGCAATCCCAGTTACTTGGGAGGCTGAGGCAGGAAAACTGCTTGAACCCAGGAGGCAGAGGTTGCAGTGAGCTGAGATCGTGCCACTGCACCCCAGCCCGGGTGACACAAGACTGTCTCAAAAACAAACAAACAAAAAAACTGCACGCATGTGTACTTGCACAGAAAATATTTTGGGAAAATATGCTGCCAGTAATGGATTTCTGGGGGAATAAGACTATGTGGGACTTTCTTTTTCCATGTTAAAAGCTTCTGTAAAGTTTAATGTTTTTATAAGACACACGTGTCACTTTTTTTTTTTTTGAGACACGACCTCACTCCAGTTGCTCAGGCTAGAGTACAGTGGCACAATTTTGGCTCACTGCAGCCTCGACCACCTCAGCTTCCTGAGTAGCTGGGACTATAGGCGCGCCTCACCACACCTGGCTAGTTTTTTATGTTTTTAGTAGACAGGGTTTCAGCATGTTGCCTAGGCTGGTCTCAAACCCCCGGACTCAAGCAATCTGCCTGCCTTGGCCTCCCAAAGTGCTGGGATTACAGATGTGTGCTGCTGCGCCTGGCCACATGTCACTCTTACAATTAAAAAGTAGATATAACTGAAGGAAGTGTGACAGGGCTCCCATGCCAGTGCCTTTTTGGACATGCAGGGTAGAAAGGGGGAAGTGCCAGCTCTGAAGCTTCCCATGAGACCAGGATTGACCTAGCTTGAAGAATTTTGTGAACCAGAAAACCTGGGGTTGGGAAATGACTGTTAATGCTCAGGCAGCCAGGAGCCTTCCCCAGAAGCAGCCAGATCCAGCACCTCACCAAAGTTCTCCCTGATGCAAGGCCAGAAATGGGCAGTCCTGGGCACATCCCCAAAACAGTCTCTCCATCCTCAACAATCTAGGGTCTGGTGAGATGGAGAAAGAGAGCAAAAACAGGCACAAAGGCATACACACATGCATATGCAGGCACACACACACATGCTTCATGCATCGACACCCACACAGAGACATGCAACCATGCAGCTGTTTGCCGGCACACAGACTCAGGGAGATACCAAGAGATTATACAAACACTGAGATACACAAAGAGAGACACAGAGAAAGGGAAAGAACCAGAGAGAGGGGAAAGGAAGAGCGAGAGAGACAAAGCCCATGCATTCCCTCTTGGGAATGTTCCTTTGGGATATATATGCAGATCTGAGTCCCATTCTGACCTCCCCCCTAGTGAGAGCTGGGTAAATTATGCCACCTCAGTTTCTTCTGCAAAAAAAGGCTAATTATCCTGACCTCAGTGAGTGTCATCAGACAATGTGAGAGGATGTTGCTGCCTGCCTCCGATCTTCCAGATATGGAGGCCTGGTGAGCCAGCCACGGTCAGGGCAGAGGTCAGGGGCCAGGTGCTGGGCAGTGAGGGGTGGAGTGAGGGGTACTCACGGATAGCAGAGGAACAGGAGATTCAGGAAGGAGTAGGTCCTGAAGAGGTGGATGAGGGATCGGCACAGACTCCAGCCTGTTGCCGTGAGAACGGTGAAGCGAGTGAGGAACAGCAGGATGGAGCGAAAGAGGGAGACCTTCCCCCTCTGAGAAGCCTGGGTCAGGGCAAGATAGGACGGGATGGGGCCTTGGATGGAGGCCGAAGGGGCTGTGCCCAAATCCCACCCAGCATGACCTGTGATCCCACCCAGGGAGAGGTGGCACAGCAGGCTTGGCAGAACCTGGCAAGGTAAATCCTTCTCTTTGATGCCCAGTAAACTCTAAGATGGGATGTAACTAATGTTCTTCAACCAAGTCCAAAGGGAGCCCCAAGGAAATACCCTAAGGCTGAAGGGCTGGGCATGTTTCCTTGGCATCCCCAGGGGAAAAGGGGAATCCCAAAGTCCCTGGCCAGCCTCTAGGACCCAATCACCTCCTTCACGATGGACCCAATGAAGCGGCGGCCCAGAACGATGGTGGTCACCATCAGCAAGTTGAAGTCAATCAGATGGAAGTTCTGTCAGGGGGCAGAGGCCTGGGGGTCATGTGGGCCCCTTGCCCATACGCAGGCTTTTTTCATACCCACCTCCCCCTGCCCATTTCTTTCCACAGAGACTGTCCTCATTCTCTGACCTGCATCGGCCTCCAGCTGAGTCAGGCCAGGAAATTACCTACGGGAGTAGGACAGGACCCCGAGAAGGGAAGTGGGACAGTCCCTGGGGATAAGAGAGTGGTATGTGAGCCCTCTTGCTCTGCTCACACATGCCCCTGTCCCTACACTGTTTCTGCACTGAAGTCTTTCCTCCCCTTGAAGCACTCATGTATGCCTGTGGTTCATCTCCACTACTGGATTAAGACTCTCAGCTCCTGGCCGGATGCAGTGGCTCACGCCTGTAATCCCAGCACTTTGGGAGGCTGAGGTGGGTGGATCATTTGAGGTCAGGGGTTCGAGACTAGCCTGACCAACATGGTGAAACCCTGTCTCCACTAAAAATACAAAATTAGCAGGACATGGCAGCACATGCCTGTAATCCCAGCTGCTCGGGAGACTGAGGCAGAGGAATTGCTTGAAACTGGAAGGCGGAGGTTGCAGTGAGCTAAGATTGCGCCATTCCACTCCAGCCTGGGCAACAACAGCAAAACTCCGTCTCAAAAAAAAAAAAGAAAAGAAAAAGACTCTGAACTCCTTTAGGCAAAATCTTTGTCAGATTCATCTCCCATACACTTACAGTGCCCAATGTGCTACGAAACACACTAGGAGTATTCAGTGAATCATCAGTTTCCTGTTCCTGCAGCACCTTCCATGTTCAGCATGGAGCCAAGTGCACAGTGGTGCTTAGTAGGATATGCTAAATGAAACCAGAACACACACACACACACACACACACACACCCTTGTTGGGTACCTACCAGGGAGGTGTGGGAGGGTGGGTGGGAAGGTGGATACCACCACACTGTCTTGTAGATGTTGATGTAGTGGACGAAGAGTGCTATGAGCTGGCAGAAGAAGAGCTGCAGCTCAAACAGAATGCTGGCCTGGACTGGCAGCTCAGGGATCTTGCAGTGCTGTAGAGGCACAACAGTTTGGGTGGCCAGAGGAGGGCTGGAGAGGCCTGTTCCAGAACTGCTCCTGACAGTGGGGAGGGAAAAACATCAGCAGCTGACCTGAGAACCCTACCAGGAAGCGCTTCCGAGGCAAAGGATTGCGGGATAAGATGAGAAAAGCAGCTCATAGCAAGGACGGGGTCTTCCTAATCCTGCTTGTCACACAAAGGAACCCGACAAAGCCTTTTCCTATCCCTAATCTTATTCAGGTCTTACGACACCCCCTAGGAGAGAAAGAATTATTAGGTCCATCTTACAGATGAGGAAAAGGAGGTCCAGAGAGGGGAGGCAACTTGTGCAAGCCATCAGCAAATCTGGAGCAGAGCTGTAATTAGAATCCAGGCCTTTGGATTTATTCTACCATGTCCCACTGCACTGTCCAAGTGATCACCCTCAACTGAGCTCCCTCTGGGTCTTTTCTGCTGATTACTCCCTCTAAGCCCTCACTGGCATCTAGGATTTCACATCTTAGAATCTAGTCAGAGAGAGCCCTGTCCACACTGTCCCTGTGAGGCCACAGTGAGGGGTGAGACAGAGAGGTGGTTTACCTGGTGCGGGAACGAACACTGGTCACCGATGCGCTGGAACTGTGGCTTCCACCAGAGCCCCCCGAGGATCCCGGCTCACAGAGTGGATTTCGACAGTAAGATGTCCTGTTGGGACCTCTTCGTCCTCCTGTGGGGCTCAACATAAAATAGAGCCTCAAGCCAGGGGGCATATATCAAGGATAACAGCAATGATACCAGCTACCAGTCACCTAGTATCTCACTTTATCATTTAATCCTCCCTGAGACCTATGATCTGGCCCCTTCTTACAACTTCAGCTTCATCCGCTATCATTCTCTACCTCACACCCACCCTCTGCCATCCCCCCTCATGCTCTAAACATCTTGATCTTTCTTTCCTCAGCAAGCCAAGCTCATTGCTACCTCTAGCACTTACTATATCCTATCGGGAAAGCCATTTCTGAAATTTTGAAGTAACTCTCTCCACCACTCTCTGCAATTTCTGTTCTTTTTTTCCACCACAATTCACTCTCTGAAATTATCTTATTTATTTAATATGCTTATTGCTTGTCTGTCCTATTACAATGGAAGGTCAATGAGGTCAGTTACCTTATCTGTCTTTTTCACTGCTATACCCCCTACCACAGTGCCCAGCAAGTATATGTTGATGAGTGAATGAACCCAGCAAGGTAGGTTTTTTCACACATTAGGAAACTCAGCTCACACTATGTCACAGTATCGTGGCTGGGTCCTGTGCTCTCAACTCTGGTACACATTGGGCCCCATTCAGACATAAGTTTCTGGAGGCCTATAACTCTGGGTACCTTTGGGGCAGCTTTTTCATCCAGGGCCCCATGATTCAGCTCAAAGGGCATTCTGGCATCTCATGGGCAGGACCCAGGGCCTCAATAAAGAGCCAAGGATATGGCTGCGAGAATCCTGTGGCTGTGGACCAAAAAATTGGACCTACTGGCTGAGCAGTCTAGCCCAAGCTCCCATGCACAAAATTTCGGCACGAAGCTCCTAAGCAGCTAAAAAAGTCACAACCTGACTGGGTGCGGTGGCTCACGACTGTAATCTCAGCACTTTGGGAGGCCGAGGCGGGAGGACCGCTTGAGGCCAGGAGTTGGAGACCAGCCTGGGCAACATGGCGAAACCCGGTCTCTATTAAAAATATATATATACATATATACATATTTTTAAAAAGTTATAACCTGTTCATACCTCTTCACAGTAACACAGCAGCCTCCATTCACATACACCCCACGCCGTAGCATCTCAGCTCGGAAGCGTTTCCCACACTTCGGAGCCAATTTTGGGCTTGGATGTATGCCCAAAATTATAAACCTCCACAAGTCCCTAAAAAGTACCTGGCGAAGAGCTCTGTCCTCCATAAACCCCCAGACCAGAAGCTCTGTTCATACGCTACTATACTTGGCTTAGAAAATCCCACACAAACACCCTTAGTCCAGTCCAGAAGCTCTGCCCACACCCACTCTCCTCTCTTTAGAAGCTCTGCACCCACATAAAGCCCCTCAGCCCAGAAGCTCCGCCTACACACAACTGTCAGCCCAGAAACCCCGCCCACAAGCCAATAAAAGTCCTCTCAGCCCAGAAGCTCCACTCCAGAACGGGCTCCCTCAGTCGGACGTGTCCCCGCCCCACCGCCCCCAGTGTAAGCCCCTCCCGCCCAGAAACGCCGACTGCACTAGCGCCCCCTGCCCAGAATCTCCGCCCTTAGCGCTGCAGCCACGCCCACTGCTAAGCCCCGCCCCCCTCTCTAGCCCCGACCAGCGGGTCCTCACCGAAGCCCAAGCCCCCACAGGGCTTCGTCGTAGAAGCCCCGCCCACCGTCCGATGTCCCGCCCCCACAACAAAGGCCCCACCCCGCAAAACGACAGGAGGGGGCGGGATCCCGTCTGCGCTCGCATCCCCTCCCCCTCCCGTCACCCGGGCTCCTGTCCGCGTGGGGCAGCAATTAGCAGCCTGGCCATCCTAACCCGCGCGCCCGCTCGCTGCCAGGCCGAGCCTGAGCCGGTCTGCTCACCCATCTCCTCCCCCCGGTGCTCTCCGCTTCGCCGCCGCAGCTCCTGCGGGCAATATGTCGGAGGCGACGGCGGCCGGGAGAGGACTAACCGCCGCAGCCCAGTCCCGGGTACCAGCCGCGCGCTCCCGCCGCGCTGCTACATTTGCATACAAGGCGGGCTGGCAGCTGGCGCGCGCTTCTTAAAGGGGCCGCCCGGACGGAGGCGGTGCCTGCGCGCTCTTTGTCTCTCGGTCCCCCACGCCCTTCCTGCAGCTGCTGCTGAGGAGACTCCAGAGGGAGGGGAACGGAACCCACCTCCTGCTCTTCCCGTGCGTGTCTTCTCCCAGCATCTCCAGGACCGGGGCGGCGGCGAGCGGGGGAGGGTGGACCATATCCCTGAGCGGTCCGCGGGCACCTCCAGCCCAGCCCCACCTTGCGCTTCATCCTTCTCTTCGGCCTCACTGCGCTTTAGTCCACCCCAGTCAAAACCCAGGAGTCATTTCCTCCCTCCCTCGGTCCCGACGTCTGATCTTTGCCTTAGTGTTTTGAGCCTAAGTCCTAAATATTTCTCACATTTGACGTTACTCGCCGTTCTCATTGTCAACACCGTGGTTCAGATCCTGACTCTGCCATTTCCCAGCCTTGCAATCTTGTTTTTTATGCTTTACGATGAGGCTGCTGATGGTCACCGTGAAGGTTTCGGTGAGAGTTCAATGAAACGGAGCGTGCAGAACTGAGTCTGTGTTAGTATTAGCCATCGTGATGTTTGGAGAAGCAGTCACTAAATGAGCTACATTTATTGTCATTAGGATTTCTTCCCTCACAAGACCTACAAGCGGTTTTAGGCATCTTGTAGCTCCATTGCTTAGCACAGTGCTTGGCACTTAATAGCAGTATTCAATTAATTGAATGAATTAGTAGATATTAATAGTCATAGAGCTTACAGTCAAGTGGGAGGAGACAGACATGAACAAAATTAGTAAATTCTGTAGCATGTTAGAAGGGAATGATTGGTGTGAAGGAAAAACAGGAAAGGGGGATGGGGCTGCAGTTTTAAATAGGGCAGGCAGAGTAGGCTTCAGAGTTGACTTGAGTAAACACATGAAGGAAATGAGTGAGTGAGTCGTGCAGATTTCTGGAGAAAGGGGGCATTTCAGGCAGAGGGAATAGTTAGCGCAAGGTCCCTCAGGCAGGAGGGTGTATTTCTTTTATTATTTTGGTTTTTTCGGGGGGATGGAGTCTCTGTTGCCCAGGCTGGAGAGCAGTGGCTCGATCTCGGCTCACTGCAGCCTCCACCTGCTGGGTTCAAGCGATTCTTCTGCCTCAGCCTCCCAACAAGCTGAAATTACAGGCGCGCACCACCACGCCCGGCTAATTTTTCTATTTTTAGGAGAGGCGGGGTTTCACCATGTTGGCCAGGCTGGTCTCAAACTCCTGACCTCAAGTGATCCACCCACCTCGACCTCCCAAAATGCTGGGATTACAGGTGTGCACCACGGCGCCTGGTCTAATTTTTGGGTTTTTTTTTTTTTTTTTTTTTTTTTTGAGACGGAGTCTCACTCTGTCCCCAGGCTGGAGTGCAGTGGTGTGATCTCGGGTCACTGCAACCTCCACCTCCTGGTTTCAAGTGATTCTCCTGCATCAGCCTCCCGAGTAGCTGGGACTACTGGTGTGTGCCACTACACTGCTAAATTTTTGTAGTTTTAGTAGAGATGGGGTTTCACCATGTCAGCCAGAACCGTCTCAATCTCCTGACCTCATGATCCGCCTGCCTTGGCCTCCCAAAGTGCTGGGATTACAGGCACGCGCCACCCCGCCCGGCTAATTTTTGTACTTTTTAGTAGAGACGGGGTTTTACCTTGTTGGCCAAGCTGATCTTGAACTCCTGACCTCAAGTGACCTGCCAATCTCAGTCTCCCAAAGTGCTGGGATTACAGGCGTGAGACACCGTGCCCAGCCAAGAGGGTGTGTTTAAGAAATAAAAAGGAGGCCAGTGTGACATAGGTATAGATATAAGAGTAGGACATGGGAAGGGATAGATCATTTAGGGCTGTGTGGCTTTTACTTTGAATGAGATGCAGAGCTATTATAGGGTTTGAACTTCTATTTAAAAGAACTATTCCAGCTGTGTGGTGAGAATAGACTGCAGGGGCACCAGGGTGGAAGCTGGGAGACCAGGCAGGAGGCTGTGGCAATGATCTTAGCAAGAGATGTTGATCGTTTGCACCAGGTTGGGTGGGATGGTGAGACATGGTTGAATTCTGGATTTGAAGGTAATGTCTACAGGATCTGTTGGGCTGACTATGGTGGCTGATGCCTGTAATCCCAGCACTTTGGGAGGCTGAGGTGGAAAGATTGCTTGAGCCCAGGAGTTTGAGACCAGCCTGAGCAACAAAGTGAGACCCTGTCTCTAGAAAAAAAAAAATTTAAATGAGCAAGGTATGGTGGCATGCGCCTGTAGTCCCAGCTACTTGGGAGGCTGAGGTATGAGGATCACTTGAGCCCTGGGAAACTGAGGCTGCAGTGAGCCGTGATAGTGCCACTGCACTCCAGCCTGGGCAATGTAGCAAGACCCCATCTAAAAAAAATTAAAACAAAAACAAAACAGGGCCTGTTGACAAAATGGATAGGAGTGTGTGTGGAAGAGAAAAGGATGACTCCAAGGTATTTAGGCTGCACTAATGAAAATATGGAGTCCAGCCGGGCGCGGTGGCTCACGCTTGTAATCCCAGCACTTGGGAGGCCGAGCGGGCGGATCACAAGGTCAGGAGATCGAGACCACGGTGAAACCCGTCTCTACTAAAAATACAAAAATTAGCCGGGCGTGGTGGCGGGCGCCTGTAGTCCCAGCTACTCGGAGAGGCTGAGGCAGGAGAATTGCTTGAACCCGGGAGGCGGAGCTTGCAGTGAGCCGAGATTGCGCCACTGCACTCCAGCCTGGGCGACAGAGTGAGACTCTGTCTCAAAAAAAAAAAAAAAAAAAAAAAAGAAAATATGGAGTCCAATTCAACAGATGTATATTTTTAAATTATGACAGATTTTTTTTTTTTTTGAGACAGAGTCTCACTCTGTCACCCAGGCTGGAGTACAGTGGCGCAATCTCGGCTCACTGCAAACTCCGCCTCCCAGGTTCACACCATTCTCCTGCCTCAGCCTCCCGAGTAGCTGCGACTACAGGCGCCTGCCACCATGTCCGGCTAATTTTTTTGTACTTTTAGTACAGACGGGGTTTCATCATGTTAGCCAGGATGGTCTCGATCTTCTGACCTTATAATCCACCCACCTCAGCCTCCCAAAGTGCTGGGATTACAGGCTTGAGCCACTGCGCTCGGCCAATTATGACAGATTTTACACCAAGTCAGTCGTTCCCTTCAAGGGGAAAAGTGGCCCAGGGATGGAAAATGACTATCCTTGGCTCAACAAGCAAAGAAGAAGGCAGGACTGGGAGTTCTTTTTTCCAGCCATAGAAATTCTTATAGAGAAAAAAAGAAAAAAACAAAATTCTGTTAGAGGCTGGGTGTAGGGGCTCATGCCTGTAATCTCAACACTTTCTCAACACTTTGGGAGACTGAGGTGGGAGGATCACTTGAGTCCAGGAATTTGAGACCGGCACGGGCAACACAGGGGAACCCTGTCTCTACAAAAAATTTAAAAATTAGCCGGGTATGGTGGGTGCGTGCCTGCAGTCCTAGCTGCTCCGGAGGCTGAAGGGAGAGAAATCACTTGAGCCCAGGAGTTTGAGATGACAGTGAAACGATCGCACCACTGCATTCATCCTCGGCGACAGAGTGAGACCCTGTCTCAAAAAAAGGGGGGGAGGTAAGTGCACTTGTATGGACTGCCATGAATGTGACCCAGCTATTACCTGTGGCTCCAGGCCACCTTGTGGTGGTGGACTACTGAAGTTGCCCGTTCAGCATCTATTCTTCCTCCTTCTCATAAGAACACTGATTTTTCCCTTGGGGAACTACTCTTCCTCTGACTCTCTCAGTATGTGTGGTTTGGTGGGGTTACCTGACTTTGCAGTTCCTTTGTGGGCAGAAGACACAGGCTTGGCAGATCAAAGCATTCCAATATCCCTGCCTCCTAAGGCTAGTTAGTGACTGGTTGGGGCTGTTGAGGAGTAGGAGGGGATTAGTGACCTGTCAGCCCAAATGAGGTGCAATCCCAGGATCTTTGTTAGAACTATTGGGAAGGAAATTTTTATTCCCCTCTGGGCTGGCTGAGCAAGTAAGTTATAAACTTGGAGGTCTTGGTGGCCATCTTGCCATCTTTTGAGAATTATTTAGCCGACAATGAAGGAAACACAGAAGAATCAAGAAACGCCTGGCTGCAGTGGCTCATGCCCATAATCCCAGTGCTTTGGGAGGTGGAGGCAGGAGGATCACTTGAGCCCAGGAAGTCAAGATCCATCTCTACAAAAAATTTAAAACATTAGCCTGGCATGGTGGTGCATGCCTGTAGTTTCAGCTATTCAGGAGGCTGAAGCTAGAAGATTCCTTGAGCCCAGGAGTTTGAGGCTGCACTCTGGCCTCGACAACAGAGACCTTGTCTCAAAAGGAAAAAAAAGGTCAAGAGATCAGTAGACATTTCTTTCTCTTTTTCTTTTTTTGAGACGGAGTCTCGCTCCGTCACCCAGGCTGGAGTGCAATGGCGCGATCTTGCTCACTGCAAGCTCCGCCTCCTGGGTTCACGCCATTCTCCTGCCTCAGCCTCCCGAGTAGCTGGGACTACAGGCGCCCACCACCATGCCCGGCTAATTTTTTGTGTTTTTTAGTAGAGACGGGGTTTCACCGTGTTAGCCAGGATGGTCTCCATCTGACCTTGTGATCTGCTCTCCTCGGCCTCCCAAAGTGCTGAGATTACAGGCGTGAGCCACTGTGCTCAGCCTCTTTCTTTTTCTTTTCAAGACAGGGTCTTGCTTTGTCACCCAGGCTAGAGTGCAATTGTGTGTTCATGCCTCACTGCAGCCTCTACCTTTTGGGCTCAAGTGATCTTTCCACCTCAGCCCCCAGAGTTTCTGGAACTACAGGTGCACGTGACCACACCTGGCTTTTTTTTTTTTTTTTTTTTGAGATGGAGTTTCACTCTTGTTGCCCAGGCTGGAGTGCAATGGCACAATCTCAGGTCACTGAAGCCTCCACCTCCCGGGTTCAAGCGATTCTCCTGCCTCAGCCTCCTGAGTAGCTGGGATTACAGGCATGCACCACCATGCCCGGCTAATTTTTGTATTTTTAGTAGAGACAGGGTTGCTCCATGTTGATCAGGCTGGTTTTGAACTCCCGACCTCAGGTGATCCGCCAGCCTTGGCCCCCCCAAAGTGCTGGGATTACAGTCATGAGCCACCACGCCTGGCCCATACCTGGCTAATTAAAAAAATTTTTTTTTTTTTTTTTTGGAGAGACAAGGTCTATGTTGCCCAAGCTGATCTCGAACTCATGTGATTCTCCTGCCTCGGCCTCCCAAAATGCTGGGATTACAGGTGTGAGCAACCAGGCCCAGCCAAAACACTTTTTTTTTTTCTTTTTTTGAGATGGAGTCTTGCTGTTGCTCTGTTGCCTAGGCTGGAGTGCAATGGCACGATCTCAGCTCACTGCAACCTCCGTCTCCCAGCTCCAAGCAATTCTCTTGCCTCAGCCTCCTGAGTAGCTGGGATTACAGGCGTGCACCACCACACTCGGCTAATTTTTGTATTTTTAGTAGAGATGGGGTTTCATCATATTGGTTAGGCTGGTCTCGAACTCCCGACCTCACAATCCGCCTGCCTCAGCCTCCCAAAGTGCTGGGATTACAGGCGTGAGCCACCATGCCTGGCCCGACACTTTCTTGATGGCATCGATTGAATCCTGGATCCAACCATACCTGAAGCTTTTATGGATTTTTTTCTGTTGCAGAAAGCCAGTTTGTGCCTGGTGTTTGACAACTGCAACTGAAATAATCTAGAATCTACAATTCTATCATAGAATCTACCTGAAACACCTAGGGTTTTTGTCCTTTTCAAATCTGCCCCTTACAGTTTCCCTGGATAAAATATTTTTCTTTTTTTTTTTTTTTTTGAGACAGAGTCTCGCTGTCGCCCAGGCTGCAGTGCAGTGGCGCGATCTCAGCTCACTGCAGGCTCCGCCCTTGGGGTTCACGCCATTCTCCTGCCTCAGCCTCCTGAGTAGCTGGGACTACAGGCGCCCGCCACCTCGCCCGGCTAATTTTTTGTATTTTTAGTAGAGACGGGGTTTCACTGTGTTAGCCAGGATGGTCTCGATCTCCTGACCTCGTGATCCACCCACCTCGGCCTCCCAAAGTGCTGAGATTACAGGCGTGAGCCACTGCGCCCGGCGTTTATCTTTTCTTTTGTAAAAAATATTTTTATATCCCACATACAATCATTACCAATCTCTGAGAAAATAGTAAGACGGCAGGATTTTGGCTAGGCTCTTGTCTTCCAGACCTGTGGCCACACGTCTCAGCTGTTTTGTAACTTTGAAACCCTCACTTCCCCTCCCTGAGCCTTCATTTCCTGATAAACTTGCTATCTATTGGCCCTTCCAGGAGTCTTCAGTTTTTGAGGAAATGCCACTGGCTCTAAGCCAATCCTGTCACTGGGTACTGGAAGCTGAGATCTCTTCTTTGGTCATGTTATTCTGGGACCATGGCCAAAAGTTGGCAAATCTGTCCTGTTTTTTAGAGACACAGCCTCACTTTGTCACCCAGGCTGGAATGCAGTGGTGCAATCATAGCTCACTTCAGCCTCCAACTCTTGGGCTCAAGTTATCCTCCTACGTAAGCCTCCGGAGTAGTTAGGACTACAGGTGCACAGCACTGTGCCTGGCTAATTAAAAAAAAAAAAAATTGACCAGGCGTGGTGGCTCAGGCCTGTAATCCTAGCACTTTGGGAAGCTGAGGTGGGCAGACTACAAGTTCGAGACCAGCCTGGCCAACATAGTGAAACCCCGTCTCTACTAAAAGTACAAAAAAAAAAAAAAAATTAGACCAGCATGGCGGTGTGCACCTGTATCCCAGCTACTTGGGAGGCTGAGGCAGGAGAATTGCCTGGAGCTGGGAGGTGGAGGTTTCAGCGAGTTGAGATTGCACCATTGCACTCCAGCCTGGGCGACAGTGCAAGACTCCATCTCAGAAGAAAAAAAAATTTTTTTTTTTTTTGTAGAGACAGGGTCTCACTATGTTACCCAGGCTGGTCTTCAACTCCTGGGCCCAAATGATCCTCCTGCCTGGGCTTCCCGAATCACTGGGTTTACAAAATGGAGCCACCACACCTGGCCCAAATCTGTCCTATAAATCAGCAGGTTTTCTTTTTTTTTTTTTGAGATGGACTTTTGCTCTTGTTGCCCAGGCTGGAGTGCAATGGCATGATCTCGGCTCACTGCAACCTCTGCCTCCCGGGTTCAGGCGATTCTCCTGCCTCAGTCTCCTGAGTAGCTGGAATTACAGGCACCCACCACCACACCTAATTTCCATATTTTTAGTAGAGTTGGGGTTTCGCCATGTTGGCCAGGCTGGTCTCGAACTCCTGAACGTCAGGTGATCCGTCCGCTTCGACCTTCCAAAGTGCTGGGATTACAGGCATGAGCCACTGCGCCTGGCCTTAAATCAGCAGTTCTCAGACCAGACTATGCAGACCTCTGGTGGTACACAGAAGTGATGAATCCGCAGGATAAAACACAATGCAGCTTTCTGGAATGTCAGTTTTATTCAATGGAAATATAAGGCAGAATTTTCTTTTCTTTTTCTTTTTTTTTTTTGAGATGGAGTCTCGTTCTGTCGCCCAGGCTGGAGTGCAGTGGCGCAATCTCGGCTCACTGCAAGCTCCGCCTCCTGGGTTCACGCCATTCTCTTGCCTCAGCCTCCCGAGTAGCTGGGACTACAGGTGCCTGCCTCCAGGCCTGGCTAATGTTTTGTATTTTTTAGTAGAGACGGAGTTTCACCGCGTTAGCCAGGATGGTCTCGATCTCCTGACCTTGTGATCTGCCCGCCTCGGCCTCCCAAAGTGCTGGGATTACAGGCGTGAGCCACCGCGCCCGGCCTATAAGGCAGAATTTTCAACATCAAATCACAGGCATTAAGAACACGTGCTCTGGAGCCAAACTTCCTAGCCCCATCACCTACTGGCTGTATGACATTAGCAAGTTACTTAACCTTTTTGGGTCTCAGTTTCCTCAAGAATTATGGGTTTGAAAGTCTACGTAAAGTATTTAGACTAGAACGTGGCATACATTCAGTGCTATTGAAGCATTAGTTATTTTGATTAAAACATGGATATACTGTGAAGTACAAAGTAAACTAATGTGGGCTGGGCATGATGGCTCACACCTGTAATCCCAGCACTTTGGGAGGCCAAGATGGGCAGATCACCTGAGGCCAGGAGTTCAAGACCAGCCTGGCCAACATGGCAAAACCCCACCTCTACTAAAAACACAAAAATTAGGCAGGTGTGGTGTTGTGCACCTGTAATCCCAGCTACTCAGGAGGCTGAGGCATGAGAATCACTTGAACCTGGGAAGTGGAGGTTACAGTGAGCTGAGATTGTGCCACTGCACTCCAGCCTGGGCAACAGAGCGAGACCCTGTGTCAAAAACAAAAACAAGCCAGGCGCGGTGGTTCACGCCTGTAATCCCAGCACTTTGGGAGGCTGAGGCAGGCGGATCACCTGAGGTCGGGAGTTTGAGAACAGCCTGACCAACATGGAGAAACCCCGTCTCTACTAAAAATACAAAATTAGCCGAGTATGGTGGCGCATGCCTGTAATCCCAGCTACTCAGGAGGCTGAGGCAGGAGAATCGCTTGAACTCCGGAGGCAGAGGCTGTGGTGAGCTGAGATCTTCCCATTGCACTCCAGCCTGGGCAACAAGAGCAAAACTCCATCTCAAACAAAACAAACTAATGTGAATTTAAGATTGAAGGCTTTGAAAAAAATGTCGCCTGCAGCCTGGTCCCAGCCCACCAGGGATTTGCTTTCACCTTCTCTTGCCAGCAAGAATACTTACATCTGATTCTCAATACCAGAGAATCTAGGTGTCTTCATGTTCTTCCAGTTTCCTGGGCCATTCTCACTCCATGTATACATTAGTCTCCCCACACAACCTCCCACCTGTCAAGCAATCCCCCCACCCTCATTCTCATCCAGACATTCGTCTTCCCACATCTTGTATTTATTACAAATATATGTAAACTATAGAAAACCCAGAAAATATCGTATTTCTTTAGTTTAAAAAGAGGTAAGATTTTGGCAGGTAATGTATTCAAGGTAATTAAGATAGAGGGACTGTCAATAGGCTATGTTCCAGAAGGGTGAGTCCAGTTTGGCTTGAGAATAATTGAAGATGAGGTTGGAAAAATAGGTTCAATTCAGATCACTTGATGATCACTTGATTCTTTACACACAGTAAAGAATTGGGACTTGATTTCAACTCTCTAAGCCTGTTTCATCTGTACAATTATGAAAGTTACTATGTTATGAGGATTAATGGAGAGAAGCAGACACATGGGAGAGACGTGACAAATGGAGCGGATGTTATTAGGAGTTGGAGACATAGATTCTTTTCCTTAGTGTAAACCATACCCACCTCTCAGGGTGGCCTGAAATTCAGCCTCTCATTTATCTTATTTTTCTGCAATGCACATCTCCACCACCAGAGAGAGCCTGATACAAAGAAACCTGAACTCCAAGTACAACAGAGAAATTAAGCTGGGCATAAGATGTGGAATCCTGGATACAACTGCAGCGATTCTCAACGGTAGGGCAGGGAATGGATCCCAGTGCCCCCTCTATGGGCCTTCTTAGACCCATCCCAAGGGGAGGGGGTGGGGCATGCTGCCACAACCTAGAATTTAGCAGCTAGCCAGATGTAAGGTCACCAAGAAGGAGGTGAGGTGGGGAAGGATGAGGGCCAGATCTAGTTTGGGGACCTGAATTTCTGTATCTCAAGCAAAAGAGACCCTCAACTCTGCTCATAAGCCACCAGGCAGCTCCTTCCTGCGCTACCCCATGGCAGGCCAGGTCATCTAGCTAGACCTGGGAACTTTAGAAAAAAGAGTAAGGGATGCATCATGGGGAAGGAGGAAGGGGAGAGAGTGGCATGTCTAAGAGCTGTCTTTAGGGTGACATCCACGTGGCATCAAGACCTCAGCCTTTAGGTCTATCAGAAAGGGCAGTGGGACCTAGCTTCTCCAATCACGATTCACTAGCCTGGCATCTTACAGCATTTTTACAAAACCTCCTTTACTTCCTTGGATTTTTGTTACAGATATTAAAATGAAAGCCTAGGGACAGTGAACAATTTACCTGAGGTCGAACAGCAGCAGCCAAGGGCAGAAGTGGGCCTGTAGGCAACAGGAGTGGCTCTGAGAGGCCGAGGAAAGGGAAGGCAGGCAGGTGGAGCAACAGCCTGCTTGTCAAGCTGCAAGCATTGGCTCTTGGCCAGGCCTCATACCCACTCCTCCAGGGCCAGCTCTGCTGCCAGGCCCCAGGCTGCCAGCCCCACCTCCACACTCCCACCCCAGTCCCCTGAGAGCCCATCACCTTGGCAACAGCCAGAGAAAGGCCCAGCTAAAATATTTATGGCTCAAAACAGCCTAGAGGCTTGGGAGGGGGGAAGAGGGAAAGGCTGATGTCATCCCTTCTCAGCTTACAGGGGAGGTGACTGACATACAGGGCAGCTGGGTGGGTGGGCCAAGCCCAAAAAGTCGGGACTCTCAAAGGAAGATCCCAAGGGCCGTAAGTGGTAACAGGAGGAAGATGAAGGCTGTGACAGGTGACAGGACTGGCTAAGACCCACAAGCCTGGGAAAAAAGGAGGAGGGAAACTCAAGGGTTCAGAGTATCGTGTCTAGACCCCATGCCAGGCATTTCAGACACATCATTTGCTTCTCAGGTCCCATTCAGTAGGTAGCAATTCCTTTTTTTTTTTTTTTTTTGAGACGGAGTCTCGCTCTGTCGTCCAGGCTGGAGTGCAGTGGCACAATCTCGGCTCACTGCAAGCTCCGCCTCCCGGGTTCACGCCATTCTCCTGCATCAGCCTCCTGAGTAGCTGGGACTACAGGCGCCCACCACCATGCCCGGCTAATTTTTTGTATTTTTAGTAGAGACAGGGTTTCACCATGTTAGCCAGGATGGTCTCGATCTCCTGACCTCATGATCCGCCCACCTCAGCCTCCCAAAGTGCTAGGATTACAGGCGTGAGCCACCGCGCCCGGCCAGTAGGTAGCAATTCTTATCCTACTTTGATGGAGTAAACAGGCTCTACAGCTCTTCTTAAAGCAAAAAGCAAATAAATAAATAAATAAATAAATAAATAAATAAAATAAAATAAAACAAGCTTTGGAAATAAGCAAACGATGAGCTGGGATTTGAATTCAGATCTGTTTGGCTTCAGCCCTGTAAGCTTTCCTATAAAATTCTGTGGCTCCCGAGTAGAAATCCTAGCGGTCTAGGAACCTAACACTGGCCCCTCAGTCAGTGACTCAGGTTCTGTGCCTCCATTTATATATGATGAGGATGCCATCTGATTCCCTAATTCCCCACCCCAAACTCCTCCCTTGTCAGCCCTGGACTCAGAGCATCTAATGTAAACACAGGGTGACAAACTCATCGAGGCTGGCCTGTGACTTTTCCAGTTTTAGCACTTGAAGTCCCATATCCCAGAAACTCTCTCTTGGGTAAACTTAGATGATCTGTCATCCTAGATGAACCCCTCATGCAAACATAATGCTTTAATATTTCAAAGCACTTGTGGCTGTGAGATGTACAAATAGGTCAAAAGAATGGGCCATGAAGTCTGATAGTACAGACCATGAAGTCTTTTTCTAACCATAGGCAAATTTGTTATCCTCCTTGAGTCTCAGTTTTTCTCATTTTCCTGGTACATACTAAGAAATCCGTAAATTATTAGCTGTTATTTACAGTAATCAACAATGAAGACAGAAACAGGCTCAGAGATTAAACAGCTTGCCCAGTGTAAATCAACTGACTTTAAGGAACCCCTTTCCATGATACTTCTGTTCCTGCTAAGGATGAATCCAAGCTCACTAGAATGCCCCAGGCACAGTTAAAATGCAGATAAGCTCTATTATCTCCCTAAACTCAGTCCTTCCCCTTGTTCCTTTGTTAGGATAAATAACCAGAAGGCATTAGGGAAGAGTACACTATCAGAGGTCCCTAGCCTCTCAGGAAGCTGAGAATAAATCAACCTAGAAATAGGCCAGAGGAAACCAGAAGCCTATCAAAGGCTGACTTTCCAATCCTTCAAGAGAAAATGGCAGAACAAATAGCTGGCCTAGTATAGCTGGAAGGAAAGTGAGAGCTAGACAGGGGGGCTTTGGCTCTCTCCCAAAGCTGATAGAAGCTACCAGAGTGGGACCATTCATCACTTGACCAAACCTTTATTGAGCTCCTCAGGGGCAGATACTTGTTGGAGAGAAATATAGTACAGAAGTGGAACAGAAAAAGCCCTACCGTTTATGACCTTTTTGGACAAGGTAAGTAATAAACAATGAAGAGAAAGAACAGGTTCAGATGTTAAATAACTTGCCCAAATTAATTGAATCTTCTCACTTGGCTTTCCTCAGCCTTTTATGGAGGGGTGGTGATCACCCTCCCTTGGGAGCCCTCTGGAAGGCTTCAAGGACTCACAGCCTGACACCCGTAACACAGGTGTGGTAGTGGGGAAACAGAAAACGGTGGTAGGGTGTTTCAGCCAATTCTACGGGAGGCTAAAGGGAAGCACACAGACTGGGAATGGCACAGTAGGAGTTGCCAGTTCATTCCCATCTAGGAGGCCACGCTAGGGATACCCATTAGTCTCCTTCAACTCTTTAAAGTCTTGAACAGTTTAACTGTTAGCACCACAGTCCCCTGCAGCCCTGAGGACTCCATTCTGGGCCTAAAGACTCTTAAGGGATCCTGACTGGCTTTCTGTGGGTAAATCTGACAGATCAAGTAGAGGGAAAGAAAACTGCTGATCTCCTCTCCTGGGTTTCTCTGTGTTCAGCAAATGCCCTCAGGCCAGCCTTTATACAGCAGGTAGCTCTCCAGGTTTCAGGAGTCCTCTGATAGCTGCAAAGACACAAGGTAGAAAATTAAGAAAGCTCCCCTATTAGGGGGCTTCCCAGCCTCCCACCTGACCAGGCTGCTTCCCTCACAATTGCCCCATCCCACAGCACAACTCTACTTGTTTCATTCAGTACACAAGTTTCTTGGGTACACAGATGGGTAGAAAACAGAAGTCCACAGCCTATGAATTCTCTTTTTACTGCCTGTCAGGCAATGAAAATGAAGTCTCAACACTCAATATCTCCTGTCCTTGGCCATACCTCAGCTGAGTGATCCAGGGAAGAATCAACAAAACCTTTGGGGGGCCTATCCAAGCTTTGAAGCCTCTATAAACAAAGGGAAAAATGCTTTCTGCTGTCCTAGAAATGCGAAAAAGATGAACAAAAATCTTTAAAGTCTTTTGAAGAATGGAAATCAGAAAATAGGCATCTTATTATCACTGTTATTGGTAACTCAATGTTAGGCTCAAGGGGCGATGGATGTTATGAAGGATTCGATTCATCCCAGCACCAAATACTCAGGGTGGACTAGAGGAGACACATCTTAAATCAGCGGCACAGGGAAGGGGCTTGATCTCAGGCTAAAACCTATAGCAATGCTCCTTTTTCTTTTTCTTCTTTTTTTTTTTTTTTTAAAGAAAGGGTCTTGCTTTGTCACTCAGACTGGAGTACAGTGGCAACATCATGGCTCACTTCAGCCTTGATCTCCTGGGCTAAAGTGATCCTCCAACCTCAGCCTCCAAATACGATCACAGACACACGCCAACATCCCTGGCTAATTTTTACATTTTTGTCTCCGTATGTTGCTCAGACTGGTCTCAAACTCCTGGGATCCTCTTAATGGCTTGCCAAAGTGCTGGGATTATAGGTGTGAGCCACCATGCCTGGCCAGTGCTTCCCATCTTTTAAATGGCACTACCATCTCCCTAGTTGTTCCAGTCAGTAACCTGGAGCCTTAATATGTTCATTCTATCGCCTAAAAGTTTGTTTTTTGTTTGTTTTTTTTTTTGAGACAGAGTCTCACTCTGTCGCTCAGGCTGGAGTGCAGGGGCGCGATCTTAGCTCCAGTACTGCAGCCTCCGCCTTCTGGGTTCCAGTGATTCTCTTCCCTCAGGCTCCCAAGTAGCTGGGATTACAGGCACATGCCACCATGCCTAGCTAATTTTTGTATTTTTAGTAGAGACGGAGTTTCACCATGGTGGCTAGGCTGGTCTCAAACTCCCGACCTCAGGTGATCCGCCCACCTCGGTCTCCCAAAGTGCTAGGATTATTACAGGCATGAGCCACTGTGCCTGGCAAAAGTTCTTGAATTCATTGACTTCTCTCTGTTTGCAATATTACTCTACTATAGACCTTTTTTGTTGTTGTTGAGACAGTCTCACTCTGTCACTCAGGCTGCAGTGCAGTGGCATGATCTCAATTCACTGCAACCTCTGCTTCCTCTGCTTCCTGGGCTCAAGCGATCCTCCTGCCTCCACCTCCCGAGTAGCTGGGATTACAGGCACGTGCTACCATGCTCGGCTAGACCTTTCCTATTTCTTGCCTAGACTAGCAAGTTTCTTAACAGGTCCCCATAACCATTCTCCACTCATCAGCAAGTTTAAAAATCAGACACGGAATAATTTCATTTTCCACACCCCCCTCCTCCCATTCAAGTTGTCTTCAGTAGGATGTTAGGACTGCTATGTGTTAAGGGACTCTCCTCATATCCTATTCCTTTCACCTACCCTGTGAATTGGAAACCAAAACTCTATGATAAACTTTGCTTTTTTAAGGTCAGCCAGGTGCAGTGGCTCACACCTGTAATCGTAGCACTTTGGGATGCTGAGGTGGGAGGATTGCTTGAGGCCAGAAGTTCAAGACCAGCCTGGGCAACATAGTAATACCTTGTCTCTACAAAAAATTAAAAAATAAGCTGGGCGCAGTGGCCCATGCCTACAGTCCCAGCTACTCTGGAGGCTGAGGTGAGAGGATGGCTTGAGCCCAGGAGGTAGAAGCTGCAGTGAGCTATGATCACTGCAGTGAGATCCCATCTGTTGTTTCTTTTTTTTTTTTTTTGAGACAGTTTCACTCTTATTGCCTAGTCTGGAGTACAGTGGTGCGATCTCGGCTCACTGCTACCTCCGCCTCCCGGGTTCAAGCAATTCTCCTGCCTCAGCCTCCTAAGTAGCTGAGATTACAGGCGCCCGCCACCACACTCAGATAATTTTTTGTATTTTTAGTAGACGCGGGGTTTCACCATGTTGGCCAGGCTGGTCTTGAACCCCTGACCTCAGGTGATCCGCCCGCCTCGGCCTCCCAAAGTGCTGGGATTACAGGTGTGAGCCACCGCACCCGGCCCCTGAGACCCCATCTCTCTCTCTTTTTTTTTCTGAGACGGAGTCTCACTCTGTTGCCCAGGCTGGAGTGCAGTGGCGTGATCTCAGGTCACTGCAAGCTCCGCCTCCTGGGTTCACGCCATTCTCCTGCCTCAGGCTCCCGAGTAGCTGGGACTACAGGCGCCCACCACCACGCCCAGCTAATTTTTTGTATTTTTAGTAAAGACGGGGTTTCACTGTGTTAGCCAGGATGGTCTCGAACTCCTGACCTCGTGATCTGCCCGCCTCAGCCTCCCAAAGTGCTGGGATTACAGGCGTTAAGACACCATGCCCGGCCGACCTCATCTCTTAAAAAAAAAAAAAAAAAAAAAAAAAAGAATAAGGTCCAGCTAGGTGTGGTGGCTAACACCTGTAAATCCCAACACTTTGGGAGGTTAACACAAGAAGACCAATTTTGCCCAGGAGTTCGAAACCAGCCTGGGCAACAGATTGAGATCTTGTCTCTACAAAAAATAGAAAAAATTAGCCACCTGCCTATCTATAGTCCCAGTTACTTGGGAGGCTGAGGTGGAGGATCACTTGAGCCTGGAAAGTCGAGGGTGTAATGAGCCATCACACTGATATGTGCTCCAGCCTGGATGACAGAACAAGACTCTGTCTCAAAAATAAAAATAAAAAAGGTCCAGATTCTTACCTTGGCTTCAACTTGCTTCAGTCCTATCCTCTGCCTATAATGTGCTGCTCTATGCCCTTTCCCCAAGCCCTCTGCCTAGCTAAGTCTTCCTTTAGATGTTGGCTTAAACATCATTTCCTCAAGGAAAACCACAGTATTAGGTTGTATACCCTCACTGCACCCTGTTCTTTTCTTTGTAGAACTTTACACCATTGAAATTATTTATGTGATTTATGAGATTATCTGTTTAGTGTCTGTTTCCACAAATAGACTATAAGCTCCATGAAGCCAGGGATCATTTTATATTGTTCACCAGCCACTGGATCCCCAGTGTCTAGCACGTAGGTGTTCTAATGTATAATAGTGAATGTATTTTTAAAAAGAATGAAAGGAGACATTTGTACTGATTTCTAGAGAGAAGCTTAAAAAGAATCACATCAGAGCATAAGATATTTCTCTTTCTCAAAGGCAGATGCAGAATTTGTTTGCTACATTCCAACCCCAGAGAGCCTGAGACCTGAGGAGCAACCATCTTATACCTAAAGCTAGGCCATGAATAGGAACCATGAAAACTGCTGGAGTGAGAAGACCCCTGGGAATAATGAGCCCTGTATCTGAACCCAAACTCTTCTATCTCAAGTTTTCACACACATCACAGTGCCTAGAAGAAAAAGACTGGCTACCCTGAGGTGGGCACCAGAGGTTGACAAGGGAACAGCCAATTCAGGCATCTTAATGCAATATTAGAAAGATCAGAAATAGTACCCAAATTTCTGGCAAGGTGCCCTATTTAGCTGATTAATCTGGGCTGATTAGACTGGCTGTGCCTCACACTCTATCTGGAAACATCTCAACTAAGCTGTCTTTTTTAAGGAGTCCCTGGACAATACCGCCCCCCCCACCCCCAATTTGCCCTGAAAGTGACAAGGCCTCCTTGAAGCAAGAAGCTCCCCAAGGTCTAAGGATGGGGTTAGCTTGTGTACATGAGAACTCCTACCGGCCCATTCCCTGCCTGAGACGCAAAGACAATCACCACAGTACAGGCTAGGAATGAGAAGTACAGTCACTGGTGAGAGGCTAGTGAATCTGTGATCAAGGAATGCCAAGAAGCTAAACCTTAGCAGCATGGCTATGAAATTCACATCCCTTTCAGATACACGTCTCTCTCCTTTTAGAAGAGAGAGCTGTATACGAAAGCAGAAAGTACATTCAAAACAAACAAACAAACAAAAAAACAGAGAGCGCTGCAGTTTGCAGAACACTAGATGAGACTGCATCCTCAGCTTCAGAGCCAGAATACACAATAGGGTAGAAGACCTCCAGCCCTGGGACTGGAAAACGGACTCTAGAGGTCCGTGAACATTCTTCCCCATTACCTCGCAAAAAAGGTTGAGTCTCCTGCTTGAATGCAGCCTCCTTAGGAGCCAAGAGCAGCAATCAGGCTACAATAGGACTAGGGTGCAGTGCCCCCATAGGCTTGTGCTCCTAAGGGGCCCTGAAGAGCCAGACCTATTTTCTAGGCCAGGAAACAAAAGAACGGGTAGTTAAGGCAGTGTTGTGCACTTCCTCCCCTCCCCCTAAGCAGCTGCTGTCTCAGACAGCTGTTTCCAGCCTGTCTGCTCGATGCTATTAAATATTCATCAGATGCTTGCTAGCTTTAAACATGCAATGACTATTAATCTGGGGAGCAGGAGGTACATGTGGGTCTGAAGAGAAGAGGGGAGGGCTCGTAAGGGTCCAACTCTTCTTTCTTTGGAGACGGAGTCCTATTCTTGTCGCCCAGGCTGGAGTGCAATGGTGCGATCGTGGCTCACTGCAACCTCCACCTCTCAGGTTCAAGCAATTCCCCTGCCTCAGCCTCCCAAGTAGCTGGGATTACAGATGCACGCCACCACGTCCGGCTAATTTTTATATTTTTAGTAGAGGCGGGGTTTCACCATGTTGGCCAGGCTGGTCTCAAACTCCTGACCTCATGATCCGCCCGCCTTGGCTTCCCAAAGTGCTGGGATTACAGGCGTGAGCCACCGCACCCGGCCCAGGATCCAAGTTTTTAAACTTCAGGAATCTGCAAACCAAGCCAGGGGTACCAGTCCTATACATCAAAGCCAGGAACTGCTTCAGTGTAAGCTGATCATGTGGCCACCCTAGGTACAGAGGAGACCAGCAGGCAGCTAAGGAGGAGCATAAAGACTTCAGTCTAAACGCCATCTCTTAGACTCTGTGGTTATCCTAACTTTTAGACATACATTTCTCAGTCTGTATACCATGGATGATCATTGCTTCACAGGGTTGTGAGAATTTATTTTATTTTATTTTATTTATTTATTTATTTATTTATTTATTTATTTAGAGACGGAGTCTTTCTCTGTCCCCCAGGCTGGAGTGCAGTGGCGCGGTCTCGGCTCACTGCAAGCTCCGCCTCCCGGGTTCACGCCATTCTCCTGCCTCAGCCTCCCGAGTAGCTGGGACTACAGGCGCCCGGCCAACACGCCCGGCTAATTTTTGTTGTATTTTTAGTAGAGACGGGGTTTCACCGTGTTAGCCAGGATGGTCTCGATCTCCTGACCTCGAGATCCGCCCTCCTCGGCCTCCCAAAGTGCTGGGATTACAGGCTTGAGCCACGGCGCCCGGCTGTTTGTGAGAATTAAATGAGATACTGTATAATTCTAGGGTGTCCCATCTTTTGGCTTCCCTAGGCCACATTGGAATAACTGTCTTGGGGCACACATAACATACACGAACGACAGCCGATGAGCTTAAAAAAAAAAAACCACAGAAAAATCTCATAATCTTTTAAGAAAGTTTATGAATTTGTGTTAGGCCACATTCAAAGCCGTCCTGGGCCATAGGCTGGACAAGCTTGCTGTATATGATACTCTCAGCACAGAGTTAGAACATAATTAAGAGCTTAAAATGGAGGCAGGGACCTCATCCATTGAGGACTTCTAGTGGTGAGCAAAGCCTTGCTTAACAATCCGTTAAGAGCAAAGTTTCTATTAGTGGACACTCAGAGAGTTTTGGTTTCCATTTCGCAGGGTGGGTGAAAGGAATACGACATGAGGAGATTCCCATAACATAAGGCAGTCCAGACATCTCATCCTCAAACAACCCAAGTACCGGACAGGAGAGATGAGTCTCCTTTCTGAAAAAGGCAGGAATTAAAAGGCCTTCAGGCAGGAGGGAAGGTGGGAGGACAACAAGGGGAGAACATCCCCTTCACTTTCCCACAAAGGAGTAGCACCACTTTATAGAAGGCTTCCTTCCCTTCTTTTCTTTTTCTTTTTTTTTTTTTTTGAGACGGAGTCTCGCTCTGTCGCCCAGGCTGGAGTGCAGTGGCGCAATCTCGGCTCACTGCAAGCTCCGCCTCCCGGGTTCACGCCATTCTCCTGCCTCAGCCTCTCCGAGTAGCTGGGACTACAGGCGCCCGCCACCATGCCCGGCTAATTTTTTGTATTTTTTAGTAGAGACGGGGTTTCACCGTGGTCTCGATCTCCTGACCTTGTGATCCGCCCGCCTCGGCCTCCCAAAGTGCTGGGATTACAAGTGTGAGCCACCGCGCCCGGCCTCCTTCCCTTATTTTCCCTACCTTGCCGGTACACTGGTAAACAGATGTGATGTAAGTCACTCTCAGGCTTAAGGCATTAAATAGCTCAAACTTTAGAATAAAGTCCAAACCCCTTGACTAATATGTAGCTTCCAAAATCAGCACTAACGTATTCTTCCAATCTCTATTTATAGCTAATATTTTGAGTGCTTACTGTGTGTCATGTTAAATGTTTTCTTTGAGATGGAGTTTTGCTTTTGTTGTGTGCAATGGTGCGATCTTGGCTCACTGCAACCTCCGCCTCCTGGGTACAAGCGATTCTCCTGCCTCAGCCTCCCGAGTAGCTGGGATTACAGGCATGCGCCACCACGCCCGGCTAATTTTTTGTATTTTTAGTAGAGACGGAGTTTCTCCATGTTGGTCAGGCTGGTCTCGAACTCCTGACTTCAAGTGATCCGCCCACCTCAGCCTCCCAAAGTGCTAGGATTACATGTGTGAGCCACTGCGCCCAGCCTGTTGAATGTTTTATATGCGTTAGCTCACTCGATCTTCCCAACAGTGTCGCAAAGTAAATGATGTTATCCCCGTTTTACAAATGATGAAATTGAGACTTGAAACTGAGGCAGAATTTGAAAGTAGTCTGCTTACGCGGGGTATGGTGGCTCATACCTGTAATCCTTACCACTCTGGGAAGGTGCTTGAGGCCAGGAATTTGAGTCCAGCTTGGGCAACATAGAGACCTGTTTCTATAAAAAAAAGAAAAGTCAAGTGGGCATGGTGGCCCATGCCTGTAGCCCTAGCTACTTCGGAGGCTGAGGCAGGACAGCTTGAGCCCAGGAGTTCAAGGCTGCAGCGAGCTATGATCATACCACCGCACTCCAGCCTGGGTGGCAAAGCAAGACCCCACCTGTAATTAATTAATTAATTAAATTAGTCTGCTTAAAGCTATAATAAGTGTTATTATGCTAAGCTATCCATCTGTCCACCTGGCAAATTTTGGTTATCCTTTAAGATGTAACTTAAATGCTATCACCTTTCTCTGGCACTCCCTAAGCCTTTCTTAGGCAGCTCCTCCAGGCTCCCGGGTATTCAGTTCTGCAAGAGAACATGATGATACACTATTGCAACTATTTTTTAATTTATTATTTTATAGATATATTACTATTTTTTGAGACAAGAGTCTCACTGTCACCCAGGCTGGAGGATAGTGTCATGATCATGACTCACTGCAGCCTTGACCTCCTGGGCTCAAGAGATCTTCCTGACTCAGCCTTTCAAGTAGCTGGGACTACAGGCGTGCACCACCACATCTAGCTTTTTTTTTTTTTTTTTTTTTTTTTTTTGTAGAGATGGGAGTCTCACTATGTTGCCCAGGCTAGTCCCGAACTCCTGGACTCAAGTGATACTCCTGCCTTAGGGTTACGGGGTGAGCCACCAAGCCTGGCCTGTTTAAAATTTTCTGGTCTCAGTTTCATCATGTGTAAAAATGGGATAATAACATCTACCTCACTGGTGGAGAAAACTACATGGCACAGAGTAAATAGTCAATACATGTCTGAATTCACAAAACGCAGTAATAACATGACTTTTTTTTCAGGATGAATCTTGTATTTGACGTGAAAAGAAACCACTCGGCTGGGCGCGGTCGCTCACGCCTGTAATCCCAGCACTTTGGGAGGCCGAGGTGGGCGGATCACGAGGTCAGGAGATTGAGACCATCCTGGCTAACACAGTGAAACCCCATCTCTACTAAAAATACAAAAAATTAGCTGGACGTGGTGGCAGGCGCCTGTAGTCCCAGCTACTCCAGGAGGCTGAGGCAGGAGAATGGCGTGAACCCGAGAGGTGGAGCTTGCAGTGAGCTGAGATCGCCCCACTGCACTCCAGCCTGGGCAACGGAACGAGACTCTGTCTCAAAAAAAAAAAAAAGAAACCACTATGTCAGCAATTATTAATTGGCAGCTTTTTTTTTTTCCTCTTCTTTCTTTTCTTTTCTTTCTCTTTCTTTTTCTTTCTTTCTCTCTCTCTCTTCTCTTCTCTCTCTCCTCTCTCTCCCTCTCTTTCTTTTTCTTTCTTTCTTTCCAGCACTTAAAGACACAACTTACAATAAGCAGTCTCTTAGGGTCAATGAAATTTGGAATTACAGAAGCAGCAAGCTTTCAGCACAGAGAATGGACTTTGCTGTACAAAAATGTTGATATGCACCCTGTCCTAATGTGCTATGCAACCATGGTAAAATACCTCACCTCTTCCAGTATCAGTTGCCTAATCTATAAAAATAGGGACACACAGTAGGCATTCAAATTGAGCTCTTCTCCTTTAGCCAAGCAAAGCTGCCTATTTTCCCTATCTCACTTTCTTCTTTTAAATGTGGTCAAGATCAGTGCATGGCATACACTGAGAATGAAATGAGGGAAAAAAATGAACATGACTACTTACTAGTAGTACTGCCAGTAAAGAGCAGCCTCTGTAGGGTCATACAAAGTACAGGAAAGTATCAAGAAGACAGCGAGCCCATGTGTTGCCTAACACACTCTAATCCACATCTTTGGTGGCCATAAAGTCCTGGCAGGTGTTAATGCATCTCTAACTTCATTCTTAGCCTGGGACAGGAGGTGGGCTTTGGTGGAAGAGAGTATAAAGGTGGGACAAACCCTAAGCCTGTATCCGTAGGTAAGAAAAGGTCAGAATATTCCCCCAATAGTAACTGTCTCTGCCAAGTGTCCACCCTGCAGACTCTATGGAAACTGTGGTGGGGGAAGAGAGGGCTAGGAAGGGAGGAAGTTGATGGTGGGAGATGGGCATGCTGGAGCGCAGCCTCTGAACCTCTGGAAAACCACCTGTGACCAGGCATGGCAGCTAGACCAGCCTCATTTCCACTTTAGCAGCCTGCAGTATAATACAGACATAAAGGCATGCTTTGTAGTCACTCATACTTGGGATCAAATCCTAGCTCTATCACTTACAAACTCTCAGTGATGTAAAAATAATCTGATCAGCTATTATGTATTATTGAACAGCTACTGCCAGAAATTGTACTAATAACTTTAGGTAATAACTACTTCAAAAGGCAGTAGACCTACATACATCTGTGGTTAACTGATTTTTGATAAGGGCGACAAGACCATTCAATGAAGAAAGAATAGTCTTTTCAACAAATGGTGCCGGGACAATGGGATATCCACATGTAAAAGAATGAATTTGGGCTGAGCGCGGTGGCTCACGCCTGTAATCCCAGCACTTTGGGAGGCCGAGGTGGGCGGATCACCTGAGGTCAGGAGTTCTACACCAGCCTAGCCAACATGGCAAAACCCCGTCTCTACTAAAAATACAAAAATTAGCTGGGCATGGTGGTGGGTGCCTGTAATCCCAGCTACTTGGGAGGCTGAGGCAGGGAGAATTGCTTGAACCTGGGAGTCAGAGGTTGCAATGAGCCGAGATTGAGCCACTGCACTTCAGCCTGGGTGACAGAGTGAGACTCTGTCTCAAAAAAAAAAAAAAAAAAAATAATAATAATTTGAACCCCCACCCCAGACCACACACACAAAAGTTAACATAAAATGAATCATAGACTTAAATGCAAGAATTAAAGCTGGGTGTGGTGGCTCACACTTATAATCGTAGCACTTTGGGAGGCCGAGGTGGGTGGACTGCCTGAGCTCAGGGGTTCAAGACCAGCCTGGCCTGGCCAACATGGTGAAACCTTGCCTCTACTAAAAAATACAAAAAATTATCCAGGCATGGTGGCACGCACCTGTAGTACCAGCTACTTGGGAGGGTGAAGCATGAGAACTGCTTGACCCCGGGAACTGGAGGTTGCAGTGAACTGAGATCATACCACTGTACTCCAGCCTGGGGGACAGAGTCAGACTCTGTCTCCAAAAAACAAACAAACAAACAAACAAAAAGAACTAAAACTAAAAAACTGAGAAAGAAACAAACAGGTACAATCCTGACCTTGAATGAGACACTAGTTTATTACCTATGACAAAAAAGAAAAAAAAACAGATAAATTGGACTTCATCAAAATGTAAAATTTTGTTGATTTAAAGAAAGCAAAAAGACGGCCCACTGAATGGGAGAAAATATTTGCAAATCATACATCTGACAAGGGTTTGGCGTCCAGAATATATAAAGAACTTACAACTCACTAATAGAAAGACAAATTATCCCATTTAAAAGTGGGCAAAGTATTTACATAGACATTTTTCCACAGAAGATATATAACTGGCTAACAAGCACATGAAAATATGCTCAATGACATTAGTCATTAGGGAAATGCAAATCAAAACCACAGTGAGGTACCACTTCACACCCACTAATGACAGCTATAATAAAGGAAATGTTGGTGAGGATATGGAGCATTTGGAACCCTCATACATTGCTGTTAGGAATGGTACAGGCTCTGCAGAAAACAATTTGGCAGTTCCTAAAAAAATTCAACAGGCTCATGCCTGTAATCCTAGCACTTTGGGAGGCTGAGGCAGGTGGATCATGAGGTCAGGAGATCGAGACCATCCTGGCTAACACGGTGAAACCCCGTCTCTACTAAAAACACAAAAAATTAGCCGAGTGTGGTGGCACGTGCCTATATTCCCAGCTGCTTGGGAGGCTGAGGCAGGAGAATCACTTGAACCCGGGAGGCAGAGGTCGCAGTGAGCTGAGATCGCGCCACTGCACTCCAGCCTGGGCAACAGAGTGAGACTCTATCTCAAACAAACAAACAAACAAACAAACAAAAATTAGAGTCACCGTATGACCCAGAACCCAGAAATTTTTCTAGGTATATACCCAAGAAACTGAAAACATGTCCACACAAAATTTTATACACAAATGTTCAAAGCAGTATTATTCATAATAGCCAAAAAGTAGAAACAATCCAAATGCCTGTCAATGGATCAATGAATAAATGAAATGTAGTATATGCATATAGTGAAATCGCATTTAACAGTAAAAAAAAAAAGAACAAAGTACTGATACATGCTACAACATGGATGAACCTTGAAAACATCCTAAGTGAAAGGAGGCCAGTCGGCTGAGCGTGATGGCTCACGTCTGTAATCCCAAACATTGGGAGGCCAAGGTAGGCGGATCACCTGAAGTCACCAGTTCGAGACCAGCCTGGCCGACACGGCGAAACCCCACCTCTACCAAAAATACAAAAATTAGCCGGGCATGGAGGCGTGTACCTATAATCCCTACTCAGGAAGGCAGGAGAATCGCTTGAACCTGGGAGGCGGAGGTTGCAGTTGCAGTGAGCTGAGATCACACCACGGCACTCCAGCCTGAGAGACAGAGCAAGACTCTGTCTCAAAAAAAAAAGGAAGCCAGTCACGGAAGACCACTTTCTGTACAGTAAGTGGTCTTCCGTGACTGGCTAAACCCTTGGACTTAGCCTTCTGGAGGCTAAACTTTTGTCATCTTTAGTGCATGTCCACGATAGGCAAGTCTATAGAGACAGAAAGCAGAGTGGTAGCCTATGGCTGGAGGGGACAAATAGATTGGTGGAAGACAGATAAAAGGCATGGGGTTTCTTTTTGGGATGATAAAGACATTTCAAATCGGCCCTAGTGATGACTGAACAACTCTGTGTATATACTAAAAACCACTGAATTGTACACTTTAAGTGAGAGAACAGTATGGTATGTGAATTATATCTCAATAAAGTTGTTGTTTTAAAATTCTGCCAAAACTCTAGACTTCTTTGCCAGTTGTGTCTGTCCAAAAAGAATCACTTAAAAATGCTAACATGACCTTTAATTTATACTAACAGAAGCTAACCACAGGCTGCAAACTGGTAGGCTAAAGGCCACATCTGGCATGCAGCAAATGTATTTTATTGGGACCAATCGTATTTTAAAAACTTTCTACCCGGGCTGGAGTACAGTGTTGTGATCATAGCATACTGTAAGCTCGAACTCCTCGACTCAAGTGATCCTCCTGCCCCTGCCTCCTGAGTAGCTAGGATAAGAGATGCAAGCCATCATGCCCAGCTAATGCCCAGCTAACTTCTTGTAGAGACAGAGTCTGCTATGTTGTCCAGGCTCGTCTTGAACTCTTGGCCTCAAGTGATCGTCCCAACTCAGCCTCCCCAGGCATTGGGATTACAGGCATGAGCTGCTGTGCGCAGCCAAGAAAATTTTGAGAGATGGGAAAGGCACAGTAATGAAAATGATCTTCAAATACCTGAAAGGATATTGCTTCAGGGGTCCAAAGCAGATTCAGTTTAAATTACTGAGGTACAGGTCTCATTCAAAGTGAGAGAGAAAATACTTAGAGCCGTCTCTAATGAAATGGGCTGCTTTTCTAAGTAATGTTTCCTATGACTAGTATGAAGTACTATGTTACATGCTATAACCTGGATGAACCAAACACTATGTAAAGTCAAAGAAGCCAATTCCAAAAAGCATATATTATATGATTCCATTTATATGGAATGTTCAGAATAAGCAAACCCACAGAAAGAGTAGTGGCTGCCAACAGCTGGGGAGAGAGGGGAGTTGGGAGTGACTATTAGCAGATATAAGATTTCTTTTTAGAGTGATGGGAATATTCTGGAATTAAATAGTGGAAATGGTTGCACAGTATAAATATACTAAAAACTACTGCACTGTACACTTTAAAATTGTAAATCTTATGCTATGTGAATTTTTCCTCAAAACAGAAACAAAGGTAGAAAGAGACCAAATGAGATACTCATTACCTCTGTTAGGATACTATGATGCACAGTGATAAATGTCAGGTATTATCATCAACTTCATTTGATGATAAATGAGGCACTGAAAGGGTTTTGTTTCTGACTAAGGTGACAAAGGCTCACATGAAGCAGAGCCAGGACAGATACCCCCAATCTTGTCTGTCTCTAAAGCTTACAGAATGGTAATAAAAGTTCACAGGTTGGCCGGGCGCAGTGGCTCACGCCTGTGATCCTAGCACTTTTGGAGGCTGAGGTGGGCGGATCACTTGAAGTCAGGAGTTCAAGACTAGCCTGGCCAACATGGTGAAACCACATCTCTACTAAAAATACATAAATTATCCAGGCGTGGCAGTGTGCGCCTATAATCCCAGCTACTCGGGAGGCTGAGGCAGGGGAATCACTTGAACCCGGGAGGCGGAGGTTGCAGTGAGCTGAAATCACACCACTGCACTGCAGCCTGGGCAACAGAGTGAGACTCCACCTTAAAATAAATAAATAAAGTTCACAGGTAGTGAGTGATAGAATTTTTTTTTTTTTTTTTTCTGGCTAACTATGTCAGATTTTTTTTTTTAATTAATTTTTTTTTGCACACAAAACAATAAACATTTTCTAAAAATACATACAAACAAAAAGATGCGTATCAAACATATTAGGAAGGTTACACATGGGAAGTCGGGGAATAGAAATGGGGGGTGGGAGTTAAAATAAATGAGAGAGGGACTTTATATGGATCAGTGATAATAACTCAATCCTCTATTTGACAAAGAAGAGGGAGTAGGAAGAGGAAGAAAAAGAAAGTGGGATAAAGGATCAGAAAGGGAGGAAAATAGAAAAAATTAGAGTATGACTCCAGGGTAGACCTGTTTTGTTGTCACTGAGTTGGTTGGTTGGTTTGTCTGTTGTATTTTTCATGTTTCGCGAAGTTGGCCAGACTGGTCTCGAACTCCTAGCCCAAAGTGATCAACCCGCCTCGTCCCCCAGAGTGCCGGGACCACAGGCGTGAGCCACCATGTCCAGCCCCCACATTGCTTCTGGCCTCCGTGGTAGACCTCCCAGACGGAGTGGCCAGGCAGAGGAGCTCCTCACTTCTTCCCAGACACGGGGCGGCCGGGCAGAGGCGCTCCTCACTTCCCAGACGGGGCGGCCAGGCAGAGACGCTCCTCACTTCTTCCCAGACGATAAGTGGTCGGGCAGAGGCGCCCCTCACTTCCCAGACGATGGGTGGCCGGGCAGAGGCGCTCCTCACTTCCCAGACGATGGGAGGCCGGGCAGAGGCGCTCCTCACTTCCCAGACGGGGCGGCCGGGCAGAGGCGCTCCTCACTTCCCAGACGGGGCGGCCGGGCAGAGGCGCTCCTCACTTCCCAGATGGTGGGTGGCCGGGCAGAGGCGCTCCTCACTTCCCAGACGGGGCGGCTGGGCAGAGACGCTCCTCACTTCCCAGACGGTGGGTGGCCGGGCAGAGGCGCTCCTCACTTCCCAGACGGGGCGGCCGGGCAGAGGCGCTCCTCACTTCGCAGACGGTGGGTGGCCGGGCAGAGGCGCTCCTCACTTCGCAGACGGTGGGTGGCCGGGCAGAGGCGCTCCTCACTTCGCAGATGGTGGGTGGCCGGGCAGAGGTGCTCCTCACTTCCCAGACGGGGCGGCCGGGCAGAGGCGCTCCTCACTTCCCAGATGGGGCGGCCGGGCAGAGGCGCTCCTCACTTCCTAGATGGTGGGTGGCCGGGCAGAGGCGCTCCTCACTTCCCAGACGGGGCGCCCGGGCAGAGGCGCTCCTCACTTCCCAGACGATGGGTGGCCGGCAGAGGCGCTCCTCACTTCCCAGACGGGGCGGCCGGACAGAGGGGCTCCTCACTTCTTCCCGGACAGGGCGGCAGGGCAGAGGCGCTCCTCACTTCTTCCCGGATGGGGCGGCCGGGCAGAGGCGCTCCTCACTTCTTCCCAGACGGGGCGGCCGGGCAGAGGCGCTCCTCACTTCCCAGACGGGGTGGCCGGGCAGAGGCGCTCCTCACTTCCCAGACGATGGGTGGCCGGGCAGAAGCGCTCCTCACCTCCCAGACGATGGGTGGCCAGGCAGAGGCGCTCCTCACCTCCCAGACGATGGGCGGCCGGGCAGAGACGCTCCCCACCTCCCAGACGGGGCAGTGGCCGGGCAGGGGCTGCAATCCCAGCACCCTGGTAGGCCAAGGCAGGCGGCTGGGAGGCGGAGGCTGCCGCGAGCCCAGACCACGCCACGCCGGGCAGAGGCGCTCCTCACTTCCTCCCGGACGGGGCGGCTGGGCAGAGGCGCTCCTCACTTCCCAGACGATGGGTGGCCGGGCAGAGGCGCTCCTCACTTCCCAGACGGGGCGGCCGGGCAGAGGCGCTCCTCACTTCCCAGACGGTGGGTGGCCGGGCAGAGGCGCTCCTCACACCCCAGACAGGGCGGCCGGGCAGAGGCGCTCCTCACTTCCTCCCGGACGGGGCGGCTGGGCAGAGGCGCTCCTCACTTCCCAGACGGTGGGTGGCCGGGCAGAGACGCTCCTCACACCCCAGACAGGGCGGCCGGGCAGAGGCGCTCCTCACTTCCCAGACAGGGCGGCCGGGCAGAGGTGCTCCTCACTTCCCAGACGGTGGGTGGCCGGGGAGAGGCTCTCCTCATTTCCCAGACGGGGCGGCCGGGCAGAGGTGCTCCTCACTTCCCAGACGGGCAACACCGAGCACCGGGTGAGCAAGACTCCGTCTGCAGTCCCAGTACCTCGGGAGGCTGAGGCGGGCAGAGCACTCGGCGTCAGGAGCTGGCGACCAGCGTGGGCAACATGGCGGACGCGCGCCTGCAGGCAAAGGAGAAAAAGCCGGCAGCGGTGGCGCGCGGCGGCAGTCCCAGGTAGTCCGTGGCGCGGGCAGCAGTGAGCCGAGTAGATTGCAGCCTGGGCCACAGAGGGGAAAAAGAAGAAGAAGAGAAGAAGAAAGAAGAAAAAGAAGAAAGAAGAAGAAGAAGGAGAAGGAGAAGGGGAAGGGGAAGGGGAAGAGGAAGAGGAAGAGGAAGAAGAAGAGGAGGAAGAGGAGGAGGAGGAGGAGGAGGAGGAAGAGTGTGAGTGATAGAATTTTACAGAAAATACTTGGATCAATGGGCGAAGCTACATGTCCAGAACAGGCAGAACACCAGCAGGCCTGGGTCCACAAACAGAACCTGCCTTTCCAGGCACAGTTCACAGTCCAAATGAAAGGTATCCCCAAACTTGTAATCCATTTTTCTTCTTCAGACTACCCTAGGAAGAGTTGAGACTAAATTCTCTGTGTTCAGGGATTCCCCCCGCTCAATTTCCTAGCCATTCATGTGACCAACAGCAAACTTAGGTCTTGCCAGGTGCTCAGGATCTTGTTCAGTACATATGCCCTTCCTTAAAGCTTCCAGATCTCTCAGAGACTGAGAGGCAGGCTTAGAAGAAAAAGAAATTCCAAGAAGCCAAATTTCACTGTGAAAGGATCTATGTGCCTCGGGCTTACCTAGTTAGGCCTTTCTCCTCAACGTCATCCTAATCCTGACGCCTCAGAGCAGAGAAAAAATCAGCCAGTTAGTTGCTTCATGGCTTCAATTAACAGGAAAGCTCACTGTTGTCACAGCCCCCAACTACACAAACCAGGGAGTCAAACTCCACGTCCTTTCTTCTATACCACAATTATCCCTATGAAGGATCTCCTAAGTATGAGAAATACCCTTTCCCTAGATGAAGGACAGTATAATATAGGGTTAGGATGACAGGTTTTGGCAACACAAATCTTGAGCTTGAGTACTAGCCATACTAATTATGGAACCCTGGGAAGTTACTTAACTTCATTAGGTCTAAGTTACTTCTGTAAAATATGGATATTACTGGACAATTGTTTCCGGGCTGCCCAGCATCCATTTCCCTTTCCTAATAACTCCCCAACAGCCTTTTGAGGAGTTGGTTGTTTCTTACACATGTGACTCAGCTAATCCAGTCTCGTATTCCCTCTCTAAAACCTGAATCTTGAGTAGAGGCAGAAAGAGACCCGATAGTTTGAGTTGTGCCCAAGGAGCCAGTCCTTGTTTCAAGATAGTTCCTGTGGTCTACCACTGTTGTCCCAGTTCCCTGCAGCCACTACAGTTCCCACACCAGATTTTTTAGCCTTCACACTGAACGTCGAGCCCCTAACACCTTTCTAATAAAGTCTTTTTTATTTACATTAGCCACTTTGTTGCTTGCAACCAATGAACTCCAAGTGGACCACCACCTCATCAGGTTATTAACAGGATAAACAGAGTGGGATTCGACAGATCTCAGTTGATATTGTCTGGCCTTATCAACCATTAGATGTAATTCAGTATGGACATGTAAGTGTGGTCATGTCACAAATAAGGTACAAATGACCACAAAAAAGATTAACCCATTGACCACCTTATAGGCCACCTCCTAGCATAACTGTTTTACAGTTATGATAAAAGGCCCCTGTTCCTAATAGAAAGCCACCTTAACATACCTGATATGGGTCTTCACTACCCATTCTAGTCCAGGAAATGCCTCAGGAGTTTTCAGTCACCTGAAAATGGAGAAATAACAGATCAGTCTTTTGAAGAGGAAGTTTTAAAGACATACAAAATAAAAGATAAAGAGATCCTGCATGCAGTTTACACATTACAGGAGAAACATGCAACTTTTAAGAAATTTTAAGTAAAGTTTCATTGTGAATATCAATATGGGGACCTACAGGGACTCATCCTTACACAGTTTTAAACAGCTGAGCAGAAAGCTTTTGGGGTGCAGCAGGAGGTCTAATCTACAGTCATTGAAATTTTACAACGTGTCATTTAAGATGTCAGACTTTGTGCCCAGGTTACGTTACAGTTCACTTGTGATGGGCAGGATTATTAAGAGTTATGGCTAATTTATGCGGCAACATATGGTTTTTCTTTTTACAGCTATTTTTATTAAACAAGTTTTGCAAAGTTTTAACATTAAAATTAACAGCTAAAGAATTGTTTATGCAAGTTGCTGTCACAGTTTATGTAAAAGAGAAATATGTGCTATTAAAATCAGACATTTAGGTTACCTTTGGTTTTTTGCGATGCATGTTAGCTTTACACATCCTGATTCTCTTGCGATAATTTTCCTTTAAAAAGGGGGGTATAGAGTGATCTCTTTTCATCAAAACAAGACATAATGCCCTGAAAGCTGACTTCAAACCATGGTTGAAAATTCAGTTATTTACATTTTATCACAATCTACAAATACATTTTTTTGTTGGTGTGTTTTAAAAAGAAAAAAAAAAAATGTCCATCATGCACTGCCGCAGGCAGCTTGGCGCTTCAATACAGAGGATTTTTCACCCCCGAGCAGTTCAGGTGGCTCTTAGGGAAGCCATGAGAACCCTGAGAATCAGCACGGAGTAGAAATGGGACCAACCAATTCCATCACTTCCTCTCTTGGTCTCTTAGGAAGGGATTCAGAGCCGGCCTATCACGCCAAATCCTGCCCCAGCCCAGCTGAGTTATCAGCATTTCTGGGATTGAAAGAGAAACCCTCAAGGGCACCCAGAGTTGGCTGAACTGTCATGCCTAAAGGCAGATGCTGTCCCCTTCTGAGCTCACGGAAATTATTTGGTGTCACACTTTAGAGCCACCTAGGGGTTCTACAGAAGGTGCAAACCAGGCTGGCTTGCACTTTTAAATACTGAGACCTATGTATGGAAACCAATCCAAGTTTCAGCTCAGTTGAGTTGAAAACTCTCCATAAATTAGAATTTTTGATGGGATTGGATACAACAGCTTCCAACAACTTCCAGGGGGTGAAAAAGCTTTGGTTATTTTTAAACTAAAACTTAACAACTCCATCAACTTTTTTTTGGTAAACTTAAAATAAAATCCCCCCCACCACTTTTAAGAATGTTTCCAACTTTTAACAAGCCCATTAACTTTAGAGTTAATTTAAGTTTATTTGAAAGAGAAAACTATTTTATGGTCCACCCAAAAAAATGACAATTCATCACATTTACTTTGATTAAAAAAGGACTAAACTTTATTGACAAACTGCTGCAGACATTTTGACATAAGTTTAAGCTACCTATTTAGGCAGACTTACACATGTAGCATTTAATCTTCCGAGAACAAAATGGGAGGACGGTACAAATCCAATTAGGACTTTAACTTATGTACAAAGTGGATTTTGATTCCTTTTTCATTCAGCTGCAGTGTCCCTTTTTATATCATGCTAGTGTTGAGACATACTTGACTAACTTGGGAACAGTCGATATATTGACAATCGTCAACTTAAGAAAATCATCAGCTTTTGGCCCCAGCGTCCAAGTGAGCTTTTCATGGAGTGCAGAATCTCAAATGGACAAAATACTTTGTCTTTTTAAATACTGAAAAACTTAATTATTAGTACTATGACTGAAAGATTCTTCATGGCTAAAAAGCTCTGCATCAAACTCAATTCAGGAGGCCTTCCCCCCCACCCCCCACCACCATCAACCTCTTCAAAACCTACTCCCTCCCCCCTAAGTATCTCTCAACACAGTATGTCTGGGGCTAGATTTCAAAACCCACGTAATGAAAAAGTCAGTTTTACAAGCCTAATTTTGTTGTTGTTGTTGTTGTTTTATATCAATTAACGTTAAAAATTGCATCAACTATTTAATTCATGAGGATCTTTCATATTAAAATTTAACCTTAAGATTCAACCGCCATGTGCTTTTATAAAGGAAACATTTTTTAGAGACGTCTGAGCTCACTTTTACATGGTGGTGCCTACTGCCGTTAATGTTTGTGATTTTAAATCTTAAACAGCCCTGAATTTTGAAATGTAGCCTAGTTTGGGATTCTGCAACTACAACTTTACGGGATGCCTCAAATCAAAACTAAGAGAAACTTAACAAGCCTTTACTTCAGAACCTTTAAGCAAGCAATGTCATTTTTGAAACTAACAGGTTTGTGTGTTTTTTTTTTTACTCAACTTCTTTTTTTTATTATAAAAGGTACACTTCTGTTTATATTTAAACAACAAAGAAAAAAGCATCTACACACTTAAAAAATTAATTCCATATTCCTAAATCTATTTTAACTCATTTTAAAATACTACATACAGAAGCCAGAATGCAGAGTTAAGAATGGAATAAGGTGGGGAGAAGAAGGGGACCACGAAGAAAAACACTTAGACAATTACTTGTCTGTTGTGGGTAAAGCAACAGGAATCCTGGGAGATACAAGAAATCAGTAACAACTTTGCTCATAACTGATATTTTCCCCTCATGTTTGTTTTAATAACGTCCATATGGGTGCTCTCTGTATGCTCCCTTCACTGGCCTAGCAGGAGGGGCCTTCAGCGACGGCCTGGTCCCATTCCAGTCGTCCTGGCCTGTGGGGAAAACAAAGACAGTTTATAAACCATGTGGCCACGGCACTTAGGGATAAGCAGGGATAGGTCACATAGTAAAGATCACCAAAAACACTGCGTTTCTTCTAATGCCTTGACACTTCCCCTGGTGTTCCTTGCTCTCTACTTGGCTTGGCCCTCTTGGGCAGCCTGGGCAGTTTTTCAGTTTTGAGTGGAAAGACAGAAGGGAACAAATCCAAAAAAGCTGCCATTGACTCTGGAGTAATCTCCCACGACGAGGTTCTTCATAGACAAATGTGATCTGTACTGCAGTCCCCAAACCTGGAGATACCCAACACCTTGCTTGAGATAGTGAGGAAGTCATTAATCTTAGCGAGTCTGCAATGGCCTTTCCTGTTCCCGAAACAATTTGGCAGGTAGCCTCAGGTAAGGTGGGAAGACTTCTGGAAGTCTTTGATTGGAAGCAGGCAGCCAGCCCCACTTCCATGCAACAGCAAGTCATGTTTCCTTATGGAGAAGTGTCCTCTAGCTCTCTGGGAAAAGCAAGCAAGGGCCACTTTCCATGGGGCCCTCCACCAGCAGAGCTGATACTGCTCTCTCTGATAGAGGGATGTGCAATCAAATGTTGCACTGACAGCACTGTTTAAGATAATTCCAAGGCTGGGTGCGGTGGCTCACGCCTGTAATCCCAGCACTTTGGGAGGCCAAGGCGGGCAGATCACAAGGTCAGGAGTTCGAGACCAGCCTGACCAACAGGGTGAAACCCCATCTCTACTAAAAATACAAAAATTAGCCAGGCGTGGTGGCGCCTGCCTGTAATCCCAGCTACTTGGGAGGCTGAGGCAGGAGAATTGCTTGAACCTGGGAGGCAGAGGTTGCAGTGAGCTGAGATTGCGCCACTGCACTCCAACCTGGACAACAGAGCCAGACTCCATCTCAAAAAAAAAAAGACAATTCCTTATCTCCTTTCTTAAGTCGACAGGTGAGAGAAGCCAGACAATGTGGTTCGCATCCTCAAATGGTTCTCCTTTGTGACAGGGAAAAGCCTGAGGAATATGATCACATATTTCTAGAGGTGACCTCTTATGAAAATAAATTGCGTTTAAGCTTATTCTTCCCACACTTTACACACACTAGTTCATCCCTGAAGTATTTTTCCAGCTGCCTGTATTCACAAGTATCTGCCTCCATCTCTATGGAGACTCAAACTCCTATACAGATCGAAAGTCACACAGAACCCTAATTATACCCCCAGTATAACACACGTGTCCATCACTTTCCAAGTGGCTTCTGGGTATCAACAAGACAGTTTCTTTTTCTTTTTTTCCTGATGTATACAGATCATCCTGGACAGTTTATTTTTCTAATTCTGTTAATCAAAGCAGAGATCAGAGCAGATTAACTGTGGCAACACCATATCAGGAGCACAAAGAGAAGCCTGCTTCTTTCAGTTTGGTCTTTTCTCCAGCAAAACAGAAATGCAATTTAGTCAAACACATACAGAGGCCCCAGTGTACTGCCTCACTGATGGAGGGAAATTCTTGGGTGCAATCACACGGCCCTTCTAAATAGTGGTATATGAGCAGAGCAAAGCAGTGTTAGTGACTGGCAACTGTCCAGTGCTATTTCGCTAAAATTGGTAAGAACAGTTTCCTTGGGCAAGCAGCTGATTGGCTACTTCATACTGTGCTGAGTTGGGCTCAGCTTGTCTGTCTCTGGGATGCCCTAAGGGGCTCCTCTTTTTCAGCTAGGGATAAGGGGAGACTGTCAACCAGTATCTTAGCATGAATTGTCAATTGCTGAGCCCCTGCCAAGGACTCTCTGCAAATCCCTCAGGTATGCTGAAAATACCTTATACTGAAAAGGTAGCTCTAGCTGCATCCACTGCCACATGGTATTCCCACTGAGGCCTATTAACACGGGGCCATAACTGGCTCTTGAGGACACACTTGAGCGATGTGTTTTTAACCAAACCTCAGGGAAGGCAGCCTTGTCCTGCTGCTGTTGCAGCCTCCATAGCTCTCTTGGGATCAAGGACTGTGTTGATGTCTTCAGGCCAACAAGGAGCCTGGTGCCAGTACTGTCCTGAATTATCAGCTCTAGCCCCTACAGCCTCTAATCTGATTCTAATAGGCACTATCTTTTTTTTTTTTTGAGACGGAGTTTTGTTCTTGTTGCCCAGGTTGGACTGCAATGGCATGGTCTCAGCTCACTGCAACCTCCACCTCCCAGGTTCAAGTGATTCTCATGCCTCAGCCTCCCAAGTAGCTGAGATTAAAGGCGCCCACCACCATGCCCGGCTAGTTTTTTGTATTTTTAGTAGAGATGGGGTTTCACCATGTTGGCCAGGCTGGTCTCAAACTCCTGACCACAGGTGATCCGCCTGCCTTGGCCTCCCACAGTGCTGGGATTACAGGCGTGAGCCACCACGCCCGGCCCTAATAGACACTGTTCTTGCCCCCAACCTGGTCTGGCTGCTTGCCATCTAGGGCCCTTTCAGCTGACATCTCCTTTACAATGACATTCTTTTCAATGAGATCTAAATTTATTTTTTTCATGAAATGGGGTAGATGAGTACAGTTGTGTATGATTAAGTTCTTGTTATCTACCAAAGTGGCCTAGATATCGGCAGCAAAGGCCCAGAAATACAACCCAGGTCTAGCTATTTCCTTGCCTAAAGTAGAAAAAAATCAACATTAGCTTATAAGTCTGCTGCTCCACAGGGCCAAGCTGGTCTTGAGCCCTTGTTTAAGACACACACTACCCTTCCAAGAGTAGCAATACCCCACCTCACTCTAGCAGACCCTCTTTCTACCATGTACTGCAAAATTTAAGTAAGAGCAGAACTCTCACTGTCACATCTAGCAAAATCTTGGCCTTCTAAAGGTTTATCCGTAGGTATGTTTGTCTGACTCTCAATACTTTAGTCACCAGCATCCTCCCGGGCACTTACTTGTACATTCTGCCCCACCACAGAGATAAAGACATACC
This sequence comes from Nomascus leucogenys, assembly GCF_006542625.1. Taxonomy (NCBI): domain Eukaryota; kingdom Metazoa; phylum Chordata; class Mammalia; order Primates; family Hylobatidae; genus Nomascus; species Nomascus leucogenys. Next base: position 1,263,547 of record NC_044392.1, on the reverse strand, counting down.
ATAAGCTTCATAAGAATCTTGAACCTCCCCATGTCCATAGTCATAATATTCTGAGTCCCTGAAAGCCAAAGGCAGAGTGTTAGGAAGCTACAGAGTAACTATGTTTTAGTTTCACCTTTCTCTCAAATACTTCCATATGTCAGTCATTTTACTATGTGTATTAATACAGGAAAATACTCATTCTGCCCCATCCCTAAACTGTAAAGTATTTCCAAAATATGTATAGACTATGTACTTATAATTACAACTATTGCAAAGAAAAATGGATACCCCAGAATATAAAGTGAAAAAGCACAATCCTAAATTGACCCTCTTAATACAGCATACATATACATGTATTCATAGGGCTCACCAGAAGGGAAAAAGAACTGTTTTATCACTGCTGTAGAATTCTGGGACTCTTTTTCAATCAATTCACAGGTAAGCTATATATATGGACACACAAGGAAATGGTCTTAAAGAGAAATGCAGAAAAGAACCTAAGTTATGGTAGTGCAATTCAAGTTTCTTGTAAAATTTTATGCAGCTTTAATGTGGTTTTGATATTTTAAAATAATAAATCAAAATAACATAAAGGCATTTCTCCTTGTTTCCATGTAGTCACAGCTTGGAAATTTTTCATTTGTTACTCTCAGGTTCTAAATTATAATTTAAGGCTCACAGTTATCCAAATTTACAAATCCAAGTGTGCGCTTCACAGATGTCAAACACGAGGAAAGCACTGCATGGTGGCACGCACCTGTAACCCCAGCTACTAGAGAGGGCTGAAGTGGGAGGACTGCTTGAGCTTAAGAGTTCAAGACCAGTCAGTACTGCGGGGTGCAGAGGAGACGCACTCCAAAGGCGAGCATTCTGCTTCTTAGGGTTGTGCTGTCTGAATCTCTCTGTTCCTCCAACTCCCTCCATCCATCCTCAGGACAAACAACAGTGCTTACACTGCCTGACTCACCCTTGACTCTGGCTGTAATAGCCTTCGTAGCCTTCGTAACTTTGTTCTGCATATGTATCATCATATCCCTAGAACAACAACAACAAAAAAATGAAATAAAAGATCAAAATCAGAGAGAGTAGGAAAGGTAATTACATCCCACGGGAGTAGGTAGGCTTCTGAATTAAAAGGACATGACATTTCCCTCTAAAATGTTAATGCCTACTGTAGAATCGTCACAAGAGAAAGGGTTACTAAACAAAGAAAACCCAAACAAATATGATATGCCACAGAACAAGTGTGAGCAGGAAGTAAAGTACAAAATCGAGCTTTAGTATTATCAGTACTAGTAAGACATTCATTATAAAACACTACATTAAAGTACATTTTATTTGTTGTTTAATCTACAGGTGCATAGTAAAACCCTGCCTCAAATGGAAAAATCTTCTAATAGTTCAACATTCACTGCAAGAGAAGAGGGCAGACTGCAAATCTTACAGGCAGCCCATGACACCTACATAAAGGACCGAGGCCCTGTCATTCAACTTCCTTTAGCAGCCTTCTAGGTATTGGGAAACGGCACATTGTTCAAATTTCTTACATATTCTTCGTATGTTTCTGGTGCAGGAGGTGGAGGCAAAGGTATCCTCTGGATGCCTGCTGTCCGTGCTCTTGGTGCTGGAGCGCCCCTCACAGTAGGTGGGGGTGGCACGCCTCGAGTCACAGTGGCACCTCTGGTGATGGCTCCCCTTACTGGTGTACCACGTACCAAAGCCCCCCGAGGTGGTCCAACACCACGGCCCCTACAAAATGAAAGTTTATCTTAAATGGAGCTTTTTATAAACAGTCCACTTTTATGTTCTGATCTGTTTACAAATTCTGGAATTAGGCAGATTTTATGAAGCCTTAACTAGGCTACTATTAAAGCACAGAGGAATGTACAGGGTAAAGGACCCACATTGCAAGATCCCCGAGGTCCTATAGAGGACCAATTCATCACTGCACTGCCTTGGGTAGGTCTGGAGAGTCTGCATACTCTATAAAGGTCAGTCACAAAAGGTAGAATTTTAAAGTCAGACCATTAACAAATGCTAAGACTGTCCATAATTAGAAGGCCAAAAGTTTCAGCTAGACTGCAGCACTTGGCTATGGTCAAAGTGCCCAAGATCTAGAACTCTATTTTGTTTTTTTTTTGAAATGGAGTCTTGCTCTATCACCCAGGCTGAAGTGGTGGCATGATCTCGGCTCACTGCAACCTCCGTCTCCTGGGTTCAAGCAGTTCTCTTGCCCCAGCCTCCTGAGTAGTGTGGTGCCCGCCACCACACCTGGCTAATTTTTGTATTTTTAGTAGAGACGGGGTTTCACCACGTTGGCCAGGCTGGTCTCAAACTCCTAACGTCAGTTGATCTGCCTGCCTTAGCCTCCCAAAGTACTGGGATTACAGGTGTGAGCCTATGGTTGTAGAATTCTATTCTTGATGCAACATACAAATCCTGAGACCCTTCCTAAGCCAGACATAAGAGCACCACTAAAAGGGAGGACACTGGTAGTCACAATTACATCCTATTTCTGGGCGTCTCCATTATTTTTACCTGGGAACAGGTGGTGGGGGAGGTGCGGCTCCCCGGCCTCTCACTGGCACCCCACGTCCACGAGAGGGTTCAGGTACTCCATTCAAGTAGGACAGCTCTAGAAACTGCTCCTGGCAGATATCATCCATCATATCCTGGGAACGAAAGATACAAGGAGTATTGTGTGACATCTACACTTTCTGCTGAGAAACCATCCGGCCCACAGGAGCCTTGAATTCTAAGAGCTCTGAGAGCCCAGGTGAGGTCTCAGGTCATTCCTTCTCTGAAGTCAAATGGCACCCTATCTGTCACCTCTCTGAGAAAGTCTTAATGGCAGACCCCTCACTATTCATAATGTGGTCCCTGCCTAGCTCTCCGGATCACTTCCATTCTCTCGCTACATAACCTCCTCACAAGCCAGACTGAATGACTTGCAGTTCAGAGCCTGGCATACTCTTACACATCCATTCTTTGCAAATAGTTTCCTTTTCCTGGAATAATAAAAGCCACTACCATTAATGGAGCTGTATGCACTTGGCTCTATATAATAAGCTTTATATAGATTTTTCAGTTTAATCTTCAAAATGACGGCCGGGTGCGGTGGCTCACGCCTGTAATCCCAGCACTTTGGGAGGCCGAGGCGGGCGAATCACGAGGTCAGGAGACCGAGACCACTGTGGCTAACACAGTGAAACCCCGTCTCTACTAAAAATACAAAAAAATTAGCCGGGCGCGGTGGCAGGCGCCTGTAGTCCCAGCTGCTGGGGAGGCTGAGGCAGGAGAATGGTATGAACCCGGGAGGCAGAGCTTGCAGTGAGCCAAGATAGCGCCACTGCAGTCCCGCCTGGGCGAAAGAGCGAGACTCCGTCTCAAAAAAAAAAAAATCTTCAAAATGACCCTGAAATAAGTAGGCAGATCTCCACGTTTTACAGTTAAGAAAACAGACTCAAGGAGTATACATCAACCAGCTTAAGAACATAGAGCTAATAAATGGCAGACTCTAGATGTGAATTCAGAATTACCTGTCTCAAAATCTAGGTGTTGGATCAACAGGCTTTTTTGTCCTTATACTGTCTTTTTTGTCCACCTGAGGGATTCTTAACTCATCCTTACAAGACTTGTCTAAATTAAAGTGTCTCTTGAAAAACTTTCTCTTGATGCCACCCCTTCAACTCCTCTTTTCTCAAAGTACCACATAATTCCCTACACCCAAGCACTCACCACATCATCTTAGAATTGTCTGTCACTAAACTGTAAGCTCTCCAGGAGCCATTTTTGTAACTTTACACCCAAGCATAGCATCAGACATCTGACAGATACTTAAGAAATGTTTGGGATGAACAAGAAACCTGAAGCTCAGAAAAGTGAAATGATAACCTGTCCAGGAAGACACAGATAGACAGACATACATAGTCCAGTGCTCTTCCTACTGCACCGTTGAAGCATTGCTGGTATAGTTAATTGTTCTAAGGGGAAAACGGAGGGCTGAGGTCACAGATGCAAAAATAGCCTCACTTTTTTTTCCTCCACAAGAGGGAAAAATCAAATGCCATTTGCAAATCTTTTCACGCTTCCTGTTGAGAGCCATTCAGTCTTAATACTTCATGCATTTTTATATATTCCAGATTTTATGCATTTTTATATATCCCAGGCATACACAGCTTCAATAGATGATGCTAGTCTTTGATGCCTCCCTCAACTCTCCAGCTCCTCCTACCTTACACATTACTGCTGCTTGAGACTCACACCTTGGAGAATCAAGTAACCAATGCCAGACCATTGCTCAGACTCCTCCAACTGCCACATCAACACTGAGGAAACCCACATCTCCCCGGCAAGCATCTTTTTCAAAAGATTCACTTAACGCCGGGCACAGTGGCTCACGCCTGTAATCCCAGCACTTTGGGAGGCCAAGGCGGGCGGATCACGAGGTCAGGAGATCGAGACCATCCTGGCTAACACGGTGAAACCCCATCTCTACTAAAAATACAAAAAATTAGCCGGGCGAGGTGGCGGGCACCTGTAGTCCCAGCTACTCGGGAGGCTGAGGCAGGAAAATGGCGTGAACCCTGGGGGGCGGAGCCTGCAGTGCCGAGATCGCACCACTGCACTCCAGCCTGGGTGACAGCGAGACTCCGTCTCAAAAAAAAAAAAAAAAGATTCACTTACCAGCAAGCTTCATAAACCTAACCCTTCTGAGGAACATGAGGGAGACTAACGATGAAGAGAGGAGATAGGCATTCCCTCTGCAGTCCTTTGGAAACTGAATGGCTTGGGTGATGAACAGAACACCCCAAAAAAAGTAAAAAGAATTCCCTTGAGTAAGATTAACCAGCTGTGTTTTTCTCTAGGATATGCTAAATGGTCTGTTTCATGTTGAACATTCTTTTTTTTTTTTTGAGACAGAGTCTCACTCTGTCGCCCAGGCTGGAGTGCAGTGGCGCAATCTCGGCTCACTGCAAGCTCTGCCTCCCGGGTTCACGCCATTCTCCTGCCTCAGCCTCCACACCCGGCTTTAGCTGGGACTACAGGCGCCTGCCACCACACCCGGCTAATTTTTTTTTTGAATTTTTAGTAGAGATGGGGTTTCACCATGTTAGCCAGGATGGCCTCAATCTCCAGACCTCGTGATCTGCCCGCCTCAGCCTCCCAAAGTGCTGGGATTACAGGTGTGAGCCACCGCACCTGGCCTCATGTTGAACATTCTAATGAAGATGAGATACTTGAAAGCAAAGCAGCTGCTAAGACATTTGAGACTGTTGGAATCCTTGGAGTTCAGCATTATGGGTACACAATGCCTAAAAACTTTTTTTTTTTTTTTGGAGATGGAATTTCACTCTTGTTGCCCAGGCTGGAGTCCAATGGCGCAATCTTGGCTTACCACAACCTCTGCCTCCTGGGTTCAAGTGATTCTCCCACCTCAGCCTCCCTAGTAGCTGGGATTACAGGCATGTGCCACCACGCCTGGCTAATTTTGTATTTTTAGTAGACAGGGTTTCTCCATGTTGGTCAGGCTGGTCTCGAACTCCCGACCTCAGGTGATCTGCCCGCCTCAGCCTCCCAAATTGCTGGGATTATAGGCGTGAGCCACTGTGCCTGGCCCACACTGCCTATAAATTTTTGCCCTATCAATTTTCACATCATCTGACACCACATTTAGTTCTAACTCCCTCATTTAACATTCAAGAAAACCAAGGACTGTATCTTACCTCCTCTTGGTTTTCTGATGAACACATGACACCTAGTCAATTCTAGTTGAATAATATTCCAAATCGTTCCTAAGTCTCCAGATTCATCCTTGTTATTAAATATTCAACAGTACTATGTTAACTCTGACAACCACCAGGCCTTGCTAAAAGGCAAAAATAGTACCATTTCCTATTTATTCAAAGTAATATTCCAACCAAGTATTCAAAGGTGGTAACAAGCAAGATAGACAAACTGGCCTGTCCCATCTCTATCTAGTCCTCAGTAATAGTCTGAAAAAAGCTGCTCACCAATCTGTTAAACATCAATAGTCACCCTCTTCCAAACTAAACTCATCCTCAGCAAACTCCTCCAGGAAAGAAATCCCTGAGTGTGCTCAGGTCAGAATTTAACCCAATAACACTAGATGCTATAAGCTGCTTGCTGCTAGCCTCTACTCTCTACAGCATGAACTTCTTGAGTGCAGAGACCCACCTTAGTCACTTTACTAACACAATCTCCTTGTTCCACTACTACCAAAATACTCAGCTAGGTGAAGACTCTGTTAAACCTTAGTTAACTGAATATCAGTAATGCAGGCACACTGTGGACCCGAGATACTGACAAGATACCGGTACACAATGAAAACCACATTAGACAAGGAGGGATAGAGTGGCCTTGGAGCATAATGCTTTGAGAATTAGGTGCAAGTAACAACTACCTAAGGAAAATGCACATAATGCAGAATTTGGTATACATACAGGTTATGCAGAGACCTTAGTTAAGAACCCCTACCTTCACAACAGCATAAGATCCCAGTTCTCTTTTGCTCAGAAGACACAGGACATGCATTTCCTTACCGGTACTAGAAATTTCTTGACTTCCTCCATGGCATGGGCCATAAGAGCATAAGCCTCACATGGGGGTCCAAAGACTTCAATGAAGACATGCAGATCCATATTCAAGTGGGCATATTTGGGGTCTCCACCTTTGCGCAGCTCTTCCTCCTATGGAAAAATGCAGAGAAACATCACACCACATGGACTAGGGAGAAAACACCACCTTTACCTCTAAGCCAAAGGAACAGCAAGAAATACCCCTAATGTCTATGAAAAACAGTAAAGTTAATTGGTATGAGCTGAGAAGAATTAAACAACAACAACAACAAAAAAACAGTAAAGTTTAATAAAGTAAAACAAGCAGCCAGGCGCGATGGCTCACGCTATAATCCCAGGACTTTGGGAGACTGAGGCGGGAGGATCACAAGGTCAGGAGTTTGAGACCAGTCTGACCAATGTGATGAAGCCCCGTCTCTACTAAAAATACAAAAATTAGCCGGGCATGGTGGCGCATGCCTGTAATCCCAGCTACTCAGGAGGCTGAGGCAGAAGAATTGCTTGAACCCGTGAGGTGGAGGTTGCAGTGAGCCACTGCACTCTAGCCTGGGCAACAGAGCAAGGCTCCATCTTAAGAAAAAAAAAAAAAAAAGTAAAACAAACTCTGAAGAACAGTAATTTGCACAGCCTGCTAAACTTCCACATGGTCTGCTGCTAACAGTTAATTGTTGTCTTAAATCCCTGAGATATCCACTGGAGCTCTTACTAAAAGCATAAAGAAGAAAAACTTAATTCTAGTCTCTATTCAGATAATAGCTGTTTGCCAAGCATTAGTTTTTAAATCACAGGTAGAGCTGTTAATCACCAGGAGCTCTGCTTATCTGCTTATATGGTCTAGGGAGTGCTAGGGGAAGAAAGAAGTCAGGACAGAGAGAAGAAAAAGCTCACGTAAATCTCATTAGTTAGAATAACACACTTCAGCCCTAACTATATGCATCTAGTAAGAAATGACCTGAGAAAACAAACACGTGTCCATTAGGCTACATAAAAGGAGGGTTGAAAGAATTGGTTTTTGGACTGTAGCAGGAATATCTCATCAAATAAGGTGACCCCAGAAGGCTAAGGCTATTCTGTTTTGGTGAGAAGTTTCTTGTCACAGAGTACACAGCGTATGCGGCTATGGCATGGGGAAAAAAAAGACGCATTAGATTCTGTAGTCAGGATTACTCATGGTTCCTTTTGGAATACATTCTTTTAGTGAGCCTCACATTCCAAACTGGCTGTAAAACAAACCGACTAATCCTCAAACTCATCTGCTCTCACAACACTATTGTTCTCACTTTTCCAGGTTACAAAAAGGGGGGTGTGCTGTTTGCATTTTGGTGTCTTTTGTTTGCTTTAGACTAAGTTTTAGTATATCCAGCTTCCCTTTCAAGTGTTCACAGACAATCCTACCAATGCGCAACATGCTACTGCTGTTTCCATCGCTATGCAGTCAAAAAGTCCAGGAGAAAACTATCCCAGGGCACACCTAGGCGCTTCCAGGGTTGCCAAGCAAGTAAATTAACTTGGTGTATAATCTCTTGTATCCAGTGCAAACTTAAAGGAGCCACATTCTGTACACATACAAAATTCTTGCCTCTATAAGACATCCATACTGCATTCTGGCCAAGTAGAAGGCATTAGGATGTCCTCTTGCCTCACTAATGTGAGCTTACCTTGGCTTTGTCTCTCATCGAGCCCTTTCCCAACACAGAGATCTTTGCACCAGTCTCTTCCTGCAGTCTTTTGATTGTATTCCCTTGTGGTCCAAGAATCTTCCCCACAAAATTGAACTGACAGAAAATAAAGGATTTCTAAATATACATGCTACTATATAAAAACATTTCCATATAAATTACCTCACTTGATTTTAAACAACCCTGCAAAGGTAGAGTATTACCATTCCCATTTTACTGAAGGACACTGAAGCCATATTAATCAAGTGATTAACTTAAGGTTATGAAACTAGAAAGTGGCAGTTCCTGGACCTGAATTTGGCTTTTCTAATGTATTCTGGTGCTCTTCCAAAATACATTAAGACCTTTACTATTTTATTTTTTACTTTATTTTGAGACAGGCTCTCACTGTTGCCCAGGCCAAAGTGTAGTGACATGATCATGGCTCACCGCAGCCTCAACTTTCTGGACTCAAGTGATCCTCCTGCCCCAGCCTCTGGAGTAGCTGGGTACAGGTGCACACCACAACACCAGGCTAATTTTTGTATTTTTTTGTAGAGATGGGGTTTCGCTATGTTGCTCAGGCTGGTCTTGAACTCCTGGGCTCAAGCAATCTGCCTGCATTGGCCTCCCAAAGTGCTGGCATTACAGGCGTGAGCCACTGTGCCTGGCCTAGCACTTAACATACATACACATTTTTAAGGCAGTGACCTCAGAACAGAACAGCCTATATAGCACCCTTTGATAGCTGGATAAACTAAATGTAACTAAAGCTTTCCTGAAGAAAAAAAAGCATTTACTTAAAAGTAAACTTTCAGTAAGAAAATAAAATTAACTTCATCCAACTGAGGATTCATATTATATTTCCTTTTATTTAGATTTCAGGTTAGTCTTTCGACAAAGAGCAACTCTTCAGGTTTTAATTTTTTTTTCTTTGAACCTGTAGCCTGAGCAATCATTTGAGAAAGAAACTTTCTGATAATAAAAAGATGATTATATTTCCTTCCTGGCTATAGCTATGTTATTAGTTAAGAACTTAGATATTTCAATTGCCAGAAACAGGTACTGCAAGCATGAAAGAGAAGCTTCACAGGCTTCAGTTTCTAAAGCATCACAACCCCCAGGAGTCTTTATTATAGCCCATGACTCTCTCATAACTAGAAAGATAACTCAAAGATGCAAGGCACTTTTTGCCTTACCTTGGGATACTGCTTGACAGGTATCAGCACTCGCTCTTTCAGTTTCATGTTCTTATGAGAAAATAAATCCAAGTAATTCTCCTCATCTTCCTTTTTTGAGTCTCCTTTCTGAATCTTCTCAATTTCTGAATAGGAAAAACAATTTATTTTTGCCCTGGTAAACAAATGCAAATTTTGAAGTGTGCTTAAAGCAATAACATGGAATACCATATAGTGAAACCAAATAGTTCACACGAATGTGCCAATTTCAGAAAGAAACTAGCTGAAAGCACTAAAGCTATATGAAGTTGACTAGAAAGCCCAAAGCCTGCCTCTAATAAAAGAAGTGTACTCTTCCACCCTCACCTGAAGCCATGACAACAGAGACATTTAAATGTTTCTTAAATCAATTTAACAAAATTAATTGGGTGAGACGGGGGAAAGGAGAATAAAGAAACTAACAAAAAATCAAAATCTGCATCAAGACAAAGCATAATCTTACCTTGAAAAAAACAAAAGTAAATAATCTAAATATACAATGGATAGTTCCATTAAAGTTCCACGGTGACATCAGTACTCTAGATACTAGTCCTTAAGAGTCTGAAAGACCTTGTTCTTACTCTGCTACTCACTAGTTGTGTGACCGAAGACAAGTTAATAAACTATGCAGATATGCCTAATTAAGGCCAATTTTTCATAAAGTACTTAATATATCGTCACCATTACCTAGCCCAAATTCAGCCAATGCCTAAATGATAAATGATACAAAATGCACCAGGTACTTTTTTTTTTTTTTTTGAGACGGAGTTTCGCTCTTTTTGTCTAGACTGGAGTGCAATGGCGTGATCTCGGCTCACTGCAACCTCTGCCTCCTGGGTTCACGCGATTCTCCTGCCTCAGCCTCCCAAGTAGCTGGGATTACAGGCATGCACCACCATGCCCAGCTAATTTTGTATTTTTAGTAGAGAAGGGTTTTCTCCGTGTTGGTCAGGCTGGTCTCGAACTCCCGACCTCAGGTGATCCACCTGCCTCAGCCTCCCAAAGTGCTGGGATTACAGGCGTGAGCCACTGCGCCCAGCCACCAGGTACTTTTAAAAAAAAATTTTATTGAAGTATAACTGATATTTAAAAAGTTATACCATAATTACTGTATACAATGATGAGTTTGGAGATAAGTATTCACCCATGAAACCATCACCACCATCATGGGCACAGACATATCCATCATCACCTAAAAGTACTTCCAATTCGTGGGTTAAGACAGTTTCATTAGATAGAAACCTGGCATACAAAAAGATTTCCTACTATTAAGGAACTTCATTCATTGAGTGACTGCAATTGTTTGAGTGCTTCCTATGGTATGGAGAGGCAGATGACGGGAGACCTATAATAGGTACAATCATTAACCACTATGCGGGACTTAATAAGAGCCAGGCATCTGTCTTGCAAAGCACAGGAGATACAACAGTGCGAGTCAGACTGGTCTCTGTCTTCACTGTTAATATACTGGAGCTCCCAGACTACAGAGGTGGCAATGAAGTGTAGTTAAGTGCTATAACAGGAGTTCTAATAGAGATGAGGGCAGAGTGCCCAAGGATGAGCAGCAACTGAAAGCTTATATGATCCACTGAGAATAGTCAAAAAAAAAAAAAAAAAAAAAAAAAAAAAAATAGGCCAAGTGTGGTGGCTCACGCTTGTAATCCCAGCACTTTGGGAGGCCGAGGCGGGAGGATCACAAGGTCTGGAGATCAAGACCATCCTGGCTAACACGGTGAAACCTCATCTCTAATAAAAATACAAAAAAAAAATTAGCCGGGTGTGGTGGTGGACACCTGTAGTCCCAGCTACTCGGGAGGCTGGGGCAGGAGAATGGCGTGAACCCAGGAGGCGGAGCTTGCAGTGAGCCGAGATCGCGTCACTGCACTCCAGCCTGGGTGACACAGCAAGACTCTCTCTCAAAAAAAAAAAAAAAAATATATAGATATATATAGATACGTGTGTGTATATATACGTGTGTGTATATATACGTGTGTATATATACGTGTGTGTATATATATACGTGTGTGTATATATATAGTGTGTGTATATACGTGTGTGTGTATATATATACGTGTGTATATATGTGTGTGTGTATATATATATACGTGTGTGTGTGTATATATATATACGTGTGTGTATATATATATATATATATATACACTCCCTAAAATCAGTGGAACATTCTAAATATCAGAGAATATTCTGTAATAGAATATTACATAATATGCCCATCTTCTATAATTTTAAGGCTGGGGTTCTCAAACTTCTTCATGCATCAGAATCACCTAGAAGAGGGCTTATTAAACTAGATTGCTGGGCCTCAAACCCAGTCTGAGATTTGTGTTAGGAATCTGCATTTCCAACAAGTTCCCAGGCAATTCTGATATTGCTGGTCCAGGGACCATACTTTGAAAACCATTGGCTTAAAGTATAAAGACACCCTACCTCAAACACGTTCCACAAATCTATATCCTTAACAGTTTTTATTTATTAATTATTAATTTTTGAGACACAGTCTCGCTCTGTCACCCAGGTTGGAGTGCAGTGGTGCAATCTCTGCTCACTGGAACTTCTGCTTCCCGGGTTCAAGCGATTCTCCTGCCTCAGCCTTCCGAGTAGCTGGAACTACATGCATGCGCCACTATGCCCGGCTAATTTTTTTCCCTATTTTTAGAAGAGATGGGGTTTCACCATGTTGGCTGGGCTGGTCTCTAACTCCTGACTTCAGGTGATCCACCTGCCTCGGCCTCCCAAAGTGCTGGGATTACAGATGTGAACCACTGTACTGGCCTAATAGTTTTTAAAATAAATGTTTAGAGAGGTGCAGCTGTGAAATATATAGACGAAGTAAAGTAACTTTGACTCTGACATGCCTTAGAGAATTTAGAATTTCAGACTGAATGCTTGTTTGCTAAAAAGCCCAATTTCAGGTGCTATACTATACCATGAACTAATAGACACATACTTCCTGGTTTTCTGACAATTAAAATTGCTGACGAATTGTAAATATCCTTAATTAAAACCTTTACTCCTATGAGAAGAACTGGAAATGACAGTGCTCCTCACAATCTTATGTTTCACTGCTTGGAATAGAAAACAAATCTGACCTTACAGTTAACAGAGTAACGCTTCATTCAACAGCCTACTTGTGAGGGTAATCCTAACCCTAACTCTAACCCTTACTGTTTGGTGGCAGATCCTGACCTCTACTTCTTTTCCCCTACTGCTAATATTAACTTTTTCTGATCGATCTTTTTGAGCCTACTGTACCTGATGACACCACTTTCTGAGTTCTCAGACTAGAAAACTTAGGTATTCAATCCTCAAAGTCCTAGAAGAACAAAGATGCCACAATTCTGATCTGAGAACATCACAAAGGAGCTTTTAATAATGTGCAACAGGCCAGGAATGGTGGCTCATGCCTGTAATCCCAGCACTTTGGGAGGCCATGGTGGGCAAATCACCTGTGGTCAGGAGTTCGAGACCAGCCTGGCCAACATGGTGAAACCCCATCTCTACTAAAAATATATATATATAGGCCGGGTGGGGTGGCTCACGCCTGTAATCCCAGCACTTTGGGAGGCTGAGGTGGGCGGATCACCTGAGGCCAAAAATGTGAGACCAGCTTGGCCAACATGGTGAAACCCCGTCTCTACTAAAAATACAAAAATTAGCCAGGCGTGGTGGTGTGCACCTGTAATCCCAGCTACCCAGGAGGCTGAGGGAGGAGAACCGCTGGAACCCGGGAGGCAGAGGCTGCAGTGAGCTCAGATTGCACCACTGCACTCCAGCTTGGGCGATAGGGCAAGACTCCATCACGACAACAACAAAAAAGAATGTGGAACAAATTAGATACTTCATTTTCTCTATGTCGCTTTGTGCTTCCGAGGGCTACCATTGAGTTAGACCTTTCAGCTGTATTTTATACCCCTTTCCAGAAACCTTGGTCGGTGCAAGACGACTCAAAGTCTGTTAATCTATTACACTCCTACAAGAAGGTGTGTTTATATGCAATGTAATGCACTCTGTGAATTTAAGGCCTTTCATTTTTTCATTTCTTAAAGACCAGTGTGATAGTATAAGACCTTTCTATGACATGGATTCTTCTATTTTTGAACTAGTCAGATCTTAGAATCCTTCTGTCCAATTATTTCACAACTTTCTAAAGAATAGCAGTGGCCAGGCATGGTGGCTCACACCTGTAATCTCAGCATTTGGGGAAGCTGAGGCAGAAGGATCACTGGAGCCCAGGAGTTTGGGACCAGAGCGGGCAACATAGTGAGACCCCTTCTCTACAAAAAATAACAAATTAGTCAGGCATGGTGGTATGCGCCTGTGGTTCCAGCTATTTGGGAGGCTGAGGCAGGAGGATAAGGAGTTGGAGGCTGTAGTGAGCCAAAATCATGCCACTGCACTCCAGCCTGGGTGACAGCGTAAGGCCCTGTCTCAAAAAAAGCAAAGGAAAGCATTTTTAGAGGATTCAGAGAAGGATCACTTAAATAAAAGAGGTTGAAAACAGAATCAGAATTTTAACCTACAAAGCAAAAGACTGGTTGGGCACAGTGGCACATGCGCTTGTAATCCCAGTGCTTTGGGAAGCTGAAGCAGGATGACTGCTTTGGGCCCAGGAGCTTGAGACCAGCCTGGGCAACACAGCGAGACCCTGTCTCTACCAAAAATAAATAAATAAATAAATAAACAAACAAACAAACAAACAAACATTTTAATTAGCTGGGTGTTGTGGTACATGCCTATTATCCCAGCTACTCAGGAGGCTGTGGTGGGAAGATCACTTAAGCCCAAGAGTTCAAGGCTGCAGTGAACTATGATGACTGTGCAACTGCACTCCAGCTTGGGTAACGAAGAGAGACAGGAGGGGAGAAGGGAAGGAGAGAGGAGAGGAGAGGGGAGAAAGGGAGAAAGGGAGGAAGGAAGGAGGGAAGGAAGAGAGGGAAGAAGGGAGGGGGCAGGAAGGGAGGCAGGGAGGGGATGAAGGGAGAGGGAGAGGGAAGAAAAGGATGCAAGCGGAAGACTAAGAAGCTACTTGAGCTTTCAAGAAGGGTGGAGGCGGCCAGGCGCTGTGGCTCATGCCTGTAATTCCAGCACTTTGGGAGGCTGAGACGGGTGGATCACCTGAGGTCAGGAGTTCGAGACCAGCCTGACCAATACAGTGAAACCCCATTTCTACTAAAAGTACAAAAATGAGCTGGGCGTGGTGGCGTGCGCCTGTAGTCCCAACTGCTTGGGAGGCTGAGACAGAAGAAGTGCTTGAACCCGGGAGGCAGAGGTCACAGTGAGCCGAGATCATGCCATTGCACTCTAGCCTGGGTGACAGAGCAAGACTCCGTCTCAAAAAAAAAAAAAAAAAAAAAAAAAAAGGTGGAGAAGCTGAATTGTTTTGTTTTTTTTTTGAGATAGGGTCTCACTCTGTCACCCAGGCTGGAGTGAGTGGATGAGTGGCGCAATAATGGCTCACTGTAGCCTCAACTTCCTGGGTTCAGGTGATCCTCCCACCTCAGCACCCCCAGTAGCTGCAACCATAGGCGTGTGCCATCATGCCTGGCTAATTTTTTTTTATTTGTAGAGATGGGGTCTCTTTATTTTGCCCAGGCTGGTCTTGAACTCCTGGGCTCTAATGATCCTTCCACTTTGGCCTCCCAAAGTGCTGGGATTATAGGCGTGACCTACTATGCCCCCGCCCCCACCTTTTTTTGTTTGTTTGTTTTAAAGAGATGGGTTCTCTACTGCCCAGGCTGAAGTACAGTGACACCATCATAGTTCACTGCAGCCTCGAACTCCTGAGCTTAAGCGATCCTCCCGCCTCAGCCTCCCCAGTAGCTAGGACTAAAGGTGCATGCCACCTTACCCAGGTGGGGCTGAATATTTATTTGATGCCTACTATATATCAAATACCATAGAGCTACTACCTCATTAATCCTCAAAAATAACTCAGTGAACTGAGTTACCTGCATCTGAGGAAACAAAAACTCAGGTTAAATAACTATCTCTAGGTCATAAAATTGTTAAAGTAACAGAATAAGAATTAAAAACCCAGGCCTGGCTGGGCACAGGGGCTCACATCTATAATCCCAGAACCTTGGGAGGCCGAGGTGGGAGGATTGCTTGAGCCCAGGAACTTGAGATCTGCCTGGGCAACAGAGTGAGACCCCATCTTCACTAAAATTAAAACAAAAAACTAAATTAAATTAGCTCGGTGTGGTGGCGTACAACTGTTGTCCCAGTTACTAGAGAGGCTGAGGCAGGATGGTCACTTGAGCCAGGAGTTGGAGGCTGCGGTGAACCATAATGGCACCACTGCATTCCAGCTTGGGTGACAGAGCAAGACCCTGTCTCTAAAAAAAATTTAATAAAAAACTTTAGAAAACCCCCAAAACTCGGGCCTTTAGGCCTTTTCTTTTTTTTTTTTTTTTTTGAAACGAAGTCTCACTCTGTCGCCCAGGCTGGAGTGCAGTGGCACAATCTCAGCTCACTGCAACCTCCGCCTCGCAGGTTCAAGCAATTCTCCCTACCTCAGCCTCCTGAATAGCTGGGATTACAGGCATCTGCCACTATGCCCAGCTAAATTTTGTATTTTTAGTAGAAACAAAGTTTCACCATGTTGGCCAGGCTGGTCTTCAACTCCTGATCTCAGGTGATCCACCCACCTTGGCCTCCCAAAGTGCTGGAATTACAGGCGTGAGCCACCGTGCCAGGCCTCTAACTTCTAATTTCATGCTTTTCCTATTGTCTCTTGATGAGTATGTGTTTGTGGGGGGTCACACTTTATTTAAGCAAGGAAGAGCTGACTTTTATAAAATTTTGGGAAGTACAATTTATACCCTCAGACACTGGCATGTGGACTAAAGGTAATGAAAGGGCTTTATGGGTGTCTCAGATGTTCAGTTGTCTGATGGTCTTTCTTTTTTCTTTTTTAACTCTGTATGTCTTTCTTTGTCCTTGCTTTCCCTGGAGAGCTAGAGTAGACTGAAACGGGAAGAAAAAAAAATCAAGGAGCTTCCTAAAAATGGTTTAACCTCAGGCAAAAGTACTTTCTAGACAACCCTTTCGGAACTGACTCCTTTAAGCAATCTTTGCTTGGGTCTCTGGAGATCTTGGGTGTCCCAAGGGCCAAAGAAAACAAAGCTGGGGTGTAAACAACACAACAGGTGACCCATTTGTTTCCTGGCCACTCAGAATAATCATATCTTATCCAGTGCCTTCTATGTGTCAGGAACTTTGTACTTATTATTTTACTTTGTCTTTGTAACCAGTATTATGTTCATTTGACAGATGAAGAAACCCGGGCTCAGAAAAGTTATATAACTTGTCCAAGATCTCAAAACTAATTAATGACATAGCAGATACTTAAACCCAAGTCACTTCTTATACCAAAGAGAGTACATTCAATTAACCTTTCAAAATTTCCTTCATCTTGTACTATAACTTAACCTTTCCCACCCCCCACTTTTTTTTTTTTTTTTTGTAGATTTTATCCCAACCAGACTGTAAGCTTCCATGTTGCTTAATATGTCTCGGAGGAAAGAACAAGGGTTTTGAAGCTAGACAAAATGGGTTTGATTCCCAGCTCTCCTACATGCTTGGTCTATGACTTTAAAAGAGAATGTTAATAAGAAAAATAGTAAGAAAAAAAGAGGGCGAGAAAGAGATGTAATGCACACAAAAAAAGTTAATATTGGACAAGTTTGGGAAAATTATACACCGACTTTATCAACTGGGCTGGCTTAACTAAAAACAAATCACTACAAATACATCATTAACTGAACTTTTTTTTTTTTTTTTTGAGACAGGGTCTTGCTCTGTCACCCATGCTGAAGTGCAGTGGCGCAATTTTGGCTCACTGCAACCTCTGCCTCCCGGGTTCAAGCAATTCTCCTGTCTCAGCCTCCCGAGTAGCTGATGACTATAGGTGCCCGCCACCACACCTGGCTAATTTTTCTATTTGTAGCAGAGACAGGGTTTCACCGTGTTAGCTAGGATGGTCTCGATCTCCTGACCTTGTGATCCACCCGCCTCGGCCTCCCAAAGTGTTGAGATTACAAGCGTGAGCCACCGTGCCCGGCCAGCTGAACGTTTGATATGGCCTGCATAAGGAACAAGACAATGGTCAAGATTTTCTAAGTATCCAGAGCGAGTATTTCTAGGAGAGCAAGATTCTCGGCAGAACTGCTCTAAAAGGTCAGGGTTCATTTCATACCCTCCTCTAGACTCCCAATATACTTGGTTCTACGCTTCTAAACACAGCACTCCTCATTTGCCTGTTGTTAACAATCTCTGGACTCCTTCCATTGCAGAGTATCTGTAATTCTTAGTACAGTACAATGCTTGATACACAACAGGCATCTATAATCATTAACCGAATTAAAGAAATGTACCGGCTAGGGCGCGGTGGCTCACACCTATAATCCCAGCACTTTGGGAGGCCAAGGTGGGCAGGAGATCGAGACTATCCTGGCCAACATGGTGAAACCCTGTCTCTACTAAAGATTTAAAGATTGACTCTAGCCAAATCTAAAAATTGGCTGGGCGTGGTGGCGTGTGCCTGTAGTCCCAGCTACTCAGGAGGCTGAGAGGAGAATCGCTTGAACCCGGGAGGTGGAGGTTGCAGTGAGCCGAGATCATGCCACTGCACTCCAGACTCCAGCCTGAGTGACAGAGTGAGAACCTGTTTCAAAAAAAACAAAAACAAAAAAGTACAGTCAACACCCTCAACTTCCCTTAAACAACTCACATGACTTTATCATCCCCAAATTTATAATTCTCACCTTTTCTGTGGGTATCATCTTTTGGAATCAGAAGTCCTGTGAGCTTACTATTGCAAAACAACTTCACTCGTTTTCTTTATCAAATTACTCACTGTTTCAAGCAAGAGCACAAAGTCAATAGGTTCTTTGTCTTTTTTGTAATCATGGGTCCCTCTGGGAATTTGATGGAAGCTACTGATCAGCAACCCAGAAAAAAATACAAACTCACAATATATTACATACAATATTGGCTATGGGTATAGAAAGGCTGGGTATTGGTTTAAAAAAAAAATCCCCCAAAGGCCTGTTACTAGCCCTTTCATAGGGGCTCAATTTTTACATTCCAAGACAGTAGAAAACTCTGTCATATTGACTATGGTCTCCCAAATCTTTTCCTTAGCACACAATTCAGAGCTCTGCATCTTTGAAAAAATTTTTTTTTAATTTTAAGGCAATTGTAGATTTATATGCAGTTTTAAGAAATAACAGAGATCCTGTATAGAAAATTAACATTAAAATAAGAAAATTTGTTGTACAGGTTTCATAAAAAAATTAACAATTCATTGACTTTATTAGGATTTCACCACCTTTACATGTACTTGTTTGCTTAGTTCTATGCAATTTAATCAGATTCATGTGGACACCACCTCAGTCAGGATACAGCACAGTTCCATCATGAGGATCCTCACCCTTCGATAGCCCGTCACCGTCTTCCCTCGTCTCTCACCACTGGCAACCACTAATACAGTCTGCATCTCCACTATTTCGTTTCTTCAAGAATGTTATATTAATGAAATCATACAGTATAGAACCTTTTGAGATTGGCTTTCTTCACTCAGCTTAATTCTCTTGTGATCAAGGAAGTTGCTGCATTTATTAACAGTTCCTTTTTTTTTTTTTTTTTACTGCAGAGTACTGTTCCATGGTATGGGTATGCCACTTTATTGGAGGCATTTGGTTTGTTTCCAGTTTTTGGCTACTATGAATAAAGCTGCTGTGAACATTCATGTACAGGTTTTGTGTTGAGTTTTAATTTCCCTGAAATAAATATCCAAGAATGCAACCGTTGAAAGATATAGTAAGCACATTTATTTATTTATTTATTTTTTGGAGACAGGGTCTCACTGTTGCCCAAGCTGGAGTGCAGTGGCACGATCTCAGCTCAAGGCAGCCTCGACCTCCTGGGTTCAAGCGATTCTTCCACCTCAGCCTAAGACCAATCTCCTGGGTTCAAGTGATCCTTCTGCTTCAGGCTCCCGAGTAGCTGGGACTACAGGTGTGTGCCGCCATTCTCAGCTAATTTTTAAATTTTCTGTAGAGACAAGCTCTCACTAGGGCTCAAGCAATCCTCTCACCTTGGCCTCCCAAAGTCCTCGGATTACAGGCATGAGCCACCACGCCCAGCCAATAAGCACATTTAATTTTGTTAAAAAACGAAAAACAAACAAACAAAACCTGCATTGGGCTGGACGTGGTGGCTCACACCTGTAACACAGGCACTTTGGGAGGCCGAAGAGGGAGGTTCACGAGGTCAGGAATTCGAGACCAGCCTGGCCAACATGGTGAAACCTCATCTCTACTAAAAATACAAAAATCAGCCAGGCATGGTGGCAGGCGCCTGTAATCCCAGCTATTCGGGAGGCTGAGGCAGGAGAATTGCTTGAAACCCAAAGGCGGAGGTTGCAGTGAGCCGAGATCGCGCCATTGCACTCCAGCCAGAGCGACAGAGCAAGACTCAATCTCAAAACAAACAAAAAACAAAACCTGCAATATCACAGATAAATGTATACTTAATGATATTCTGCTTTATCTTACTAGGCTTTGTTTTATAGAAATAGTATTATACTGTATGTAGTCTTATGGGACGTACTTTCTTCATATAACATTAGATTTTGGAGATTTCTCCATGTTGTCGCCTGTAGCTATACTTCATCCATTTTCACTGCTGTACAAATATTTTCTTTTCTTTTCTCTCTTTTTTTTTGAGATTGAGTTTCACTTGTTGGCTAGATCTCAGCTCACTGTAACCTCTGCCTCCCGGGTTTCAGTGATTCTCCTGCCTCAGCCTTCCAAGTAGCCGGGATTACAGGCACCTGCCACCACGCCCAACTAATTTTTGTATTTTTAGTAAAGACAGGGTTTCACCATGTTGGTCAGGCTGGTCTCGAACTCCTGACCTCAGGTAATCCACCCGCCTCGGCCTCCCAAAATGCTGGGATTACAGGCGCGAGAAACTGTGCTCAGCCAAATATTTTCTGTTGTAAATCTATCACATTATCCAATGAATGGTGAAACAAGTTGCAACATTTTGTGAACAAGGTACACCATTTTATGAATCAAGTACTCATGTATAAGTTTCTTTGGGCACATTCCTAGAAAAGGTGTTGCTGTTTTTTTTTTTTTTTTTTAAGAAAGAGTCTTGCTCTGTCACCCAAGCTGGAGTGCAGTAGCGCAATCTCGGCTCACTGCAACCTCCACCTCCCGGGTTCAAGTGATTCTCCTGCCTCAGCCTCCCAAGTAGGTGGGATTACAGGCTCCCGAGTAGCTAGGATTACAGGCACGTGCCACTACGCCCAACTATCTTTTGTATTTTTAGTAGACAGGGTTTCACCATGTTGGTCAGACTGGTCTCGAACTCCTGACCTCAAGTGATCCGACTGCCTCGGCATCCCAAAGTGCTGAGATTGCAGGCATGGGCCACCGCACCTGGCCTTACTCTACAGTTTTTTTTTTTTTTTTTTTTTTTTTGCGATGGAGTCTCACTCTGTCCCCCAGGCTGGAGTGCAGTGGCACGATCTCGGCTCACTTCAAACTCCGCCTCCCGGGTTCCCGCCATTCTCCTGCCTCAGCCTCCGGAGTAGCTGGGACTACAGGCGCCCGCCACCGCGCCCGGCTAACTTTTTTGTATTTTTTAGTAGAGACAGGGTTTCACTGTGTTAGCCAGGATGGTCTCGATCTCCTGACCTCGTGATCCACCCACCTCGGCCTCCCGAAGTGCTGGGATTACAGGCGTGAGCCACTGCACCGGGCCTGTTTGTTTGTTTTTTTGAGACGGAGTCTCCCACTGTCGCCCAGGCTGGAGTGCAGTGGTATAATCTTGGCTCACTGCAACCTCCGCCTCCTGAGTTCAAATGATTCTCCTGCCTTAGCCTCCCGAGTAGCTGGGATTACAGGCGCCCGCCACCACACCAGGGGTAATTTTTTGTATTTTTTGTAAAGACAGGGTTTCACCACGTTGGCCAGGCTCGTCTCGAACTCCTGACCTTGTGCTTTGCCCGCCTCGGCCTCCCAAAGTGCTGGGATTACAGGCATGAGCCACCAGGCCCAGCCCTTATTTTCCAGTTTTAATAGCAGGTTTTGCTAGCCCTGTAGAATGAACTGGGAAGGTCTTAATGTATTTCTAGAGAATATTGTAAATAAAGGAATTAACTATTTTGAAGTTTCAACAGACTTTGTAAAATGTTTTCCACTGTATGCTTTTGAAGGATGGATTTTTGAGTATCCCTCCAAGATCTTTTGCAGATTGCTAATCTATTCAAAATGTTTATTCTTGAGTCACTTATACTAACTTATATTTTCCTAATTGTAGAAAGTAGAAAAATAGGCTGGGCACAGTGGCTCATGCCTGTAATCCCAGCACTTTGGGAGGCCAAGGCGGGCGATCACCAGAGGTCGTTAGTTCGAGACCAGCCTGACCAACATGGAGAAACCCCGTTCTGTACTAAAAATACAAAATTAGCCGGGCGTGGTGGCACATGCCTGTAATCCCAGCTACTAGGGAAGCTGAGGCAGGAGAATTGCTTGAACCTGGGAGGCGGAGGTTGCGGTGAGCCGAGATCGCGCCATTGCACTCCAGCCTGGGCAATGAGTGAAACTCCGTCTCAAAAAAAAAAAAAAAAAAAGTAGAAAAAGAACACTGATATATATATAACAGCATTTTACTTAGTATATAAATATATTAACACAATAAGGTAAATTATTTCTCTTCCATTCCAGAAAACAAAGATGGATGATTGAATCCTTATGTCTGCAGATACATTCGACAGTCATTACAGCTGAATATCAATGTGGCTAACATGGAAGTCTACATTCAAAATCTACATCCCTCAAAAAATTTTTTTTTTTTTTTTTTGAGATGGAGTCTTGCTTCTTCGCTCAGGCTGGAGTGCAATGGTGCAATCTGGGCTCACCGCAACCTGCACCTCCCGGTTTCAAGTGATTCTCCTGCCTCAGCCTCCAAAGTAGCTGGGATTACAGGCATGTGCCACCACGCCTGGCTAATTTTTGTATTTTTGGTAGAGACGGGGTTTCACCATGTTGGCCAGGCTGGTCTCAAACTCCTGACCTCAAGTGATCCGTCCGCCTCGGCCTCCCAAAGTGTTGGGATTATAGGTGTGAGCCACCGTGCCCGGCTGTCATCATTTTTCATCAGTCCCATCTTCAATGAAGGTGAGTATGTATTATTTCATGAAATATTTAGTAAGAGGCCACTCTGTGCAGCACTCTTCAAGGCACAGGAGATACAACGGTGAACAAAGCAGACAAAAGATTCCTGCGCTCTGGTGGAGCTGACATTCTAGCCATGGAGAATGGGTAATCAACAAACAAATACTGTACATAATGACAACATAGTGCAACAGATGCTGATAGTGAAAAATAAAGTAAACCCAGGAAAGGAAGAAGGGAGCTGTGTAGGTGGTATAGGAAAAGTGCTCAGGGTCTCATGGTACCTTATGGGGAATGCTCAAAGGTGCCTGGAGGAATCACAGTCCCAGGCAGTAGACTCTGCTCTCTGGTTTCCTTTTTATATCTTAGCCTTATCATCTTCACTGCCCTGTTAACACTGTAATACTTTCAAATAGACTTTTTTTTTTGGTCACCTATCATCCCAGATAGATTTTAATATTTTGTCCAACTATGGCTTACTTTTAAAGTACAATTTGCAGCAGGCACTATAGTGAGGGAACGGGGAAGGTGTGTAGACTGACCAAAAATCCTGGTTACGCTGCTTACTAATTTTGTTACCTTAGGCAAATTATTAATCTCTGGGTGTCTTGGTTTCTTCATCTGTAAAAGTGAGGATAATAAAACTTCTCATTTCATTTTATAGGTTAAATATTTAATGTAAAGTGCTCAGATCTCAAACATTGTTAGCTGTATTTTTCTTCCGTGTGTTCTTTTTTTTTTTTTTTTTCCCTTTTTTGAGATGGTGTTTAGCTCTTGTTGCCCACGCTGGAGTGTAATGGCGCAATCTGGGCTCCCTGCAACCTCCGCTTCCCAGGTTCAAGTGATTTTCCTGCCTCAGCTTCCAAAGTAGCTGGGATCACAGGCGTGCGCCACCACGCCAGGCTAATTTTGTATTTTTAGTAGAGACGGGGTTTCACCATGTTGATCAGGCTGGTCTCCAACTCCTGACCTCGCGATCGGCCTCCCAAAGTGCTGAGATTACAGGTGTGAGCCACCGCGCCCGCCCCTTCCATGTGATCTTACCAGAGCTTAAATACTACTACCCTATCTTTCAAAGTCTCACTTCCTCACAATGGGTTGTTACTTCACTGCAATCCCCTTGCAAGATAATTCAGAAACACCTTAAAAGCCAGGCTCAACATATATTAACACTTATCCATGCTAGAAAGAATTCATACATCCCAAACCAACTTCTCCAATTTCAGTTGAGTTTTAAAAAAATACATCCAGAAAGCCCAAGTTAAAAATAAAGAGCACTCTCTTAGTGAAGCAGTGAGGGGAGACTGAAAATTAAAAGTAACTTTTAAGGATCAACGGTTTTTGACAGTTATCTTAAGAAAGCATAAAAGACGAACACCACACTGGTAAAGATCCCTTACCTTACAGTGTTGGGAGACAGAGAACAAAGGGAGGGAGATAATATTTTCATAATGAACTGTCCATTATATTAACCTTGCCAAAGAGTCCAACTACTCATTCAGTGTTGAAGGATGTGAATTTTTACTTGCTTACTAAAATTTAGGTATTATAAGAAATATTTATTAAAATAATGTTTTAACTAGAAGCGAAAGTCAGACAGCTTCAGGGAAAAATCAGAGCGACTAGGTGATTGGCCAGTGCTGATCAGGAAAAGAGCGCTAATCTACGGAACAAAGACTCTCATTTCTAATCTATTTCACTACTGAATCAAAAATGTAAAAAAAAACAGCAACAAAAAGGCTAAGCCTTTCAGTACAAGCATCATGCAACTTCTCTCAATTTCTGTCCATCTCGTTGGGAAACGTCATGTGAACTACGCGGGAGTCCCTATCGTCCCATTTCACTGTCTCTAGGGTTATTTCACTCCTTCTTCAACGATAGTGAACACACGGTGTAAAATGAAAGAGAACAACCTTCAGGCTCAGTAGCAATTCTTATTTTATCAGCCTTAGTCGGAAATCTGATTCGGAAACCTCAAGCTCCGATCCACATAAATCGCTCCTTCCTCCCAGCAACTTAAGCTGCGGTTACCGCTAAGTCCGGCTCGGCCCCAGCGACAGCAAGGCGCTGGACAGGGCATTCCAGCCTCACCCCACCTCACCTCGGCCCTCCCTCCCACGGTCCCTCCCCGCTCTGGCTGTCTTCACCTCCTACACCTCGGTCGAGGCGCTCATCGCCACCCGCGATCAAAGAGGGTTTCCCTTCGGGGAAAGGGGGGAAATAAAGGTTCATTTCTGGAAGAATCTGCGCGCCCGGCAGCCGCAAGAGGAGGGAGGAGGGAAGAGTCGGGAAAGGGGCGGGGAGCTCAGCACTATCCATCAAGACGTTAGCGCTAGGAGATCGCAAAGTCGCCTTCGGGCCTCCACTGCAGCCTAGAAATTCTCCCACGCACTCCCGGCTGAGGTGGGAATGTGGAATCCAGGCTCCCAAAAATGAGGATGAGACCGGAGCTCCCGACTGCCTCGGTCCCGAGGGGGGCGGGAAGCGACAGGAACAAAGCCAGGGCCAATCATGCCCCGGGATGGCCGGGCGACCCAGAGGGACACGGGGGGCCTCCTTACCTGCCGTCAGCAGTTGCATGGCGTGAGTGAAGGACGGGTCAAGCGAGTCCTTCTCGGCCATGAGTTCGGGCAGGTACTTGTTCTCCGGCTCCATCTTGACCGAGGCTGTGGCCGAGGGGGGCAGCAGCGGGGTCGGCGCTGGCCCGCCCACTGTCGCGTCGGGACCCGTGGCCGAGGGCGGCAGCAGCGGTGGCGGCTGCGTGGCGGGCGAGGCCCGGGCGCCCCCGCGGGATCCCCCTCCGCCTCCCCGGGACCGGTGAGGCAGCGGCGGCTGCCGAGACGGCGTCTGACGCACCGAGGGGTGGGCACCGGAGGGGTCCATGGAGCCGCTACGGCCCGAGGACCGGCTCATGCGCGCGGCGGGGTCGTCCCGGCGCTGCATCTGGGAGGATGTGCGATCCGAGGAGCGAGAAAGCGACGCGGCAGCGACGGAGGCCCGAGCGGCGGTTGGCGGGGGTGGCAGAGCGGCAGCGGCAGCGACCGAAGCCGACCCGAGCGACCCAGCGAGAGAGAGCACCGGAAATGAGGCGGCGCGCGTGCGCAGCCAGCCACCGGCACCGCCCTTGGGTTTCTCCGCGGAGAACAAAGTCCCCAGTCCGGCCACGGCGCCTGCGCACCGCCGCGGCGTCCGAACAAGTCGCCTCCCGACTCGGGCTTTCCCTCCGCGCCCGCCAGGCCAGAGCGTGATGCGCATGCGCGGGAGGCGGCCGGCTCCGTTCGTTTCCTTTTCCACGTGACTCGGCGCTAGCGGGACACGTGTCTCCTCCCCCTTCTGGCCCAGTGCGTGGAGGGGGCGGGAGCTGTGGAATGTCTTTGTCTGCGCGCGGGCCCGCGGAGTGTGGGGCGGGAGACCTGTTACTCGCGGGGCCACGCCCTCTCCAACGGCTGAGCAGTGGAGGGAGGCGGTGGGGAGTGGGGCGGTCACCGAAGTAAGGAAATAAAAGGGGACTGCCGTGAGGGACACGGAAAGGGGAGGGAGAGAGAATTGAGACCGCCTGGGGAGGAAGAGAGGAGTGAGACAGAGACTGCACAGGGAGAAGGGAAGGCTAAGGGAGAGTCTGATGCAGGGGGGAAGTTGGGGAAGGGAAACCTGGAGGGAGAAGTTGAGGAAGGACGGCTTGGTAGAAACACTGAAGGCTATTGGAGGACTTGAACTAAGAGGGATGGTTCAGATAAGAGATCTGAAGTCTAGCAAAGAAAAGGGTCCCAGACATCAGGGAACACAAGAAGTTGTTTCCAGTATATGTATTTCCAGTGTTACATATATTCCAGTCGGTTCTAAAACGGTTGACATTGTTGGTCAGGGAACTCTTAAGCAGCATTTTAGCTCTTTTTACATATTTTACTGCTTTCTCTGAATTGTGTTTGTTTTGTTTCGCCGTCATTATTGCCAATTAAGTGTTTCTTCCGCCAGAAAGTGAGGTAGAGACCAAATCCTTAATCCACGTTGGTTGTATCATTAGGATGGCTCCTTCTACCACCACTCCAGACTTGCTCAGAGACCCTTGCCGCTACTCTCAAAGGCAAGGTACATAGTGGACAGTCGCCCACGGCGTTCTCCACATCCTGGAGTGCTATATGCAAGTGGAGCCTTAGGTCCCTGCTTGTCCCATAAGCCATCAAAAGCCTGGTGCCATCTCTAACTTTCCCTTCCCTCCACAAATTATTTTCTTTTTGCATTTAAAGCACTCACTCCCATCTCTTTTACTTCTGGATCAGTTCTCCTAATGAGCCCACACTTTTCAAGTCTTTGGGGACCGGTGCGGTGGCTTATGCCTGTAATCCCAGCACTTTGGGAGGCCTAGGTGGGAGGATTAGTTGAGGCTAGGAGTTCGAGAGCAGCCTGGAGAATATAATGAGACCTCATCTCTACAATAAAAAAAGTTTCGGCCAGGCTCGGTGGCTCACGCCTGTGATCCCAACACTTTGGGAGGCCGAGGTTGGCGAATCACCCGAGGTCAGGAGTTTGAGACCAACTTGGCCAACATGATGAAACCACGTCTCTACTAAAAATATAAAAATTAGCCAGGCGTGATGGTGCACGCCTGTAATCCCAGCTACTTGGGAGGCTCAGGCAGGAGAATTGCTTGAACCAGGGATGCGGAGGCTGCCGTGAGCCGAGATCACGCCACTGTACCCGAGCCTGGGCAACAGAGCGAGACTACGTCTCAAAAAAAAAAAAAAAAAAAAAAAGGAAAAAAGAGGTTTATTCGGAGATTGTCTTCTGAGTGCCTGGAAACTTGATTTTTGGATGTGAAGCTTAGAACCCTTTAACTAGAGAACCTAAAGGCCTTTCTTAAGGGGTTAAGGGAGAGGATTTCCAAGTTACCCACAGAAATGAAAACAAAACACACATATCTACATAAATTATATATATATAATATAAAATATAGGCCAGGTGTGATGGCTCATGCCTGTAATCCCAGCACTTTGGGAAACCGAGGCGGGCGGATCACAAGGTCAAGAGATCGTGACCATCCTGGCCAACATTGTGAAACCCCGTCTCTACTAAAAATACAAAAATTAGCTGGGCATGGTGGTGTGCCTGTAGTCCCAGCTACTCAGGAGGCTGAGGCAAGAGAATCGCTTGAACCCGGGAGGCGGAGGTTGCAGTGAGCTGAGATTGCAGCACTGCACTCCAGCCTGGGGGACAGTGCAAGACTCTATCTTGGGAAAAAAAAGAAAGAAAGAAATTAGCCGGGTGTGGTGGCGTGCACCTGTTGTCCCCAGCTACTTGAGAGACTGAGGTGGGAAGATCGCTGCTTGAGCCTGGGAGATTGAGGCTGCAGTGAGCAACGACTGCCCCACTGCACTCAGCCTGGATGACAGAGTGAGACCTTGTCTAAAAAAAAAAAAAAAGGGCCAGCGCAGTGGCCCACTCCTGTAATCCCAGCACTTTGGGAGGCCAAAGTGGGTGGATCACCTGAGGTCAGGAGTTCAAGACCAGCCTGGCCAATACAGTGAAACCCCATCTCTACTAAAAACATAAAAAAGTTAGCTGAACGTGGTGGCATGCACCTGTCATCCCAGCTACTTGGGAGGCTGAGGCAGGAGAATTGCTTGAACCCGGGAGGTGGAGGTTACAGTGAGCCGAGATTGTGCCACACTGCACTCCAGCCTGGGCAACAGAGTGAGACTCCGTGTCAAAATGAAAAAAGAAATGAAAAAATTAAGTGCTGTTGGAGTTCAATGCAGAAGATAGATTTTGGCCAAGGAAGAATAAGTTCCAGGCAAAGGGAAGTGGAATAAATGAGCAGAGATGAGAATGTGGGAAATGTGTTCAGGGAATGGGAGTAATCCAGTGTCAGACTTGAAGGAATAGGTGGGTTGAGAGAGCAACTGCATGAAGAGGGGGGAAGGGGCAAGGAGAATGTATAGTTCCTTTGCAGCTCGTTTCCACTGCCACCCTTGAAGATCCTGCTTGAGTGGTGGTGTTACGAATGGCTGAAGCGTCCTTGCCCTGTAATGAGATGCCCAGATAGAGATCCCTTGAGCTGAGGCTAATAAAACTTTGATAAAGGTTTGTCTGAGAAGGAGCTGGGTAGTGTATCTATGGCCTTTCTAGACTAGAATCAACAGTTACTGCATATGTATATCAAAACATGTTGTAGCCATAACTATATACAATTTTAAAAACACTGGAAACAAAATAAAAAATAACCCTCAGTCTTTCTGGGTGCTTGCCAGATCTTTATTTGCTTTCCCTGAGAGTAGGCTGAGCGGGAGAGATGTGCTCTTCTTCCAGGCTAGAACCCTAAAGGTAATCTCAGGCCGAGAGTGGTTGAGGTTGCAGTGTATGTATCCACTAAGTGATGCAGCAGCCTTCTATTTTGGGGGCCCTTCTCAGGGGGTAGGGAAGAGTAATTTCTGCCCTGAAAGCCTAGAAGTCTGGAGTTTATTTTGTGTTCACCACAGTATGCTGCCCCAGGTCCACCTGAAGGTTAACAACCGTGTGAAAAGACTGACGTTGGAGTGGGGCAAATTCAAACAACCCAGCAATGCCTTGTCCTCACTGTGTATCATTTGGAAGACCTCTGAACCTTAGTTTTCTCTTCTATAAAGTGGGGTAATGCCATCTACCTTGAAGGCTTGTTGTGAACATTGACAAATATCAGTGTAAACCTCCTGATAGTAGGGCTTATAAGCAGAAGTAATCACTATTATACCCTTTAGTACCTGATGAGGATTTGTGGGTGCTTTATGTTGGCTGTGGATCTGAAAGTCCTACTCTCTCTCTCTTTCTCTTTTTTTTTTTTTTTTGAGATGGAGTCTTGCTCTGTCACCCAGGCTGGAGTGCAGTGGCGGGATCTCAGCTCACTGCAAGCTCCACGTCCTGGGTTCACGCCATTCTCCTGCCTCAGCCTCCCGGGTAGCTGGGACTACAGGCGCTCGCCACCACACCCGGCTAATTTTTTTGTATTTTTGGTAGAGACAGTGTTTCACCGTGTTAGCCAGGATGGTCTCAATGTCCTGACCTCATGATCCGCCTGCCTTGGCCTCCCAAAGTGCTGGGATTACAGGCATGAGCCACCGCGCCTAGCCAAGTCCTACTCTCTAATCTGTATAATTTTCACTCAGTATAGCTAGGCTTGTTTGGGGGGGAGGAGGAGGTTCCAAAAAGAGCAAGTTTCTTCTACCCTTCATCCAGTTACTATGGTATAGGGTACAGCAGCAGTGCATAACGGTTCAGATGGAGGTTGGTAGCTCTGCCTCTTACCTGCTGGGTGATTGAGTGCAGTGTTTTGCTTTGCTGCGTTAGTCAGGATTCTTTAAAGAGACAGAATAAATACTGTATATAGATAGATACAGACATTCAAGAGGGGACTTGTGAGGACAATTGGTTCACATGATTATGGAGGCTGGGAAGTCCCACTGGAGGCCTTCTGCAAGCTGGAGACCCTGGAAAGCCGGTCGTGTGGCTCAGTCCAAATCTGAGATCCTCAGAACCAAGGAAGCCAGTGGTGTGATTCTTAGAGGGTGAAGGCCTGAGAACCCAGGGGCTGCTGGT
Organism: Nomascus leucogenys; assembly: GCF_006542625.1. NCBI lineage: Eukaryota > Metazoa > Chordata > Mammalia > Primates > Hylobatidae > Nomascus > Nomascus leucogenys. The sequence goes on along the minus strand of NC_044392.1, from coordinate 1,233,314 downwards.
TTAAGTCCTGGAGTCCAAGGGCTGAAGAGCATGGGGATCTAATGTCCAAGGACAGGAGAAGAGGAGTGTCCTAGCTCCAGGAAGAGAGACAGGAAATCCCTTCTTTGCCTTTTGTGTTCATTCTGGGCCCTAGCCCATTAGCTGGCACCCGCCCACATTGAGGGCGGATCTGTACCATTCAGTCCACTCACAGGCCACTCTTCTCTGGGAACACACTCACAGACACACCCAGAAATAATGCTTTATCAGTCCTCTGGGTATTCCTTAATCCGGTGAAGTTGACACCTAAAATTAACCATCACACTAGCTCAGACTCCTCTTCCTTCTCCTTGATAAAACAGAGATGGGCCGGGCGCGGTGGCTCACGCCTGTAATGCCAGCACTTTGGGAGCCCAAGGCGGGTGGATCACAAGTTCAGGAGTTCGAGACCAGCTTGGCCAACATGGTGAAAACCCATCTCTACTAAAAGTAAAAAATTTAGCCAGACGTGGTGGCCCGCGCCTGTAATCCCAGCTACTCAGGAGCCTGAGGCAGGAGAATCATTGGACCCTGGGAGGCGGAGGTTGCAGTGAGCTGAGATAGCGCCACTGCACTCCAGTCTGGGTGACAGAGCAAGACTCTGTCTCAAAACAAACAAACAAACAACAGAGGATATAACAATGCCTGCCCCAGGGCTGTTAGGGTTAACACATATAGGGTTAACATGATAGTATCTATAAAGCACTTAGCACAGAGGCTGGCAATTAGTAGGTACTTCATAAGCAGTATTGGCCATTGTTACGATCACCACACGCATCTATTGAGTACCCTACTGCAGACTTTCACTTTCACATGAATCCCTACGGGAATGACTAGAAGGACTGAAATTTGCCTAGAGCTCCTGACCTGTGTGATCTCAGCAGGTGGGAGATCTGCAGGCTCCATCTACCTCTCCTGCATTGCAGCCAGTTCCCAGGAGACAAAAGGCCCCAGCCCTGGGCAGGAGAGTTTCTCTTCCAAGAGTGTAGTTCAGGCGGCACGGTGGCTCATGCCTGTAATCCCAGCACTTTGGGAGGCTGAGGCGGGTGCATCACAAGATCAGGAGTTCAAGACCAGGCTAGCCACGATGGTGAAACCCCATCTCTACTAAAAATGCAAAAATTAGTCGGGCTTGGTGGCGGGTGTCTGTAATCCCAGCTACTCGGGAGGCTGAGGCAGAGAATTGCTGGAACCCACGAGGTGGAGGTTGCAGTGAGCCGAGATCACACCACTGCATTCCAGCCTGAGTGACACAGAGAGACTGTCAAAAAAAAAAAAAAAAAAAAAAAAAAAAGGCGCAGTAGCTCACGCTTGTAATCCCAGCACTTTGGGAGGCCGAGGCGGGTGGATCACCAGGTCAGGAGATCGAGACCACGGTGAAACCCCGTCTCTACTAAAAATACAAAAAATTAGCCGGGCGTGGTGGCAGGCGCCTGTAGTCCCAGCTACTCGGAGAGGCTGAGGCAGGAGAATGGTGTGAACCCGGGAGGCGGAGCTTGCAGTGAGCCGAGATTGCGCCACTGCACTCCAGCCTGGGCGACAGGGCGAGACTCCGTCTCAAAAAGAAAAGAAAAGAAAAAAAGTGTAGTTCATTTGTTCAATTTTAAACACTTACTTGGTGCCAAATATGTGGAGGGAAGAGGAAGAAGATGGGGAGACCAAAATTCAACATTAAGAGAAAGTCCCTACTCTCAAGGAGACATATATGTAAATCAAGTTGCCACGTAGAATGAAAGGTGTTGTAATAGAAGACTGTGCAGAGACACATGGGTATGCACAGGAGAGAGTGACTGACCAACTGCCCAGATGAGGTAGGAAAGCTGATTATTTGGGAAGCGGCCAGGTGGAGGGAGGGCCAGGGCATTTAAATGTTGGGAATTCAGCAAAGCTTGGTCCTGTGCCGGTACTCCCTCCTCCACGTTCACAGCTCTGGAATTCAGATCTCTAACTCAAACTTCTGAATTCCAAATCCAGAAAGCCAATTGCATCCCTGACATCCTCATCTGGATGTCTCAGAGGCTCCTCGAACTCAGCATGTCCCCAGTAGAACCCAAACTGCAGGCATTAGCGGTTCTGCTCTGGGCCCAGCTCCCCTTTCATGGAACTTTTTCTTTCTCCGGCCTGCTCCAGCTCAGAAAGAGAGAGAACACGGGGCCAGCAGATTTGAAGGAGTCACTCACTTTGAGGCTTGCCCTTTGCCGCCCTCATAATAGTCTGAGTCCTGCCCACAGGGTCATCAGGCACTCCCACAGTAGGCACCTGTGGTAGGGGTAGAGAAGATCAGAGAAAGGCTGATGTGACCAGTGACAGCCTTGTGTGAAAAGTCCGTAAGGAAATCCCAGAAATACTTGAAGGGGACTTTGCTGGGGCAAGAACAGGAATTGGGGTGATTAGCATTCACGTGGCTTTGTTTGAATCCACAGACCGCTGAGGCTTGTGTGATGTTTGCATTATAATCATCTTTTTTTTTTTTTTTTTCCTGCCTGTGTCCTGCTAACCAGAAAGGCAGGTGCAGTGGGTCACATCTGCAATGGCAGCACTTTGGGAGGCTAAGGCAGGCAGATCACCTGACGTCAGGAGTTTTTAGACCAGCCTGGCCAACATGGTGAAACCCCATATCTACTAAAAATACAAAAATTAGCCAGGTGTGGTGGCGGGCGCCAGTAATCCCAGCTACTCGGGAGGCTGAGGCAGGAGAATCGCTTGAACCCAAGAGGTGGAGGTTGCAGTGAACTGAGATTGCATCACTGCACTCTAGCCTGGGCGACAGAGCGAGACTTCATCTAAAATAATAATAATAATAAATAAAAAATAAAAATTACCCAAGCATGGTGGCGGGCACCTGTAATCCCAGCTATTTGGGAGGCTGAGGCAGGAGAATCGCTTGAACCTGGGAGGTGGAGGTTACAGTGGGCCAAGATCGTGTCATTGCACTCCAGCCTGGGCAACAAGAGCGAAACTCCATTTCAAAAATAAATAAATAAATAAATAGGCTGGGCGCGGTAGCTCCCAATCCCAGCACTTTGGGAGGCTGAGGTGGGTGGATCAGCTGAGGTCAGGAGTTCGAGATGAGCCTGGCCAACATGGCAAAACCCCGTCTCTACTAAAAATACAAAAATTAGCCAGGTGTGGTGGCACCTGCCTTTAATCCCAGCTACTCGGGATGCTGAGGCAGGAGAATTGCTTGAACCTGGGAGGCGGAGGTTGCAGTGAGCCGAGATTGCGCCACTGTACTCCAGCCTGGGTGACAGAGAAAGACTGTCTCAAAATAAATAAATAAATAAACAAACAAACTCCCATTCTACCCTTTGCCTTCGCCACTGACCTGCTCCTCCTCAGTGTCTGTATCTTAGGGAACAGCACCCCTAACTCACTGCCTGGATATCTGAGATTTGTTCTGACTTCCCTCCTCTGCCTCATCGCTCTACCCCCACCACATACAAACCATTCTTTTTTTTTTTTTTTTTTTTTTTTGAGAGGGAGTCTTGCTCTGTCGCCCAGGCTGGAGTGCAGTGGCGCAATCTCGGCTCACTGCAAGCTCCGCCTCCCGGGTTCATGCCATTCTCCTGCCTCAGCCTCTCCGAGTAGCTGGGACTACAGGCGTCCGCCACCATACCCGGCTAATTTTTTGTATTTTTAGTAGAGACGGGGTTTCACCGTGGTCTCGATCTCCTGACCTCGTGATCTGCCCGCCTCAGCCTCCCAAAGTGCTGGGATTACAAGCGTGAGCCACCGCGCCCGGCCTCAAACCATTCTTAAGTCCTTTGTTGCTTACCTCATAAATGCTGAAAATCCCATCCACATTTCTCTATCTCCCCTGCCTCTGCCTCCATCTGAAGTACCATAATGCCTCTTTTGAACTTCTGCCACCTCTGACCTGGTCCCCTACTTCCACTCCTTTTCCCCTTTTCTATTTTCAACCCAGAAGCCAGAATAGTATTTTTCCTATTGCCTTTAGGATAAAGACCCGAGTCCTGTTAACGTGTTTGACCTGCCCCTACCTGTATGCCTGACTTTCTTTTCTGTTTTTATAGAGATCGGGTCTCACTGTGTTGCCTAGGCTGGAATGCAGTGGCGCCATCATAGCTCACTGCAGCCTCCAACTCCTGACCTCAAATGATCCTCCTTCCTCAGCCTCCCAAGTAGCTGGGACTACAGGTGCCACTGTGCCCAGCTACACCTGGCTTTCTTTACCTCATCTCATGCCATTCTCCTCCCTGGTTCTTGTGCTTAGCAACCCTGGCCTTTTTCAGTTCCTCAAATAAGCCAGACTCCTGCTTCCTCTCGACCACACCCATTCCGGTTCCTTAGCCTAAAACTCCAATCACTGTCCCCCTTCCTCCAACCCAGTCTCTTGTCTTTTCTTTGTTTAGCTCCTCCTCTTTTCTTTAGCTACTGTAATTCCTATATATTCTTCAGATATAGTCAATTGCCACTTCTTCAGGGAAGGTGTCCAGGCCCCCTAGTGCAGATCGGCTTAGCTCCCTTTGTTACATGCTTTCATGGCTCCTTCCTAAAACAGCACCTTTTAAATTTACCTCTTTGGGGCTGGATGTGGTGGCTCATTCCTGTAATCCCAGCATTTTGGGAGGCCAAGGTGGGTGGTTTACTTGAGCTCAGCAGTTCGAGACCAGCCTGGGCAACATGGTGAAACCCTGTCTCTACCAAAAAAAAAAAAAAGGTCCCAGCTACTTGGGGGGCTGAGGTGGGAGGATTGCTTGAGCCCAGGAGGTGGAGGTTGCAGTGAGCCGAGATCATGCCACTGTACTCCATCTTGGGTGACAGAGTGAGACCCCATCTCAAAAAAAAAAAAAACCACAAAAATTTACCTCTTTGTGATTATTTGAGTAACCTCCATCTCTGCAACTCAAATGTAAGCTCTATGAGAGCAGGAACTCTGCTTCTGGTGTTTAAGGTTATGTCCCCAGCACAGTGCTGGGCTGGATTGGCTGATCAGTAAATATTTGTTGACTCAGTGGATATCAATAGGAACAGCACGTGCAAAGACAGCAAAACTTTACAAAACTTGGTGTGGGTCCCTGGAATGGCAAGTTGCGGGATATGAGCTAGATTTGGATGAGTGGGGAGGGGCTCATGGAAGATGGCAGGAGATAAGGCCAAAAGGTAGTCTGAGCCGGGCGCGGTGGCTCATGCCTGTAATCCCAGCACATTGGGAGGCCGAGGCGGGTGGATCACGAGGTCAGGAGATCGAGACCATCCTGGCTAACACGGTGAAACCCCGTCTCTACTAAAAATACAAAAAAAATTAGCCAGGCGCAGTGGCGGGCGCCTGTAGTCCCAGCTACTTGGGAGGCTGAGGCAGGAGAATGGCGTGAACCTGGGAGGCGGAGCTTGCAGTGAGCCGAGATTGCACCACTGCACTCCAGCCTGGGAGACAGAGCAAGACTGTCTCAAAAAAAAACAACAAAAAAAAGGTAGTCTGAGTCTTGATGCTCAGATAAGGAAATAGAATGCCAGTGGAGAAGAGTGAGATAACGTGGTCAGAGGCGGAAAGGAGGGAAGAACACCACAGCTCACAGGTTAGATTTAGCCTGTTCATATGTTTTAAAATTAGGCCTATCTAGGCTGGGCGCAGTGGCTCACGCCTGTAATCCCAGCACTTTGGTAGGCCGAGGTGGGTAGATCACGAGGTCAGGACCAGCCTGGCCAAGATGGTGAAACCCCGTCTCTACGAAAAATACAAAAATTAGCCAGACGTGGTGGCAGGCGCCTGTAATCCCAGCTACTTGGGAGGCTGAGGCAGAGAACTGCTTGAACCTGGGAGGCGGATGTTGCAGTGAGCCAAGATTGTGCCACTGCACTCCAGCCTGGGTGACACAGTGAGACTCCATCTCAAAAAATAAAATAAAATAAAATTAGGCCTACCTAATTAAAAAAATCGAATTAGTTGCCAATACTTAAACACTGGGAGATTTCACATTTTTTTAAAGTTCTGGATTTCTGGTTTTTCTTGAAACATCAGATGTTCTAGGGACGTACAGGAGCTCTGGGCTCATACTCCTCCAAGCAATAACTAGCTTCTGCCTTTAGATGGCAGTACCTCTAACTCCCCAGGCGTTTATGCTACCAGCCTGCCTCTTTAAGCGTTTGATTGAGGTAGTGATCCTGTCCTAGATCATTCTGGTGGTGGAATGGGAGAGGAGACTGCAATGGCAGTCAGAGGAGCCCAGAGAGAGAAGGGAGTTCACCCTCGATCTGGAGATATGTAGACCCAAGGGACACTACATTTGGGCTCAGTCAGGCTCAGGCCTGGGGCTGGGGAGAGGGATAATATTCAGAACTTAGGGCCACTCTTTCACATTAGAAGCTTAGTTTGAGCTCAAAGAGAATATAAAAGCAAAGGAATCCACTGTGATGCTGGCTGATCTGAGAGCAAGCTTTGAAATTTTAGCAAAATAAATGCCACCTTGTGGGCTCAGGCTCACCTCTGTCCTCTTCATGCCTCAGAGAGATAAAAGATGAATAAAGCTGTGGACCTCACTGTAGAAGAAATTGGCAGTCTTGAGGGAAAGGAAGGCATTTAAAGAACTAAATAATAGGCTGGCTGCGGTGGCTCACACCTGTAATCTCAGCACTTTGGGAGGTCGAGGTGGGTGGATCACCTGAGGTCAGGAGTTGGAGACCAGCCTGACCCACATGATGAAACCCCATCTCTACTAAAAATACAAAAATTAGCCCGGCGTAGTGGCAGGCGCCTGTAGTCCTAGCTACATGGGAGGCTGAGACAGGAGAATTGCTTGAACTTGGGACCTGGAGGTTGCAGTGAGCCGAGATCGCACCCACTGCATTCCAGCCTGGGCGACAGAGCGAGACTCCGTCTCAAAAAAAACCAAAAAAAAAAAAAACACGACTAAGTAATATATGCAAGATAATAGAATGGAGAAGCATTTATTCTTTCAACAAATGTATTTTGAACATGTACCATGTGCCAGATGCTGTGCTCAGTCCTGGGGACATAGTCATGAAAATGACAGACATTGCACCTGCCCTCAGGGTGCTTATACTAGGTGGTGTGGGAAGTAAGGGGGTGATGAATTAATTCTGTTTTTTTTTTGAGACAGTCTCGCTCTGTTGCCCAGGCTGGAGTGCAGTGGTGTGATCTCAGCTCACTGCAACCTTAACTTCAGGTGATTATCATGCCTCAGCCACCCAAGTAGCTGGGATTACAGGCGTGCGCCACCACGCCTGGCTAATTTTTATATTTTTAGGAGAGACCAGGTTTTGCCATGTTGGCCAGGCTTGTCTTGAACTCCTGACCTCAAGTGATCCACCCACTTTGGCCACCCAAAGTGTTGGGATTACAGGCGTGAGCCACCATGCCTGACAAATAATGGAATTAATTCTGAAGGAAGTTTAGATGGGGTGGGAATTCTGGAAGGCAAATGTTTGAGCAGGGCCTAGAAGGAAGAATACAATTTTGCTAGGGACTGGGGTAAAGGACGGAAGGTCTATTTTGTCAGAGGAAAGAACAGAAAGAGGGGCACAGACTGGTGAGAATCTGTGAGATTCTTGAGGAATAGCAAAGTTATCAGAATGGAGTGATTCTTGCAGGAGAGAAGGAAGCAATTGTTTAGACCCCGAGATGCCTTCTAACCTAAATACCATTGTGGGTTTTTTTTTAGAAATTGAATTATTCACAATGGAACTGTTTCAAAAATCACTAAAATGAGAAAACAGTCCAAAAGTGAAAATGCTGTTGTCTTAGTGTATAAAGTTTCACTTCCCAGCACTTTGGGAGGCCAAGGCAGGCATATCACCTGAGGTCAGGAGTTTGAGACCAGCCTGAACAACATGCTGAAACCTCATCTCTACTAAAAATACAAAAATTAGTAGGGCATGGTGGCATGCACCTGTAATCCCAGCTACTAGGGAGGCTGGGGCAGGGGAATCAATTCAGCCCAGAATGCGGAAGTTGCAGTGAGCCAAGATTGCACCACTGTACTCCAGCGTGGGTGACAGAGTGAGACTCTGTCTCGAAAAAAAAAAGTTTCACTGTAAAACAAGATGATCTTTTAGAAGTAACATAACACTGGAGAACTTATACGTCAGAATGACAGGTGCCTGAATTTCTCTTTGCAAATTCCCTTTAGAGCCTAAAGTTTATTCTTCAGAATATTGACACAGGTGACAAATTTTATTTATTTTTTATTTTTGAGACAAGGTCTCACTCTGTTGCCCAGGCTGGAGTACAGTGGCACAATCATGGCTCACAGCCTCAAACTCCTGAGCTCAAGCAATCGTCCTGCTTCAGCCTCCCCAGTAGCTGGGACAACAGGCACGTACCATCATGCCCAGTTAATTTAAATTTGTTTCTTTTGTAGAGATGGGGTTTCACTGCCATGACCAGGCTGTTCTTTAACTCCTGGGCTCAAGCGACCCTCTGCCTCAGCCTCCCAAAGTGCTGGGATTACAGATGTGAGCCACCATGTCTAGCTGTGAATCTGATTTTCTTCTGTAACTTTTTTTCTTCATGCCATCTTGTCTAAGAGCTTGTGTGACTTTTGAAGTGATCCTGAAGTCAGTTCTAAAAGATGAGGCCACAAAATACCTTTGATCAATATGGCACTGTCAGAGCAAGGATAGACATACCCGCCCAAGGTGACTACTTCAAAGGCAGCATTTGCTCCATTCATGAGGCGTGCGCGCACTCATTCATTCAGTGAATATTTACTACATACCTACCGAAAAGATGCCAGCCATTGTACTGCGTGTGGGGTAAGCGGTAAACAGGATAGACAGGGTTCCTGCTTTTGTGCTGCTTTCTACATAGGGGAGACAGATAAACACCAAGTAAACAGGGTAGAAATAAGTTCTAGAAAGATGATAAAATGGCTGGGTGCGGTGGCCCATGCCTATAATCCCAGCACTTTGGGAGACCGAGGTGGGAAGATCACCTGAGGTCAAGAGTTTGAGACCAGCCTGGCCAACATGGTGAAACCCCATCTCTACTAAAAATACAAAATTTAGCTGGGAGCGGTGGTGCACACCTAGACTCAAAAAAAAAAAAAAAAAAAAAAAAAAGATAAAACAAGATACTGTGATAGAGTGACTGAGAAGGGATGGGTTGCTACTTTAAGTAGGATGGTCCAGGAAGGTCTCTCAGGGGTTCCTGATGGGGGAGAAGAAGCCAGCCATGGCAAGTACCAGGGGAAGAGCTCTCTGGACAAACGGTGCAGCGAGTGCAGCTGCCCTGAGACAGGTACTGGTGGAGTGAATTCTAAGAAAAAGAAGAAAGGCCGTATGGCTGGAGAATACAGCACAAGCAGGTAGAGGTGAGGTGGGTGAGGTAGGTAGGGTCAGAATGCTGCATGGCCATGTAGGCTGTGCTGAGCTTTCTCTAGCTGTTGTGTAGAAATTGGGAGAAAAATGAAACCATGAGGACCAATTAGGAGACTACTACAGTAAATATGCAAGAAATATTTACTTAATGAGCATTTACTATGTGCCAGAACTGTGCTAGAGGCTAAGGATAAGGATAAGGACAAGGCTAAGCTAGAGGCTGGTGAATAAGATGTGGGTTCCTATCCTCAGGATATTGATGACGGCGGGGGCAACACAGATAAGTACATTGGCAACTACAGATCAGAGTGGGTAAAATAATAAGAATAAGGTTAAGTACAAGGTGTTATAGGAGTATAGAGGAGGGTCACCTAACCCAGTCTTAGGTTAAGGAATGCTTCCTGGAGGAGGGGTCATCTAGGCTGAACTTAAAGGACCTCAGGAGTTAGCCAGGTAAAGGGCTGGAGAAGCGCATGCCAGGCACATGAGAGGGTGTAGAACGGAGAGAGAACTTGGTTGTTTGAAGACCTACCTGTAGTTCAGCCTGGCTGGATCTTAGAGGTTTATATCCTGTTAAAAAAGAGATCGGTTTAAGTTTATTTTATTCTTTTTTTTTTTTTCTTTGAGACAGAGTTTCACTCTTGTCACCCAGGCTGGAGTGCAATGGTGTGATCTCGGCTCCCTGCAACCTCCTCCACCTCCTGGCTTCAAGTGATTCTCCTGCCTCAGCCTTCCAAATAGCTGGGATTACAGGCACCCACCACCACGCCCAGCTAATTTTCATATTTTTAGTAGAGACAGAGTTTTGCCATGTTGGCCAGGCTGGTCTCGAACTCCTGATCTCAGGTGATCTGCCTGCGTTGGGCTCCCAAAGTGCTGGGATTACAGGCGTGAGCCACTGCACCTGGCCATCCACCGTGCCTGGCCTATTTTATTCTTATAAGCCTCTTAAGTTTGCATAGGAAAGGCATTCAAAGGTTTTTCAGCAGCGGAATGACATGGTTCATGGTTGGGCCTGCCCAACTCTCACCTGCCTTTCTCCCTAATCTCAAGTTAGTCTTAACAATCAACTGCTGAGCTGAAACTTTGAACCTGATTCTATACTCAGTGTTGATAAAAAAGCATATTGGTCCTGCTGAGTAGCTAGGACTGTAGGCACGCACCACCATGTCCGGCTAATTTTTGTATTTTTAGTAGAGACGGGGTTTCACCGTGTTAGCCAGGATGGTCTCAATCTCCTGACCTCAAATGATCCGCCTGCCTTGGCCTCCCAGAATGCTGGGATTTCGGATGTGAGCTACCGTGCCCACTTCCTATCTAGGTGAAAAGGAACGAAGGAGGGAAAAATCAAGATGTTTTTAGTCTCTGAGTATCGGAAAAGGACTACCCGAAAAACTGCCTGAGACCACTTACATCCTATCATCAGTGAGGCCACAGCCCAGGGGTAGAGTGTAGGAAAGAGACGAGGCCTACTTTGAGTTTTTTTTGTTTTTTTTTTTTTGAGATGGAATCTCACTCTCTTGCCCAGGCTGGAGTGCAGTGGTGCAATCTTGGCTCACTGCAAGCTCTGCCTTCCGGGTTCACGCCATTCTCCCGCCTCAGCCTTTCAAGTAGCTGGGACTACAGGCGCCCACCACGCCTGGCTAATTTTTTTTTGTATTTTTAGTAGAGACGGGGTTTCACCGTGTTAGCCAGGATGGTCTCAATCTCCTGACCTCGTGATCCGCCCGCCTTGGCCTCCCAAAGTGCTGGGATTACAGGCGTGAGCCACCGCGCCCGGCCTACTTTTTTTAAATGAACTTTTGGAAAAATCTAATGTTTCAAAGCTTGGGACCAGTCAGTTGATTGTGTGACCCAATAAGCTGACTCACTAGGCTTGTCCCTGAGCTCTAGGGAGGATGTGTATAAAATGGACACCTCATCAGCATGTTTGGTCTGCATTTCTTGGGACAGCAGTTCACTACCTGTGCCAAGCTCACTAGGGCACTTATGATTCTAAAATACTTTTTTTCTTTTTTTGAGATGGGGTCTCACTCTGTCCCCTAGGCTGGAGTGCAGTGGTGCGATCTTGGCTCATGGCAACCTTGACCTCCTGGGCTCAAGTGATCCTCCCAGCTCAGCCCCTCTGAATAGCTGCAACTATAAGCACCCGCCACCATGCCCAGCTAACTTATGTATTTTTTGTAGAGGCCGGGTTTTGCCAAGTTGCCCAGGCTGGTCTCAAACTCCTGGGCTCAAGCAATCCTCCCACCTCAGCCTCTTGAAGTGCTGGGATTATAGGTGTGAGCCACTGCACCTGGCTTAAGATACTTCTTTTGACAGGACAGGCTGATCCTACTTCTGTTCACATTGCATTTACTTACTGGGAACTTGGAATCGCAGGAATAAGAAATAATGTTAGCCAACATCTATATGTGTTTAGTTATTTAATTCTCACAACAGTCCTCTGACGCTGGTACTGTTATTCCCATTTTACAGCTGAGAAAATAAAAGCACAAGGGTGGGGGCCGGGCGTGGTGGCTCACGCCTGTAATCCCAGCACTTTGGGAGGCCGACGTGGGCGGATCACGAGGTCAGGAGATCAAGACCATCCTGGCTTACATGGTGAAACCCCGTCTCTACTAAAAATACAAAAAATTAGCCGGGTGTGTTGGCGGGCGCCTGTAGTCCCAGCTACTTGGGAGGCTGAGGCAGGAGAATGGCGTGAACCCAGGAGGCGGAGCTTGCAGTGAGCCGAGATTGTGCCACTGCACACTAGCCTGGGCAACAGAGCCAGACTCTGTCTCAAAAAATAATAATAATAATAATGATAATAAATAAAAAAAATAAAAGCACAAGGAGGTTAAGTCACTTGCAAGGTTACTGGGGATTTGAATTCAGGTAGTCTGACTCGAAAGCCCATTTTTTTTTTTTTTGAGATGGAGTCCTGCTGTGTTGTTCAGGCTGGAGTGCAGTGATGTGATCTCAGCTCACTGTAACCTCTGCCTCCCAGGTTCAAGCAATTCTCCTGCCTCAGCCTACCGAGTAGCTAGGACTACAGGTGTGTACCACCATGTCTGGCTAATTTTCGTATTTTTAGTAGAGACAGGGTTTCACCACGTTGGCCAGGCTGGTCTCGAACTCCTGACCTCAAGTGATCCGCCTGCCTTGGCCTCCCAGAGTGCTGGGATTTCAGGTATGAGCTACCGTGCCCAGCTGAGAGCCCAAATGTTTTAAGCATTATATCAGAGGTGTGACTTACTTAGGGATTTAAAGACAAAGATTTAATCATAAACCCCTAAAATTGGCAAATTCTGGCCCCTAGTTCTGTAAAATTTGGTTTACTTATACTGACTTCAATGATTATACAGTGGTTTCAGTGTCCTACAAAATAAACTTACAACTCATTAAAACAGAATTTCTTTGTATCATGTTGACCTAAGTGAATGAATTTATTCTAAAACTATTTTATTTTAAATATCTATGATAAAATTTAAATTAAGCAATTGTACTTTCTTTCTGAAAGTTTGTCGAGTGTTTTTTTTTTTTTTTTTTTTTTTTTTTTTTTTTTTTTTTTTTTTTGCAGAGGAAGGGAAATGATCCAACCTTCTAAAAAAACAGCCTAAAGGAAACTTACGTTGGAGTCTTTTCCACTTGATAAATTTCCCTGTTACAAGCAGAGACTTCTGAAATCTTTCATTCATCTAAGAGCCCAATACCTATAATGCCTAGTAAGTAATAACTATTAGAAATCACAATTGCTAATATTTTTTAAAGAATTTAGTATATGCCAGTCTCTTTGTAAGCCTTTAAGTCTGGGAGTAAGGACAATAGTTATGCCCACTTTACAGAGAAGAAGAAACTGAGACTCAAAAAGTTTAAATAATCTGCCCAAGTCACATACGTGGTGAACTAAAGCTTGAAATCCAGGGCTGTCTGATTTCAAAGTCTAAGCTCATAGCTCCCAAATAATTGTGGAGATTTGCTCTAAGAAACACTTGTTTAAATGCGTGAGGTTGATTACTATAATAAGGGTGTTTCTCCCAGAATTTTGAACATGAAGTCAGACTCTTTTTTTCATCACAAACTGCTTCTCAGTTTAATCATAGATATTAGATCAAATTATGAAATGGGAATCATTAGGGGCCATTATCCTTTTTTCTTTTCTTTTTCATTGACGGGGGAGGCGGGGCAGAGTCTCGCTCTGTCACCCAGGCTGGAGTGCAGTGGCATGAACTTGGCTCACTGCAACCTCCGCCTCCCAGGTTCAAGTGATTCTCATGCCTCACTGGGACTACAGGCATGTGCCACCATGCCTGGCTAATTTTTTGTATTTTTAGTTGAGATGGGGTTTCTCCATGTTGGATAGGCTGGTCTCGAACTCCTTGCCTCATGTGATCTGCCCACCTTGGCCTCCCAAATTGCACAAGTGCTAGCCACTGCACTCGGCCTCATTATCTTTTTTTCTTGACCAACACAAAACCCACTTGACACTTTGCTGATGTGTTACAGAGCATATCACAGTTTATGAATGCCACAGAAATAATTACCACGTTGTCATTTGCAATTGTTTTTAATAGCAAATTTAAAACATCTCTGTGAAAAATGCTGAAATAGGCCTAGCGGACATATTCTCCACTGTGTGGGGTGAAGCCATGAAAGCAGGGATATGAGTGATAATTAGGAATCAATTGCATGGCAAAACCCAACTATCTGAGGTAGGGGTCTGCCCTGTATAACTTAAAAAGAAAATTACAAAATAAGAGTGGTTATGGTTTTCTTGGTTTTGTTTTTGGTGATGAAGATATAAACTGTTCTCAAATAACCAGAATATCCCTTGAACACTTTCATAGAGAGGTGGTAAAGCCACCAGCGAAAATTTCCAATTCAGATGTCACACCTTAAGACAAACTCTGGATAGTGTAGGAATGTCTTAGGAAGTCACAGCCAGCTGATTCCTGGGAATGCCATCAAGGAGACAGCAGCCTGAAAGTTGAGGTGATGTCAGCCGGGCATGATGGCTCACACCTGTAATCCCAACACTTAGGGAGGCAAAGGCAGGAAAACAGCTGGAGGCCAGGAATTGGAGAACAGCCTGGGCAACATAGTGAGACCCTGTTTCCACAAAAATAAAACAAAAAAGAAAGACAAGTTTCGAGGTGATGTCAAAGGATGTGGCATATGCCTTAAGCAAGTCACCAGTATACAGTGCCATCTGTATCCAGCGTGGGAGTGGGAGTGATCTTTCTCACATTTCTACTTAATAACTCGTATCTTTTTTTTTTCCTTTTTGTCCCTGCAACTCTGGGTTCGGTAGGTTTGGAAGTCCTATTTCCCAAGGGAGGAACGCTTCCTTCAGGGAACACAGACATTACATTGGTTCTAGTAATTTGGAAGCTGAGACTTTCCACTGGTCATTTTGGACTCTTCATACTACTGAGCCAATGGCAGATAAGGAGTTTATTATGCTGTTGGCTAGGGTGATTAATCCTGCATGGAAATTAGGTTGCCGCTACCAACAGGGGCAAGAAGACCTATGTTTATTCCTAGTGGATTCACTAGGGTACCTCTTAGTACTCCCCTACCTAATAACTATCAATGTAAAACTATAGCAAAGCAATAAAGACAGGACCACTTACGGCTTGAATCCTTTGGAAATGAAGGTTTGGTTCATTCCACTGAGTAAAGAATTCTCTCTGGCCAACATGTTGGCAAAGGGTGAGGGGAACATGGACTAGAGAGTGGAAGAAGGCAGCTATGAGGACCAACTCAGCCTCATGACCATCTCACTGTGGCAGGGTCTGTAGCTACAGTGGAGTTTTTTTTTTTTTTTTGAGATGGAGTCTTGCTCTGTTGCCCAGGCTGGAGTGCAGTGGCGTGATCTTGGCTCACTGCAACCTCCACTTCCGGGTTCAAGCAATTCTTCTGCCTCAGCCTCCTGAGTAGCTGGGATTACAGGTGCGCACCATCTCACCCAGCTAGTTTTTATATTTTTAGTAGAGACGGGGTTTCGCCATGTTGGCCAGGCTGGTCTCGAACTCTTGACCTCAGGTGATCCACCCATCTTGGCCTCCCAAAGGCTAGGATTACAGACGTGAGTCGCCACACCCAGCCACATCTTAACTTTTTTCCGGCAATGATTACTTCCTTCCAAGACAATAGCTCCTGTCTGTGGCCCCTCTTCCAGGGCTTGGCATGTCATTGGGTCCAAGGAAACTGCATTTCCTCCTCTTGCCTTTTTGAGCAAGCACAGTTGTGGTGGCTTCCTGCTATTGCTAGCCTCTGGCTGCCTCAACCTCCCATTTTGGTTCCCATAACTCTACCCATATCTCTTGAATATTCCCTTCATTAAAGTTTCTTGAATTATCTGAGTTTAGTTCAGTTTCTTGCTAAGATCCTGAATGATAGATCAATCATTTAATAGTGAATTGCAAAATTACTGAAATAAACTTGAGCTTATTATTAAAAATAAATTAATCGTGCCGGGTGTGGTGGCTCATGCCTGTAATCTCAGCACTTTGGGAGGCTGAGAGGGGTGGATCCCCTGAGGTCAGGAGTTTGAGAGCAGCCTGGCCAACATGGTGAAACCCCATCTCTACTAAAAATACAAAAAATTAGCCGGAGGTGGTGGTGTGCACCTGTAGTCCCAGCTACTTGGGAGGCTGAGGCAGAAGAATTGCTTGAATCCGGGAGGCGGAGGTTGCAGTGAGCTGAGATGGCACCACTACACTCCAGCCTGGGTGACAGAGTGAGATTCCATCTCAAAAAAATAAAATAAAATAAAATAATAAAGTCATAAAACATATTAAGAAGGATTGAGGGAGGCCGAGGTGGGAGGATTGATTGAGCCCAGGAGGTGGAGGCTGCTGAGCCATGATTGTGCCACTGTACTGGAGCCTGGGCAACAGCGTGAAACCCTGTGAACTTTGGGAGATTGAGATGGGAGGATCACTTGAGGCCTGGCATGGTGGCATGCCTCGGTAATCCTGAGGCAAGAGTTCAAGTTTGCAGTGAGCTATGATCATGCCACTGGGTGACAGAGCAAGACCCTCTCTCTAAAAAAATCATCTTTTTTTTTTAGATGGAGTCTCATTCTGTTGCCCAGGCTGGAGTGTGGTGGCACCATCTTGGCTTACTGCAACCTCTGCTTCCCGGGTTCAAGTTATTTTCCTGCCTCAGCCTCCTGAGTAGCTGGGACTACAGGTGCACGCCACCACGCCCGGTTAATTTTTGTACTTTTCGTAGAGACAGGGTTTCACTATGTTGGTCAAGCTGATCTCAATCTCCTGACATCGTGATCTGCCTGCCTCGGCCTCCCAAAGTGCTAGAATTACAGGCGTGAGCCACTGCACCTGGCCAAAAAATTAATTTTTTAATGTAAAAATAAATTCATTGAGCAGTTACTATGTTTAAATTAGGTATTTGGAATATAAAAATTAATGGTAGTTGCTGCCTGTCATACAAGCCAACTGGGGTACAGTTGTGTACATAAGCTGCACAGTATGGTAAGTACTGTCTGACAGAGTTATTAAGGTGCTATGGAACAGATTCGAAGTTTTCTCATTTATTTCACATATTGGATTTATTTAGTTTCCCCTGACCTCAGAATAGCCAATTTGGGCACATAAAATCTATGATAAACATAATTATTTTTAAAAGATTATTTTCATATTCTATCTTAGTATATTAATTTCCACCATAACAGAAAAAAGATTTGGAGGGAAACCCACCAAAGTGTTCCCAGTTGTTACCTTTGAGAACTGGGAAGAAGAGAAAAAGCTTTATAATCATTTTACATAGTTCTACATTATTTTAATTTTTTTCAATTTTTAATTTTAAAAAATTTGGTAAAATCCCTATGCAATTAAATATGTAGTATAAATAAAAGAAAAAAAGGAAGTAATGCTTATGGCAGACGTTGGAGGACAGAATATTGATTTGAGCCTTAAAGAATGAATAGGAGGGGCTGGACGCGGTGGCTACGCCTGTAATCCTAGGACTTTGGGAGGCCAAGGCTGGCGGATCACGAGGTGAGGAAATCGAGACCATCCTGGCTAACACGGTGAAACCCCATCTCTACTAAAAAATATAAAAAGTTAGCTGGATGTGGTGGCGGGCACCTGTAGTCCCAGCTACTCGGGAGGCTGAGGCAGGAGAATGGTGTGAACCTGGGAGGCAGAGCTTGCAGTGAGCCAAGATCTCGCCACTGCACTCCAACCTGGGCCACAGAGTGAGACTTCATCTCAAAAAAAAAAAAAAAAAAAAAAAAAAAAAAGAATGAGTAGGGGAGCCAGGTGTGGTGGCTCATGCCTGTAATCCCAGCACTGTGGGAGGCCGAGGCAGGTAGATCATCTGAGGTAAGGAGTTCAAGACCACCCTGGCTAACATGGTGAATCTCTACTAAAAATACAAAATTAGCCGGGTGTGGTGGTGTGTGCCTGTGATCCCAGCTACTCGGGAGGCTGAGGCAGGAGAATCACTTGAACCCAGGAAGCAGAGGTTGCAGTGAGCTGAGATCGTGCCACTGCACTCCAGCCTAGGGGAGACTCTGTCTAAAAAAAAAAAAAAGAATGAGTAGGAGAAATTGCTGAGTGCTGTGGCTCATGCCTGTAATCCCAGCACTTTGGGAGGCTAAGGCGGGCTGATTGCTTGAGCCTAAGAGTTCTGAGACCAGCCTGGCCAACATGGCGAAACCCCATCTCTACAAAAAATACAAAAATTAGCTGGGCATGGTGGCATGCACCTGGAGTCCCAGCTACTTGGGAAGCTGAGGCAGGAGAATTGCTTGAGCTAGGAGGTAGAGGTTGCGGTGAGCCGAGGTCATACAATTGCACTCCAAGCCTGGGCGACAGGAGTGAAACCCTGTCTGAAATAAAAAAAAAAAAGAATGAGTAGGAGGAATACATGAATTAGAGAAAGAGGAGAGGATAAAACATAATTACAGAATATCTTATTCTTTTTTTAGATTGCTGTCATACCTTCTTCATGGCTGCCCCTGTAGTTTGTTGATAGAATTTTTTTTAGAAAACAAATCTGTATTGAGTCACCGCTCTATGCTAGTGTAATAGAGACCAAGGCAGTGCAGGCCATAGTTCCACTCTCAAAGCATGCACAGTCCCAATGGGGAGTTAAGACATCTCCGAACAGTTAGAGACAGCTCATGGTTAAGTGCCAATGGGTTTGGCCCATGAAAGAGCAGAGAAAGCTGAGTACATTGCCAAGGTTTGATCCTGGGAGCCTTGGAACAGTGGTAGCATTTATAAAAATGGAAAGTTGGAAAAAGCAAGCAGTTTGGGAAGCAGATATACCTATAGTGAAATATCACAGTCTATATAAATTACTATTTGGCTATGCAAATGAGCAAGGCTGCAAAAATAATGTTTAGACTGCAGGGTGCCAGGAACTGTAATAATTCCTACCTTTCTAGGTTGTATGCCAAGCATTGTGCCATGTTGTTTGCTTACATTATCATTTAATCTTCACCACTGTATAAGGCCTTTATGACCCCTATATTTTGGATGAGAAAAATGAGACTTGGAGAGGGTGGGTTACAACCAGTGGGAAAGTGACAGATTAGGATTTGAACACAAGTTTGTTCAACTCCAAACCACTGTGCTGTGTCATCCAGGAGGATGTGGGAGAGACCATCTCTGCCTTCAGGTATGCGTTGAAGGCGCAGGCAGGTGATCCAGCAGGCACTGACCAGTTCCTCAGAAAGTCAGCTCTTCACCACCACCACCCCTACACCCCCAACACCATCAAAGGGAACTCAGAGGAAGTGACTACTGTTGACCGGAGTGGTCAGGGAAGGCTTCAGGAAGGAGTTGAGTTTTGAGCCAGGCCTTGAAGGATGGATGAAATTTGAACAGGAGAGGAAATGGAGGGAAGACACTCCAAGCAGAGGAGGATACAAATGCAAAGGAGAGGAGATGGGCATGGTGGATAAGGGATGAACAGAATGGAGGGTCTGGATTGGGGCCAAATGGAAATCCAACTCTAGAAAATCTAGGTATGGAAGGCCTTGAATGCTCTTGAATCTACTGTAGGAAGGAAAAACGCTTAATAGGATTTTGAATAGAGATGGAAGGGTGGTAGAAAAAGAATATCTGATGGTGAGCTTCAAGTGATATTTTTGGGGAGGTTGCAATACTCAGAATGGATGGGAACTGGACGTTTAAACTAGTTCAGGCCTGAGCTGATATTGGCAAGAGGGAAAATGGAAAAGAAGGAGGTGGATATGAAAAATATTTTGAAGGAAAAAGCAGATGGCAATTGACTGGATTCAGAAAGAGAGGAAAGAAAAAAGAGAAGGATCTGGGATTTTATGCCGGGGTGGCCAGGAGAATAATGATACCTTTGAGATCAGGAGGAATGGCAGGCTGAGCTTGGCTTTGGTGAACACATAGTCTTTCTTTTGGGGAGAACAGGTAGAATGTGGGGGCCACAGGACTGTGGAATAGGCCAGGGAAGCTGAAGATACTGTGAAGAAGGGAGGGGAGAGAGAGAGACACAGAGAGAGAGAGAAGCAAAGATTGGGGTATTGGAGTCAAGAAAACCAAGGGGGAGGAGGTCTCAGAGGTGGCCACCGGGGTCAAATAGTAGAGATGACAAGAAGAATCAGGACAGGAAAGAGACCACTGGCTTTGAAAAAAATCAGTATACTCCTCCACAGTAAATCACTCTGAGGAGACTCTCATCTCTCTGTAAAAACTACCAAATGAAAAAGGTGAAGGATGCCGGAAAGAGGATGATGATTCGGTACCCACAGCAGCTAATATTTCCTGAGCATCTTCTGCGTGCTTGGGACCTGGTAATAACGGGACTTTATCCTGTTGACAAGGTAGGTGTTATCAATACCTTTCTACAGAGGGAGACTGAACCCTAAATAAATTAATTAACTCTCCCAAGGCCACATAAGGCAGAAATAATGAAAACAGGATTTCACACCAGGTCTGCATGGTTGTAAAGTCCCCACGATACACCATCTCTCCTCAGCGTCCATACTGCAGTGTGCACTGATGGTTCCATAATAATAATATGGGCGGGGCATGGTGGCTCACACCTGTAATCCCAGCACTTTGGGAGGCCGAGGGGGGCGGATCACGAGGTCAGGAGATCGAGACCATCTGGCCAACATGGTGAAACCCTGTCTCTACTAAAAATATAAAAATTAGCTGGGTGTGGTGGTGTGTGCCTGTAATTTCAGCTACTCAGAAGGCTGACGCAGGAAAATTGCTTGAACCAAGGAGGCGGAGGTTGCAGTGAGCCGACATCGCGCCACTGCACTCCAGCCTGGTGACAGAGCGAGACTCCGTTTCAAAAAAAAAAGCTGGGTGTGGTGGCTCAAGCCTGTAATCCCAGCAGCACTTTGGGAGGCTGAGAGGGGCGGATCATGAGGTCAGTAGATCGAGACCATCCTGGCTAACACGGTGAAACCTCGTCTCTACTAAAAATACAAAAAAAAAAAAAAAAAAAAAAAAATTAGCCAGGCGTGGTGGCGGGCGCCTGTAGTCCCAGCTACGCTGGAGGCTGAGGCAGGAGAATGGTGTGAACCCGGGAGGTGGAGCTTGCAGTGAGCCGAGATTGCGCCACTGCACTCCAGCCTGGGTGACAGAGCGAGACTGTCTCAAAATAAATAAATAAATAAATAGAAAAAATAATAATATGGACAGTGACCATTTAGTGAGCACTTCCTGAGCACCATGCTGCACTAAATAGTTTACATATATTAACTTCATTCTCACGGCAGCCCTTTGAGGTAGGTATTATTAATCTCATTTTGCAGATGAGGAAATTGAAGCTCAGACAGGTGAAGTGACACTATCGAAGTCACATAGCCAGAAAGTTGTTGCAGTGGGCTCTGTGTGAAGCTATTGGTTTCTATTGCCTCCTCAGAATTTTTTTTTTTTTTTTTTAGAATGAAATTCTTGCTTGCTCCGGGCTGGAGTGTAGTGGTGTGATCACAGCTCACCGCAGCCTTGACCTCCTCGGCTCAAGCTATCCTCTCACCTCGGCCCCCAAGTAGCTGGGACCACAGGCATGTGCCACCACACCTGGCTAATTTTTTTTTTTTTTTTTTTGTAGAGATGGGGTCTTGCTTTGTTACCCAGGCTGGTCTCAAACTCCTGGGCTAAAGCGATTCCCCCGCCTTAGCCTGCCAAAGTGCTGGGATTACAGGTGTGAGCCACTGCGCCTGGCCCTCCCCAGAATTTCTTACAGGAAATTTCTACTTGGGATCCAGTAGGTGACCAGCTAGTGCTCTGAAGCTTTGTATGCCATTAATTGCTTAACACGCGCTCTGGGTGATTCTCGGTGTCTCCAGTGCTGAGCGTGTGGTGGCTGACTCTGCTGCATCAGTATCACCCAAGACTCCTCTATCGAGATACAATATGCCTCCTCTTTGTCAGGGTCCTGGCTTCCCCCAGGGCTGGAGGACAGTATGTGGCTTTTGAACTTGCTTTTCATCAGGGATGGAGAAAGCATGCGAGTTCACCCACTGCCTCAATTGTTAGAAGTGTCTGGGCAGAATCAGGCACATGTGGCTGGCCGATGTCTCTCCCTGGTAGTTCCAGGGGCCAGCCTCGCCTTCCTGTCTGAACTCGGCAGGGACAGGCTGGCTGGGTTGACAGAGGCATCTGCCTGGCAGTCGGGGGCCTGTGAGAATAGCTCTAGTTCTCACCCAGCAACCTGAGTTGTGGTCTGGGCAAGACCTAGTGAAGACACATGTTAGTCACAGCAGCCTGGGTGGGGCGGGGGCAGGTATGGGGGTTTCCCTGTGGAGTTCTGGGCAGAAGTAAGAGAAGAACTCAGCTAACACTGTGTGACTGGTATGGCAGAGCGAGGAGGGGCATTAGGCCAAGTGCCTCTCTTCCCCTTGGTCGTTAGTCGAGAGCCTCAGGGAAAACGCCAGCCTTCCTGATCTGATCTAATTTCCAGCCCCCTGCTGTATGACAGAATGATTCTCTCTGCACATGGTCAGCAGCAGATTTTTCTCAAGGTGAAAGCAATTAGGGCTTCATTCCCTCCTCCCCCAGCTGCTAGAAATAAAAGGAAGATGGAAGAGAAGCTTCTGCCAAGGTCAGCCGGAATGCCCAGGCCCGCCCCCTGCTCACACCTCTCACGGGTTGTTGTGGTCTCAGGCATTTTGATGTCCCCCAGGGCTGAGGCAGTGGAGACAGCAGGAGCTGCTGCTTTTACATCTCTCTCCAGGACAAGAAAGAGGGCATCTTCACCCTGCCCTGGGTGGGGAATGTGCTGGAACAATGTGAGCCAGGCCCGGGCGGCACACACAGATGGAGGTGAGCCGTTCTCCCCTTTCTCTGGAAGAATCAAAACCCAGGCAAGAGAAAAGTCATTGGAAGGTGGGAGAACTCATTCATTTGGCCAACTGCTAAGCCAAGCACTTTGCTAGGCGTTTCTGGTCCCTGTAGTCTTGGAGCCAAGGGGAACAGAGTGGGTGCAGGGGGTGGAGGGGTGGGGAAGCCAACGGGCAGGCGATTCCAAAGGTACTGAATGTCACAAAGGAGGACAGCAGGATACCACGGGAACCTGACCTACAATAGATTAGGTTCTTGGCTTTTTTTTTCCTTAATTTTTAAATGTATTGTCATAGAGATGCGTTTTCACTGTGTTGCCCAGGCTGGTCTTGAACTCCTGGGCTCAAGCAATCCTCTCTTCTTGGCTTCCCAAAGTACTGGGATTACAGGTGTGAGTGACCAACCACATTCAGCCTTTTTTTTTTTTTTTTTTTTTTTTTTTTTTTTAGAGAAAGGGTCTTGCTTTGTTGTCCAGGCTGAAGTGCAGTAGCATGAACAGGGCTCACTGTGGCTTTGACCTCCTGGGCTGTAAGTGATCCTCCTGCCTCATCCTCTAGAGTCGTTGGGACTACAGACATGCCTCACCATGCCTGGCTAATTTTTAAATTTTTCAGAGAGACAAGGGTCTCACCATGTTGCCCAGGCTGGTCTTGGCCTCAAGCAATCCTCCTGCCTTGCCTCCCAAAGTGCGGGAATTTCAGGCATGAGCCCCTGCACCAAGCTATCCCGTTTTTAAGAGTCTCAGGCTGGGTAAGGTGGCTCATGCCTGTAATCCAAGCACTTTGTAGTGTAGTGGCTAGTCTCTACAAAAAAAAGTTTTTAAAAAGTGAGCTGGGCTTGGTGTGGTACACCTGTGTTTCCAGCTACTTGGGAGGCTGAGGCAGGAGGATCACTTACAGCCCAGGAGGTTGAGGCTGCAGTGAGCTGTGTTGGTGCCACTGCACTCCAGCCTGGGTAACAGAGCAAGAGCCTGTCTCAAAAACAGGTAAATAAACAGAGATAAAATCTCATGGTAAAATATTTAAAAATAAAGGATAAAAATTGAGAACAGAAGCTCCAAATTACCCCCCACCATCCTCCCTAGTGGTAACAGCTGTTAACAGAGTGTTAGGTACTTTTCTGGGGGACTTTCCAAATGTATCCAAGTGTAAGTACATATACAGGGCCCTCCTCTTTAAAAACGGGGTTGTTACTACACTCCTGTCCAGCTGGTAATTCCCCCTGCCTCCACTTCACAATATAGCCAGGGCATTTTTTTCCATGTTCGTACAGAGAGTTTTACCTCATTCTTTTTGGTGGCTGTGTGGTATGAGGAAGTGATTTTTGAAGGGTAAAACCTGAAAAATAAGTAAGGTTAGTAAGGCAAAGGGATGGTTCTCTAAAGCACTGAGCCTGGGAAAACAAAAGCAACATAGATCTCTCTAACTATATCTCCTAATGTCTCCCTTCCTTCTGCGTTTAGGCTCCCCCGCTCCCTCTGCTGCCACATTTTTCTCTAATTTGCAAAGCAGTTCAGCTGTCTTTGTCTTGCCCTAGCCCTGGAGAGCTTCATTCTTCATGTCAAAGCAACTTATGAAGTATTTTCCCAAACAAAGAACCCTCTACCCAGAGAAAAATTGTGTCACTCCCCTAATAGACAAAAGTAGCTGCAGGCAGTTGTGGTTTAAAATAGCAATTAAGAAAAAAAAAAAATCGGTTGCACCATAAAGCACCTGGCAGTTCATAAATGGTGGTTATTTGTTACTAATATTATTTTACATGTGTTGATGGATGGGTTGGCTGCTGCAAGTTCCTGTCCTTCATCCTGGGGTACCCACCTCTTGCTTGGCTGCTTTTCAAGTGTAGGGATGGTTGTCTTACTTGTGTTTGTACCTCTAGCTCTCAGCACAAGGCCTGGCATAGAGCAGACACTCAGGAAGTGAGTGTGGAGTTGAACACTGAAGGCCTGGGTGTGCCGTTCCAAGCAGAAACTGACTCACAGACATTGTGGGCCTGCTGTGATCTGAGCCCCAGTATAGATGCTTTGGAACAGTAGAGAAAACAATCAAAAGAGAGGCTCTTGCCCTGGGGAACTTCATCAAGATGGGCCTCATGAAACTGTCACATCATATCACAAATTGTAAAGCATCCACAGTCCCTGGATCAGTGCTAACTGGTAATTTTGGCTTTGGGAAGAGGGGATAAACTTTCCTTCACCCCCACCTTTAGGTATAAAATAGATAAGGTAATGTGCACAAACCTTAAATGAACACCTAGATGAATACTTTCTGATTTTTTTTGAGACGAAGTCTCGCTATTGTCGCCCAGGCTGGAGTGCAATGGCGTGATCTCGGCTCACTGCAACCTCCACCTCCCAGGTTCAAGCGATTCTCCTGCCTCAGCCTCCCAAGTAGCTGGGATTACAGGCACCTGCCACCAAATGAACATATAACAATGGAGACATTTGGGTTGTTTCTAGCTTTTGGCTATTCTGAATAATGCTGTTACAAACATTCTTTTACATAAATAAATGGTTGGTAGACTCAACCATTTATTTCCCTTGGCTGTATATATTTGAGTGGAACTGCTAGCTCAGAGGGGATACGTATGTTTAGTTTTAGTAAATACTGCCAGTTTTCCAAAGTGGTTGTACCAGTTTACACTCCTTTCAATGGTGTATGAGAATTCCAGTTGTTGATATTGTCAGTCCTTTTAATTTCAAATTTCAGCCATTCTGATAGGTGCGTAGTGGTGTCTCACTGTTTTAATGTATCTACCCACATAGTAATAAGTAATCATATTTTTCGTGTTGAGACAGGGTCTCGTTCTGTTGCCAAGGCTGGGGTGCAGTGGCATGATCATGGCTCATTGTAGCCTCAACCTCCCAGGCTCAAGCAATCCTCCTGCCTCAGCTCCCTGAGTAGCTGGGACTACAAGTGCATGCCAACACATCTGGCTAATTTTTAAATTTTTTGTAGAGAGGAGGTCGGGCTATGTTGCCCAGGCTGGTCTTGAACTCCTGGCCTCAAGTGATCTGCCTGCCTCAGCCTCCCAAAGTGCTGGAATTACAGGCATGAGCCATCAAGCCCGGCCAGTAATAATGTTTTTACATGCTTGTTCCTTGTGCTGTTTGGCCATCTGGATGTCTTTGTTGAAGAGTCTGTTCCCCCTTGGTCCCCTCACCCAAGGATGTCTCTCCTACACTCAGTAACCATTTGATGACCTTAACTGATGGTCATTCAATGGTCATCCTTGTGCTGATCACACCCAGGTCTCTGTTCAGAGATCCTGCTCGCAAATGCCATACCCACATATTCAGCTGGCTGTTTGATATCTCTAACAGGATGACCCATGTGCCCCTCAGGATCAATATCCAAACTGAAAGCTTCATCTCCTCTTCAGCCCCCAATCCATTTTCCTTCCTTTCTACTCAGGCCCACTTCAGGGCACCCAGACTGGCCCATCATCTTCATTCTCACAGACTCTGTGAATGTTTAGGCCCCAATCTCACACATTTCAAGAAATGTGGCTGGGCGTGGTGGCTCACACCTGTAATCTCAGCACTTTGGGAGGCCGAGGCAGGCGGATAACTGGAGGTTAAGAGTTAGAGACTAGCCTGGACAACATGGTGAAACCCTGTCTCTACCAAAAATACAAAAATTAGGCAGGGGTGGTGGCAGGCACCTGTAATCCCAGCTCCTTGGGAGGCTGAGGCAGGAGAATCCCTTGAACCTGGGAGGCGGAGGTTGCAGTGAGCCGAGATCATGCCACTGCACTCCAGCCTGGGTGACAGAGGGAGATTCTGTCTCAAAAAAAGGAAGGAAGGAAGGGAGGGAGGGAGGGAGGGAAGGAAAAAAAAATGTGCACAGCCTGTTTCCTTTCCCCACCCCACACCCTCCTTGCCCTGGATACCTCCTCCTTGGGTCTCAGCTTACATGCCACTTCCTCTGCTTTAGGTGTTTCCTCTGCTGTCTTCCAGTGCCAGTTCCTTCCTGTCAAGTCATTTATCACACTGGCTTGTAATTACCAGTGTCAATGCCTGAATCCCTAGATCATCTGTTGTTTTGCCTGCTCAGCATTCTTTCCCCTCTTCTCAGTACTCTAGAGATAACATTGTTTACAGTGTACAAAGTATTTATTTCATTTGCGTATTAAGTTCACTGACTGCGATTCTAGCACATATATAACCATATTACAGAGAAAATTCAGAAACTCCTCCAGCTACTACCTAACTCTGGAACTGCATATACCTGGGACACAGTAAAATATTGCAATCTTAAAAACACAGACTTTGGCGAGGCGAGGTGGCTTATGCCTGTAATCCCAGCACTTTGGGAGGCTGAGTTGGGTGGATCACCTGAGGTCAGGAGTTTGAGACTAGCCTGGCCAACATGGTGAAACCCCATCTCTACTAAAAATACAAAAATTAGCTGGGCGTGGTGATGGGCACCTGTAATCCCAGCTGCTTGGGAAGCTGAGGCAGAAGAATTACTTGAACCTGGGAGGTGGAGGTTGCAGTGAGCCGAGATTGCGCCACTGCACTCCAGCCTGGGCAATGGAGCAAGACTCTGTCTCAAAAAAAAAAAAAAAAAAAAAAAAAAGAGATTGAATATAGGCTTTGGGGTTGGTCATACCTAGGTTTAGGTTTCATCTCTGCCTTTTGCTTGCTTGTGTGAACTTAACCTAGTAATTTATCCTTTCTGAGCCTCACTTTTTTGCATAGAAATGGATAAAGTAATTGCTCCTAAGGTCGCCTCATGGTACAGTCCAGGGCTACCAATCACAATATATTCTATATATCGGTAGCACATACCTTACAAGGTGGCTGTAAGGATTAAATGAGATGGTTTCTGTATAGCAAATAGCTCAGCGATGGGCTGATAGCACTTAGTACATCTTAGTACATGATAGTTGCTATTATTAGGTATTTATGTGCAGAAGCCCTTCTGATAATAATAGTTATAATAGCAAGAGTGGAGTCGGGAGAACTGATGAGGAAGGCTTTCTGAGGAAATTCTAAGTTGTTTTATTTTTATTTTATTTATTTATTTATTTATTTATTTTTTATTTATTTTTTTGAGATGGAGTCTCGCTCTGTCACCCAGGCTGGAGTGCAATGGTGCGATCTCATCTCACTGCAAGCTCCACCTCCTGGGCTCACGCCATTCTCCTGCCTCAGCCTCCCGAGTAGCTGGGACTACAGGCGTCTGCCACCATGCCCGGCTAATTTTTTGTATTTTTAATAGAGACGGGGTTTCACCGTGTTAGCCAGGATTGTCTCAATCTCCTGACCTCATGATCCGCCCGCCTCGGCCTCCTAAAGTGCTGGGATTACAGGCATGAGCCACTGCACCCGGCCAGGTTTGTTTATTTTTTTTTCTTTTTGAGACGGAGTCTCACTCTGTCGCCCAGGCTGGAGTGCAGTGGCGCGATCTCGGCTCACTGCAAGCTCCGCCTCCCGGGTTCACGCCATTCTCCTGCCTCAGCCTCCCGAGTAGCTGGGACTACAGGCGACTGCCACCACACCTGGCTAATTTTTTAAATATTTTTTAGTAGAGATGGGGTTTCACCATGTTAACCAGGATGGTCTCGATCTCCTGACCTCGTGATCCACCTGCCTCGGCCTCCCAAAGTGCTGGGATTACAGGCATGAGCCACCGCGCCCAGCCGTTTGTTTTTTTAATTTTTTAAATTGTATGTCCTCCGGTGTTGAAACTGAACGATTCTAAGGTTTAAACTGGATTTGAAAGGTGGGGAGGAACTCATTTTGGCAAAGAAGATTAGGGTGAGTTTCTTGGGAATAAAAAAAAGAGGGAACAGGTGTCTGCGTGACCAAAATGAGATACTTGGATGCAACTCAGCCCCGTCCTCAGGACACTTTTGGTGTTCTGCCAGTGGTGGGGAATCCCAGAACCTTCTCTGGCTTGGCTACAGAAGGAAACAGACATCTCCTCTGGAGAGAAAGGAAAGTCACGGAGCTGCTGTCTGGTGGTGACTGGGGCCACAGTGGCAAGCAGAGAGATGTCTGTGGGGGCAAGGGGACTGGCAGGGTGAGGCCTGAGGGTCAGCCCAGGATTCTGGTCACTGGGAGGCTGAGCTAGAGGCTTCTACCTCCTGCAAAGTAAGCTGGGCTGGTCTGTGGATTCTTCCCAGATTCTCAGAATTCCAACCTCTTATAGGGTCTTCTCTAGGGAAGGAGGGACACGGATATATAGAAAAGACCAAAGGGAATGACGAGAGTTTTAAAACTCTGGTCTGGCCGGGCTCAGTGACTCATGCCTATAATCCCAGCACTTTAGGAGGTCGAGGTGGGAGGATCATTTGAGTCTAGGAGTTCAAGACCAGCCTGGACAACAAAGCAAGACCCTGTTCCTTTGTTTATTTATTTATTTAGAGACAGTCTCTCTCTATTGCCTAGACTGGAATGCAGTGGTGTGATCTCAGCTCACTACAACCTCCACTTACCAGGTTCAACTTGGAGTAGCTGGGATTACAGGCATGCGCCACCAGCTTATTTTTGTATATATATATTTTTAGTGGAGATGAGGTTTCACCATGTTGCCCAGTCTGGTCTCAAACTCCTGACGTCAAGTGATTCACCTGCCTCAGCTTCCCAAGGTGTTTCCCAAGACTACAGGTGTGAGCCACAATGCCCGGCCCTGACTCTGTCCCTTTAAAAACAATCAGGCCAGGCGCGGTGGCTCATGCCTGTAATCCCAGCACTTTGGGAGGCCAAGGCGGGCAGATCACAAGGTCAGGAGTTTGAGACCATCCTGGCCAACATGATGAAACACTGTCTCTACTAAAAATATAAAAATTAGCCGGGCATGATAGCGCATGCCTGTAGTCCCAGCTACTCAGGAGGCTGAGGCAGAAGAATCGCTTGAACCTGGGAGGCGGAGGTTGCAGTGAGCCGAGATTGTGCCACTGCACTCCAGCCTGGTGACAGAGCGAGACCGCATCTCAAAAACAAACAACAAACAAAACAAAAAATCCCCTCTGGCCTGAGATTCCAAATTGTCACCAGCCATCACGGGGCTGTGGGAGAGACAGTCAGACCAGGCTGTGCTGCTTTCTGGGAGAGCCAGCCATCTCCCATCTGCCCCTGCAGACCCACGCTTCACTCTTCTCTGTCGTGTTCTGTGTCTGCCTTGTCTGGACACATCAGCAGGCTCTTTTGCCTTCCGGCTCCTTCTTGGGCTCAGCCACTGGGGACCCTGGGTCTGTGGGGCCAGAAGGGAGAGAAGTTGGGTAGTTATTCCCTTGCTCCCTCCACAGGTTGACAGGGTATCCTTGATGGGCAGTCACAGCTCTTCTTAAGGAGGCCTCTTTTCCAAAATTCCCTCCCTCAGGAAATGCTCTCCCCTGTCCCTTCAGGCCTAAGGGTGGTGGCAGTTCCTCAAGTGTTGCTAGCCCCGGGCCACTGTGCTATCCGTACGGTTTCTCTGCACCCACTCATACCATCATAAATAAACCCTTTTCAAATTATTCTAATTTTAGTGTGTCATCTGTTTTCACTTGGGACCCTGACTGATACATTTGCCAAATAAGGATTCTTTTAGTTGTCCTAAGGGAAAGAGAGAGAGAATTATTGCCTCATTATTGCTTCATGTACCCGAAACTTGATGTACAGACATTAGACATGTTTGTTCAAGAGTTTAGGCAAGAGCTTACTTAGAGTTGGCAGCTTCAGTCTCTTTCTCTCCTTCAGCTCTAGTTCCTCTGGGTGTGCTTTGCATTCGGGTACTCTACCTAGCAACTTCCAGCACCTCCAAGTTTATATCCTATCCTCCCAGTGTCATGTCCAAAGAAAGGTTCATTTCAGGCCGGGTGCAGCAGCTCATACCTGTAATTCTAGCACTTTGGGAGGCCGAGGTGGGTGGATTGCTTGAGTCCTGGAGCTCGAGATCAGCCTGGGCAACATGGTGAAAACCCATCTCTACAATAAATACAAAAGTTAGCCAGGTGTAATGGCACACGCCTGTAGTCCCAGCTACTCGGGAAGCTGAGGTGGGAAGATCACCTGAGCCTGGGAGGTCGAGGCAGCAGTGAGATGTGATTGCACTACTGCATTCTAGCCTGGGTGACAGGGAGACCCTGTCTCAAAAAGCAAACAAACATGGCCAGGTGTGGTGGCTCACACCTGTAATCCCAGCACTTTGGAGGCCGAGGTGAGTGGATTACCTGAGGTCAGGAGTTCAAGACCAGCCTGCCAACATGGTGAAACCTCATCTCTACTAAAAATACAAAAATTAGCTGGGTGCCGTGGCAGGTGCAGGTAGTCCCAGCTACTCACGAGGCTGAGGCAGGAGAATCGCTTGCACCTGGGAGGCGGAAGTTGCAGTGAGCTGAGATCATATCACTGCACTCCAGCCTGGGTGACAGAGACTCTGCCTTTAAAAAAAAAAAAAAAGCAAACAAATAACCAAACAACCCCTACCCCAACAAAAACAAAAAAACAAAAAAGAAAGTTTCATCTCTATCCCAATGGATCTGACAAAGTTCCAGTATTTTCATGGACTTGGCATGAATCATAAGGCTACCCTCAAACCAGTCACTGTGACCAGAGGGATGGAACACGTAATTGGCCAGATGTGGGTCGTGTCTTGCCGCTAGAGCTTGGAAGAGGTGTGTTAACCCCACCTAAATCAACAGGCCTGATAGTAGGGGCAGGCAATTCCCAAAAGTCAAGGTTTTCTCACCAGAAGGAAAGGAAAGGCACAGATGCCGAGTAGGCCCAAACCATGAATCTGTTTTTTTTTTTTTTTTTTTTTTTTTAAAGACAAAGTCTCACTCTGTCGCCCAGGCTGGAGTGCAGTGATGTAATCTTGGCTCACTGCAACCTCTACCTCCCAGGTTCAACAATTCTCATGCCTCAGTCTCCCAAGGAGCCGGGACTACAGGTGCCTGCCACCACATCCGGCTAAGTTTTGTATTTTTTGTAGAGATGGTATTTCACCATGTTGGCCAGGCCGGTCTCAAACTCCTGACCTCAAGTGATCTGCCACCTCAGCTTCCCAAAGTGCTGGGATTACAGGCGTGAGCCACGGAGCCTGGCCTCCATGAGTGTATTCTACTTGGCTGTGTGAACTTGGATAAATGACCTAACCTCTGGAACTTCTGTGTTCTGTCTTCCAATACTACTAAGAATAATGATTATTGAGCAGTTACTGTGTGCCAGGACCTACACTGAGGGTTTTAGATGAATCTTTGTTTGCTAAGTATCGTTTCCCCCTCTTTACAGATGTGCAAACCAAGACTCAGAAAAGTAAAGTGGGCCAGGCGCGGTGGCTCATGCCTGTAATCCAGGCACTTTGGGAGGCCGAGGTGGGTGGATCACCTGAGGTCAGGAGTTTGAGACCAGCCTGGCCAACATGGTGAAACCTCATCTCTACTAAAAATACAAAAATTAGCTGGGTGTGGTGGTGCGTGCCTGTAATCCCAGCTACTCAGGAGGCTGAGGCAGGAGAATCGCTTGAACCAGGGAGTCAGAGGTTGCAGTGAGCCGAGATCGCACCACTGCACTCCAGCCTGGCTAGAGAGCGTGACTCTGTGAAGAAAAGAAAAGAAAAAAGACAAGACAAGACAACAGGCTTTCTCAGGGCCACAAAAGCCTAGACATGGCAGAGTTAGAATGTGAACCCAGATTTGTTTGACCGAACACACACCCCTCTACCAACTGCTTCTCAGTTGGAGCCTAGCTTGCAGGGTGCTGTGAGGATTAAAAGAGATATAATACAAACAGTACAGCAAAAATTTATTGTACTCTTTGCGCACATACTGTGTGCCAGCCCCTGAGCCAAATGTTATGTGGACACATGTTTAAATCTTGCAACAATTTCTCACTCTTGAAAACATCTAGCGTAGCCCCTCGCCCCGTAGGAACTCAGCAGCAGCTTCTCTCCTTTTATGCTCCCTGACTTTTCTCTTCATGTTGGTTCCAGCGTTTTTTCAGAATTTTCATTGTTCGGTGTTGCACAGGGTCCCTGAGCTGTTTCTCCTGCTGTCTAGAAGCTGAGAAGAATCAGCGTCATGGCCCTTGTGCCTGGAGAGGTCCTTATGGGGAGAAAGGGCTCAGTGAGAGGAAAGCAGGTGGGAAAACAGGCCTGGGGAGGTGATGTGATTAACATCACAGCATCAAGTGTTCTTCCCCTGAGCAACTTTGGACATTTTAAAAACATCTCAGCCGGGCGCCGTGGCTCACGCCTGTAATCCCAGCACTTTGGGAGGCTGAAGCGGGCAGATCACGAGGTCAGGAGAGCGAGACCATCCTGGCCAACATGGTGAAACCCTGTCTCTACTAAAAATACAAAAAATTAGCCGGGTGTGGTGGCATGCGCTTGTAGTCTCAGCTACTTGGGAGGCTGAGGCAGAAGAATTACTTGAACCTGGGAGGCGGAGGTTGCAGTGAGCTGAGATCGCACCACTGCACTCCAGCCTGGGCGACAGAGTGAGACTCCGTCTGGGGGAAAACAAAAACAAAAACAAAAACATCTCCAGGGCACTGGGATTCACCCTACTGGGGAAGTGAGAGGCTGGCAGGGGGCAGGGGGTGGAAGGATCATGAATCCAAGGTTGCCTGGCAAGCTGGCCGGAGGACCAGGTACACCTCCTGGTTTGTCTCCTAATCTCCTGGATGCTTTCCATACTGAGACCAACTGTCTGTTGTCTTTGACTCTTCCTTTGTTGTCCAATCAGATATCAGGACCTACTGATTCTCCCAAATTCTTGCTGTTACCTGAGAATTTGTTGAAAGCTTTGACTAACTTTTCTGCATTGGGAGTGAGGGCAGGTACAGAATCTTTCATTTTCGGGTTTCCAGTAACTAAACACATGTTTTGTTTTGTTTGAGAGACAGAGTCTCTGTCGCCCAGACTGAAGTTCAGTGGTGTGATCTCAGCTCACTGCAACCTCTACCTTCTGGGTTCAAACAAACCTCCCACCTCAGCCTCCCGAATAGCTGGGACTACAGGCATGCACCACCACACTCAGATAATTTAAACTTTTTTTTTTTTTTAGATGTAGTCTCTGTCACCCAGGCTGGAGTGCAATGGCATGATCTCGGCTCACTGCAACCTCCGCCTCCCGGGTTCAAGCAATTCTCCTGCCTCAGCCTCCTGAGTAGCTAGGATTACAAGCACACACCACCACGCCCGGCTAATTTTTGTATTTGTAGTAGAGATGAGGTTTCACCATGTTGGCCAGGCTGGTCTTGAACTCCTGACCTCGTGATCCATCTGCCTCGGCCTCCCAAAGTGCTGGGATTACAGGCGTGAGCCACCGCGCCCAGACAATTTTTAGATTTTTTGTAGAGACAAGGTCTCACTGTGTTGCCCAGGCTGGTCTCAAACCCCTGGGCTCAAGTGATCCTCCCATTTCAGCTTCCCAAAGTGTGCTGGAATTTACAGATGTGAGCCACTGCACCCAGACTGTATGGTTTTTTTTTTTTTTTTGGTTTGGTTTTTTGTTTTTGAGACAGTCTCTCTGTACCACCCAGCCTGGAGTGCAGTAGCATGATCTTGACTCACTGCAACCTCCCACCTCCCGGGTTCAAGCGATTCTTGTGCCTCACCTTCCTGAGTAGCTGGGATTACAGGTGGGTGCCACCACGCCTGGGTAGTTTTCGTATTTTTAGTGGAGACGGGGTTTTGCCATGTTGGCCAGGCTGGTCTCAAACTCCTGGCCTCAAGTGATGCACCTGCCTTGGCTTCTCAAAGTGCTGGGATTATAGGCGTGAACCATCCTGTCTGGCCTGTATGTTTAATTGAACTTAATACTAGTCATAATTTTTTCAGAGCCTCTGGCGAACCACTGACTTAACTAAGCATCAAGTTTAATCCTTACAACAACCTTGTATCATAGCTACTGTTTTTCTTTCTACTTAATATAAGAGGGAAGTGTGACTGCTGTAAGGTCATGGGGCTAGCAAGTGGCTAAATGGTAAGCTAAAAAGCAGCTTGGACCTCTCTCTTAAACTCAAGACTTGTATGACCAGCTGCCTATTTGACACACCCCGTTAAATGTCCAACGGGCACCTCAAACTTAACATGTCCAGGATCAAGTTCCTGCCATCCACTCCCTGAACCCTAACCTGTTCAGTTGATTGCCACTGCATCTTTCAATTGCTCAGGCCAGAAATCTTGAGCTATCCTTAACTTGTCTTTCTCATACACCCTAGCTTCAATCCATCAACACACTTAGTGAGGTCTACCTTCAAAATATCTCCAGCACTGACCCCTTCCAACTCTCTCTGCTGTTCACATTCTGGCTTAAGCCACCAACAGCCTCCTCACTGCTCTTCGGGTTTCTGCCTTTGCTTCCCCTAATCTCTCAACAGATTCAGATATGTCACCCTTCTGCCCGAGCACTGCAGTGGGTAAATGGACGAGTAAAAGTCAAGTTCTTACCCTGAGCTACAAGGCGTTATCTGAACTGGCTTTTTTTGAGATGGAGTCTCACTCTGCCACCCAGGTTGGGGTGCAGTGGTGCAATCACAGCTCACTGCAGTCTAGACTGGCTGGGCTCAAGCCATTCTCCCACCTCAGCCTCCTGGGACAACAGGTGCATGCCACCAAGCTAATTTTTTAAATGTATTTGTAGAAACAAGGCTGCACTATGTTGCCTAGGGTGGTCTTGAACCCCTGGGCTCAAGTGATTCTCCCACCTTGGGCTCCCAAAGTGCTGGGATTACAGGTGTGAGCCACTGTGCCCAGCTGAGCACTGTCTTTTTTTATTTTTATTTTTATTTTGTCACCCAGGTTGAAGTGCAGTAGTGTAATCTTGGCTCACTGCGACCTCCACCTCCCAGTTTCAAGTGATTCTCCTGCCTCAGCCTCCCAACTGGCTGGGACTACAGGTGCATGCCACCATGCCCAGCTAATTTTTGTATTTTTAGTAGAGATGGGGTTTCATCTTGTTGGCCAGGCTGGTCTCGAACTCCTGACCTCAAGTGATCCTTTCACCTCGGCCTCCCAAAGTGCTGGGATTACAGGCATGAGCCACCGCGCCCAGCCTAAGCTGGCTTCTTGAGACATCTGTTCCCTCATTTTCCAGCCTCTCCACCTGCTGTCACTCTGCTACACATACTTTTCTTCAGACCACCCACTCTCACTTCAGAGCCTTTACATGTGGTACTTATTTGGCCTGGAATTTTTTATTTCCAACTGCCCGTTGGTTGCTTCCATATTTCTTTCGGGTCTTTGATGCCATCTTCTTAATGAGGCCTTTCCTGGACACCTTACCTAAAATTTCACACCCTCCACTGATAGTGCCTATTTTCCTTCCCTGTGCTATTTATTTCTCCTTAGGATGTATTACCCCCTAAAATACCATATATCCTGGCTTATTGTCAGTCCCACGAAAAGGTATGCCCCGCTATGGCAGGATTTTGATCAGTTTTGTTCATGGCCGAATCTCCAGCTCCTTTAACAATGACTGGCACATCCTGGGTGCTTGATTCACGTTTGTTGAATACATGTATGAGTAAATGAATTTAGAAGAAGAAATGAGGTCTGTTGACTCACTTAATTGCTCCATGCTACCTCTCCAAACTAAGCGTGTCTGTGATACACTTGTGGCTCTTTGGTGGCACTGATATCACGCTCTCGGTGCTGCGGGGATTCTTAGAAGAGTAGTCTGTAAATAGTACTCTCTTTGCTTGAAAAAGCTCTGAACCATTTGAGAAATAAGATTAAGAAATAAGGCATATGAAGACCAAAATAGCAGCCTTATTATTGATAAAGCTGATATTAGAGAGAGTGACCTATGTCTGTCGATAGGTGCGCACCCAAGTACTGACCCCAGAATTGCATCAGCTTAACCATGGATTCACAGCAGTACCCGATGAAGTAGAACTTAAGGCATACAGAGACAGGCAGAATGCATCCTTGAGGAGAGGAGTGTGCAGAGCTGCATATACCAGTTCTTTATCACAGACTCGTGGATGGATTCAATCACTTGCCTCTTTCAGGGGAAGCAGAGAGAAGCCAAGAGTGTTACACTATGGATGCCTTTCCCATGGAAGGGAAAGATAGGGGTATTTTCCATCTAACAATCCCCAACTCTCAAACAAAACAAAACAAAAAGAAACAACAACAAAAAAACAGCTTTATTGGCTAGGTGTGGTGGCTCACACCTGTAATCCCAGCACCTTGGGAGGCTGAGATGGGCAGATCACTTGAGCTCAGGGGTTCGAGACCAGTCTAGGCAACATAGTGAAACTTCATCTCTATAAAAAATACAAAAATTAGCCGGGCATGGTGGCACAGCCTGTAGGCCCAGCTAGTCAGGAGGCTGAGGCGGGAGGATCGCTTGAACCCAGGAGATGGAGGTTGCAGTGGGCTGAGATCCTGCCACTGCACTCCAGCCTAGGTGAGAGTGAGACCCTGTGCCAAAAAATAAAATAAAAAAAAAAATAGCTTTAGTGATATGTGATTCACATACTGTAAAATTCACTTTTGAAGCATACAAGTCAGTGGGGTTTTTTGTTGTTCTTCTTTATTCTGAATACAAGTCCCTTATCCAATCTATGATTTGTAAATATTTTCTCCCATTCTGTGGGTTATCTTTTCACCATCAGGAGATAGTGTCCTCATAGAGTGGAACAACACACGCTGGCACCTATTGGAAGGTGGAGGTTGGGAGGAGAAAGAGGATCAGGAAAAATAACTAATGGGTACTAGGCTTAATACCCGGGTGACAAAATAATTTGTACAACAAACCCCCATGACGCAAGTTTACCTATACAACAAACCTGCACATGCACCCCTGAACTTAAATTGAAAACAAGAGATGGGCTGGGTACACTGGTTTACGCCTGTAATCCCAGCACTGTGGGAGGCTGAAGCAGGTGGATCACCTGAGGTCAGGAGTTCGAGACCAGCCTGATCAACATGGTGAAACCCCGTCTCTACTAAAAGTACAAAAGTTAGCTGGGCGTGGTGGCAGGCGCTTGTAATCCCAGCTACTCGGGAGACTGAGACATGAGAATTGCTTGAACCTGGGAGGCGGAGGTTGCAGTGAGCTGAGATCGCGCCATTGTACAGCCTGAGCAACAGAGCAAGACTCTGTCTCAAACCAAAAAAAAAAAAAAAAAAAGAGAGATGGTGTTCTTCGAAACACCAAAGTTTTTAATGTTTACAAAGTCCAATTTATCTATTTTTTTGTTTTGTCTGTGCTTTTGAGTATCATATCTAAGAAACTATTGCTTAATCCAATGTCGTGACGATTGATTCCTATGTTTTCTCCTAAGAGTATTATGATTTTTTTAGCTCTTACATTTGGATCTGTTATATTTTTGATCAAATTGTTTATATAGTGTGAATAGGGATTCATTTAAATTTTTTTTTGCATGTGAATATCCAGTTATTGTTTTCATACATTTGTTCAAAATTGACCGCAAATGTAAAGGTTTATTTCTGGACTTTCAGTTCTATTCCATTAATCTATGTATTTATTCTTTTTTTTTTTTTTTGAGACAGAGTCTTACTCTGTTGCCCAGGATGGACTGCAATGGTATGATCTCAGCTCACTGCAACCTCCACCTCCCGGGTTCAAGTGATTCTCCCACCTCAGCCTCATGAGTAGCTGGGATTACAGGCACATGCCACACCCAGCGAATTTTGTATTTTTAGTAGAGATGGGGTTTTGCCATGTTGGCCCGGCTGATCTCAAACTCCTGACCTCAGGTGATCTGCCCCACTCAGCCTCCCAAAGTGTGGGGATTACAGGCGTGAGCCACCACGCCTGGCCTATATATTTATTCTTATGTCAGTCCCATATTGTCTTTATCACTTTAGCTATGTATAAATTTTGAAATCAGTGAGTCCTCCCACTATTTTTTTCAAGATTATTTTGACTATTCTGTGTCCCTTGCATTTCCATATGAATTTTAGGATCAGCTTGGTAATTTCTGCAAAAAAAACAAAAAAAAACCCCAAAAAAACACTAGCTGAAATTTTGATAGGAATCGCACTGAAAATGTAGATCAGTTTGGGGAGTATTGCCATCTTACTCCCCAGAATGCCATCTGTTCATCCAATATAGGAACATGGGCTGTCTTCCCATTTATTTAGGTCTTATTAAGTTTCTTCCAGCAGGCCAGGAGCGGAGG
The DNA here is from genome assembly GCF_006542625.1 of Nomascus leucogenys. NCBI lineage: Eukaryota > Metazoa > Chordata > Mammalia > Primates > Hylobatidae > Nomascus > Nomascus leucogenys. The sequence goes on along the minus strand of NC_044392.1, from coordinate 1,194,611 downwards.
CTCACGCCTCTAATCCTAGCACTTTGGGAGGTGGAGGCAAGAGGAGCATTTGAGCCCAGGAGTTTAAGACCAGCCTGGGCAACATAGTGAGACTTTGTCTCTACAAAAAATGAAAAAAATTAGCCAGGTTTGGTGGTATAAACCTGTAGTCCCAGCTACTTGCGAGGCTGAGGCTTGGAGAATCTGTTGAGTCTGGGAGGTAGAGGCTGCAGTGAGCCGTGATAGCACCACTGCACTCCAGCCAGGGCAACAGAATAAGACTCTGTCTATAAAACCAACCAACCAACTAACCAAACAAACAAACAAACAAAAAAACCAGACGCAAAGTCTTTTAACATTGTTATAGTTTTCAGTGTCTGAATCTTGTTATTTATTTATTTATATTTGAGACAGAGCCTTGCTCTGTCGCCCCAGCTGCAGTGCAGTGGTGCAATCTTGGCTCACTGCAGCCTCAACTTCCCAGGCTCAAGCCATCCTCTGCCACAGCCTCCCAAGTAGCTGAGACTACAGGAGTGCACATCCAGCTAATTTTTTTTTTTTTTTTTTTTTTTTAGACGGAGTCTTGCTCTGTCGCCCAAGCTAGAGTGCAGTGGCGGGATCTCGGCTCACTGAAAGCTCTGCCACCCGGGTTTCATTCTTTCATTCTCCTGCCTCAGCCTCCTGAGTAGCTGGGACTACAGGCGCCCGCCACCATACCCAGCTAATTTTGTGTATTTTTAGTAGAGACAGGGTTTCACCATGTTAGCCAGGATGGTCTTGATCTCCTGACCTCGTGATCCACCCGCCTCAGCCTCCCAAAGTGCTGGGATTACAGGGGTGAGCCACCGCTCCCAGCCCATGCCCAGCTAATTTTTAAATTTTGTTTGTAGCTACGAGGTCTCACTGTATCACCCATGCTGATCTTAAACTCCTGGCCTCAAGCGATCTGCCCACCTCAGCCTCCCAAAGGGCTGGGATTACAGACATCAGCCACTGTGCCTGTCCAAGTCTTGCATAATACTTCTTTTGTTAAATTTCCTCCTAAGTATATTATTCTTCTTGATGATATTGTAAATAAAAATTATTTTCTCAATTTCATTTTCAGATTGTTCATTGCCGGTGTATAAAAATTCAACTGATTTTTGTGTATTGATCTTGTATCCTGCAACCTCACCAAACTCATTTATTAGTTCTAATAGTATTTTGTGGACTTCTTAGGATTTTCTATATTCGAGATCATGTCATCTGCAAATACAGACAGTTTTACTCCAATCTGGATGCCACTGCAACCCCTGCCTCCCAGGTTCAAGTGATTCTCCTGTCTCAGCCTCCTGAGTAGCTGGGATTACAGGCGCCCGCCACCACGCCCAGCTAATTTTTGTATTTTTAGTAGAGATGGGGTTTCACCATATTGGCCAGGCTGATGTTGACCTCCTGACCTCAAGTGATCTGCCCACCTCAGTCTCCCAAAGTGCTGGGATTATAGGCGTGAGCCACCCAGCTCCCAAAAGCTTATCTTTAATCTTCACAATACCATGAGTTTGATGTTACTAATCCTATATATATTCTTTTTTTTTTTTTTTTGAGATGGAGTTTCACTCTGTCTCCCAGGGTGGGGTGTAGTGGCATGATCTCGGCTCACTGCAACGTCTGCCTCCTGGGTTCAAGCAATTCTTCTGCCTCAGCCTCCCAAGTAGCTGGGATTACAGGCGTGTGCCACCATGTCCAGCTAATTTTTGTATTTTTAGTAGAGACATGGTTTCACCATGTTGGCCAGGCTGGTCTTAAACCCCTGACCTTGTGATCTGCCTGCCTCAGCCTCCCAAACTGCTGCGATTACAAGCATGAGCCACCATGCCTGGCCACTAATCCTATTTTAGGAATGAGAAAATTGAAGTTCAAAGTAGTTAAGTGATTTACTTAAGGTGATGTAATTGGTAAGTCTCAGAGTCTACATTTGAACCCAAGCCTTTCTGATTCCACTATATCCAAAGGTCTTTTGAAATACATTTTAAATTTTAAATAAATTTTACCTTGAAAATGTAATAATGTGCATGACAAAGAATTTAATAGTACAGGCTGGGTGCAGTGGCTCACGCCTAAAATCCCAGCACTTTGGGAGGCTGAGGCGGGCGGATCCCGAGGTCAGGAGATCAAGACCATCCTGGCTAACACGGTGAAACCCCGTCTCTACTAAAAAATACACAGAATTAGCTGGGCACGGTGACGGGCGCCTGTAGTCCCAGCTACGTGGGAGGCTGAGGCAGGAGAATGGCGTGAACCCGGGAGGCGGGGCTTGCAGTGAGCCAAGATCGTGCCACTGTACTCCAGCCTGGGTGACAAAGCAAGACTCCATCTCAAAAAAAAAAAAGAATTTAATAGTACATAAGGATATCTAGTAGGAAGTAGTTCTCCTTCCTCCTGCCATGCCCTCTTTCCTCCATTCTCAGAGGCAGTCATTATTGGAGGTGTTTCCTTCCAATGTATTCTATACATACCTAAATAGATATATCTACGGTTATACAAATTCTTATTTTAAACAGACACATAAGCTTATTGTTTTCTTTTAAAAACAATCTTAACAATGAATCTTGAAGATTATTCCATACCAACACATCCAGATAGATTTATCTGTCTTTTTTTTTTTTTTGAGAGAGAGAGTTTTGCTCTTGTTGCCCAGACTGGAGTGCAATGGCATGATCTTGGCTCCCAGGTTCAAGCAATTCTCCTGCCTTGGCCTCCCACTACCACGCCCGGCTAAGTTTTGTATTTTTAGTAGAGACGGGGTTTCGCCATGTTCGCCAGGCTGGTCTCGATCTCTTGAGCTCAAGTGATCTGCCTGCTTTGGCCTCCCAAAGTGCTGGGATTACAGGTGTGAGCCACTGTGCCCAGCCTCATTTTTTTTTTTTTTTTTTTTTAGAGTCTTACTCTGTCACCCAAGCTGGAGTGCAGTGGTGTGATCACAGCTCACTGCAGTGTCAACCTCCTAGCCTCAAGCGATCCTCCCACCTCAGCCTCCTGAGTAGCTGGGACTACCGGTGCACACCACCACACCTCAGGTAATTTTTTGTATTTTTTTGTATAGAAGAACTTTCGCCACGTTGCCCAGGCTGGTCTCAAACTCCTCAGTGCAAGCAGCCCTCCCACTTTGGGCTCCCAAAATGATGGAATTTCAGCTGTGAGCCACTGTGCCCGACCTATTTTTTTTTTTTTTTAAGGCTAGTTAAGTGAAGCCGTGGGAGTGGAAAAGGAATAAAGAAATATTTTAAACAGTTGCATACTATTCCATTTTAGTAAATGGCTGTCCTACTGAAGGATGTTTAGATTCTCTCTGTCTCTTTTTTTTTTTTTTTGAAAGGAGTTTCTCTCGTCTCTTAGGGTAGAGTGCAGTGGTGCAGTCTCAGCTCACTGCAACCTCCGCCTCCCAGGTTCAAGCGATTCTCTCGCCTCAACCTCCCGAGTAGCTGGGATTACAGGTGCCTGCCACCACACCCAGCTAATTTTTTTGTTTTTTTGTTTTGTTTTTTCGGGACGGAGTCTTGCTCTGTCACCCAGACTGGAGTGCAGTGGCGCGATCTCGGCACACTGCAACCTCTGCCTCCCTGGTTCAAGCAATTCTCCTGCTTCAGCCTCCCGGGTAGTTGGGATTACAGGCATGTACCACCATGCCCGGCTAATTTTTGTATTTTTAGTAGGGACGGGATCTCACCATGTTGACCAGTCTGCTCTCCAACTCCTGACCTCAAATGATCCACCTGCCTCGGCCTCCCAGAGTGCTGGGATTACAGGCGTGAGCCACCATGCCCAGCCATTTTTTTGCATTTTTAGTAGAAACAGGGTTTTACCCTGTTGGCCAGGCTGTTCTCAAACTCCCAACCTCAGGTGATGTGCCTGCCTCGGCCTCCCAAAATGCTGGGATTACAGGCGCCCAGCCTAAATTCTCTTTTGCTGTAGCAAACATCCTTGTGTTAATTTCTTCAGACATGCCAAATTGCCTTGGGAAATACTTTGAAAAGTAAAAAGAACCGTACAAGGGCGAGGGCGTTTATGATTAGGATGATTGTTGTTGTTTTCCTGCACCTTTGCCTTCTCTGCAGTCTTAAACCCCGAGTTCTGACCATGAGTGCTGTCTCTAGTGGACAGGCACGCTCTCCATCACTTGCTCTAGCTGTCAGAAAAGAGTGTCTCCTGAAAGTCTCTGGCTTGGAGTAGACAGCATTGTTCAGATAGGTTTGCAGTCTTTAGGCTTAGGCTGCTAAGCCCTGATTATGGCGCGTTTTGGGATGGGGTGCTGGGCTACTGATGCTGGTGTGCAGCGCATTAACTGCAGGGATGGCCAGAGGTCCCACTTCTGGGGATGACCTTGACTTTCAGAGTAGACTGGGTGAGCTGTGTTTTGCTAGATCAAGCTCTGACCTGTTCTGACCACGAGAGGACAGTAGTGAGCTGCCTAGCGTTTCTGCCAGGCTTGTGGAAGGCCCTTCCTGCACAGGGAGTGTCTGTCTGGAGTAGCTCCCTGGAGGACTGGGCAGCCAGGTAACTTCTCCTCTTCCTGAAGAAGGAAGGTATGTGCTGGTCGCGGTGGCTCATGCCTGTAATCCCAGCACTTTGGGAGGCCGAGACGGGCGGATCACCTGAGGTTGGGAGTTCCAGACCACCCTGACCAACATGGACAAACCCCGTCTCTACTAAAAATACAAAATTAGTTGGGTGTGGTGCCTGTAATCGCAGCTGCTTAGGAGGCTGAGATGGGAGAATCGCTTGAACCCAGGAGGCGGAGGTTGCAGTGAGCCGGAGATCGTGCTATTGCATTCCAACCTGTGAAACTCAGTCTCAAAAAAAAAAAAAAAAAAAAAAAAGAGGAAGAAGGAAGGTATGGTAGAGGAAATCTGGTCGAATGTGATTTGAGGACAATATAGGAGAAAGTAAAATCAAGGTGGACTCATGAAAATAGCTTCATTTTTTTCCCTCATAAATATAATGTATGCAGATTATAAAAACTTCAAATAATACATAAAAGTACCAAGAAGAGGCCAGGCGGGGTGGCTCATGCCTGTAATCCCAGCACTTTGGGGGGCTGAGGCGGGAGGATCACGAGGTCAGGAGATCGAGACCATCCTGGCCGACATGGTGAAACCCCGTCTCTACTAAAAATACAAAAATTAGCCGGGAGTGGTAGTGAGTACCTGTAGTCCCAGCTTCTCAGGAGGCTGAGGCAGGAGAATCACTTGAACCTGAGAGGTGTAGGTTGCAGTGAACCAACATCGCACCACTGCACTCCAGCCTGGGCAACAGAGCAAGACTCCGTCTCAAAAAAGAAAAAAAATTACTAAGAAGAGAAAGATCTCCTGAAGTGTCATGGCCTGAAATAACCACTGTTCAAATTTTTGGCAATACTTTTATTTTTTGGAGTTTTTTGTGGCAATTTTTTTTTTTTTTTTTTTTTTTGAGCGGTAGCAAGGTTTATTGTGAAGAGTGAAAGGACAAAGCTTCCACAGCGTGGAAGGGGCCCCGAGCAGGTTGCCCTTTTTTTTGGCAATATTTTTGAAACCTGCGTTTTGTACTCGGAAAATGTTGTGGATATCTATCTTTGTAAATACGTTTAATGTTAGAGGCCTCAGGACTTGTACGTGCATAAATGCTTCTTAAGTTTTTCCACCCAGTAACCCCAGAGGCAGAAAAGATGAATGCTGTGCCAGACAGGTAATGCGTGAGACTGTGTGGGGTCTGGAATGTACAAGAGCAACAGAAACTTCTTTGAAATACTGGGCTTTCACCTTAAACATTCAGACAAATTCTGCAGTATACCCCATAACACTGAATTCTGTTCATTAGTTGTTTTCATTTAAAAATAATTCTGTCCTTTCTTCGCCAAATCTTTATAATTATTAAATGAAGGTATCATCATTTAATAAGCACACAGAGTGTTGGATATTTAAGTCACTTCCAGTTTTTCTCTAACGTAAACACTATTGCAATGAGCATCCTTATGTATATGTATTTTCTCTTGTTTGATTATATCATTAGAATAGAGTTCCAGAATGGGCTCCTTTAAAAATAAAGCTATTTCTTTCCCCCTCAATGCTTTTAAAACATTGGTACAAGGCCAGGCATAGTGGCTCATGCCTGTAATCCCAGCACTTTGGGAGGCTGAAGCGGGTGGATCACTTGAGGCCAGGAGTTCTAAACCAGCCTGGCCAACATGGTGAAACCCTGTCTCTACTAAAAACACAAAAATTAGTCAGGCATGGTGGCAGGCACCTGCAATCCCAGCTACTCCGGAGACTGAGGTGGGAGAATTCCTTGAACTCGGGGGGTGGAGGTTGCAGTGAGCCGTGATCCTGCCACTGCCCTCTAGCCTGGGTGACAGAGTGAGACTGTCTCAAAAAAAAAAAAAAAATTGGTACAAATGAGATGAAAAAGGTGCTGATGGGGAGAGGGGTTGTCCCTTTAAGCCTCTTTTCTGGTTTCACGGCTGGGATCAACCGGGGGATGCTCTGGGCTTGGACATAGCGCCTCTTCTGCGTTCAGCACACACAGGTGATATGGATTCTCTGTGCCCAGCACTCTGCTAAGCTCTAATTTCCACCTTCTCTCATTGAGTCTGATAAGATAGGCATTATTATTCTTATTTTACAGAGGGCCAAGCCAGTCCAGTGAATCCAGGTGTTCTGGCCAAGGTGACACAGCTAACAAATGTATGTTTGGGTCTCGATTCAGGGACCCAGGTTCTTTGGCAGCACAGTGAACAAAACTGCTTAGCTGCAGACCCATTCCTAGGACAGTTGTCTAAGAACCTTTTGGTTACAAGCAAAAACAAAAGATCAAAAAACCACTAAAGCTATTTTAAGTTAAAAAAAATAGGGTGGAGGATGATGGTGAGAAGGAATTACAGAAACCCAGAGAAATCTCATCGAACCCAAGAGGAGAAGTAATTAGTCTCATGAGGAACGAGGAAGCAGTGCTCTCTCTCTCTCTGTTTCTTTCTGTCTGGGAAATCATGGCCCTGCAGCTTCTGCTTCTGTAAGTACGTCTTCGTCATTCTCTACCCTGTATCTACCAAAAAAGGCAAAAATTAGCTGGATGTGGTGGTGCGCGCCTGTAGTCCCAGATACTCGGGAGGGCGAGGCAGGAAAATCACTTGAACCCAGGAGGTGGAGGTTGCAGTGAGCTGAACTCACCCTACTGCACTCCAGCCTGGGTGACAGAGTAAGACCCTGTCTCAAAACAACGACAACAAAAACCTATAAGGAACCTATCTAGCTCTTTCCATCTCTCAGACCTTTTTCTGTGTTTGCTTCATTCCGAGGTAGGCCTTTTCCTCACGGTGGTAAACAGCTACTAGCAGCTCTATCTGGGCTTATGTTCTCATGAATTGGCTTCCTCAGGGGAAGGCAAATTTCCCCGTTCCAATAGTTCCAGCTCTGATTGTCCTTGACTGAGTCATAAGTCCATCCTGAACCCATCACTAAGGCCAGAGCATAGGTGTCTCTGACTGGTGAGCCCTTGGTCAGGTGACCATTCCCAGGTGGAGGTGGGTCAGCCACATTGAGTAGAGGAGGGACAGTTCTCCAAAGGAAAAATGGGACGCCATTAACAGAGACTCCAGAACCTACGCAACAGTGGATTGAGATTTATACCAAGAACCTCCAAGGATATGTTAAAGATCACGGTGGAGGGGGAAGAGATGCCTTTCATTCTTGTATTCCATACACATTATTAAGAGTTCTATGTTTACTCAGCACTGCTTGGCTCAGGGGATAAAACAGGGAATGAGACAGACAAAGGTCCTTGCTCTCACGGAGTCTAACTTCCAAGGAGCGTGCCAACAAATAAATGTTTCTTGAATATCTACTATGGACAAAACAGTGTTCCCACCCCATTTCTTCCCCTTTGCCCATATAAAGAGAGATAAAATGTGGCCTTTCACTCAAGAAGTTTAAAATATACCACGGCAGATAAAATAGTAGTAAATAATAACAGCCTTTGAGAGGCTGAGGTGAGAGGATTGCTTGAGCTCAGGAGTTTGAGACCAGCCTGGGCAACATAGTAAGACCCTATCTTTACAAAAAATTAAAAAATTAGCCGGGTGTGGTAGTGCATGGCTGTGGTTCCAGCTACTTGGTAGGCTGAGGCGGGAGGATTGCTTGAGCCCAGGAGGTCAAGGCTGCAATGAGCTGATCTGTGCCATTGCACTCCAGCCTGGGCCATAGAGTGAAACCTTGTCTCCAAAAAAAAATAATAATAATAAATAGTAAATGCCCGCAGTTATACAAGAGTTTTGGGAGAGAGGGCTGGAATGAGGAGGAATACTACTGCTAATAGCAGTAATAATAAAAGTGGCTGACATCCATTCAGGGTTACTGAGTGCCAGGTACTGTGCTAAGAGCTTTCTGAACAGCATCTCATTTTATCCTAATAACCCTATGAGGTAAGTAGCCCATTTTACAGAGTGAGGAAGGAACTGAGGCTCAGAGAAGAGAAGTGACCTGCTTAAAGAGCACACAGCTGGGAGTTGCACACTCAGCAGCTGAACCTTGGTTTGTCTGGCCTCAGCGCCCGTAACTTTTAGCTGTTACATAATCTTGGGCCTGGAAAGAAGGGCAGGAGGTGTTGGGCCAGGAAATGTGGACATGTGGTACATCTGGGGGGTGAGGAGTCAGTGGGAATAGGTTTTGTTCTTCTTGCTCTGCAGAGGGCTTCCTCTGCTTCTCCACACACCTGGCAGAAAGTGGCTGTCTCCAGCTTTGAGTCCTGTGCCTAAACCTGACTCTCTGGCACCAACTGCAAACTGGCAGCCCTATAGGCCAAATATGATGTAAAAAAAATATTCTTAGCCTGTGGCATTTACAAAAATGAATTAGTGTCCCAAATTCAAAAATTGGGAAATCTCACACAAAGATCTGGAAAATCAGAATATCTGACAAGTCTGGGCCCATATTCCCATGGCAACCATCTGCTAGAGCAGAGACGCAGCTGCTACCTTTAGCCAAGGCACACACTTTCCATTTGCCACAATTGCCGCCGTTCCCCGCTGTCTCTCACTGGGCTGTTTCACTCATTGTCATTACTATGGTGACCCCTGGGGGTGTTTGAACTAGAGTCACTATGTCCCAGTTTCAGAGTCCCAAGAGATATAATTCAGCCCAGTGTGGGTCAGATGGGCACCCCTGGTTCAAAACACTGTGGCAATAGCAGGGCAGGCGTCAGCAAGGTCAGCGAGCGTGTAGGGGGACCTCTTCAGTAAGGCCAATCGGCAACGGCGGGGTCTCAGGAAAGAGAGTCTAGATGGGCAGACACTTGAAAGGAGTTTAGTACCAAGCGGGAAGAGATTGAGGCTGAGAGCCCCCCTTATGAGACATATAATAATAGGCCTGTGTGGTGGCTCACACTTGTTATCCCAGCACTTTGGGAGGCTGAGGTAGGAGGATCGCTGAAGCCTAGGAGATCAAGACCAGCTTGGGCAACGGGGTGAAACCCCATCTCTACAAAAACAAAAATTAGCCAGGCGTAGGGGCACATGCCTGTAGACCCAGCTGGTTGGTTGGCTGAGGTGGGAGAATCATCTGAGCCTGGGAAGTCAAGGCTGCAGTGAGCCATGATCGTGCCACTGCACCCCAGCCTGGGCGATGGGAGTGAGACCCTGTCTCAAGAAAAACAAAAAACAGGCCGGATGCAGTGGCTCACGCCTCTAATCCCAGCATTCGAGGAGGTCGAGGTGGGCAGATCACCTGAGGTCAGGAGTTCTAGACTAGCCTGGCCAGCATGGTAAAACCCCGTCTCTACTAAAAATACAAAAATTAGCCGGGTGTGGTGGCACATGCGCCTGTAATCCCAGCTACTCAGGGGGCTGAGGCAGGAGAATCACTTGAACCTGGGAGGCGGATGTTGCAGTGAGCCGAGATCACGCCATTACACTCCAGCCTGGACAACAAGAGAGATACTCTGTCTCAGAAAAAAAATAAAAAAGAAAGAAAGTGGTCAACAGCGCTGACTGTTTAGAGAAGGCAAGTAGGAAAGCCCTGGAAAAAGTCTTTGGATTTGGTGATGAAAAGATCAACAGTGAGTGTGATGACAGACAGTTCAGTGGCCGGGCAGAAGTCAAATGACAGGGACTGAGAAATGAGTGGACAGTGAGAATGGCAGTCAGGGGTTTTGACTCTCCTGAGACCTGGGATACGGAGGAAAGGAGAGAGTTTGTCCAAAGGCAAAAAGTTTGTGTCAAACAAGATTCCAGAGAAAGGCCTGGCTGCTGTCGAGAGACCCAGGAGTAGCTAAGGCCTTATTCTGGGTTCAGGAGGGCCTGGGAAGATGCTGTCTTGTTTGTGAACCTGAAGTGAAAGCTCACCAGAGGGGCCAGCAGAGGGAACTGCCCTGCGAGAAGGCCCCAGCTTTGCGGCTGGGTTTTCCCCACTCTGCATCTAGTTTCCTTGATCCACTGATTATCTTGGGCTGGTTTTGCTGAATGACTCAGGAGCTTGAGCAAGCTTTGCTGCTCAGTTTCACAGCTCTGGGGGAGGGGAAGTTGGATTCCTTTCTGATAGCTGGGAAACAGTCATTAGATATTGAAGGAAGAAGGACAATTGGGCCCCAGCTTCAGAGAGAGAAGAAAAAAAAAACGGCTTTCCAAGCCTTTATTTATTTATTTATTTATTTATTTATTTATTTATGAGATGGAGTTTCGCTCTTGTTGCCCAGGCTGGAGTACGATGGCACAACCTCGGCTCACGGCAATCTCTGCCTCCCGGGTTCAAGCGATTCTCCTGCCTCAGCCTCCTAAATAGCTGGGATTACAGGCATGTGCCACCATACCCGGCTAATTTTGTATTTTTAGTGGAGACAGGGTTTCTCCGTGTTGGTCAGGCTGGTCTCGAACTCCCGACCTCAGGCAATCTGCCCACCTCGGCCTCCCAAAGCGCTGGGATTACAGGTGTGAGCCACCATGCCCGGCTCCTTTATTCTTAATAAAAACAATATCTAACAGTTATTGAGTGCTTTTACCATTGCCAGGCAATGTTCTATGGGCCTCCCGGCTTCATCTCTGGGGTTGACTACTTGTTACTATCCTCGTTTGACACAGGGAGTTGAGAGTTAGGTGAAATGACTTGCCTGGGGCATCCAGCCAGTCACTGGAAGAGCTGAGACTTGACTGCCAAAAGCCCATGTCCTTAGCCACTGTGCAACACCGCACCTCTTAGGACCTCTCTAGGTGACCCAGCAGGCCTGTGGGATTGAGGAGGGGCCTCCCAAATGAAGATCCTGGGCAAATGGTTGGAAAACAAAATCCTTAAAAAGCAGCTTCTCCCCTGCTAGGATTTCTGCTGAGAAGGAGGGACAAGATCCCCTGAGCTTGTTCTGAGGCTCCTTATCACCTGAGACCCCCTTCTGTGACTGCTTTCCCCCACTTCAGCTTAGATAAAGGGCCTATTCACAGCCTCCCTGAGCTGTGTCTGGAAGCTGGCCCTGGCAGCAGCTAGCGGTTTGTCCCGTCCTGGCTCCTTCCTCCCTGCCTGCCTCCCCTGCCCCTGATTCAACACCTGGTATCTCTTTCCCGTGTCCCTGAGCTCAGGGCATGTGAGGCCCAGGCAGGCACAGTATCACTTTCTTCCTGAACTGTCCCTGAAGCAGGGATAATTTTGTATGCTGTCTGCCCCCGACTCTGTTGTCAGTGCACACTTCCAAAGGTTCCTGTGGAATCCAGGCTCCCGTAAACACCCAAAGAGGAGGAAGTGAGCCAAGCAGTAAGCCTGTGATTGCATCAGGACTGACGCACTCTCTGCCTTTTCCCCTACCTCGGTCTCCAGGGGAGCCACGTGGGCAGGCCACTGGGTCAGGCCCAAGCCCTCTTCCCTTCATTCGGCTGAGGGGAAAAGGGGGATGCTATGCAAGGAACACAGACCTCCAGCAGCACCTCCTTGGCTTGGAAGGGAAGTAGCCAACACATTTGAAAGCTGAAGAGAAGGCAAAGGTGGGGTGGCCTGAGGAAAGGGTCTGAAAAGGCTGGGAAGTAAAGTTTTTGGAGTGTCAACTAAGTGCCAGGTTCTCTATACATGTAACACTATCAACAATAGGTCGGGTACAGTGGCTAACATCTGTAATTCCAGCACTTAGGGAGGCAGAGGTGGGAGGATGGCTTGAGGCCAGGAGTTTGACAGCAGCCTGGAAAGAAAAAAAGAGAGAAATGTTTAAAAATAATAATAACAATAATAATATCTGACTATGAGGCTCTCGATCAGGAATTCCATTTCTATACTTAAAAGCAACTACCATAGGGGCCAGGCGTGGTGGCTCATGCCTGTAATCCCAGCACTTTAGGAGGCTGAGGTGGGTGGATCACCTGAGGTCAGGAGTTTGAGACCAGCCTGGCCAACATGGTGAAACCCCATTTCTACTAAAAATACAAAAAATTAGCCAGGCATGGTGGCACATGCCTGTAGTCCCAGCTACTCGGGAGGCTGAGGCAGGAGAATTGCTTGAACCCGGAAGGCGGAGCTTGCAAAAGACCGGGCGCAGTGGCTCACACCTGTAATCCCAACACTTTGGGCGGCTTAGGCGGGTGGATCACCTGAGGTCAGGAGTTCGAGACTAGCCTGGCCAACATGGAGAAACCCCGTCTCTACTAAAAATACAAAAAATTAGCCAGGCATTCTAGTGGGCACCTGTAATCCCAGCTGCTAGGGAGGCTGAGGCAGGAGAATCACTTGAACCTGGGAGGCAAAGGTTGCAGTGAGCCGAGATCGCGCCATTGTACTCCAGCTTGGGCAACAAGAGTGAAACTCCATCTCAAAAACAAACAAAAAAGCAGCTACCGGCCGGGCGCAGTGGCTTATGCCTGTAATCCCAGCACTTTGGAAGGCTGAGGTGGGGAGATCACCTGAGGTCAGGAGTTCAAGACCAGCCTGGCCAACGTGATGAAGCCCCGTCTCTACTAAAAATGCAAAAATTAGCCGGACGTGATGGCGTGCACCTATAATCCCAGCTACTGAGGATGCTGAGACTGGAGAATCACTTGAAACTGGGAAGTGGAGGTTGCAGTGAGCCGAGATCACGCCACTGCACTCCAGCCTGGGTGACAGAGTAAGATTCTGTCACACACACACAAAAAACAGCTATCATTTTATTGTATGCTGGTGCTATGCGGTTTACATACATATATTCTCTTATCTAAGTCTAGAAACACCCTTATGAGTTATGATTACCCTTTTACAAAGTAAGGAAACTGAGACTCAGAGAGGTGAAAGTTCAGAATTCTCCCAGTAACTCATCTGGGCATTGGAGAGTTAGGGTGTGGTGGATCTAGGTCTGTCTTCTCGTTGCTTCATCATTATGTATTAATGAATGCCATTTTCTCAATAAGAGTAATGCAGTTACTATTAGCTTTGACTTACAGATGGGGAAACTGAGGCTTGGGAAAGTGAGCAGACTTGCCTGAGGACAGAGTACAAGTCTCAACACGTCTCACCCTTAATTTTGACGCCCTTATGCTGAGCTCTTATGGGCTTGCCAGAATGTTTGTAAGAGTCCTTCTCAACGCAGCTGAGGCTTCACACAGTTTCCCAGCTCCCTACGAGGTGACAGAACCAGCACCTGCCTCAGTGAAGTCACTTCTCATCCTAGCTTGTGATCATCTCCTCCGTACTCCTGGCTCTCCGGGGGCCAATTCCAGCTCTTCACAATCATCTCTGTGTATCTGCTAGTGTCTGACCCAGAACAGGGGTTGTTGTTTTGTTTGTTTGTTTGTTTTTGAGACAGAGTCTCGCCCAGAAGGTGTGCAGGCTGAAAAGCTAAGAGACTCAGAAGCCCCAGACTTTTGGATGTCATCAACAGTTAAAAGTTTTAAAAATGAGGAGGGAGACCCAGATATGGTTGCTAGCTTTTAGTCTGGCTAAATAAGAACATTAAAACTCTCAGCCACGCTGGAGTGCAGTGGCACAATCATAGTGATCATAGCTCGCTGCAACCTCCACCTCCCAGGTTCAAGCAAGTCTCATTCCTCAGCCTCCTGAGTAGCTGGACTTACAGGCATGCACCATCATGCCCAGCTAATTTTTGTATGTTTAGTAGAGACAGGGTTTTACCATGATGGGCAGGCTGGTCTTAAACTCCTGGCCTCAAGGGATCCACCTGCCTCGGCCTCCCAAAGTGTTGGGATTACAGGCGTGAGCCACCGGCCTCCAGGAGTTGTTTGAATGAAAAAAATAAAAAGGGATTCCTTGAGGAGCTGAGATTTGAACCTAGGTCTGTTGGGCTCCACCTGAGCCATTTCCACTTCCTCCGCCTGCCATTGGCCTCCCTCCCCTAGAGACACCTAGATGTGCAGGCTGAAAAGCTGGGGCAAGGCAGCATGCAAGCTGATTCAGAATCCTTCCCCTCCCCTCCCCTTTGCTTTTTCAGAAGCCAAGGAGAAACATGAAAACTCAAATGTGCCCTGAACCAGTCTCAACCCTGAAGTTAAGGAATGCAAAAGGTGAGGAGTCACCATGGTAACCGCAGTGGCAGGTGTGTTGGTGATTCCTTTGTTTCTGCAGCATCGGCAGGCAAGGCCTGCCCAGTGCCTGTCTGAGGGTTTGTGCTATCTGGCTACCGGGGAGCTGCATTTCATTCATTTCTCTTAATGGGACATTATGGGAGACTTTTGCTTTTCATTGCCTCCATTTTCTTATAAGTGGAAGGGGAGGGAAAAAAACCATTTTCCTTCCCTTCCCACCCACTCAGAGAAATGCCCGAAAAACACCAGCATTCCCATCAGAGACTGCTGCCGCTGGTCATGAAACCCCATCATCACTTAAATTGCTCTATTTTAAAGGTTTGTGAAAACTGCACCAAATTGATTTTTCCCGTATCACTTCTATCTGTTATTTCTGTGGTCTCTCTTCTTCATTGCTACATTTCCCCGGAGCAAGGGAGCAAATCTATATGGAAACTTTAGGTACTCTTATGTGGTTTGGGAACCAAAAAATAAAAGTGTTTTAGAGGCTATCAGATTGTTGTCTTTCTGTTACTTACTCATGGACTTATGTATTTATTTTTACCCTGGGTCTGTTGAAAAGGATTTGGCTCACAGATTCTGAACTTAATTTAGCTTCAGGCCTTAATCACCATTGAGCAGAGAATTTTATAATCACAGGGATGGAAAGAATCTTAGATGTGATCTGGCTCAGAAGTCCCCAGACTTTTGGATGTCATCAACTGTTAAAAGTTTTAAAAATGAGAAGGGAGACTCAGATATGGTTGCTGGCTTTTAGTTTGGCTAAATAAGGACATTAGAAAAAACACAACTCTCATGTAGTACCACCACTGTTTCATAAAAGAAAGCACATTCTAATAAGAAAAAAGGTAGGAAGGAATGGTACACATTCTAAGAATAAAATACTGTTCCTTAAACAATACATTTAGGCCGGGCGCAGTCGCTCACGCCTGTAATCCCAGCACTTTGGGAGGCCAAGGCGGGTGGATCACGAGGTCAGGAGATCGAGACCATCCTGGCTAACACAGTGAAACCCCGTCTCTACTAAAAATACAAAAAAAATTAGCCGGGCGTGGTGGTGGGTGCCTGTAGTCCCAGCTACTCCGGAGGCTGGGTCAGGAGAATGGCGTGAACCTGGGAGGACGAGCTTGCAGTGAGCCAAGATCACGCCACTGCATTCCAGCCCGGGCGACAGACCGAGACTCCGTCTCAAAAAAAAACAAAAAAAACAAAAATACATTTAGTAAATAATTCGCCCTTTTATAAATATTGTTTTCCTTTTTCCACATACTAGCACCAGTCTGAGAATAGGCGTTTGAGAACCATTCATCTTGTTTACTATCCCTGCCAGTATTTCTTGGAGATGGTATCTTGGCCTCTGCTTGGATACCTTTGGTAGCTGGAGCACTCACTACCTTCTCTTTTAGGATAATTGAAGCTTTCTTCTTCTTCTCCTTCTCCTTCTTCTTCTTCTTCTTCTTCTTCTTCTTCTTCTTCTTCTTTTCTTCTTCTTCTTTCTTCTTCTTCTTCTTCTTCTTCTTCTTCTTCTTCTTCTTCCTTCTCCTTCTTCTTCTTCTCCTTCTTCTTCTTTTCTTTTCTTCTTCTTCTTTCTTCTTCTTCTTTTTTTTATCTTTTTGAGATGGAGTCTTGCTCTGTTGCCAGGCTGGAGTGCAGTGGCACAGTCTTGGCTCACTGCAACCTCCACCTCCCGGGTTCAAGCCATTCCCCTGCCTTAGCCTCCTGAGTAGCTGGGACTACAGGTGCGAGCCACCATGCCTCGCTAATTTGTCTTTTTTCTTTTGTATTTTAGTACAGATGGGGTTTCACCATGTTGGCCAGGATGGTCTCGATCTCCTGACCTCATGATCCGCCCACCTCGGCCTCCCAAAACGCTGGGATTACAGGTATGAGCCACCACACCCGGCCTCAAGCTATTAACTTCTTTCTTATAGCCCTTTCCTTTCCTTCTTCAGGTGGGTTACATGTCCGTTTTATGTGTTCCCTTATTTCCCCTGCAGGCAGTTACCACTTTATTTATTTATTTAATTAATTTATTTATTTCAGAGATGGAGTCTCACTCTGTTACCAAGGCTGGAGTGCAGTGGTACAATCATAGCTCATTGCAACCTCCATCTCCTGGGCTCAAGCAGTCCTGCCACTTCTACCTCCTAAGTAGTTGAGACCAAGGTGTGAGCCACAGCACTTGGCTAGTTAGCATTTTTGTAGTACTCATCTCATGATGCTGTAATTGCTGGTTGAGACATCCATCAGTTTCTAGACTGTCAACTTCTTGAGGGCAGGGTCTATGTCTGTTCACTGTTGGGGCCTCAGACCTATTACATGGCAGAAGCTCATCAATAATTGTTGACTGAAGGAATGAGCTTCTATCCACTGGATTAATGATGTCATGAAACGATCGTAACAATGGCCATGAAATTGATATTTGTTTCATGTGTACTATATGCTAAGCATTTTATTCGAGTTTGATCAGGAACAGGCTTTTATGTCAGGAAATTTGGAATAAGATGAAAATTATAGTTGATGAAGCATATTGTTTTAAAAGGAAGTTTCTCTGGGAATTTATCCTACAGAATTTCCCTAAAAGTGCTCCAAGGCTTATCAAGATGTATGTGCAAGAATGTCCACTGCAGTATTGCTTCCAATAGCAAAAAGTTGGAAACAACTGGGATATTTACCAATAGGGAACCTGTTAAATAAATTATAGTTCAGTCGGCTGGGCACGGTGGCTCAGGCCTGTAATCCCAGCACTTTGGGAGGCCGAGGTGGGTGGATCATGAGGTCAGGAGTTCGAGACCAGCCTGGCCAACATGGTGAAACCCCTTCTCTACTAAAAATACAAAAATTGGCCAGGCGTGGTGGCGTGCGTCTGTAATCCCAGCTGCTCTGGAGGCTGAGGCAGGAGAATCGCTTCAACTCGGGAGGCAGAGGTTGCAGTGAGCCGAGATCACCCTCCATTGCATTCCAGCTCTGGGTCACATAGCAAGACTCCATCTGGGAAAAAAAAAAAAAGAATAATAGTTCAATCATACTGTGTAGGTAGCCTTTAAAAGGAACAAGGTAGATCGAAACGTGACACAGAAACGTCCAAGATATATTGTTAAGGGAAATAATTCTACTTGTTAAACACACATATACGTATAAATACACAGAAAAAATATGAATGTACAGAAAAAAATCTGGAAGAACAATATAATCCAAATTGTTAATAGTGGTTCTTTGGCTGGGCGCGGTGGCTCACGTCTGTAATCCCAACACTTTGGGAGGCCGAGGAGGACAGATCACCTGAGGCTGGGAGAGTTCGTGATCAGCCTGGCCAACGTGGCAAAACCCCGTCTCTACTAAAAATACAAAAATTAGCCAGACGTGGTGGCGCATGCCTGTAATCCCAGCTACTCGGGAAGCTGAGGCAGGAGAATCGCTTAAACCCGGGAGGCGGAGGTTGTGGTGAGCCGAGATTGCGCCACTGCACTCCAGCCTAGGCAACAAGAGCGAAACTCCTTCTCAAAAAAAAAAAAAGTGGCTCTTTTTCTGGGTAGGATTGCAGGAGACTTTTATTCTATTAAGCATCCATCTCTGTAATTTAAAAAATGTGTAAGAAGCATGTCTTATTTTTTAGCAGCTTTATTAAAGTATAATTTACATGCCATAAAATGCATGTATCATCTTTACAGTAGTGGTGGACAGATAATTTATTTATTTATTTAAGACAGTCTTGCTCTGTCGCCCAGGCTAGAGTGCAGTGGCGTGATCTCGGCTTACTGCAACCTCCAGGGTTCAAGTGATTCTTGTGACTCAGCTTCCCAAGAGGCTGGAATTACAGGCATTCACCACCATGTCTGGCTAATTTTTGTATTTTTAGTAGAGACGGGGTTTTGCCATGTTGGCCAGGCTGGTCTCTAGCTCCTGGCCTCAAGCAATCCACTCACCTCGGCTTCCCAAAGTGCTGGGATTATAGGCATAAGCCACAGTGCCCGACCAGGGCCAGATTTTAAAAAACACAAATAGAAGGAAATATTTCTTTTTTTCTTTTTTTTGAGATGGAGTCTTGCTCTGTCGCTCAGGCTGGAGTGCAGTGGCATGATTTCGGCTCATCGCAACCTCTGCCTCCCGGGTTCAAGCAATTCTCTGCCTCAGCCTCCCAAGTAGCTGGGATTACAGGCGTCTGCCACCATGCCCCACCAATTTTTATATTTTTAGTAGAGATGGGTTTCATCATCTCAGCCAGGCTGGTCTCGAACTTCTGACCTCGTGATCCACCTGCCTTGGCCTCCCAAAGTACTGGGATTACAGGCGTGAGCCACTGCGCCCAGCCAGAAGCAAAGGTTTCTATGCAAGCACAGTGGCTCACACCTGTAATCCCAGCACTTTGAGAGCCCAAGGTGGGAGGATTGCTTGAGCCCAGGAGTTTGAGAAGGAAAGGTTTCTGACATTGAGGCTAATCTAATCTTTTGTCCCTTTGCCTGCCCTTCTGTTTCCTTCACCATAATGGTTTTCCCTCAGCTCCTTCTCAGACCCTCAATATCTCCGAGTGGCATAAAAACTCTTTTTCTAGGCCAGGCACAGTGGCTCATGCCTGTAATCCCAGCACTTCGGGAGGCCGAGGCAGGCAGATCACCTGAGGTCAGGAGTTTGAGACCAGGCTGGCCAACACGGCAAAACCCTGTCTCTACTAAAAATACAAAAATTAGCCGGGTGTGGTGGCAGGTGCCTGTAATCCCAGCTACTGGCAAGGCTGAGGTGGGATAATCGCTTGAACCTGGGAGGTGAAGGTTGCAGTGAGCCAGCAGAGATCACACCATTTTACTGTAGCCCTGGGAGACAAGAACAAAACTCCGTTAAAAAAAAAAAAAAAAAAAAAAAAAAACCCACCTCTTTTTCTTTTTATGTGTGCCTATAAAAGGAGGGGTTCCACTAGATGACTTCTAAGGTCCTTTCAGGTACCAGTTGGGGTGAGTTGATAGTCCTGGTCTCTCTCCTACTAAAACTTGTTCTTAGGAAGGATCGGTAATTTTTTTTTTTTTTTTTTGTATTATTGGTAGAGATGGGGGTTCACCACATTGGCTAGGCTGGTCTCGAACTCCTGACCTCTGGTGATCCACTTGCCTTGGGCTCCCAAAGTGCTGGGATTACAGGTGTGAGCCACCATGCTTGGCCAGTATCTGGTAATCTCATTCTCATTACATGAAAATAGCTGATGAGGCCCAGTTTATTTTTCTCTCTTGTGATGTTTGCATTTTAACAAAAGATGAACTATCATTTTTGGCTTCAAACCAAGAAGAAAACCTCCAACTGTTCAGTTTCTACACAAGTAGGGGTAAGGGATATGTTTGGGTGGGCAGGACAACCTTTTCAGCATCCTTGAAAACACAGCAGCAGATAGGAAGTTAGGATCATCGATGTGGAGGTGGGTAGGTACTCCAGGTTGCCACTAGGTAAAATGGGACCTATTATGGGTGGGAAAGTCAAGATTTTGGCCAAAGCACTTGGCAGAATTAAGAAAGCTGTGGACCATTGGGAAAGGAGTCCTCTCAATTTCACCTATGACCTTAATTGCCCCGTTTAAGCTAGTACTTTGAAGTTTCAGTGTGTAGAAACATTATCACCGGTCAGATAGCATGTATTAAACATTTATACAGGCACAGATAATCTAAGTCACTCTGAAAGAAATTGATATAATGAAAAGAATTCACACTGTTAGACCAACATCCAGAATGTGGTAGTCTGTAACCACATTCTTTTTTTTTTTTTTTTTTTTTTTTGAGACGGAGTCTCGCTCTGTCGCCCAGGCTGGAGTGCAGTGGCGCGATCTCGGCTCACTGCAAGCTCCGCCTCCCGGGTTCCCGCCATTCTCCTGCCTCAGCCTCTCCGAGTAGCTGGGACTACAGGCGCCCGCCACCACGCCCGGCTAATTTTTTGTATTTTTTTAGTAGAGACGGGGTTTCACCGTGGTCTCGATCTCCTGACCTCGTGATCCGCCCGCCTCGGCCTCCCAGAGTGCTGGGATTACAAGCGTGAGCCACCACGCCCGGCCGACTGTAACCACATTCTTATTAGGAGAGGCAGACACACAGTGGTTGAGGAAGTGGGGCCCTGGATATATATTTGCTGGGTTCAAATCCTCCTGGCTCTATCATGTACTACCAGTTGGGTGACCTTGGTCAAGTGGCTTCGCTGTTATTTATCTCAGTTTCTCCATGAAATGGGAATAACAGGGTAACAATATTAACAGTAATGTAAAATGGAGATAACAATAATTCCCACCCCTTAGAGTTATGAAAGTTAAATTAGTTAATACATATCAAGTGCTTAGAACAGTGCCTGGCACGGCCGGGCACAGTGGCTCACGCCTGTAATCCCAGCACTTTGGGAGGCCGAGGCGGGCGGATCACCTGAGGTCAGGAGTTCGAGACCAGCCTCACCAACATGGAGAAACCCCATTTCTACTAAAACTACAAAATTAGCTGGGCGTGGTGTTGCATGCCTGTAATCCCAGCTAATACTCAGGAGGCTAAGGCAGGAGAATCACTTGAACCCGGGAGGCAGAGGTTGCAGTGAGCTGAGATCGCGCCATTGCACTCCAGCCTAGGCAACAAGAGCAAAACTTCATCTCAAAAAAAAAAAAAAACAGTGCCTGACACATGGTAAGTGCTCAGTAAATGTCAGCTATGAACATCATTACCTCCTAATCCCTTTGTGTAGAAAACCTTGATGCTTCATTTCCAACAGCTCTAGCTTCAGTTATTAATAAATCTTTTTCTATTTTCCAACTGCCAAATGGGGAAACTGAGTCACAGGGTATCAGAGAATGCTGTGAAGGGAACCCAGAAGGCAGGGCAGCACCAGAGGTTCAAGTGCAGTAGGCCCTCCATATTCCTGAATTCAACCAACCAAGGATCTAAAATATTCAGGAAAAAAAAATAGCATCTTCACTAAACATGTACTTTTTTCTTGTTATCATTCCCTAAACGATACAGTATAACAACTACATAACATTTACACTGTATTAGGTATTAAGTAATCTAGAGATGATTTAAAGTATACGAGAGGATGTGTGTAGGTTATATACAAATCCTATACCATTTTATATTTTTTATTTTATTTTTTATACTGAGTCTAGCTCTGTCGTCCAGGCTAGAGTGCAGTCGGCTCACTGCAACCTCCGCTTCCTGGGTTCAAGCGAAGATTCTAGTGCCTCAGCCTCCCGAGTAGCTGGGATTACAGGTGCCCGCCACCATGCCCAGCTAATTTTTCTATTTTTTTAGTAGACACGGGGGTTTCATCATGTTGGCCAGGCTGGTCTCGAACTCCTGACCTCAAGTGACCCTCCCGCCTCGGCCCCCCAAAGTGCTGGGATTACAGGCGTAAGCCACCGCGCCCGGCCCATTTTTTTATTTTATCACAGGGACTTAATTATCCGCAGATTTTGGGATCCGCAGGTGTCCTGGAACCAACCAATCCCTCACGGATAGGGAGCGACCTACGGGGCCTGCAGTCCCCGAGCGGCTCCCCGTCCCCGCCAGGCTCCGCTGCCCCCCTGTGAAAGGTGAACTAGGGAGCCTGAGTCACGTTTCTCAACTTTTCCCTCTCCCTGGGTGCCAGTTCCCGAAGTCGTTTTCTTCTCTGGCCGAAATCCAGTCCCACTTGATGGCGGTGGAGCTGGGGATCCTGACTGCGGATCGGCCCCGGGAAGGATCCCGCGGAGGCCGCCGCCTTCCCGTCCACTCAGACCCCAGCCGAGGCTTTCCAGCTCCCGCCGGCACCGGGACAGCGAGACCCTCCGCGCGCGGACCCACGCCCCGAGCGAGCCCTGACTTCTCCCGGAATTCACAGCTTCACTCCCTCCCCTCCCCCGAAGGCGGACGCAGGGGAAGCTCCAGCGCCCGAGGAGGCCGCCGAGTGCGAACTGCAGCGGCTCAGGGTACGACGCCAGCGCTTCCTGCACCAGCGGAGAGGCAGGGGCGGGGCATTCCTGCAAACAGCTGGAGCCAGCGCCCTGCCCCCTCCGCCCCGCCCCTGCAAAAGAGGGCTGTAAAGTTCCGGAAGAGAGATTAGAGGCAGGGGATGGGTGGGGCGGTGAATAGTACATTCCTTCCTCCCCCTGCCTCCTCCTACCCGGTTATCACTCTGGGAGGGTTGAGTCGTCTCTTGGCCTTCTCTTGGCCGGTGCGCTGGCAGCGTCCAGACGTGGGGCTTGAACCCTCCCATGCTCATCTGGATCGCTTATTTCGCAGCTCATGACTCCATCTGGCTTCGGGCTCGGAAATTTTGGTTGTTACTTGCAACGGGTCTTTTCAAATGGGTCTTTTCCGTAAGAGTGCTTCACAGGCCTGTCTGTGCATTTGTTAGTAGTTCCTATTTATTGAGCGAACTTTGCAATGGAGGCATACTTTATTTAGTGTTGGAGGGAAGGAACCTGAAGGCTCAGAGAGGCTGTGAAACCTCAAGGCCACACGATGGCAGAGCCAGGAATCAACTCAGCGATTGGTTCCACACATTTGCCACCACATCCTGCTGATTCCTTTGCTTCAGGTCTTTAAAAGGCAAGACTTACCTATTAGAGGGTAGGGAAGTAACATTTATGGACCACCTCCCACTGTGCCAGCTACTTTATTTTTTATTTTATTTTTTTTGAGACGGAGTCTCGATCTGTCGCCCAGGCTGGAGTGCAGTGGCGCAATCTCGGCTCACTGCAAGCTCCGCCTCCCGGGTTCACGCCATTCTCCTGCCTCAGCCTCTCCGAGTAGCTGGGACTACAGGCGCCCGCCACCACGCCCGGCTAATTTTTTGTATTTTTAGTAGAGACGGGGTTTCACCGTGGTCTCGATCTCCTGACCTCGTGATCCGCCCGCCTCGGCCTCCCAAAGTGCTGGGATTACAAGCGTGAGCCACCGTGCCCGGCCAGCTACTTTAAATATATTGTCTTTAATCACTTAATTTGTCACAACACTTCAAGACAGATGTGATCACCATGCCCATATTACAGATGAGGAAAACTTTAGAGGTGAGGAGTTGAAGGGCCAGAGCTGGGATTCCTGTACAGTCATACTGCAAGGCCTGTGCTCTTTCTAAAACCACAGGTAATGTCTGCATAGTGCTTGACAGTTTACAAAGCAAAGTATTTTCAAGCTCTTCATTTTAGAGCTATCATCCTATTTCATAGATGAAGAGAAAGGTTAATTTGTGAAGGTACAACATCTGTTGAAGATCACGAAACTAATGGTAAGTTGCAGAATCTGTAATTTTGAAATAAACTGCAGAGCTGGTGGTATCAAGGCTCATTTCATTTATTCATTGCACGGTGCCAAGTACCAACTAATAATAATACTAGCTAACATTTATTGAATACTTAAACATGAGTTCAATGCATGAGTTATGCACATTAAGTCCTTTAGTCCTTTTTTTGAAGTTTACCTTTTCTATTTTACAGATGCGGAAATAGTTATTTCATCAGGCAGATGAAATAACTCCCCAAGTCTACATGACAACAAAATGGCAATGCAAAGATGCCAGATGAATTAGTGTAAAATCCCAGGGTGGGAACCAGTCGCCTGTTCCCAACCTCTGTCTAAACCACTTTTCTGAGGGCTTCAGTTTCTTTGCCACACGATCATGACTTGTTTTCTTGTTTTTCTTTTCTTTTTGTTTTTTTTTTTTTTTTTTGAGACACAGTCTCACTCTGTCGCCCAGGCTGGAGTGCAATGATGCAATCTCAGCTCACTGCAACTTCTGCCTCCCCGGTTCAAGCGATTCTTCTGACTCAGCCTCCCGAGTAATTGGGATTACAGGTGTTCACCACCACGCCCAGCTAATTTTTTTTTTGTATTTTTAGTAGAGACGGGGTTTCACCATGTTGGCCAGGCTGGTCCCGAACTCCTGGCCTCAGGTGATCCGCCCTCCTCAGCCTCCCAAAGTGCTGGGATTACAGGCATGAGCCACTGTGCCCGGCAGACCATTGCTTGTTTTTCTAACCCCTGTGTGTGGTGGGCCCACATAGCTCCTGCTGTCAAGGAGCTCGTGCTCTGTAAAATCGGCCAAGAGTACCTCCAGCTTGCCCCACAGGGGCACTGGGAAGATTAATCAGCGAGTGGCACTTGGAATGCTTCAGCAAAAGCACTGGATAAACTCAGGGCACTTATGCGTGAAACTCACTGCTAGGGGTGGTTCCTGCTGTAATAAGGCACCTGCAGCCCAGTTCCTGATCTGTCCGAGGTATGGAGAGAGTAAAGCCACGTTACGGCCTTCTGTGGGAAGCCATTTGGATGTCAGGGTGAGAGCATCCCTCTGCTTTCGGGGTTAAGGGAATGTGGCAGTGGTGTCATACTCTAGGACCTTTCCCTTTCAGAGGCAGATATTTTTTTCAGCATTTCACAAGGGTTTCCAGCTTATTCTGAGGACACCAGTTATTGACTGAAGTCAGAAACGAATATCATGATTATTTGGGCTTCAGAGGCAGACAAACCTGGGGTGAATCCTGTTTCTGTCGTTTCGTCTCTCTGAGCCTCTGGTTCCTTTTTTTTTTTTTTTTTTTTGAGATGGAGTCTTACTCTGTCGCCCAGGCTGGAGTGCAGTGGCATGATCTCGGCTCGGCTCACTGCAATCTCTGCCTCCCAGGTTCAAGCAATTCTCTTGCCTCAGCCTCCTGAGTAGCTGGGATTACAGGCGCACGCCACCACGCCTGGCTAATTTTTGTATTTTTAGTGGAAACGAGGTTTCACCATGTTGGTCAGGCTGGTCTCAAACTCGTGACCTCGTGATCCGCCTGCCTCGGCCTCCCAAAGTGCTGAGATACAGGTGTGAGCCACCGCAACTGGCCTTTTTTTTTCTTTTTTTCTGATACAGAGTCTCCCTCTGTTGCACAGGCTAGAGTGCAGTGTCACGATCTCGGTTCACCACAACCTCTGCCTCCCAGGTTCCAGTGATTCTCCTGCCTCAGCCTCCCAAGTAACTGGGACTACAGGCATGTGCCACCATGCCTGGCTAATTTTTGTATTTTTAGTAGAGACGGCTTTTCACTATGTTGGCCAGGCTGGTCTCAAACTCCTGACCTTGTGATCCAACTGCCTTGGCCTCCCAAAGTGCGGGGATTACAGGCGTGAGCCAGCGTGCCTGGCCTTTCTCAAGCGTTTTCATACGTTATTATCGATACGTGAAAGAGTCCATGAGGTAGCTGATTATTACTTCCATTTAATAGTTGATAACACTTCCCTTTTTTTTTTTTTTTTTTTTTTTTTTTGTTGAGACGGAGTCTCCCTCTGTCGCCCAGGCTGGAGTGCAGTGGCGCAATCTCGGCTCACTGCAAGCTCCGCCTCCCGGGTTCACGCCATTCTCCTGCCTCAGCCTCTCCGAGTAGCTGGGACTACAGGTGCCCGCCACCATGCCTGGCTAATTTTTTTGTATTTTTAGTAGAGACGGGGTTTCACCGTGGCCTCGATCTCCTGACCTCAAGTGATCCGCCCGCCTCGGCCTCCCAAAGTGCTGAGATTACAAGCGTGAGCCACCGTGCCCGGCCAACACTTCCCTTTTTTAATGGGGGTAATAGTACCTTCCTAATAGGGTCATTTTGAATCATCAACTTGATGATAGATTTTATTTTATTATTTATTTATTTTGAGATGAAGTTTTGCTCTTGTTGCCCAGGCTAGAGTGACGTGGTGTGAAATCGGCTTACTGCAACCTCCGCCTTCTGCATTCAAGTGATTCTCCTGCCTTAGCCTCCTGAGTACTTGGGATTATAGACGCCTACTACCACCCTTAGCTAATTTTTGTATTTTTAGTAGAGATACGGTTTCATCATGTTGGCCAGGCTGGTCTCAAACTCCTGACCTCAGGTGATCCACCCTCCTCGACCTCCCAAAGTGTTGGGATTACAGGCATGAGCCACTGTGCCGGGCCTTGATAACATTTTAAAACGTTTCAATCAGGACTTGGAAAAGAGTAGATGCTTAATAAAAGGTAACTATGGCTGGGTGCAGTGGTTCATGCCTATAATCCCAACACTTTGGGAGGCCAAGGTGGGAAGATTGCTTGAGCCCAGGAGTTCAAGACCAGCCTAGGCAACATGGCAAGACCTCCATCTCTACAAAAATAAAAAAATAATTAGCTGGGCATGTTGGCATGGGCCCATGGGCCCACCTACTTGGGAGGCTGAGGTGGGAGGATTGCTTGAGCCTAGGAGGTTGAGGCTGCAGTGAGCCATGTTTGCACTACTGCATTCCCTCCAGGGTGACAAAGTGAGACCCTGTCTTAAAAAAAAAAAAAAAAAAGGCCAGGTGCGGTGGCTCACGCCTTTAATCCTAGCACTTCTGGAGGCCGAGGCGGGCAGATCACGAGGTCAGGAGATCGAGACCATCCTGGCTAACACGGTGAAACCCCATCTCTACTAAAAATACAACAAATTAGCCGGGCGTGGTGGTGGGCACCTGTAGTCAACAGCTACTCAGGAGGCTGAGGCAGGAGAATGGTGTAAGCCCAGGAGGTGGAGCTTGCAGTGAGCTGAGATTGCACCACTGCACTCCAGCCTGGGTGACAGAGCAAGACTCTGTCTCAAAAGAAAAAAAAAAAAAAAAATGGGGTAAAGGTAACTATTATTGGAACCATTATTCTTATCCTTATGTTGTTAATGTTGTTATTACATTATTTTATTTCAGGGCCAGAAGGAGAGCTAGGTGGAGGGAAGTGTCATTCACTTGGTCAAACAATCTACTAGATGAAAACAAACAAGCAAACAATCTGCTAGACTGCCCCAAACAGATCCATCTAAGCAGGGGAGAATCTGAAAACAGGCAATTACAATACCATGTTAAGTACTATGGTAGAGGATTGCACAAGGTGTTTTGCAACTTTATCGGAAGAATCAATAACTCATAGACGCAGCAAAAGTTTTGCAGAGGAGGTAGCTCTTTCTTTCCAATCAGTCTGTGTTTCCAGGAAGTAGAAAATACTGCTTGCTGGAGGCAGACAGAATGCAAGTGAGCCCAGTCTGTGCTCCTCACCCGAGGGCCTTGCTACTGATCTGCAGCCGCTCTTGCTCCTCAAGGTCTCTCAACTCCCACACAGCCCTGCCAGCCAGCCTTGCCCTAGAATACCCCCTCCTGGGCCACCTGCTGGTGGTGAACATCCTGGACTCTGTGCTGTGGCTTGATGCGGCTGAGTCATAAGAGCTTTCTTTTTACTGCTAAGCTCTAATGGAAGCCTTCTGGTCAGAAGCAATGCCCCAAGTCTACCTTGTGGGGAAGGTCTAATGACGACAGATCACTGCTTCTCCCCGCAGGGCTGGATGAGCATGGATGTGGTGGCGAGGTGGGGGAGAAGCACCCACGGGAGCATCTTCATTTCTTCCTATATAGGCGCTAGTTCTGGGCAGGCAAGACTTCCCTGGGGTGGACAGAAAGAACAGACCCTCCCCAACCCGCAATTCCCAGGGGGAGACAGCTCCCTCCCAAGCCAGACTCCAATGCCGCACTTTGCCATCTGGCCGTGGCCCAAACCAGCCTCCCAGCTCGCTAGTGACCACATTTTCCAAACCAAAACTCAGGACGCATGATCTGGCAAAGAATTTCTGGCTAGCTTCCAAATGCAAGAGGCAAAAACCTTTCCACTTGAGAATCTCTGCGTCGTTAAAGGTGACATTAAGTCGGAAAGCTTGAAATTCAGGATCTTTTCTTTCTCGATTTCTCAAGCTTTTTTTTTTTTTTTATTTTTTTTTTTTTGAGACGGAGTCTCACTCTGTCGCCCAGGTTGGAGTGCAGTGGCGCGATCTCCGCTCACTGCAAACTCCGCCTCCCGGG
This sequence comes from Nomascus leucogenys, assembly GCF_006542625.1. Lineage (NCBI taxonomy): Eukaryota > Metazoa > Chordata > Mammalia > Primates > Hylobatidae > Nomascus > Nomascus leucogenys. The sequence goes on along the minus strand of NC_044392.1, from coordinate 1,166,357 downwards.
TTCAAGGGATTCTCCTGCCTCAACCTCCCGAGCAGCTGGGATTACGGCCCTCCTTTCGGGCGCGCGCCACCATGCCCAGCTAATTTTTGTATTTTTAGCAGAGACAGGGTTTCACGATGTTGGCCAGGCTGGTCTCGAACTCCTGACCTCGTGATCTGCCCTCCTCGGCCTCCCAAAGTGCTGGGATTACAGGCATGAGCCACCGCGCCTGGCCTTTCTCAAGCGTTTTCATACGTTATTATCGATACGTGAAAGAGCCCGTGAGGTAGCTGATTATTATTTCCACTTAATAGTTGATAACACTTGGAATTACTTGCTCAAGATCCTACATCCTGAAAGTCTGAATTTTGGCTTGTCATTGACAGTTCTTAGGGTGGGTGTGTGTCTTGTGGGCAGAGCTGGGGGTGGCGTATTAATATCTTCGACGAAGATGCACACGCCATTCATTTGGGGCCTCAGGAAGGGCAGCCAAGAACTAAGCTGCTCAGGTTCCCACTTCTGAGTTGGAAATCCCCAAGCACAGGACGTGGTGGCCACCCCGTCCCGTCAGGATCTGACCACAGGCCTGACGGCCTAGGAGCGAGAAAGAACCCTTCGACCTTGCGGGTCACACCTCGGCTGCAAGCCCTGGACCCAGCCCAGGTGGCGGATGGGCGGGGCGCAGCGCGGGCGAGCGACTCCCCAGGCCACGTTCTGCCTTCCCTCCCCGATCACATGGACTCGCCTTCCGTAGCCGGGAGTGCGGAGCGGAACGAACCACGAGGAGGAGGAGCGGGGGAGGTGCCCAGGGCAGTGGGTCAGCGCCCCGCGGGGCAGGTGGGCGGGCCCAACCGCCCGCGAGCCGGCCGGCCAGCCAATCAGCGAACGCGGAGGGCGGGCCTGCGGCCCCGCGCGCCGCGCCCCGCAGCGCCCCCTGAGGGGCGGCGGCGGGAGCTGGTTCCGGCTGCGCGCGCAGCGGTGGTGGCGGCGGCGCGATCGGCCGGGCTGTAACCGTCGTCTGTCCGGGAGCGGCTGGAGCGGCTGCGGCGGCCGGGCACGGCGCGAGGCGACGCCACAGGGCAGCGGCGGCAGCGGAGGCAGCGGCGGCAGCAGGAGACGCAGCGGCGGCCGCAGCAGCAGCAGCAAGACGGACTCGTGGAGACGCGCCGCCGCCGCCGCCGCCGGGCCGGGCCGGGTGTCGCGCGCCGAGGCTGGGGGGGAGTCGTCGCCGCCGCCGCCACCGCTACCGCCGCCGCCGCCGCCGCCGAGGTGACTGAGGAGAGAGGCGCCTCCTCGCTCCCGCCACCGCCGGACTTCAATGCCCAGTCCCCAGCTCGCCAGCGTGAGTGCGCCCCTCCCGGGCGGCCCCCCGCGCCGGCGCCGGGGGCCTCGGGGAAGGGGAGGGCGGGAGGCGCCGCAGCCATTAGTGCAGGCCGGAGACACGTCCCCGGAAGGAGGGCCGGGCCGGGCCGGGGCGGGGGAGCGAGGGTGGGTGAGCGAGGGGCGGGCTCGTGTGTGTGGAAGGGAGAGAGCTGTGCGAGCGTGGGGGAGAGTGAGTTGGTGAAGGGAGGGCGTGTGAGTGGGGGACAGGGCTGAGTGTCCGTGCGAGGAGGTGGGGGGAGTGGGAGCGCGTCGGGGGGCAGTGTCGGTGTTGGGGGAATGTGGGTGAGGGCAGGGGAGGGTACGGGTGTGTGGGGAGCGTGTGGGCATGAGGGGTGGGGGTAGAATGAGTGAGTAAATGGGGGAGGAGAGAGTTGAGAGTGTGGTAAAGAGCGGGTGAGTGTAGGGGGAGAACATGGTGTGTGTCGGTGAGAAGGTGCGTGGCAGAGGCGGGAGTGTGGCAGGGTGTGCCGGCGTGTGTCCAGTGTGTGAGCAGGCATCCCGGAGGCCCGTCCCCGTGGTCTTTGTGTGTGTGGCGATAGTGAACCCTGGTGTGTTGGGTTAGGGAGTTCCTTCCGGGAGCATCTTGTCCCTGGGTTCTCAGGTTCAAGTATGAGGAAAGGGGGTATAAGTCTCTTGCAGCGGCTCTATGATCTTCTGGCTCTGGGATTTTAGTTTTTTTTCCCCAGAAAGGATGTGATGTGTTTTTTTGTTGTTGTTCTATAAATTTTTTTCTCCCACGTTTCATGACTTCAAAGTAAATTTTCGGATTTGTCAGTGATGCCATCCTATCCTAGTCTGGGGCCCCTGGGAGCTAACGAGAAGTTTGTCTGTTGCCCAAGATTCTACAGTCTGGCCTGTAGAGTGTTCAGGAGCATAAACTTTTGTCAAGTACTGCCAGTTTTTCAGGTGAAGAGTATTTTATTGTTAGGTAAATTGAATTGTAGGCTGGTTTATTATTTCCTGGAATTTGTCAAGAAATTAGCAGTGACTAGCAATTCTAGTGTCACTGTAGGCGTTCAGCAAATGTTTGTCCAGAGTCACCAAACTACAACCACTGCTGAGTTGGAATATGGTACTTGTTGTCATGCTCTGTAATAGAGAGTAGTTTCAGAGGGAAGCGAGTGAAGTTATGCCTTGCTGAGTGTGCAAAAGGAAATCAAGGATGCAGAATGACACATTATCAGGGCTTGAGAATCACTTGCCCGCACACCATTGTATTGGTGAAGATGGTGAGAAGTTGTTTGCTGGTATTCTGATCTTGGCATTTGTAAGTTTCATAATGAATGGACTAATTATTGTCATGGACTTTTCCCATTCTTGTGTTGTAAAAGTAGGGATTCTTGATGAAGAGTAGTACCTTGATAGGGATTTTACACATTGATATCTTAAAAATGATGTTATCTTAAACATAATGTCTCTTAGAAATTGGTAGTCTTTCACTTGATCTTAGCCAAAAGGCCGAGAAGCGATAGAAGTTGGTAGTCTTGCAGTATAAGCAAATAGTATGGTCCTTTTGTTTTTTTGTTTATTTGTTTTTGAGATGGAGTCTTGCTCTGTTTGTTGCCCAGGCTTCCCAGGTTCAAATGATCTTCCTGCCTCAGCCTCCCAAGTAGTTGAGAATGCAAGTGTGCGCCACCACACCCGGCTGATTTTCATATTTTTAGTAGAGATGGGGTTTCACCATGTTGGCCAGGCTGGTCTTGAACTCCTGACCTCCACTGAAGGCCCCACCTGCCTTGGCCTCCCAAAGTGCTGGGATTAACAGGCGTGAGGGTGGTCCTTTTGATAGTGAACATAATAGAATTACAGGCAAAATCATTGATGTGTAATTAAAAGTTAGAAATTATATTTTCCGGCTGGGTAAGCCGGCTCATGCCTGTAATCCTAGCACTTTGGGAGGCTGAGGCAGGAGGATCGCTTGAGCCCAGGAGTTCGAGACCAGCCTGGGCAACATGGTGACTCCATTTCTACAGAAAATACAAAAGTTAGGCATGGTAGTGTGTGCCTGTAGTTCCAGCTATCCCGGAGGCTGAGGTGAGAGGATCTTGTGAGTCCAGGAAGTCAAGGCTGCAGTGAGCCAGTGAGACTCTCTCAAAATAAGAAGAAAGAAATAGTAAATAGTATTGTTACTGTTCAGTGAGGAAAAGAATTAGTATTAATTTCCTCGTGTGCTACAGGTGCTTTTTATATTCATTTAATTCTCACAACTACAAGAAAGGTGGTATCTTCATTTGCATCCATTTAGCTTATTTTGAATCCCTTCTATTTGCCAGGCACTAGGGATACAGCGATGAGCTCCCATGGATTTACAGTGGTGAGAAGAAGAGATACAGAAACTCAAAAGGTTAAGTAACTTGTCCCAGGTCACACAGATAATAATTAGTGCGGGATTAAAAATTCAGGTCTTTGACTCTAAAGCCCTTGATTTTTCCAATACATCATACTACTCTCTCAATAGCTCCTCTTATATTGAGGTTTCTCATCCACCTGATGGTCTGGCAGCTTGTGCTTAGGAGAGCTGTTGAAACTAGTGGAGAAGGCTGGAGGCAAGGGGGTCATTGAGGAGATGCTGACTGGAGGCTCTTTGGGGCTTTTATGTGGGAGGAGATTCTGCCTTGAAACTCTCTTGGGGCCCCGGGGTGTGGGCTTTGAGACAGTTTTTATGAGGCGCCTGGGATATGTCTGCGTGAGGGAAGTCTGATGAAAGAAATGCAGCAGCATTTTATGTTTTTTATTTTTTGGAAAAAGAGGAGAATATATTTATTGGGGCCAAGAGTGAATTAGAACTTACCACTCTATCAAAGTTTCTCTGTTGAGCTGTGTGGGACACTTAAATCAGAAGAAGCGAGAAAATACATGTGAAAGCACTTTGCTAATTATAAATTGAACTACAGATTCAAAGTATTATTACCGCTAAGATCTTTCTACTAAGGCAACAGATTTTGTAGCTGGAAAAGGCTGGCATTTTAGAACACCTTTATAGATGAAAAATAGTTTCGAACTGCTGAACGGGGTATTTTCTGACTCAGAACAGTAAAAGTCAGGCCACTCCCTCTGTGAGTCAGTCAAGTAAAATTTAATTTGAACGAACCAAATTTATAGGCAGAAACCATTTACAACATTGAACTCTGTAGCACCAGGAAGAGTAAATGTTTGAATACTTTTGTGTATAGCTTTAAAAAATAGTAGGAGAGCCCCATATATAGTTGACTTGAAAAAAGTTTCAAACAAGGTAAATTGGATTTATTTTTCTTTAGAATTAACTTTGTATTCATTTTGTCCTATAAAGGTAGTATTTCCTTATGCAGTAATTAAGGAACACTTTACAATTTTCAGACACAAAGTTGAAATTTAGTAGGGATTTGTTTTACAGGATTTGACTATACTTTTTCCTTTTTGTTGTAATGTGGGGGTTGGTAACCACCGAAGCCTAGAAAACGAATGTATTTACAAATAAGATGCAGAGGAGCAGGTGCATTCATTTTTAGCTGTTGCTCTTGGTCTTGGAAGAATGAAGCTTAAGTTTTTGTGAAACTAAGTTTGGTTGATTTATTTGGGTGCTATTCCATCAGCTATATTCGTTGAATAGAAGATGGGATCTTTAAAATTTTGAGTAAGAATCAGGATCCATCTTTTTTTTTTTTTTTTTTTTTTTTTAAAGACGGAGTTTTGCCCTTGTTGCCCAGGCTGGAGTGCAGTGGCACAATCTTGGCTCACTGCAGCCCGTGCCTCCTGGGTTCAAGCGATTCTCCTGCCTCAGCCTCCTGAGTGGCTGGATTACAGGCACACGCCACCACGCCCAGCTAATTTTTTGTATGTTTGGTGGAGATGAGGTTTCATAATGTTGGCCAGGCTGGTCTTGAACTCCTGACTTCAGGTGATCTACCCGCCTCGGCCTCCCAAAATGCAGGGATTACAGGCATGAGCCATCGCGCGGCCCAGGATCCATAGTTTTAACATGGTGGACTTAGTTATGTTTACTGAATAGGGTGATGGTTGAGATCTTGGGGTACTGGTAAAGTTCAATATTACACTTTCAGGGTTTAGGTTTCCACATTCCTTTCTTATGCCAAATCATGTATTGTCTCATTTAAAACTCAGTAATCCTGTAAGTATTCTTTTAGCTTTACAGATAAGGAAATTTGTTTATAGATTGATTGTGTTGTTTTTTTTTTTTTTCCCAGACAGAGTCTTACTCTGTTGCTCAGGCTGGAGTGCAGTGGTGCAACCTCAGCTCACTGCAGCCTCCACCTCCTAGGTTTAAGTGATTGTCCTGCCTCAGCTGGGATTATAGGCATGCGCCACCACTCCCAGCTAATTTTTGGATTTTTAGTAGAGGCAGGGTTTCGCTATGTTGCCCAGGCTGGTCCCGAACCCCTGAGCTCAGGCGCGAGCTGCTGGCCTCGGCCTCCCAAGGTACTGGGATTTGATTATTAAATCCCAGGTTTTAGAATCTAAGTTAAAGATTATCAATAAATAGATAGCAGTGAATAATTTTTTTTTCCTTTTAGGGGCTTAAAGTACTTAAATCTCTGTTGAACAGTGGATGCCACCAGTTATAATTACTTTGGGAGATGGTGATTTGAGTCTCTTAATCTGTGAAATATTAGAAAAGTCTTGGCTAGGCACAGTGGCTCATTTTGGGAGGCAGACACGGGAGGATCACTTGAGGCCAGGAGTTCGAGACCAGCCTGGGCAACATAGAGACACCATCTCTACAAAAAATACAAAAACTAGCCAGGCATAGTGGTATGAACCTGTAGTTCCAGCTACTCAGGAGGCTGAAGTGGAAGGATCACTGGAGCCTGGGAGGTCAAGGCTGAAGTGAGCCGAGACTATGCCACTACAGTCTAGCCTGGGAGACAGAGGGAGACCCTGTCTCAAAAAAAAAAAAAAAAAGAAAAAATCTTTTCACCATTTTCATCTTTTGAACTATTACTATGTATAGAGGTGTCAGTTAGCTTTCTGTCATTATCCTTTGTTTTATTGGCTGAACCTCATTCCGTGGGCTCCCTTGACTCTCTGGCCACTGTCTTGGCACTTGAAGCCTTTTAGGTTGCTTAGTATAGAGCTGAGGTGCATATTGTGTGAAAATCTTTTTGCTCTTTGGAGTGGTAGAGGTCTAGGCTCAACCAGAAACTGTCACTACCCTAGCACCTCCATGAAAGAAGCTGCACAGCAATGCTGGCTGTCTGCTTTCCACAGTTCCCCATTGTGGAGTTACCAGGACTTAGGTGAGAGAATGACTCGTTTCCTGCACTGTTTGTTCAGTCAGTGTAGATTTACAGGACACCGAAATCTTTCCCAGAAAAATGACTGTGAGGAGTTGACAGATATACGGATATTTTTTATGTGACTTGAATGTAGATGGTTTTTGTTTGCATGTACTGATTTTCTTGCCGACAGGTTATGTTAACACAGCATCCACTTCATTTTAAGTGGCCAAAACTAAATTTCATCATTTGAATATAAATTTACCTTACACAATGTTGGCTTTTGAAATTGTTGAGAATTTTAAGATTAGGCTTTTTTTGTGACCCTTTCTTTGCTAGTCGAGCCTGGTTTGAAAAAATATTTTGAACATTAGAACAGTCTTTACCTTTAGAGAAGTGGTGTATTTAATTCCTCTCATAGTATTTTTTATTTGAACTTTTAGTCTTCTCAAGACATTAATTCTTTTGGCATAAAATGTACACATGATATATTTGTTTTAGCAGATCAGATAAATTACTTCATATTTTTATTTCTGCAGTGGCCAGATATGTTGGCTGTTAACTAATGTATTGTTTGACAGGAATTCAAATTCACAATCAGGTCTGTTTTCTTCCAGTTGTCCTTTAGTTTTTGTTTACATTTGACCATCTTTTTATTTTCCCCACCGTTTTACAGGAAACATTCACTAGGTTGTATCCCCACAGTATTTGTAAATTAGATTTATATACAAATGTTGATATTTGTTGTTGTTAGTAGGAGAACAAATGGTTGTGTATTGTATTTTCCATTATTGGTGAAAAGCCTTTCATTAGGGTATGGAGTGACTGGTTAGTGCAGAAGGATATGAGTCACCAGCAGGATTTGTCAGCAAATAGAGAAGGATATGATGGAGAAACAATAGATTCTAGTGACATTATTTTCATTCCACATGTGTGGTTGGTTACAAACAAGTTTCCTTTTGGTGATTAGTTTAAATTATGCAAATTGGTTCTTTCTGGGTGAAAAGTACTTAATATAAGTCACAGGCTATATTCTCAATTGTTAGATTGGATCTTCATTTGGAGGTCATCAACGGGTAGAATTTAGTTAAACTCGTTATCTGTTGACTACGATTTAGTAAGTTGAAAGAATATTTTTGTTAAGCTTTTTGGTAATTACGGAGCTGCTTGCTCAGTAGATGGGGGGAGGCCCATAAATATGGCAATATTTGCGCTTTTTCTCAGTGAGCAAACAGTTGCTCTCTTACCACTGCTCTGCTTTGAAATTCCTAAGAGCTTTTATTGCATTTGAATTGGTCTGAAATTCTCATCCCGGTCGAGGCTTCTCCAGAGTTATCTAACCAAAGACTAAGCACCTTTCTCAAGTCACACTACCATGGTTCCTTCACTGTTTCTACCAGTTTTCTATTATAAAAGTTTTACCTTCTTCAGAAGTCTTAATCCTACTCTATTCTTCTCACGCTTTGTATCTTTAAAATTTGTGGTGTTAATATGAAAACTTAATACCAATCAAGCATTTTTCACCCGCGTTGATTCTTCTAGGAGCTTGATCCTGAGTAGTGTTTGTATTATGTGCACACGTCTCTGCAAATGCTTGTTCAAAGACTGGCTGTGCTGCATTTTGGTATAATTGAGAGGTGACATATTGTTCCTCATCTCAGTAAACATTTGGAGGAAGAGGACGAGAAAGATTGAATTTTGCATTCTTTAGTTGGGAAGAAAAGGAAGGTGAATCCATGTTGAACTGAGCTAGTGAGTAAAGAATAACTCCTTGACATGGCATTCTAGAGTTATTTCACCATTTTTATTTCACGTTAATATGTAGTCTGAAATATTTACTTTCACTGTGTGGTTTTTAAAGATGGTAATGTTACTGTGTTTTGTGAAAGGATGCCATTATTGGACCATTAGTGGATAGACAGTGCATTTTAAAAGGCCACCAGCAGCTTCAAATGGAATGATTTGGATTCCTGACTGTTTATCTTGTATCATACTCAGTACACAAACATATGTCTGTAAACTATAATGTAATTTATAAAAAGCAAGTTTAGGAGAGGAAGTGAACTGTAACTTACCCAGTTATAGGGGAAACTTGGACCAGAGTGCCTGAACAGCAGAAACATTTCTGGGGCTCAAACAAAATATGCTGACAAGATGTATTTTGGGATGTTTTTATTCTGTGTGTCGTCCATAGAGAGTTTCCCTCTCCCTCTTTGGGGGTTAATACTGGAACAGGACCTTTAAATACGCTCAATACATTTGACAAAATGGGGAAATGAAAAGAGTTAAGTTGACCCATAAACTACTAAGTTCTGAGAGATGGTGTATTTTAAATAATGTGAACAGTAGCCTGAAAGTTTTTGCTTTGCGTGCTACTCCTGTGCTGTAGGTTATTTTGAAAGGTGATTCAAATAACCTTTCCCAAGTATCTATTTTGCAACCTCAGGGAACTTGCAGCTGTTACAGTCATTTTAACTGTCCTGATATAGCTCAGAAAACATTTCAATGTGGTGTTGACAGGCTGAATCCAGGTGTTCTTTTGGATTTTTACTACTGAATTTGGTTTATTACAATTGAAGTTCAGAATCTTAAATTATTTGTTAATGAAATTATTGATTCAGTGGTTCTTGGGTTAATGTATGTATAATGATGTTGGAAACTAAATTAAAATGATTAAGACTTAAATTGTTCTCTGGAAAAATTAGCCTTTTGAGATTAAAGAAAGAAGGATGGGAGGAGGAAATAAATGTTAGGATTTAACTTTCTGGGGAAGCAACTGAATTGGAGATAGTTCCTGTTCTTAAGAAGGTTACCAAAGTTATTTAGGAAAAGAATGTGCTTAAACTTCATAATAAAGGGGCTTGGGAGTCTTAAAATGCACATAAACTAAAGTCTTTAAACATAAACCCCATAGAAAAGATAGCCATGATACTTTGGTCACAAAAGTATGGATGAATAGAATCCATTTAGTAAAACTATTTAATGTAATTTTTAAAAGATTAACTGAAAACAATTAGATTAATAATATTAGGATTGTGCTGTTAGGATTTTTAATGTTATTACCAGTGCTATTCAAATACTTTTTAAAGATAAAGTCGGCGTTGGCCATAGTGCTGTTAACCTGCATTTAAATTTTATCTATGAAAGGAAAAATACCAATTTTAGACAAGAGATTCGTTTTGGGAATTGGAAATCTTTAGAGGAAAAATGGAGTACAAAATGGTAAAGTAAATATTTTTAAGTGTGGCCTGAAAATATTTAATGCAATTTTTGTCTTATAGTTATTTGTAGAGGTAGAAATTACTAGAAAAGGACAACTGTTAATCACCGGGGTACATGCACATCTAAAACCACTCCCTTTTCATTTTGGTGGGAACAGGGCCCACAGGACTTCAGTGAATAACTGTCACTGTTCTCAGAAGCAGGTGCGATTGTTGACTAATTGCTTCCCTTATCTTTCTTAGTGGCTGGCCATGTATCTTCTACTGGTTTTGAAATGTTAAGACATTTTCCCACCATCAAGGTCATGATTTCTTTTTATAGAACTGATTATTGATTTCCGTACTGGAACTTGAGTCTCAAGTTCCCTCCTTAAATGAGGAAGTAGAAAAGTGGGAATAACCAAGGGAGTAACTGAAATTTTTTTTTTTTTTTTTTTTTTTTTTTTTTGAGACAGAGTTTCACTCTGTCACCGAGGCTGGAGTACAGTGGCACGATCTTGGCTCACTGCAACCTCCGCCTCCCAGGTTCAAGCAATTCTTCTGCTTCAGCCTCCTGAGCTGGGACTACAGGCATGCACCACCACGCCTGGCTAATTTTTGTACTTTTGGTAGAGACAGGGTTTTGCCATGTTGGCCAGGCTGGTCTTGAACTCCTGACCTCAGGTGATCCACCTGTCTTGGCCTTCCAAAGTGTTGGGATTACAGGCGTAAGTCACTGCGCCTGGCCAAAAAATTTTTTTTAACAGTAAAAAAAGCATCTTGTTTTTGGCTTATTCACTGACATTTTGGATCCTAATTTGTGTAGAATTGAATTGATACCTCTTTATCAACTTCCTAGGACTGTAGTTATTGTGGGTAAGGAGGGATATTAATATTATATATTATATTATATGTAATTATACTATATGTTATAGTTATATATTATAATATATATTATTATATTATATATCATATATAATTATAATATATTAGTATAATATTTAAATCTAAGTTTCAAGGAGCTAGATTATTCTATTTTAGTTTGATAAATGGAACAGTAGAGGGATAAACAAAGGTAGGTAGTGCAGAGGATATTAGAACTGTTGTTCTTTTTTTTTTTTTTTTTTTTTTTTTTTGAGACGGAGTCTCGCTCTGTCGCCCAGGCTGGAGTGCAGTGGCGCGATCTCAGCTCACTGCAAGCTCCGCCTCCTGGGTTCATGCCATTCTCCTGCCTCAGCCTCTCCGAGTAGCTGGGACTACAGGCGCCCGCCACCATGCCCGGCTAATTTTTTGTATTTTTAGTAGAGACGGGGTTTCACCGTGGTCTCGATCTCCTGACCTCGTGATCCGCCCGCCTCAGCCTCCCAAAGTGCTGGGATTACAAGCGTGAGCCACCGTGCCCGGCCAGAACTGTTGTTCTATCTACTTGATTTGGGAGTAGGTCGTAAGAGATGAATAAATTTTCAGTTTGAGACCAGTTAGTCAGAAGATGAGTGTTTACTAATTAAACACTTTACTAATTAAAGGTGAGTTTTTTTAGTTTACAAGTTTTCAGACACTTTTTTCTCCCAAGTGGTCAAAATACAATAGGTACAGTAGCATTTTACAGAGGAATTTCCCTACTACTTTGAGGGTTGAGAAGATTTTACTATCTACTATCTGAATAGTCTCCAAAGTTGGACTCCACAAGTTCTGTAGTTACTCAGAGCCTTGACTGTTTTTCATAAACTCTATATCCAGTCTGTGGACAAATCCCACATCAAAGTGTATCTTGAAACTGACCCCTTCTTATCTTCCCTACTGCTGTTACCCTGGTCTAAGCTACCATTATATCTGCTAGTCTCCTTGCTTCCACCCTTACCATTTTTGTAATGTTTCCATATAGCAGATAGAGTGATCCTTTGTAAAACCTAAGTTGTCACTCTTTCTTCCTCTCCTTTTTCAGCTTTTATGTTAGGTTCAGCTTGTACATGTGCAGGTTTGTTACATGGGCAAATTGAATGTCGCTTGGGTTTGGTGTACAAATGATTTTTGTCACCTTGTCACCAGCTAGCGAGCATAGTACCTGATAAGTAGTTTTTCAACCCCGACTCTCCTCTCACCCTCCACCCTTGTGTGGCCCACAGTGTCTGTTGTTCCCCTCTTTGAGTCTATGTGTACTCAGTGTTTAGCTCCCACTTATAAGTGAGAACATGCAGTATTTGGTTTTCTGTTCCTGCGTTAATTCGCTTAGGATAATGGCCTCCAGCTGCATCCATGTTGCTGCAAAGGACATGATTTCATTATTTTTTATGGCTTTGAGTTGTCACTCTTGAGTGAAAGCCTTCATTGGCTTCATTTGGAGAGGCATCATTTTCTGAATAAAAGTCAAATGCTTTTAGTGGCCTATAAGGCTCTCTTTTATTTCTGATTCTATTCGTTCCATTGTTCTCTCTGTTCCACTAGCATTGGTTCCCTTGTTCCTAGCATGCTGTAAGCTTGTCCCCACCTCATAACCTTTGCAGCAGTTAATCCTCTGCTCAAAATGCTCCCCAAATACCTGTTTGGCTCACACTCTCAGCTCTTGAATAAAAAGTCACTTTTTTCAGTGAGACCTTTCCTGTTAGCCTTATTTAAAATTGGAACCCCCCTCCCTCTGGCACTGCTAATTCCCCTACTTCTAATTTTTCTCCAGAGCAGTGACATTTTTATTTCTTTTTTTCTGCCCAGTAAAGTGTAAGATCCATCCCAACAGAAATTTTTGTTTTGCTTACTGCTCTTGCACCTGTAAGAGTATGTGACCCATAGTACATGTTCTGTAAATATTTGAATTAATGAAAGAATTTGAGGAAAATGCGTAGCTCTTCAGGAGGATAAATTCTTTACTGTTGACAGATTAGATTTTTTATACTTATTTTAAGGGGAAATAAAAGTGGCTATTGACATGAAGGGAATTTGCTTTAGGAAAAAATTGTTGCAAGGTGTTAGTTGTATATGACATTATTAGGCTTTCATGTTGACTGATTGTAGAAACCAAGCAGAGTCAAATTTGCATTCCTTCCTGTAAAATTTCTGGTAAGAAAAGTAACATAGTAAATATATGCATACTCTTTTTTTAGACCTTTGCTTTTAGACTGTATTTCCTTAAATCTAGAATTCTTTTATTGTACCTTTATATTTTAATGTGCTGTTTTAATTTGGTGAATACTGGCATAGCCCACCAAATTAGAGGGTTTATTGTATCATTTAATTTGGAAATGTAAAGAGATGATTTCTTAGTAGAAATCCTGATGTGAGTGGATTGACAGGAGATATATATACACACATATATATATTTTTTTAAATTTTTTGAAACGGAGTCTAGTTCTGTGGCCAGGCTGGAGTGCAATGGTGCAGTCTCAGCTCACTGCAACCTCTGCCTCCTGGGTTCAAGCGATTCTCTTGCCTCAGCCTCCCGAGTAGCTGGGATTACAGGCATGCGCCGCCACGCCCAGCTAATTTCTGTGTTTTTAGTAGAGATGGGCCAGGATGGCTTCGATCTCCTGACCTCGTGATCTGCTCACTGTGGCCTCCCAAAGTGCTGGGATTACAGGCATGAGCCACTGTGCCCGCCAATTGATAGGAATTTTAAAAGGATGCCCAGTAAAATTGGGTTGAATTAAATGAGGCTGCTTTTATAAAATTCCCTTATACCTCTAAATTCACCTTTTTTTTTTTTTTTTTGAGACGGAGTCTCGCTCTGTTGCCCAGGTTGGAGTGCAGTGGCACAATCTTGGCTCACTGTAAGCTCTGCCTCCCGGGTTCACGCCATTCTCCTGCCTCAGTCTCCCAAGTAGCTGGGACCACAGGTGCCCACCACCACACCCGACTAATTTTTTTGTGTTTTTAGTAGAGACGGGGTTTCACCGTGTTAGCCAGGATGGTCTCGATCTCCTGACCTCGTTCGTGATCTGCCCGTCTCAGCCTCCCAAAGTGCTGGGATTATAGGTGTGAGCCACGGCGCCTGGCCTCTAAATTCACTTTCTTTGTAGTTAGAATTACAGTTGCCAAGGCAGGACATGAATTTTACTCCTTTAGCCTCTTTAACAGGAAAGAAAACACTTTATGGAATTGTGTAGGTACAGACCTGCCTGGGACAGAGGACTAGCCCTCTGGAGCCTCTTTCTAATCCTATGATTATAGAACTGTTAAGAACGTAGTTTGATTGTAAATCATTATAGGGTTCTTATCACCCTAGAATTTTTTCTTTAAAGGTAATACCATATGTACATGGGAAAAGTTAAAACAGTTCAAAAGGTATATGTTAGAATGTAGTAAATCATCCTCTTGACCTCCAGCCTTCAGTCCTGTGTTCCTGGCCCTGCCCCAACCCCAGGAAACCACTGCTACCTCTTATCTTTGTAATCTTCCAGATATCCCATGTGCATGAATGCGTACAGTACTCACACATATTTCTAAACACACTGTTCATACTGTCATGTACGGTGCTTTTTTTTACTTATTAGTGTCTTTTAGCTGTCATTTCATATCAGTTCATACAGATGTTTTATTCTTTTTAACCTCTGGATAGTTTTTTCTTTCTTTTTTATCCCTTATCTCCCCCCTTTCTTAATTTAAAAGGACTTCTGTGTCACAGACTATCCTTTCTCATCCTTCATTGAAGTTATATTCTTTTGTTAAAAATGGAAATGTTGCCTAGAAAAGGGAAATATCCCAAATTCAACATTTTAAAAGTTAGGTTTTATGATAAAATTAAATGGAGAGAGAGTATTTGGGTGTATATTTGAATTTACCACTGTTATATGTCAAGTAAACTAGCCTCTTTCATCACTTGGTAAGTTAAAACAATAATTTATTTAAGTAGGTAGAGCAGAATTAATGTCAGAGAGACAACTTTAGGAGAATTTTCCTGTATGGTGTACATGCACTGAATTTGTGTTAAAATATAGGGTTCTGCAGCTTTTGAGTACTTTCTAGCTGTGATAGGTTGTTTATGATTTTTTACACACTGTTTGCTTTGCATTCTTAAGTGTGTCACAGGAATTAACATTAGTTTATCTGAATTGACAGGTGCAAAAATGTAACTGTTGATGTGTAGTTGAACTCTTGATGGAGGGGGAGGGAACAGAAGCTTGTTTTTATCATGTATCTGTTAACAGTGCTAGAACATACTGTTTCTTTTGGCAGAAATTCCTTTGCTGGGTTCTCAGTATTAAGAATTGAAAATCTTAATAATGAATTATCTTTATTCCTGGAAATGGTCTTTCCAAAATGAGGTTGGGAGAGTAAGATGGGATGAAGCTTGTTCTGTTTGCTGAGCAGACACACACTGGAGACTAGGTAGAAAACTTCATGCTGGAGCGTAGCCTTTAAGCCTGGCTGTCACTACAATGCAGGGCTTTCAGTGCCTTTACTCAGCTGACACACATTTGCAGTGATAACATCGTTGAACCAAAGGGATTCAAATAGGTTAGAATTTCCTTGTGTTTTGCTCTGCATTGCATGCAAACTACTGTTCTTTGAGTAGTTACTTTAATAAACTCCACCCACTCTCCCACCTTATTTTAAGGTCACAGAGTCGGAGATGAACATCCAAGCAGATATTTGGAAAAAAAATTATACTTGTATGGAAGATTGCAACTTGAAAAATATGTGGGGCTAGACTCAGTGGCTCACGGGGCCTGTAATCCCCGTGCTTTAGGAGGCCAAAGCTGGAGGATCGCTTGAGCCCAGGAGTTTGAGACCAGCCTGGGCAACATAGCAAGGCCCCCGTCTCTCCAAAAATACTTTAAAAATATTAGCTGGGCACAGTGGCATGCACCTGTAGTCCCAGCTAGTCAAGAGGTTGAGGCAGGAGGATCACTTGTGCCCAGAAGTTTGGGGTTGCCGTGAGCTATGATTGCACCACTGCATTCCAGCCTGGGCGATAGGGCAAGACCCTGTCTCAGAAAAGAAAAGAAGAGGCTGGGTGTGGTGGCTCACGTCTGTAATCCCAGCACTTTGGGAGGCCAAGGTGGGCAGATCACGAGGTCAGGCCTTCAAGATCAGCCTGGCCTTTGGTGAAACACTGTCTCTACTAAAAATACAAAAACATGCCTGTAATCCCAGCTGCTTGGGAGGCTGAGGCAGGAGAATTGCTTGAACCCAGGAGGCAGAGGTTGCAGTGAGCTGAGATCGTGCCACTGCACTCCAGTCTGGGCAACAGAGTAAGACTCCGTCTCAAAAAAAAGATAAAAAGTATGTGGGCCGGGCACGGTGGCTCATGCCTGTAATCCCAGCACTTTGGGAGGCCGAGGCAGGAGGTTGATTTGCATCCAGGAATTCGAGATCAGCCTGGGCAACACAGTGAAACCTTGTTGCTACAGAAAATCAAAAATTAGCCTGGTGGTGTGCACCTGTGTTCCCACCTCCTCGGCAGCCTGAGGTGGGAGGATCGCTTGAGCCAGGAGGTTGAGGCTGCAGTGAGCCTTGATTGCGTCACTGCACTCAGGCTGGGTGACAGAGTGAAAACCTGTCTCAAAATAAAATAAAATAAATAAATAAACCTGGGTTTTTGTTCTTAAGCTGCTACCAGTTAGCAGTGCGATCATACTTAAGCCATTTTAACCTCTCTGAGCCCCAAACTTTTTTTTTATTTTTTATTTTTTTTTGAGACAGAGTTTCGCTCTTGTTGCCCAGGCTGGAGTGCAATGGCACAGTCTCGGCTCACTGCGACCTCTGCCTCCCAGGTTCAAGCAATTCTCCTGCCTCAGCCTCCCGAGTAGCTGGGAATACAGGCATGCGCCACCACGCCCAACTAATTTTGTATTTTTAGTAGAGATGGGGTTTCTCCATGTTGATCAGGCTGGTCTCGAACTCCTGACCTCAGGTGATGTGCCTGCCTCGGCCTCCCAAAGTGCTGAGATTACAGGTGTGAGCCACCACGCCTGGCCAACTTTTTTGTTTTTTAAAAGGTCAGAGTAGTTGATGTTTCTGTTGGTTCTAAAATTTCTTTTTTTTTTTGAGACGGAGTCTTGCTCTGTCACCCAGGCTGGAGTGCAGTGTCGCAATCTCCGCTCACTGCAAGCTCCGCCTCCCTCTAAAATTTCTTGAGTGTACAAGGAGTACTTTATGAAATGTTTTCCTCTGTAATCTAAGGTGGCTATGTTTTGGGGTTACAGTTAGAATTTTGAGGTAGGAAGAGCGATGGAGTGTGTTTTTGTTTTTAGTTTTGAAGGTAGACATTTTATGTTTTTACTGTAACGAGTAACTCGTTCTGCTGTAGTATTATTGAAGTTCTTAGAATGCCATTTTGAATTTCATTTGTGTCTTTTATATTATTTTAGTTTTATGTTTGTGTCCGTGGTTATATAATCACAAGTATGCAATTTACACAATAAAATGCCATAAGAGTATCATAAAGCTTGAGGATAGATGAATAGTGTTGAAGCTTTGTAGGCCTAGCTGCTTACCTATATATTTCAGTTTCTTCCTGAAAGTGGTTCCGTAGTCATTATCTTTCAGACCTATTTCTGTCTGGTCACAGCTATTTTTTAGAGACTTCTAAGTAAGCCTTTATTGGTAACTTAGGGAAAAGGCAAGTGAAAGAACTTAAGCTTTGTCCCTGTTTCCAGAGGAATTTATGATTATGTTGATGTTCTCTGACTGCTCTAAAGAGTACTGTGTTTCAAAGCAGCAGGCCTAAAATAATAATAAAAATTCTGTCACTTCTTGCTTTGTTTTTTTTGGTAGGGATTAATGTTTGGGGAGAATCAGTGTGAATCAGTGACCTTCAAATAATTTTGTATTCTTGAGGCAATTATTATGTGAGAAATAATAAAAAGGTAAACTGAAATAGAAAGGAGAGGATGAGGTTTATACATTAGTTGGGTCAGCAGGCATTTGTGGTACATTGGAAAAAACGGGACTAACAGAAGACTTGGGTTTGAATTTGGGCTCAGTTAAAAACTTCCATTGTGTGGTGTTAGGCAAGTCACTTCATTTTCTGATCCTCTTTCCGCATTCCTTGTATGTTGTAACAACTACTCAAGAGTTGTGAGGAAAAGGGGAAATGATTTTTAAAAAATCAATTCTTTATTTACGTAACAAGTTGGTTATGTCCACTGCATTGTGTGAAACAGTATCATATAGGAAAGCACTGTCAGTACAGTGTTGGATCACAGGATGTTTTGAGAGTGCCTTATGAGTTAGTCTCATCATTGAGGGCCAACACATATACTTTGTATAGAAAGAATAAAATCCTCAAAGTGAAATTTTGATTAATATCCTCTACCCATTTATAGGTATACCTTATTTTAACCAAAGAGTATATGTGAAGGACCTAACCATCAAAGCAGAAAAATAAGGAGATCTTTGTGAAGTTTTTGAAAACAGTTCATGGGCCAGGCGCAGTAGCTCACGCCTGTAATCGCAGCACTTTGGGAGGCCTAGGCGAGTGAATCACCTTAGGTCAGGAGTTCAAGATGAGCCTGGTCAACGTGGTGAAGCCCCGTCTCTATCAAAAATACAAAAATTATCGAGGTGTGGTGGTGGGCACCTGTAATCCCAGCTACTTGGGAGGCTGAGGCAGGAAAATAGCTTGAACCTGGGGGGCGGAGGTTGCAGTGAGCTGAGATCTCGCCATTGCACTTCAGCTTGAGTGACAGAGCAAGACTCCGTCTCAAAAAAAAAAAAAAAAAAAAAAAGAGTTCATGGAAGTTTTCTTTAAGTATCTAGTAATCATTTAAAAATTATTTGAGTTAAAAATAATCGAGTCTGTGATTATTTTTTGTTTGTTTTTTTGTTTTTTTTGTGACGGAGTTTTGTTCTCATTGCCCAGACTGGAGTGCAGTGGCACAATCTCAGCTCACTGCAACCTCCGCCTCCCAGGTTCAAGCAATTCTCCTGCCTCAGCCTCCCGAGTAGCTGGGATTACAGGCATGCGCCACCAAGCCTGGCTAATTTTGTATTTTTAGTAGAGATGGGGTTTCTCCATATTGGTCAGGCTGGTCTCGAACTCCTGACCTCAGGTGATCTGCCCTCCTTGGCCTCCCAAAGTGCTGGGATTAAAGGTATGAGCCACCGTGCCTGGCTTGAGTCTCTGCTTTTTTTTTTTTTTTTTGAGACAGAGTTTTGCTCTTGTTGCCCAGGCTGGAGTGCAATGGTGCCATCTTGGCTCACCACAACCTCCACCTCCCGGGTTCAAGTGATTCTCCTGCCTCAGCCTCCCGAGTAGCTGGGATTACAGGCATGCACCACCACACCTGGCTAATTGTGTATTTTTAGTAGCAACAGGGTTTCTCCATGTTGATCAGGCTGGTCTCAAACTCCCGACCTCAGGTGATCTGCCTGCCTCAGCCTCCCAAAGTGCTAGGATTACAGGCATCAGCCACCACACCCGGCTCGAGTCTCTGATTTTTAAAACTCTTCATAATACCCCTTTATCCAATTCTTCATAGATAGTAATAATGTATAATTGGTGACACTTCACATCGCTTTGGGCTTATAAAGAATGTATTTTGACTTCAGGCATTTGTGTTCACTGTGCCATCAGCCTCTAGTTCATATTACTTATTCTTTTCTTCTCCAGGTTTTTCGTTGGAATATACGTTGCACATTTATGGCGATTCTGAGTGTGAGGGCAGACTTCTGCCAGGCTCAGCACAGCGTTTTCGCTGACAAGTGAGCTTGGAGGTTCTATGTGCCATAATTAACATTGCCTTGAAGACTCCTGGACACCGAGACTGGCCTCAGAAATAGTTGGCTTTTTTTTTTTTTAATTGCAAGCATATTTCTTTTAATGACTCCAGTAAAATTAAGCATCAAGTAAACAAGTGGAAAGTGACCTACACTTTTAACTTGTCTCACTAGTGCCTAAATGTAGTAAAGGCTGCTTAAGTTTTATATGTAGTTGGATTTTTTGGAGTCCGAAGGTATCCATCTGCAGAAATTGAGGCCCAAATTGAATTTGGATTCAAGTGGATTCTAAATACTTTGCTTATCTTGAAGAGAGAAGCTTCATAAGGAATAAACAAGTTGAATAGAGAAAACACTGATTGATAATAGGCATTTTAGGGGTCTTTTTAATGTTTTCTGCTGTGAAACATTTCAAGATTTATTGATTTTTTTTTTTCACTTTCCCCATCACACTCACACGCACGCTCACACTTTTTATTTGCCATAATGAACCGTCCAGCCCCTGTGGAGATCTCCTATGAGAACATGCGTTTTCTGATAACTCACAACCCTACCAATGCTACTCTCAACAAGTTCACAGAGGTAAGATTGTAGCATGGTCTGCTTTTTGGATTGATTTCTAGGTAAAATCCCATTAAAAAATTCTCTTAGCACAAAGCCATTTATTTCTGTATTTGGAGTCATCCTGCCAATCCTGGTTTGAATTGGGTTGGGTTAGTTACAGCAGATTTTTTCAAGAACATTTATGAAATTTGGGGACTGTAGAGATATCTAGTACTGTTTTCTCTGTGTTCTTTCTACATTTATTGACAGGTTTTTTTGGTCAAACATTCAGTAATAATAATTAACATTTATTGAACACGGTATGCACCTAGCATTATAATAAACAGTGTTACACATTATGCAATGAGCAATGTTTGTGCTTAAGGTCACAAATACAAAAACCCTATGAGGTGTAGATGCCATTATTTCCCTCTTACCAATGAGGAAACAGGTTCAGAGCCATTTAGTGATTTGCCTAATGGCACATAGTATGTGGTGGAACTGCTGTACTTGCCTAGATGTCTGACACTAAAAACCATTCTGTATGTACTTCAGATATTCTAACCACCTTTGATGAAAAGCCACCGCCAAACTACTTAGTTGTAATAATTGTATACAAGGGTCCAGAAACTTGGGGGAAGAAAAGGTGGTAGAGGTAGTATTTTTATGTCAGATACTTAATATTTTTTCTATTGGTGGGAGAAAAAACCCTTTGTACTTCTTTGAGCAAACATTTGAACGTAAGCTTTTTTTTTTTTTTTTTGGAGACGGAGTCTCGCTCTTTCGCCAGGCTGGAGTGCAGTGGCACTATCTCGGCTCACTGCAAGTTCCGCCTCCCGGGTTCACACCATTCTCCTGCCTCAGCCTCCCTAGTAGCTGGGACTACAGGCACCTGCCACCACGCCCGGCTAATTTTTTGTATTTCTAGTAGAGACGGGATTTCACCATGTTAGCCAGGATTGTCTTGATCTCCTGACCTTGTGATCTGCCACCTTGGCCTCCCAAAGTGCTGGGATTACAGGCATGAGCCACCGTGCCCAGCCTTTTTTTTTTTTTTTTTTTTTTTTTTGAGACGGAGTGCAGTGGCATGATCTTGGCTCACTGCAACCTGTGCCTCCCGGGTTTAAGCGATTCTCCTGCCTCAGCCTCCCAAGTAGCTGGGACTACAGGCGTGCACCACCACTCCCAGCTAATTTTTGTATTTTTAGTAGAGATGAGGTTTCACCATGTTGGCTGGGATGGTCTTGATCTCTTGACCTCGTGATCCGCCCGCCTGGGCCTCCCAAAATGCTGGGATTACAGGCGTGAGCCACCGTGCCTGACCAGAACATAAGCTTTTTAATCATTCTTGGGTCGTTGAGTTTAAATGATTTTTCTTGCTGTATTTATGGAGCAGACTTAGAAAGGTGGTGAACTCCTAGTGATTTTTATTTTGTAGATGGGAAAACTGAGACCAAACGAGGTTTTGACTTGCCTAAGGTCACAAATACCATAAAAAATTCTGTCACAACTTTTCAATGAATGGCTATTACAGAGTTTATTTTAATGGGGTTTTATTTGTATTTTGAAACATTTTTTAAATTCCTGACTTAATACTTCTACCTTTCCTGAGTCTGTATTATAAGAAGGCCTTTTTGTGAAAAATGAAGTCCTTTAGCAATTAAAATAATTTTACACTTTAGATAACTAAACGATGGACCCTTACAGGATATCACTGTGCCTGCTTATTTATACTTATAATTCCCTGAGCTTCTTAACTTTGTATACATGGCCTACAAGTTGATTCTAGGCCTGTATGCCCTCAGATTGTTCAGTCACCTTTAAGCCTGGCTGAATTATGTGGTACTATTTTTATCCTGAGGATTCCTTGGCCATAGTCTCCAATAATGGCACAGGCCACTGTCCTTCTGCAGCTATAAAAAAGATGTTGGTAGCCCCTCGAAGGTAGGTAGTCACTGTGTTAGGCATTCACCATAGGGAGAGTTTTAAAGGAGCAAGGCTTCTGGCTATGATTGCATTAGCTGTCTTTTTAATATACCACTTTTTCTCTTAATTTCAGAATTTTATTTCTTTAAAAAAAGCAATGTTTATTTCATAAAAATAAAAAGATACAGATAAGCAAAAAGAATTTAACAACATTTAATTGTTAATAACTGGCTTCTAGATGTTTTTCTCTGCATATATCTGTGTGTATTCATAAATACACATACAGATAGGATCACACTATGTATTTTTTAAAATCTTTCCCCATCCTCCTTGGTATTTTTTTATAGCTGTCATAGTGTTCACTATATGGATGTGCCGTACTTCTTTAATCATTCCCTTATTTTTGGACCATTAATGTGGTTTCTAATTTTTCACCTTTCCAGTTTGTGGTGAACGTGCTGTTACCTAAATCTTTGTATATGTCTTTAATTATTTCTTTTGTATAAACTCCCAGAAGTAGAATTTTTAGGTTGCAGTGTATGTGAACTTTTGTGTAAGTTTTCACGTTATGCTACCAAATTGCCCTTTAGAAAGGTGAGTCTTACACTCCCACTGAGATTTCGTGAGTGTCCATTAAATATATAACCACAATGAGAACAATTCTGATCTTTGTCTAAAAATGATATCTCATTGTTTTAATTTATAACAGTACATTTCTTTTTTTTTTTTTTTTGGAGATGGAGTCTTGCTCTGTCGCCCAGGCTGGAGTGCAGTGGCGCAATCTGGGCTCACTGCAACGTCTGCCTCCTGGGTTCAAGCGATTCTCCTGCCTCAGCCTCCTGAGTAGCTGGGATTACAGGCCCGCGCCACCATGCTCAGCTGATCTTTGTATTTTTAATAGAGACGGGGTTTCACTATGTCGGTCAGGCTGGTCTCGAACTCCTTACCTTGTGATCTGCCCGCCTCAGGCCTCCCAAAGTGCTGGGATTATAGGTGTGAACCACTGCGCCTGGCCTATAATAGTACATTTCTACATTTTTGGCTGTAGGTTTCAAAAACAAGTTCCATTATAATTTTTTTTTTTTTTAAAGGAACTTAAGAAGTATGGAGTGACGACTTTGGTTCGAGTTTGTGATGCTACATATGATAAAGCTCCAGTTGAAAAAGAAGGAATCCACGTTCTAGTGAGTGTGTAGTATTTAAATTTTTCGCAACAAGTTGTATCTTTCAAACATAAATATTTATAAAAAACTAGGCCAGGTGCACTGGCTCACACCTATAATCCCAATATTGTGGGAAGATCACTTGAACCCAGGAGTTCAAGACCAGCCTGGGCAATGTGGTGAGATCTCATCTGTACAGATAATTAAAAAACTGGTGGGGCGTGTTGGTGCACACCTGTGGTCCCAGCTACTTGGGTTTTTGAGGTGAGAGAATCACTTCAGCCCAGGTGGTTGAGACTGCAGTGAGCTGTGGCCACGCCACCACATTCCAGCCTGGGTGACAGAGGGAAACCCCATCTCAAAAAAAAAAAAAAAAAATTAAAACTTGGTATTAGGTGGGCACGGTGGCACACATCTGTAGTCCCAGCTACTTGGGAGGCTGAAGTGAGAGGATCGCCTGAGCCCGGGAGGTCAAGGTTGCAGTGAGCCTTGATTATGCCACTGCTCTCCAGCCTGGATGACAGAGTAAGACCTTGTCTCAAAAACAAAAACACCCTGGCAGTAGTACTTTTGGATTTTTTTAAGGTTGTAGTGGAAAATACATTATTGATAGCAATCTTTCAAATTCCTTTGGATTAACAAATTGGCAGTTTTGTTCATTTGTGCTCTTAAAGCCTACAAATCATAGTATTTTCAACTAATAAAAAGCAAAATTTAGTGTGCTCTTATTTTAACAACATGTAAATTTGCAAGTTTTATTTTTTAGAAATTAATGCAATATTTAGCTTTTGTTTCTAGGCTACTAATTTGAATATGATGAAAGTAATTTCCATCAGACATTCTTAAGTCCATATGGAACTCTGCCACTTTGCAAGTATAAGATTAGTTACTTAATATTTTGTGGATAACTTGTAGGAGGCAAAAAGGTGGGATAAGAGGATGAGGAGAGGTAGAAGGCATCTTGCTGCAGAGTAATCAGCATAGTTTCTGATGCTTTTTGTTGGGTTTCTGAGGAGCTTTAGTGTGATGAGATTTCTTATCTAGCTCAATTTGTGCACAAAGTGATTGGAATTATTTTAAATTAAGTTCCTTTTTAGCACCAAAATAGGCTGTTTCCTTATAGCAAATGGGAGCATCAGATTAGTTAACATTTTATTCTTTCTTCCCTAAGTAGTTGTCTAAGTTGTAGGAGCAGCTTTTAGGAGCATGTAATGAAATGATCTTGTAGTTTTAGGTGTCTGAGCTGTTGGTTTGATTGTGGGAAGGTTATGTAGTAGGAAGAGAACTGGAGATTTTATAAGTAGTTAGGTAGGAAGAACGTAATAAGGAAGATACTGGTTTAAGGTTATGTTGCTGCTTCTTATTGAGAGGTAGTTCTGTAGTCTTTATTATATTGGTCAGTGGTTGAAAAGGCAGTTGATGCAAAAAGAATAAAGACCTATTGGTAAGGCAGTTCTCTTATATCTGATCCATAGTTTCTTCATGTCCATTTTGGTGAAAATAAAAATTAAGTAGCCAAATGTGTTTTAAAAAAATGTGTTTTAGGGCCCTGTGTGGTGGCTTAGGCCTGTTCCCACCACTGTGGGAGGCCAAGGTGGGTGGATCACTTGAGCCCAGGAGTTCCAAGGCTAGTGGGGCAACATGGTGAAACCCTGTCTCTCCGAAAAATAAAAAAATTAGCTGGACGTGATGGCAGGCGCCTATAGTCCCAGCTACTTGGGAGGCTGAGGTGGGAGGATCACCTGAACCCAGGAGGTCAAGGCTGCAGTGAGCCGTGATTGTGCTGCTGTGCTCCAGCTTGGGTGACAGGGACCTTGTCAATCAGTCAATCAATAGCGTGTTTTAATAGTTTGGCATGGTAATAATTTGCTTGCAGTCAAATTTCTGAATGACTTTACTGTCCACTGCTGGAAATCACTGGGAATGAGTGTAAAAGTGTCATATTCAGCCCTGTATTTAAAAAGTAGTAATAAAATTTAAACTTCTGAAAATAAGCTGCATACAAGTTTATTTTGCTGCATTATGAATATGTTCTCCAGTGAGCAAAAATCAACTTGTTTTGACAGATGGCAGAGTGAGAAAATGACTGGATTGACCATAGTCTGTTTGAGTCAGTAATGTTGGTAAACATCTTTGTGAAATAGACATGAACTAAAGAACTTGAACTAGTTTGTAGAAGATAATGGTAGGCCTAAGATTCATTCCAGGCCTTTGAATTTAGGTTTTTGTTTTGTTTGAAATAGCTGTAATCTGGGAAATGCAAATCAAAAGCACAATATGATACCACCTTACTCCTGTAAGAATGGCCATAATCAAAAAATAAAAAATAGATGTTGGCAGGGATGCAGTGAAAAAGGAACACTTTTACACTGCTGGTGGGAATGTAAACTAGTACAACCACTATAGAAAACAGCATGGAGATTCCTTAAAGAACTAAAAGTAGAACTATCATTTGATCCAGCAATCCCACTACTGGGTATCTACCCAGAGGAAAAGAAGTCATTAAAAAAATAAATAAAAACAAACAAATAAATAAATAGCTATGATCAGATAAAATGAAAGGTTTAACTTAACTTGAAAAAACAAGGGCATTTAGCCTTAAGCTTGGAATTTCCTTCTCCCAGACAGAGATTTTAAGAGTTAATCTAATTTTGCTAGGTGAAGAGGGTTTTGGAACATTTCATGGTAAGAGGGTATCCCCAAATAAGGCCTGTCAATCCTCTGAATGCTCTTGCAAACCAGACACACACTGGAATAGACTAATGGTGGTTTTAGCTGTTATCACTTTGAGGTTCAGATGTTTCTAAATGATTAATGATTTTTTACAAATAGACACTGCTTACATGGGTAAGTGAAGCATGTTTTATATTGTTTCTTAACTAGGTGCATTTTAGGGAGTATTAGAGGAAGTAAGCTCTTGACTAAGGTGCTGGTTTTATTGCTATTTACAGTTGAACTCTAGTGACATTTATAATACGGACAGTCCTTTAATTATGGGGCGTAGTTGTCAACTCAAACAAGTACTGTTATGGCTAATGGGCTACATGAAGTGTTCTAGTGGTGCCAATAATGAATGCAGAATCAATTTAATGCTCTGTCACTTTTCTCTTTTTCCTCCTCTCATATCTTAAAGTGTCCTTATCCAATCTCATTAGAATAGCCTTATGTTTTTAAAAATATTCCTAACAGTGTTTTTGCATTTCTATCTTTGAAGCTTAGATGGGAGGAGGGAAGGCCTGTAAAATGTCAGCCCCCAGTCCCCCTCCTCCACTTCCCATTTGTGTTGGTTTCTTAGGACCTCTTGCTAAGTAGTGAGGAAGATAAACCCCTGCCTATACTGTGAATGCTCGTGGGATTAGTCTTAATTGAAAGATAGCCCAAATAGGTGAATACCGAAAGAGAAAGGGATACTAGACAAAATGGTCTCCATTTGCCCAGGACCCTGTCATGCAGCACTGTCCTTGTTAAATGGGGACATATGTAATTTAGTAAGCACTTTAAAAATACTTGCTGCTTGCCTTTTAATAAGCACAAAGATGGTAGTATGTTTCTGTTATGATTTACTATTGGAGATTTCTTATCAGATAACCTTTCTCTAAAGATGTCATAACTTAGTTATCTTCAATTATCTGTAGAGACCAATGAGACACCAGTTGGTATGCTTTGCCAGAGTGGACTTTTAAATCATGTTGACGTGCTATGTCCTCTCTTTTTCTTGGCTTTAATTACAGTTTTGTCTATTATGTCTAATTACTGCTCTATTCAGATATCATATTTGGGAGAACACTAGCTCTTATGACTCTGATAGAGATTTCTGTAAGTTTTTGTAAATTTAGATGTATGTGACACTGCATTGAGAAGGCTAATTTATTTGGCAGACTTTCATTTCAATCCTGGATCATTTTACAGCAATGATCAGAATTGTGTTAACAATAGGTATATATAGTGCGGTTAGTTCAGTTAGGCCTGCCGTGTGTACTGTGTGCAGGTATTCTTAATGTAAAAAGTCATTTCTTTTCAGGATTGGCCATTTGATGATGGAGCTCCACCCCCTAATCAAATAGTAGATGATTGGTTAAACCTGTTAAAAACCAAATTTCGTGAAGAGCCAGGTTGCTGTGTTGCAGTGCATTGTGTTGCGGGATTGGGAAGGTAAACTCTTACCTTTATTACCCTTTTTGTCTGAATTCATTACCATGTCTCAGTTAGTTGAAAGTTTCACTTTGGTAGACATTTGCGTATATTATACTAAACAACATTAAATTACCTGAAAGGAAAGGAAATGAAAGGAAAAACTAGTGTAATGATTTCTCAAAAGAGTCTGTTCATTTCATTTGGTTGTCTGATTCTGATGCCAGCCTGGATTTAGTGGGTGTTTTATTTTTCTCCCTGTTTCAAGTAATCAAAAGTTCAGGTCACTGAAATAGGCAACAAAATTAAAATAATTTTAGAGTTTGATGAATCTATACATGGTTAATTTTGGACTGAGATGAATGGGAAGTTAATAGGTAGAGAGCAGATATCTGAACTTTAAACTCTTGAAAGGAGATGTATGGACAAGAATTGACTTTGATCTTAAAACCTTTTCCCCTGAGCATTGCTTGGAATGGTGTTGCAACGCTGTCATCAACAGCAGATTAAATGCCAATTTAGGATGCACACTTTGACTCAAAACATTAGTGTAGGCTGCCATTGCCTCAAGGTGGGGGTGACTCAAGCTATTAGTTCTGCTCTGCCCTTTTGTTTGCTATTTTCCTTTTTCATAGTGTGGTACTGTTTGTTCATAAGGTTAGAAGTTTCAGTCCTTATCCTGAAGGTTGAAGATAATGTCGTAATTTGGCAGTTTTATAACTAGTAGCTATCCTAGTTTTAGGTAGCCCAAAATTGGTGCCCTGTAATGGGCTTTATAAAAACATCATTTCTTTTGTTAAATTTTTTTAAAAAGATAGAACTTTTCCTGGTCATCAATTCTTGGGCATTTTCCTAGCTCATCAAAAGGATTTTCTTGAAAAAGTCTAGCACCTTTTTAGCATTTGATAAGGAAATATTAAAATCAATTGGTAATGAAAATTCTGAGACACTGGAGATAAGTAATATGTTTGGCCATTTATTTTACTGTGATAATGGCTAAAGGCCAATGAAGGATTTTTGATCATATCTAGTGATGAGAAAATTTAATATATAATGTGATGTTTTAAAGAGTAAAGATTTCTTAAGGTTTAGAATTTAGTGCTTTACTAAAAGTAGATAATCAGGCTGGGCGCTGTGGTTCACGCCTATAATCCCAGCACTTTGGGAGGCGGAGGCAGGCAGACTGCTTGAGCCTAGGAGTTCAAGAGCAGACTGGGTAACGTGGTGAAACCCTGTCTCTACTAACTACTAAAAATACAAAAATTAGCTGGGCATGGTGGCGGGCACCTATAGTCCCAGCTATTCGAGGGACTGAGGCAGGAGGATCACCTGAGTTTTGGGAGGTCAAGGCTGCAGTGAGCCATGATTGTGCCACTGCACTCTGGCCTGGGTGATAGAGCGAGACCCTGCCCCCTGCCCCGTCAAAAAAAAAAAATCATAGAATTAATGATGATGAGATATATTTACTGTATTAGGCAGATACCAGCTACTTTAGTATACAGGAAAAAGAAAGCTCATGCATTGCATTGGTAATATGCAGTTACAGGTTTTTAAAAATCCTTCCACTCCAAGATTTATGGATACTTACATACAGGTTTCTTTCTGCAGGGCACCTGTGCTGGTTGCACTTGCTTTGATTGAATGTGGAATGAAGTACGAAGACGCAGTTCAGTTTATAAGACAGTGAGTATGAAGCTTTGTGTTGAGAAACACAGAAAGCAAGATCATGCATGAGGAAGGAATTATGGAAGGGATATTCATTTATAGTATGGGATAATTTGCTTTTTTTGGCTTAAAGTATTATTTGAAGATGTAAAAAATTTAGAGCAAGCGATAGAGACTCAGAACAGCTGGTTTCCAGATTCAAAAGGTTTTCTAATTTGGACATTATAGACTGTGTCCAGTATATTGTTTTGAGTATCTAGGAATCTCAAAAATGCCCCTTTTAATAGATTCCAAATACCTTCCAAATATAATTCTCTATTAGGAGGAGGAAAGAAGAATGTATAGAAGAGCAGTTTAATCACCTGGGACTCTTTTTTTTTTTTTTTTGAGACGGAGTCTCGCTCTGTTGCTCAAGCTGGAGTGCAGTGGCTTGATCTCGGCTCACTGCAACCTCTGCCTCCTGGGTTCAAGCGATTCTACTGCCTCAGCCTCCCAAGTAGCTGAGACTACAGGCACGCGTCACCACGCCCAGCTAATTTTTGTGTTTTTGGTAGATGGGGTTTCACCATGTTGGCCAGGATGGTCTCGATCTCCTGATGTTGTGATCCGCCCACCTCGGCCTCCCAAAATGCTGGGATTACAGGCGTGAGCCACCACGCCTGGCCTCATCTGGGACTCTTAAGTGATCTATTCAGGGACAAAATCAGGATGGTAGTGCACAGACAGGACCTTGACATTGATCTGGAATAATGAGTCATGCTATTTTGTTATCCAGAATTCTTTGACAATTTTTGTCTTGCCCTTTCCCTTTCAACCCTTCCTTTAAAAAAAGAAAACGAAAGAAAAGACTATTTGCAACAAAGAGCATGAAATATATGGTAGCGGCTCTAGGAAGGTAACACATTTCAAGGAATGCTATCTTTGTATGTCTTGAGCCTGCTTCTTCATCTTAATATTATTTTTTAGCATCCTAAATACTTGCTACCAACCCTAATATGAAGAATGCATCAATCTAATTGGAAGAATGTAGTCAGATGTTTCTGGATAAACTATTCTGATCTTTATTAAATGGTTAATAGACTATAATGACAGTCATCAAGAAAAATTTTTCTGTTCCTTCTAGGAGGGCTTAGTAAGTTCACGTTGCAACTTACTCTTTAAGAAGTGTTGTAGTATGGGAAATACGCTGGTTTTCAGCTGTGTGGAATTAGAAAGGCCTTAGGATGTAAATAATGCATTTCAGTGAATCAGACAGCTCTTTTTTTACATGATAAAGTTTGCCATTCTTGTATTTTCAGAAAAAGAAGGGGAGCGTTCAATTCCAAACAGCTGCTTTACTTGGAGAAATACCGACCTAAGATGAGATTACGCTTCAGAGATACCAATGGGCATTGCTGTGTTCAGTAGAAGGAAACGTAAACGAAGGCTGACTTGATTGTGGCATTTAGAGGGAACTCTTGGTACCTGGAAATGTGAATCTGGAATATTACCTGTGTCATCAAAGTAGTGATGGATTCAGTACTCCTCAACCACTCTCCTAATGATTGGAACAAAAGCAAACAAAAAAGAAATCTCTCTATAAAATGAATAAAATGTTTAAGAAAAGAGAAAGAGAAAAGGAATTAATTCAGTGAAGGATGATTTTGCTCCTAGTTTTGGAGTTTGAATTTCTGCCAGGATTGAATTATTTTGAAATCTCCTGTCTTTTTAAACTTTTTCAAAATAGGTCTCTAAGGAAAACCAGCAGAACATTAGCCTGTGCAGAACCATCTGTTTGGGGAGCACACTCTTCATTATGCTTGGCACACAGATCTCCCTGTGGTGGGATTTTTTTTCCCTTTTTTTGTCGGGGAGGGGTGGTATATTTTTCCCCTCTTTTTTCCTTCCTCTCCTACACCTCCCTTTTCCCCCGATCCAAGCTGTAGATGGAATAGAAGCCCTTGTTGCTGTAGATGTGCGTGTAGTCTGGCAGCCTTAAGCCCACCTGGGCACTTTTAGATAAAAAAAAAAAACAAAAAAACACCAAAAAAACCGCAGTGACATAGAGATCTATTATATGATCCAGGTGGTTTTTAGTCTTTACTGATGAAAGGGTGTTCACGTTAGTTCCTTGTCCTCAAAACCCTAATACCAGGCGAAGAAGCCAAGAGCCTTTTGTTTTGTTTTTATTTTGATAAATTAGTGGGGAAATGGCATTTTAAGAGGAGTCTCTTCTCAACTTACCTGAGAGTCGAATTCTTCTCTTCCCTAACCAGTGAAGCTAAGTGGATATCCCAGAAACTTGTCTTCTAAAAGGGAGGACTCCAGGCCATCAACAAAGATGTCCAGGCGGTGAGCGTACTTTCTACACCCTGTACAATTGTGGGCTGTAGCGTTACTCTGGTTTTCTGTCTAGTATCAGAGAATGCTGGTAGCTTAAAATTTTTATTTTAGGACTTGTACTCTGAATTTTCAGGAACCGTCAAAGGAGCAGCAGCAAATTCACATATTTTCGACTTGAGAAATGCTTGTTGGTGTGTGTTTTCCAAACTGCCCCCTACATGTAAAGTTCAGTTTAACTACTGATTGCCTTGTTATTACTAGGTTTTTTGAGATTAAAAAAAAAAAAAAAAAATCCCTGGTTTAAAACCAACAATGATGCCTAGTGAGTATGTGTCCACAGGCCATAACAGGGTAGAAGAGAGACATCGTGCAACCCAGTGAGTAGTGAAGGGACTGTGTTGCTTGTGAAGCGGTGTAGTAGCATTTTTGCAGATTCTTTGCTGGGTTTAGTGTACTGATCTAGAAAAGCTGTTTTTCTGCTCCTTTGTGGAAGGCAGTTAACGATCAGGCTGCATGGACAAAGCAGGTAGAGGGGCACCATCAGGGGCTCTTGCACTATTTTCACCTCTAAATATTACATACTCAGTAGTGCCCTGCTTCTAAGGCTCGGAATACAGGCTTAAAGTCATCTTGTCCTGCTGGAATTTGCTGTGCAGAGCCATGAGCCTCCCATTTTATTAGCGTCAGCTAGGCCGGTAGGAACAGACCGGGACCTTGTCTCACACTGATGATACCTCAAATGTGGCCCATTTCCTATTGCTGGAGTTTTGATTTTTAACTAAACGCAAATCTGTAGATTCTCTCCTCTCCCATCCCAGAAAACAAAACAAAATAATGCTTTTTGAAGTTGTTTCCAGGACTTTAAAACATAATGGTATATCCAAAATTCTTTATTTCAGAACACAACAATAGATTCCATTAATATAGACTCAAGATCAAAACAGCATACCTGCTAAGCTAAGATAGATGGTGTTGACTGCACTGGGTTTTGATCAATACAATAACTTTTTCCCTTTGACATACTCTGAATTTTGTTGTTTGGGGGGAGGGTGTGTGTGTGTTTGTGTGTGCGTGTGTGTGTGTGTGCGTGTGTGCGCGCACGCTCAGTGTCCATCAGTATCAGTGCCTGCCTGAGTTAGGAAAATTACATTCCTGGTTCTGTATTGAGGAGAAGGATGTATAAAGCAACATGAAACATTAGCCCTCCTTTTGTTTTAAAGACTAATGTTAATTGTTCTTAAAACTGGATTTTTTTCCTTAAAATTAAAGCAATTTTTTTCTTTTGGATTTAATGAAGTATTGCTAGCTGAAGCCAGTTAGACATAGAGAGATGTCAGATTGATTTGAAAGGTGTGCAGCCTGATTTAAAACCAAACCCTGAACCCTTTTAAAGAACAATAAAACATATTTTACACGCTCTTTGTGCATTTTTTTCCTCCATCCTCAAGAGTTTATGTCTGTGCTTATAAAGCAGAGTTTAAGCTGGGTGCAGTGGCTCATGCCTATAATCCCAGCACTTCGGGAGGCCAAGGCCGGCGGATCACTTGAGCCCAGGAGTTCAAGACCAGCCTGGGTAACATGGTGAGTCCATCTCTACAAAAAAAATGTTTAATAATTAGCTGGGCATGGTGGTGTGCGCCTGCAGTCTCAGCTACTTGGGAGGCTGAGGTGAGAAGAACACTTGAGCCCAGGAGGTTGAGGCTGTAGTGAGCTGTGATCATGCCACTACTCCAGCCTTGGTGACAGACACCCTGTCCCAAAAAAACAAAAAAAAAATTTCACTTATATCTGTTCCCCTTTCTTTGCCTGCTATTCTCAAGGACTGTTTTGGGTCCTGCTAGTTTACTGCAAGGAGGTAAAATAGAGGCTTGGAAATTCAAAGATTTTATGTCACTGAGGTGTTGAGCAAGAGCCAACTTAACCATAGCTGGGATACATCTAGTACATTTTCTGGTTCAGTTCTTGTATACAACCCTGTAGGAATTCAGCATCTTGTCGAAGGCTTGGTTTATACCATAGATGATTATTTTTTAGGACAGAGTCATGCAGTGCTTCCCAGGCTGGAGTGCAGCGGCTATTCACAGACTCAATAATCGCTTACTATGGCCATTCTGAGTAGTCTCTCACTGCACCCAGCTTATTTATACCATAGGTTTTGGTGAAGCATTGCAAGTTTGTACTTGAATTCGTATTAAAGAACAATGAGGAAGTAACAGCTCTATATTAACATATCAGGATTTGGGAGTGTGGAATTTCCCTGTCACTATGGGTAAGCATCCATCCACCCAGCTAACAACATGCTCAGATACTAGGAAAAGATAGGACACTCATTTCACTTTGGAAGACCTCAGTCTGGAGGGGGCGTCAGATATGTAGACATAAAACAGTTACAGTGGGTGGTTATAGTACTGATATTTATAGTTCATTGATCCACAGCCTGGGCAGCATGGCCAAACCCCAACTTGACAAAAACTAACCGGCGTCGTGGCACACTACCATCTGGACTACAGTCCTAGCTACTCGGGAGGCTGAAGTGAGAGGATTGCTTGAACATGGGAGGCTGAGGTTGCAGTGACCCGATACTGTGCCACTGCACTTCATCCTAGGTGACAGCGAGGCTAGTCTCAGAATTCATTGATCTGCCACTTCTCTTCACCTCTTTTCACCTCTTCATGTCCTTCATTACCTAGCTTAGGTTCTGTGATGCACTGTGACAATCACTCAGCTTTTCAGCCTTGCCTCATCTCTTGTTTCATTGTACTTCCCTGGCTAAAATCCATTTTTCGTTAAGTTCAGTACTCCACTTTCTGTGCACTTAAGTACTTACACAACTGAATATGCTGATTCAGTCTCTCTAAGGTCATGACCTCCCTGGGCCAGGTGGTGCGCGCCTATTACGTCTCAGGAGGCTGAGGCAGGAGAATCGCTTGAGCCCAGGAGTTTGAGGCTACGTTGTGAAATGATTGTGCCTGTGAACAGCCACTGCACTCCATCCTGGGCAACATAGTGAGACCCTGCCTTGAAAACTAAAGCTGTGACCTCACATGAGCCTCAAAACCTCTCAATCCTAGTGCATTTCTCTATCCCATTTACACTTTCTCTTAAATTTTTAACACCTTTGCTATCCTCTCAGCTTATGACTTTTCAACTCAGAAATAAAATTTTCACAGGCTCCTTCCATCACATCTACTCACCCACCTGCATCTGTGCTACTGTCTTTCTTGTAGTTACTATAGGCAGACTGTCCTTGCCCAGTTTTTTTTTTTTTTTTGAGATGGAGTCTTGCTCCGTCACCCGGGCTGGAGTGCAGTGGCGCAATCTCAGCTCACTGCAACTTCTGCCTCCCGGGAGCAAGCGATTCTCCTGCCTCGGCCTCCCAAGTAGCTGGGATTACAGGCATGTGCCACCAAGTCCGGCTAATTTTGTATTTTTAGTGGAGACAGGGTTTCTCCATGTTGATTGGGCCGGTCTCAAACTCCCAACCTCAGGTGATCCGCCTGCCTCGGCCTTCCAAAGTGCTGGGATTACAGACAGGTGTGAGCCGTGGCACCTGGCCTCGACCTTTTAATTATTTGTTTCCCCCACCAAAATATAAGCTCAACAAAGGCATAGCTGTTTTTTGTTTTGCGTTTCATTCACCGTATCTTCAGCACCTCAAATAGTGCTTGGCATGCAGCAGGTGCCCAGTGGATACTGAATGAATGGGTACGGATGGAGACATAGACAAATTATGGTATTATGATACTAGGGGGTAACTAAAACTGCCCTGAAGCACATCAGGAGATGCTGCAGTGGGCATGTTTGAGCTGGATTTTGAAGGATGAGATAGAAAAGGTTGATACACAATGAGATAGCATGTTCCATCCACCAGAATGGCTATCATAAAAAAGATGGACAATAACAAGTCTTGGGAAGGGTATGAAGAAATTGGACCCTTCATACGTTGCTGGTAATAATATAAAGCGATGGTGCAGTCACTTTTGAAAAACAGTTTGGCAGTTTCTCAAAAAGTTAAACACTTGCCATATGACCCAGCAATTCCAATATGTCCAGTATTCAATTCTATGTATATACAAGGGAAATGAAGGCATTACGGTTACATGAGCTAGGGCGGGGACAGGGTTTCTTTCTGTGGTGATAAAGTGTTCTGGGATTAGACAGTGGTGATGGTTGCATAACAGTGGGACTGTATTAAATGCTGCTAAGTTGTACACTTACAAAAAAAAGGTTGATGTGGGGACAGTACCTTTCAGGTTGAGGAAATAATACAAGGCAGTGGAAGTATGAAAGAGCATGGTATGTTTGGGAGAAGGGGCAAGATTTGGTCTCTCTGGAGGGTTTGGATTTGTGCTAGGCAGGTTTAGTTGTCATCAGAGTAGAAGAGGTACTAGACACCCTTCCTTATGCCTCCCCGTCTACCCCCAAGGCCATAGATGATTGGATCAGGGATAGACAGTTGACTCAACTGCTGACATTGGCCAGCAGATTCTCAATTTCTTTTTCCTTTTTTTTTTTTTTTTTTGAGATGGAGTCTTGCTCTGCTGCCCAGGTGGAAGTGCAGTGGCGTGATCTCTGCTCACTGCAACCTCTGCCTCCCGGGTTCAAGCGATTCTCCTGCCTCAGCCTCCCAAGTAGCTGGGACTACAGGTGTATGCCACCACGCCTGGCTAATTTTTGTATTTTTAGTGGAGATGAGGTTTCACCATGTTGACCAGGCTGGTCTCGAACTCCTAACCTCAAGTGATCCACCTGCCTCAGCCTCCTAGAGTGCTGAGATTACAGGCGTGAGCCACTGCGCCCAGCCCAGATTCTCAATTTCAACTGAGGTAGACTCTTGGATGTGAGGGGCCAGTAGGGCCATGTGTGTGTTGGGTCATATATGAGACGAGTAGACAAAGGACAGAGGAAGGAGGATGGAGAACCAGCCCAGGGGAGCAGAGAGAAGAGACTGTGGCCTGGGATTAGGGGAGCAATGCCCCTGAATTCAGAGTTCTTTTTCATAAAGCCTCCCCTGAAGTCCTTTTCGATGGTGTCTGTCCCTTCCCTCGCCCCTTGTTTAAAATAGCTTGAGTCAGTTTCTTAATAACCAAGAGAGCCTTGACTAGAAGGGATTATACAAATAGCATGTTAAATGCTGTGACTGAAGCTCCTATAAGTAGAGTGGTGATTTATGCTACATCCTATACACTATTTTAGGCACTGAGGATATAGTGGGAAACAAGAAACACGCTTTGCCCTGGTAGGGCTTACATTCTACTGGAGAAGATAGAGAATAAACAGGTACACAAATTAGTAATCTATTTTCAGATAGTGATCAGTGCAACAAAGATAGGAAGAAAATAAAGCAGGTAAAGGGATAGTGACCGGGGTTATACGTGACAGGAGCAATCGGGGAAAGTCTGCGGAAGGTAAAGGAGCCTGCTGTGTGCAGATGCTATGAGAAGATACTGGAAGCACTTCCCATGCAGTATGTGTAGCAGTATGTGCAAAGTTGAAAGAATAAGCTTGGTGCGTTCAAGGAACATCTGTGGGTTTTATGGTTGGAGCATAGCGAGGAGTGAATAAACTTAGAGACCAAATTGTGTTGATTTGGTGAGGCTGGGAAGGTTGTTGGGGTCATATTGCAGAGAGTTATGTATCACATTAAGAAAGTTGAGGCCGGGCGTGGTGGCTCACACCTGTAATCCCAGCACTTTGGGAGGCTGAGGTGGGTGGGTCTCTTGAGCTCAGGAGTTCGAGACCAGCCTGGCTAACATGGTGAAACCCCATCTCTACAGAAAATACAAAAATTATACTTTTTTTTTTTTTTTTTTTTTTTTTTGAGATGGAGTCTTGCTGTGTCGCCCAGGCTGGAGTGCAGTGGCGTGATCTCAGCTCACTGCAAGCTCCGCCTCCTGGGTTCACGCCATTCTCCTGCCTCAGCCTCTCCGAGTAGCTGGGACTACAGGTGCCCGCCACCATGCCCGGCTAATTTTTTTGTATAGTAGAGACGGGGTTTCACCGTGGTCTCCATCTCCTGACCTCGTGATCTGCCCGCCTCGGCCTCCCAAAGTGCTGGATTACAAGCGTGAGCCACCGCGCCCGGCCAGAAAATACAAAAATTAGCCAGGCATGGTGGTGCATACCTATAGTCCCAACTACTTGGGAGGCTGAGGTGGGAGGATTGCCTGAGCCCGGGAGGCAGAGGTGGCAGAAAGAAAGAAATTTGAAACTTTATTGATCATTTCTCAATCTGGAGAAGACATCAGACTCAACTGTGTGGCTTATTAAAAATGTCCATGTCCAGGTGCCACCCAGATCTTTCTGAATCAGTCTCTAGTTGTGAATCTGCTTTGGGCGATGGGGAGCCGTGAAGGTTGATAAGCACAGCAGCTACATGGTCAGATCTATGCTCAGAAAGTTATTCAAGGAGCTCCTTAAATTAGAGACTGTACCTGTTATGTAAACCCAGTTGCTGATTTGTACTATGCATGCAACAAATATCAGCTGAATGAATGAGAATGAATTGGAGAGACTAGAAGCTGAGAGACCATTTATGGATGGTGGGTGGATGATAGTTACAGCAGTTCAGGACAGAAGTGTTCGGGCCTTAACTAAGGGAGCAGCAGATGGATGGGGTGGAAGATTCTTTCCTTTCAGCCACCAGATCCCAGATCTACATGAAAAGGTATCCAGCATATCTACATGCTAATGTCTTTCTTTCTTTCTTTTTTTTTTTTGAGACGGAGTCTCGCTCTGTCGCCCAGGCTGGAGTGCAGTGGCACGATCTCAGCTCACTGCAAGCTCTGCCTCCCAGGTTCACGCCATTCTCGTGCCTCAGCCTCCTGAGTAGCTGAGACTACAGGCGCCCGCCACCACACCCAGCTAAGTTTTTGTATTTTCAGTAGAGATGGGGTTTCACTGTGTTAGCCAGGGGGGTCTCGATCTCCTGACCTCGTGATCTGCCTGCCTCGGCCTCCCAAAATGCTGGGATTACGGGAGTCAGCCACCGCACCCGGCCTACATGCTAATTTCAAAGGATTAATTTACAGGGATATCTGGCCACGGGAAAGATTTGTAAAACTGCCCCTACCTCTTATTTTCTCCACAGATCACACTTGCAAATGAAAGTAAATAGAATCCTCTTCACTACTTGCAACCCTGCTAACCACCCCAAACCTGTTAGCAGAAGTGTGATATTAGCCATGTTACTTCTGTTTCCTTTGCTGTTTTGGGGTCTGGCAGTCAGGAAGATAGAGAAACAGAATGATAACACTGGCCATCATCTGTCGAATACTACTGTGCTCGGAATTTCATGTGCATGATCTAGTTTAATCTTTGTAGGTTACTGTATAGGCCTCATTGCTAATCCCATTTTATAAATGAGAAAATCAGGAGGTGAAGTAATAGCAAGTTGGTGGCAGGGGCAGTATTAGAATCTGAGCCTGGGCCGGGCGTGGTGGCTCACGCCTGTAATCTCAGCATTTTGGGAGGCCGAGGCAGGTGGATCACCTGAGGTCAGGAGTTCGAGACCAGCCTGGCCAAAATGATGAAACCCTGTCTCTACTAAAGATACAAAAAATTATTTGGGCATGGTGGCAGGCACCTGTAATCCCAGCTACTCTGGGGGCTGAGTCAGGAGAATCACTTGAACCTGGGAGGCAGAGGTTGCAGTGAGATGAGATTACGACGCTGCACTCCAGCCTGGACCACAGAGCGAAACTCCATCTCAAAAAAAAAAAAAAAAAAGGAAAAAGAAAAAAGAATCTGGAGCTGATGTTAAAACCAGTGCTTCACTGCTCAGTTGTGCTGCTGTGGAGGAATGGGAAGGTGTTTCTTGGGGATCTTGTGTTCAGGATGTTGCTGTGAGTTTTTGCACTCGATAAGCATTCCTGTTAATTGAGTTGCATCTTTACCTTAGGTGCAGTGGGGACACGCACCCATGCGTGTGTGTGTATAGCAGTTCTATCTCATCAGTGGATTTAACACGCAAACTGTGCCTAATGGGCCCTGTCAGTAACAAACCAGGACATTTGAGCGGAGTGGTTTATAGTCTATAATTGGCTTCCTATTGTTGGCTGGTTCTCCTGCACATAGAGTATTATGCCAGGATTGGCATTTGATTTAAGAAATTTTCAAAGTGATTTTATCTTCAGTGCATTAATGTGTGGCCTAAATTCCTGCAGAGGCATTAGACAACCAGCCTGGACATGCTTTAGCAATCACAACTGGATCTGAGCTGCCAGTGCTACAGCTTTTATTCAGCACAGATAAATCATTTCTCTGAAAACACTTTTCTACCTAAGCCTTGTAACTGAGTTTTAAGGGCACCTCAAGTTTAGGCCCCTTGAAACTGGAATATACATATTCTCCAAATCATGCAAAACACAAAAATGGGAATTTGTTAACATGAGTACATTTAATCACTATCATCCTTTTGGAACTGAACACATAAATATTCAAGGCATGGTGTGGAAATCAACCTAATTTTCAAGGGTGTAGAATTGTGATGCCTTTTAAAGTCAGAAAATATGAAATACGATCCCAGTTCTGAAAAGGCTATAAACATGGCTGGGTACACAGAAAACTAGAGAATGTTCTGCAATTTCCTGTAGATTAGCATAGGTAAATGTTTTTGGTAAAAAATTTTCAGCTCTAAAAGCACAGAATAGATCACAGCTGCATGAAAATACTAATTAATCATCTTTAATGCTTTTATGCAAATGATTATGTTTGACTTTCATTTAGAATTGCCATTAACACTTGGAACCCTAAGATTGATAATGGGTAAAATTTTCATGAATACATAAAGATTTGAATCATGTTTAGATTAATTTATAGCACCTATATTCATTACTACAAGTCCTCTTGAAATCTAAAAATCATGGGATGAGACAGAAAATAGAGAAGAGGAGATGGCCTTCGAACTTATCAATTTTTTTTATCGGTGATGAAGGATGAGCTAAACTTGTATTTTTTCTACCTTTTGCAATAATTTGCCCAGGTGTTATGTGTGTTTGTACTACAGAAGACATTTTAATTATTTCATGTTCTGAGACAGCACTGTTTTTTGTTTTGTTATTTTTTTTTTTTTTGAGATGGAGTCTTGCTCTGTCGCCTAGGCTGGAGTGCAGTGGCGAGATATCGGCTCACTGCAAACCTTCACCTCCTCGGGTTCAAGTGATTCTCATGCCTCAGCATCCCAAGTAGCTGGGACTACAGGTGCCCACCACTACACCCAGATAATTTTTGTATTTTTAGTAGAGACGGGGTTTCACCATGTTGGCCAGGCTGGTCTCAAACTCCTGACCCTGTGATCTGCCTGCCTAGGCCTCCCGAAGTGCTGGGATTACAGGTGTCAGTCACTGCACCCACCCTATTGTTCTTATCTTTATTATTATTAAAAATAATTTTTTTTGAGACAGAATCTCACTTTGTCGCCCAGGCTGGAATGTGGTGGCACGATATCGGCTCACTGCAACCTCTGCCCTCCTGGTTCAAGTGATTCTCGTGTCTCAGCCTCCCAAGTAGCTGGGACTATAGGCGTGCACCACCATGCTCAGCTAATTTTTTGTATTTTTAGTAGACGTGGATTTTCACCATGTTGGCCAGGCTGGTCTCGAACTCCTGACCTCAGGTGCTCTGCCTGCCTCGGTCTCCCAAAGTGCTGGGATTACAGGCGTGAACCACTGTGCCCAGCCTGTTCTCATCTTTATGTTCATGAGTACCCAGTATTTAGCTCCCACTTACAAGCGAGAACACCTGCTATTTGGTTTCCTTTTCCTGCATTCATTTGCTTAGGATATTGGCCTCCAGCTGTATCTATGTTGCTGCAAAGGACATGATTTTGTTCTTTCTTTATGGCTGCATAGTATTCCATGGTTTCTATGTACTACCTTTCTTTATCCAATCCACTGTTGATGGCCACCTAGGTTGATTCCATGTCTTTGCTATTGTGAACAGTGCTGTGATGAACATATGAGTACATGTGTCTTTTTGGTAGAATAATTTATTTTCTTTTGGTTATATACCCAGAAATGGGATTGCTGGGTTGAATGATAGCTCTGTTTTAAGTTATTTGAGAAATCTCCAAACTGCTTTTCACAGTGACTGAACTAATTTAGATTCTCACCAGTAGTGTATAAGCATTCCCTTTTCTCTGCAGCCTCACCAGCATCTGTTATTATTTGACTTTTTAGTAATAGCCATTCTGACTGGTGTGAGATGGTATCTCATTGTGGTTTTGATTTGCATTTCTCTGATGATTAGTGGTGATGAGCAATTTTTCATG
The DNA here is from genome assembly GCF_006542625.1 of Nomascus leucogenys. NCBI lineage: Eukaryota > Metazoa > Chordata > Mammalia > Primates > Hylobatidae > Nomascus > Nomascus leucogenys. The sequence goes on along the minus strand of NC_044392.1, from coordinate 1,124,908 downwards.
TTTGTTGGCCACTTGTATGTCTTCTTTTGAGAAGCACCTATTCATGTCCTTTGCCCCTCTCTTTTTTTTTTTTTTTTTTTTTTTTTTGAGACAGGGTCTCACTCTTTCACCCAGGCTTGAGTGCAGTAGCATGAACATGGCTTATTGCAGCCTCGACCTCCTGGGCTCAAGTGATCCTCCGGCCTCAGCCTCTCAAGTAGTTGGGACCCAGGTGCACACCACCATGCCCCGCTAATTTTTAAATGTTTTGTAGAGACAGAGCCTTGCCCTGTTGCCCAGGCTAGTCTCGAACTCCTGGTCTCAAGCAATCCTCCCACTTTGGCTTCCCAAAGTAATGAAATTGCAGGTGTGAGCCATTGTGCCTGGCCCCCTTGCCCATTTGTTTAGTGGGGTTATTTGCTTTTTGCTTGTTAAGTTCCTTATAGATTCTGGATATTAGATTTTTGTTGAATGCATAGTTTGCAAATATTTTCTCCCATTTCGTAGGTTGCCTGTTTGCTCTGTTGATAGTTTCTTTTGCTGTGCAGAACCTCCTTAGTTTAATTAGGTTCCACTTGCCAATTTTTGTTTTTGTTGCAAATGCTTGTGAGGACTTAGCCACAAATTCTTTGCCAAGCCTGATGTTGAGAAGGGTATTTCCTGGGTTTTCTTCCAGGATTTTATAGTTTGAGGTCTTACATTTAAATCTTTAATCTATCTTGAGTTGATTTTTGTATATGGTGAAAGATGGGGTTTCAGTTTCATTCTTCTGTATATGGCTAGCCAGTGATCCAAGCACCATTTACTGAATAGGGAGCCCATTCTCCATTGCTTGTTTTTGTCTACTCTGTCGAAGATCAGATGGTTGTAGGCGTATGGCTTTATTTCTGGGTTCTCTATTCTGTTCCACTGGTCTATGCATCTGTTTTTGTACCGGTGCCATACTGTTTTTTTTACTCTAGCTTTATAGTATAGTTTGAAGTCAGATAGTGTGATGTCTCTGGCTTTTTTTTTTTTTTTCTTGGGATTGTTTTGGCTCTTTGGGCTCTTTTTTGGTTCTATGTGAATTTTAGAATAGTTTTTTCTAATTCTGTGAAAAATGACATTGGTAGTTTGATAGGAATAGTGTTAAATATGTAAATTGCTTTGGGCATTCTCCTGCCTCAGCCTCTCCGAGTAGCTGGGACTACAGGCGCCCGCCACTACGCCCGGCTAATTTTTTTGTATTTTTTTTTAGTAGAGATGGGGTTTCACCGTGGTCTCGATCTCCTGACCTCGTGATCCGCCCGCCTCGGCCTCCCAAAGTGCTGGGATTACAAGCGTGAGCCACCGCGCCCAGCCGGGATTGGGTTCTTGATCTGACTCTCAGCTTGAACGTTATTGGTATATAGAAATGCTGCTGATTTTTGTACATTGATTTTGTATCCTGAAACTTTACTAAAGTTATCAGTTCCAGGAACCTTTTGGTGGAGTCTTTAGGTATAAAATCATATTGTCAGCAAAGAAAGGAAATTTCCTATTTGGAATTAGAAATTTTCCTATTTGGATGCCTTTTATTTTATCTTGTATGCTTACTTTTTTTTTTTTTTTTTTTGAGAGGGAGTCTCGCTCTGTCACCCAGGCTGGAGTGCAGCAGCGTGATCTCTGCTCACTGAAAGCTCTGCTTCCTGGGTTCACAACATCCTCCTGCCTCAGCCTCCCGAGTAGCTGGGACTACAGGCGCCCGCCACCACGCCCAGCTAATTTTTTTGTATTTTTAGTAGAGACGGGGTTTAACCATGCCAGCCAGGATGGCCTCGATCTCCTGACCTTGTGATCCGCCTGCCTCGGCCTCCCAAAGTGCTGGGATTACAGGCGTGAGCCACCGTGCCCGGCCCTTGTATGCTTACTTTTTAAGTGTACTATCTTTTGCATGGTAAATGACGTTTTCTCCATTTTACACACTAGGACATGAAAGCTCAGAGAAGGTAAGTAGCCTGCCCAGTCTCACATGTATAGTAAGTGGCCGAGCCTGAATTCCAACCTGAAATGTCTAACTCAGAAGCTCTGATCACACCGCTGTGCCACGGTCCCCGTGCATTCAGTACATGGAAGCTATTATTATGAACTGAAACCAGGTTGTCTCCTGAGGACACATATTTCTCTGTGACCTAACAAATGGGGACTACTCATTCTCCATATACTACAGGCCAGTGAGAACCAAGGAGTCAGCCCCCTGCAGCCACAGCCAGACCATTGTTCTTGGGTAGTACCAGCTTGAGATAGTTATCGTCAGGCTGTTACAACGACTAATCCTCATTGCTACCGTTCTCTCAATGCATGGAGTTCTCTCATCACTCAGTACATGGAGTTTCTTGGGCCTTACAGACCCACATCCCTTAGTCATTCTTTTATCCTGCATGAATTCAGTGCCTCTTCTGGCCCTCTCAGTGCTGAAGGCCTTTACTACTTTAACTCCAATGACCTACTCCCATGGCAGTGAGACTGTTCTGCCTCTTACGTCATCAGGAGGTTGAATAATGTCTGGGGGGAAAAAAATTGTGTGTGTGTATATGTGTATATACATAGATATGTGTGTGTATGTGTACATAGATACATACACATTAGTTTACATTTTAGTGACATAATGGATATGTAACACATAATTAAATTGTATTATAAATTCCATATAGACAATTGATTCTCACAGATTGCTTTTGTTGATTTTTGCCAAACTTTTATGTCCTGGGCAATCTGTGGTTACAATTGACAAACCCAACATAAATTTTGGTTGATATTTGCCTTTATGTAAAGGACTTGAAAGTTAAACAATGAAGACATATGTCAAAACTTCACTCATTCATTAGTGATATGAGTGACTTCTTTGAGGAATTGGATAATAGTTTTATTTTATTAATTCATTCATCTACAGACAGGGTCTTGCTCTGTTGCACAGGCTGGAGTACAGGGGCACCATTATAGCTCAATGTACCCTCGAATTCCTGAGCTTAAGGGATCTTCCCATCTCAGCCTTCCGAGTAGCCAGGACTACAGTCGTGTGTCAAATGCCTGGCCAGTTTATTTGTAGAGACAGAGCCTCTCTATGTTGCCTAAGCTGATCTTGAACTCCGAGTCTCCAATGACTCTTCAGCCTTGGTCTCCCAAAGTGCTGGGATTATAGGAATGAGCCACCGCACCGGCCAGATAATTGTTTTTGAATACTGGAAGACCATTTCTTCAGTTTTTAAAAATTCTGTTTACAATGTGATGGCTACAGACATGATACACTTTTAAGTAAAAGCCGCATTACTAACATTTTCTCCGTTACTTTCGTAAGTCTAAACAATCAATAAAACAATAAATAAATCAAGTTCTGACTTATAGCATTTGGTAATTTCCATGGTTAGTTTCAAGCTACCAACTGACATCACTGAACACAGAGCTGGGAAACGAGGTGCAGTGGCACATCATTATGGCATTTCCACCATACAGATACAGTAAGTATAAAACATAGATAATAAAGCCTAGTAAAATAATTAGGAAGTGATGAGTTTGAAGAATTTATGACCTTTGTTATTAATTTATATTTGTAAGTCTCTTCAACTAACTTTTTTTTTTTTTTTGAGACAGAGTCTTGCTCTGTCACCCAGACTGGAGTGCAGTGGTGCGATCTCGGCTCACTGCAAGCTCCGCCTCCCGGGTTCACGCCATTCTCCTGCCTCAGCCTCCCGAGTAGCTAGGACTACAGGCGCCCACCAACACGCCCGGCTAATTTTTTGTATTTTTGGTAGAGACGGGGTTTCACCATGGTCTCGATCTCCTGACCTCATGATCTGCCCGCCTCGGCCTCCCAAAGTGCTGGGATTACAAGCGTGAGCCACCACACCTTGCCTAATTTTTAAATAATGACTGTATTGGCTGGGCACAGTGGCTCATGCCTATAATCTCAACACTTTGGGAGGCCAAGGCAGGCGGATCACCTGAGGTTGGGAGTTCGAGACCAGCCTGACCAACATGGAGAAACCCCATCTCTACTAAAAATACAAAATTAGCTGGGCATGGTGGCGCATGCCTATAATCCCAGCTACTCAGGAGGCTGAGGCAGGAGAATCGCTTGAACCTGGGAGACAGAGATTGCAGTGAGCCGAGATCGGGCCACTGCACTCCAGCCTGGGCAACAACAGCGAAACTCCATCTCAAAAAAAAAAAAAGCTCTATCTAACAACCAGCTTGCAACATTTCTGAAATTTAGTAATCAGCTGTCATTTGAGGCAAGCTGGCTCCAACCAGCAAACCACCGTGTCTAGTTGGTCATTTCCACACTGATTCTCTGCCACAGCCCATCAATCCATCTGTCACTTTCTCACCTGTAACACATACATTTACCCTGTGATTCACTTTCTATTCATTCCTCAAGCCACCACAACCTGACTTGTCGTTTCCATGACAGACCCTTTGCTAGGAAGTAAAGGATCCTTTTCTTTCACTTGCCCCGTGAATTCCAGTGTCCTCAGGGCTCTGTCTTGGGTCATCTGCTTTCTCTTTCTATACACTGTGCTTTGGCGATCTCATTCAAACCCTGACATGAAGTATACCGATGGCTCCCAAGTCTATAATTCTAACCCGTGTGTCTCTCTGGAGTTCCAGACCCGTGTGTCCAGCAGTCTATTGGACATCACTTGTTTGTCTTCTTGGTAATTCACAAGGACTTATTTGTTGTTTCCCCAGCCTCCAGCCTCCACCTCGCAAATCTGACGTCGCCTCTCTTTTTCCTGTCTCGCTAAATGGAGATACCTTACCTACTAAGTCATCTGAGCCAGGCACCTGGGAGTCATCCTCACTTTTTTTTTTTTTTTTTTGAGGCAGGGTCTCACTCTGTTGCCCAGGCTGGAGTGCAGTGGCACAGGTCTCAGCTCACTGCAGCCTCTGCCTCTGGGCTCAAGTGATCCTCCCACCTCAGCCTCCCGAGTAGCTGGGACTATAGGCACACACCACCAGTGCCCGGCTAATTTTTGTATTTTTGTAGCAATGGGGTTTCTCCATGTTGCCCAGGCTGGTCTTGAACTCCTGGACTCAAGCAATCCACCCATCTCGGCCTCCCAAAGTGTTGGGATTACAGGTGTGAGCCATCGAACCCATGCAGTGTCCTGATCCTGGTTCACTGCAGCCTTGATCTCTCCAGGCTCAAGTGATCCTCCCACCTCAGCCTCCCGAGTAGTAGCTGGGACAACAGGTGCAGGGCATCACGCCCAGCTAATTGTTTTATTTTTTATAGAGATGGGGCCTTGCCGTGTTGCCCAGGATGGTCTTGAACTCCTGGCCTCAAGTAATCCTCCCACTTTAGCCTCCCAAAGTGCTGGGATTGCAGGCATAAGCCACCACACCCCGCCCATCTTCACTTTTTACTCTGGTACGAAATCCAGATTGATCCAGTCATTCATTTATCCATCCGTTGAACTTTCCAGCAAATATTTATTACAACAGCTGCATAGTATATTGGGTAAGAGCACTGGAGCCTGAAGTCAGCCTGCCAGGCATCAGATCCTGGCTGCCATTTAACTAGCTTTGTAACCTTGAGAAATTTGCTTGCCCACTGTGTTTCAGGGTTTTTTTTTTTTTTTGACAGTCTCACTCCGTCACACAGGCTGGAGTGCAGCGGTGCGATCTTGGCTCACTGCAACTTCTGTCTCCCGGGTTCAAGCGATTCTCTTGCCTCAGCCTCCCACATAGCTGGGATTATAGGCGTGTGCCACCACGTCCATCTAATTTTTGTATTTTTAGTAGAGACGGGGTTTCACCATGTTGGCCAGGCTGGTCTCGAACACTTGATGACTGTCTTCTTATAAGGACAATGGTTATAGTGAATTAAGTGTCCACCCTACTCTAGTGTGGTCTCTTCTTAACTAATTACATCTACAATGACTGTTTCCAAATAAGGTCACATTCCGAGGTACTGGGGGTTAGGACTTCAACATAGCTGTTTTGGAGGGACATACTCTGCTATAGTGGGAATGTTTGTGTTCCCCTCAAATTCATATGTTGAAATCCTAACTCCTAAGGTGATGGTATTAGGAGGTGGGGTCTTTGGGAAGGCAGAAGACTCACGATCGGGATTAGTGCCCTTATAAAGAGACCCCAGAGAGCTAGCCTGGCCCTATACTATGTGAGGACATAGTGAGAAGGCACTACCTGTGAACCAGGAAGTGGGCCCTCGCCAGACATTGAGGCTGTCAGGGCCTTGATCTTGGACATCCCAGCCTCCAGAACTATGAGGAACAAAGTCTGTTGTTTATAAGCCACCCTGTTATAGCAGCCCAAATGGACTAAGACAGCATTCAACCCATAACAGGCAGGAACTCTGATACAGGAATCATATCTGCTTTCTGACCTTGTGTGGCCCGCAGTCTAATGGTGCTGCAGTTGTTAATGTCTTACTTCCTGTCCCCCCCACAGCGACTGTCTTAGTTCCTTTTGTCTCAACAGCCTCCTGAGTAGACCCTAGTCTGGCCCCACCATAGTCCATCCTCCATGGGGTGTCAGAATGATCTTCCCAACACATAGATTGATCATGGGACCTCCTTCTGAAGCTCCCTGGGCTTTCAGGTAAAGGTTTAGCATAAAAAATCCTTCTAGTTCCAGCTCCTTCCTGCTTGTCTGCACTGAACCTTATACCACAGCCCAGAAAACTGTTTGTAGTTCCCCGATCATGTTCTTCTTCTTCTTCTTTTTTTTTTTTTTTGAGATGGAGTTTTGCTCTCTCGCCCAGGCTGGAGTGTAATGGCGCAATCTCAGCTCACTGCGACCTCTGCCTCTCAGGTTCAAGCGATTCTCCTGCCTCAGCCTCCTGTGTAGCTGGGATTACAGGCGCCCACCACCACACCTGGCACATTTTTGTATTTTTAGTAGAGACAGGATTTCACCATGTTGGCCAGGCTGGTCTGGAACTCCTGACCTCAGGTAATCCACCCATCTCTGCCTCCCAAAGTGCTAGGAATACAGGCATGAGCCACTGCACCTGGCCATATTATTCTTTTTCACAACTCTTGATGAATACCATCTTTCTGCCTCGCACACTCTTACCCTCACATTTCTTCACCTGTCTGGAGAAGTCTCCCCTGATACTCTCCCCACTCATCTTCTGAACTGCTCTGGCACTCTCTGCATACCCAGAATTTGGGACTTACTGAATTTTAGGGGGTTTTTTGGTGCCTTTCCAACAAGACAGAGTGCCCCTTAAGGACGGGAACTGTGGTCGTATGCCCTATTGTTAGACATTAGCGTGATTCCTAGTCTTTTCACTGTTGTTAATGATACTGTGATAAATATCTTTCTGTTTAAATATTTTTTCAAAAAAAATTTTTTTTTTTTGAGATGGAGTTTCACTCTTGTTGCCCAGGCTGGAGTGCAATGGCGCAATCTCGGCTTGCCGCAACCTCCACCTCCACCTCCCAGGTTCAAGTGATTCTCCTGCCTCAGCCTCCTGAGTAGCTGGGATTAGAGACATGCACCACCATGCCTGGCTAATTTTATATTTTTTAGTAGAGACAGGGTCTCTCCATATTGGTCAGGCTGGTCTCCAACTCCTGACCTCAAGTGATCCACCCGCCTCGGCCCCCCAGAGTGCTGGGATCACAGGCATGAGCCACCACGCCGGCTATATTTTTTAAAATTTAAAATTACTTCCTTAGGCACAACTCAACAACAAAAAGACAACCCAATTTAAAAATGGACAAAGACTTGAGTAGATATTTCTCCAAATAATATATATAAATGGCCAAAAGCACATGAAAAGATGCTCAATGTCATTAATCATTAGATTAATGCAAATAAAACTACAATGAGATACCACTTCATCCCCACTAGGATGGTTATAATAAGAAAAGTAACAAGTGTTGGCGAGGATGTGGAGAAGGAGAGATTGGAACATTGCTGGTGGGAATGTAAAATGGTGCAGCTGCCGTGAAAACAATTTGGCGGGACCTCAATAAGCTAAACATAGAATTCATAGAATACTGTCTGACCCAGCAGTTCCACTTCTAGGTATATACTCAAAAGAATTGAAAACAAGTGTTCAATTGGTGGCTCACACCTGTAATCCCAGCACTTTGGGAGGCCGATGCGGGCGGATCACCGAGGTCAGGAGTTCAAGACCAGCCTGACCAACATGGAGAAACTCCATCTCTACTAATAATACAAAATTAGCCGGGCATGGTGGCGCATGCCTGTAATCCCAGCTACTCAGGAGGCTGAGGCAGGAGAATTGCTTGAACCCGGGAGGCGGAGGTTGTGGTGAACCGAGATCACGCCATTGCACTCCAGCCTGGGCAACAAGAGCAAAACTCCGTCTCAAAACAAAAAACAAAAAACAAAAACAAGTGTTCAAATAAAAACTGTACACAAATGTTCATAGCAGCATTATTCACAATAATCCAAAAGTGGAAATGACCACCCATGGATGGACAAAGAAAACGTGGTATCTCTATACAATGAAATATTACTCAGCCAGACTGGGCGCGGTGGCTCACGCCTGTAATCCCAACACTTTGGGAGGCCGAGGTGGGTGGATCACTTGAGGTCGGGAGTTCGAGACCAGCCTGGCTAACATGGTGAAACCCCGTGTCTACTAAAAATACAAAAATTAGCCAGGCATGGTGGCAGGTGCCTGTAATCCCAGCTACTCAGGAGGCTGAGGCAGGAGAATGAATCACTTGAACCTCGGAGTCAGAGGTTGCAGTGAGCCAAGATCGTGCCACCGCCCTCCAACCTGGGTGACAGAGCAAGGCTCCATCTTAAAAAAAAAAAAAAAAAGAAACTGCCATAAAAAGATGTGCAGTCCTAAAGTCCTGATACATGTCAGAATGTGGATGAGCCTCGAAAACCTAATGTTAAATGAAAGAAGCCAGACAGAGTCACACAACGTGTGATTCTGTTTACATGAGCAATATCCAGAATAGTTAACTTTATAGGGGAACAAAAGCAGATTGGTGGTTGCTAGGGGATGAGGGGAGGGGAAAATGGGGATTAATTGCTTAATGTATATGGGGTTTTATTTTAGGATGATGAAAATGTTTTGGAAGTAGGGTGGTAGTTGCAGGGCACTGTGAATGTACTAAATGTCATGGACTTGTACACTTTAAAATATTTAATTTTATGTTATGTGAATTTTATGTCAATAAAAGAAAAACAAAAAAGAATGAAGTATTGATGCATGCTACCACGTGGGTGAACCTTGAAAACATTTTGCTGAAGTGAAAGAAGCAGACAGAGAAGGTCACATGTGTGATTCCATTTATATGAAATATCTAGAATAGGCAAATTCATAGAGACAGAAAGCAGATGAGTGGTTGCCAGAGTCCGAGGGAGGCGGGATGGGGAGTGGCTGTGTAATGGACATGGGGTTTCCTTTTTGGGTGATGAAATGTTTTGGAACTAGATAGTTGTTGTACACTATTGTGAGTGTACTAAATGCCACCGAATCACAGACTTTAAAATGGTTCAAATGGTAAATTTTATGTATATTCTACCACAATGAAAAATATTTCCTTAAGAAAGATTTTCTGAAGTGAAGCCAGAGTCAAAGAATGTGAGCATTTTATAAATTCTTGGGGCATGTTGCTGAATTTATGTTGAGAAGGGATCATTCATTGCCTTCCCTCCAGGAATGTTTAAGAACCTGTATTGCATCTTTGCTAGACTTGAGTATCGTGGTTAAAAAACAAAGCAGCCAGACGAGGTGGCTCACGCCTGTAATCCCAGCACTTAGGGAGGCCGAGGCGGGCGGGTCACCTGAGGTCGGGAGTTCGAGACCAGCCTGACCAGGATGGAGAAACCCTGTCTCCACTAAGAGTACAAAATTAGCTGGGTATGGTGGTACATGCCTGTAATCCCAGCTACTCGGGAGGCTGAGGAAGAGAATCGGTTGAACCCAGGAGGCAGAGGTTGTAGTGAGCTGAGATCGCGCCAGTGTACTCCAGCCTGGGTGACAGAGTGAGACTCTGTCTCAAAAAAATAAATAAAATAAGTAAATAAACAAAGCAAAATGACCTCGCTAATTTGATATAACATGGTGCCTCTTCAGGAACGTTCTCTTGCTTCCAAGTTAACTTGAATGAGAAGAGCGTTTAGGAACACAGCCAGAATAAAAGGATTTTAGAGGTAGGAGAGGCCTAGAGAGCTTCGAGACCGTTGCATCTCATTTTTATCGGACCAGTATTTAGTAAATACCTTACTATTCTGAAATAAAATTCATAGATCAAATAATCTACCTGAGGTCTATATGATATGGTGCTTTAGACAATATGAGTTTTGGAGTAAACTTCCTGGGTTCAAATGCCTGTTCGGCTGTTCACCAGCCTTGTGGGCTCTGGCACCGCTCTGCGCCTCAGTTTCTTCATCTATAAAATGGAGCTAATGACAGTGTTGCCTCATAGAATCGTTTGAGGATTAAATGTATGTGTATGTATATAAATATAAAATATGCCTAGGCTTATAATTGAACTGTACAAAAGAGGAGAAATAGAAGGAAAGTAATTTATAATAAATGCACTTCAAATTTGTAAATATCTAGGCACGATTACCCTAGGAAGACACTGAAACAGATGTCTGCACCTGTGCATAGAATCACCCCAGATGTCACAGCTATAAATTCAGATTGGTTCGAGTGTATTGCACCTCCAAAGCCATGAGTGTTGTTATTGGTGACATGCACTGTTGCCCAGGCTGGAGTGCAGTGGTGTGATCTCGGCCCACTGCAGCCTCTGCCTCCCGGGTTCAAGCAATTCTCCTGCCTCAGCCTCCCGAGTAGCTGGGATTACAGGTGGGCACCACCACACCTGGCTAATGTTTGTATTTTTAGTAGAGACGGGGTTTCACGTTGTTGGCCGGGCTGCTCTTGAACTCCCGATCTCAGGTGATCCACCCGCCTTGGCCTCCCAAAGTGCCGGGATTACAGGCGTGAGCCACCACTCTCAGCCGTGGGAAGTATTTTTAAACAACCATACTTGCATGTACAGGCTTTTCATCTTCATAAATGTTTAGTGGGATATTTGGAAGTGGGACATGGGGCCATTCTTTATTGGGTGGGACTTCCCACGTCTCCAGATGTCTAGCATCCTTGGTCCCCTCCTCTAAATGTCAATATGCTGTAGTGAGTGGTTCTGCCCCCACTGAGAACCACTGAGACTACTCCAACCCTCTTCTTTTCCCGACCAGGTTCCTGAGGGATTCAGAGAGGATTTTCTTTCTTTTTCAGATGTAGGTTCTGGAGAATATATACTCTTTCCACCTCTGCTCACTCTGTCACCCAGGCTGGAGTGTAGTGGCGTGACCAGAGCTCCCTGCAACCTTGAACTCCTGGGCTTAAGCGATTCTCCTGTCACAGCCTCCAGAGCAGCTGGGACTACAGGTGTGTGCCATCATGCCCGGCTAATTTTAAGCATTTTTTGTAGAGACTGGTGGCAGGGGGATCTTGTTCTGTTGCCCAGAATGGTCTTGAACTCCTGACCTCAAGCTATCCTCCTGTCTCAGCCTCCCAAAGCTCTGGAATTACAGGGCCTGAGCCACCATGCCTGGCCTAGAGAGGGAATTTAAAATCGGCAGCTATGACAGTGACTGCTTGTTCACCCCAGGCCCACCTTCAGCCTCATGATCAGCTGGAAGATGCCTTGTTAGTAACCCAGACTCTGCCTGCCCTGCTGCATTTATCCAATTTATTTCTCTTTTGGGGGCCTTCTTCTTCCCTATCTGTCGCCTCTACTCTTGTCCCACTACAGTCTATTCTCATGGCAGCCAGAGAAGCTTTAAAACAAATTTATGGCCAGGCGCGGTGGCTCACGCCTGTAATCCCAGCACTTTGGGAGGCCAAGGTGGGCAGATCATCTGAGGTCGGGAGTTCGAGACCAGCCTGACCAACATGGAGAAACCCTGTCTCTACTAAAAATACAAAATTAGCAGGGCATGGTGGCAGGTGCCTGTAATCCCAGCTACTTAGGAGGCTGAGGCAGGAGAATCACTTGAACCTGGGAGGTGGAGGTTGCGGTGAGCTGAGATTACGCCATTGCACTCCAGCCTGGGCAACAAGAGCTAAACTCCCTCTAAAAAAAAAAAAAAAAGTTACATCAAGCTATTCTGCCTCAGCTCTCCAGAGTTTTCCCAAGACACTGGGAATAAAATGCAAATTCCTCTCCCTGCCCTGCAAAGCCCTGTAGGATCCCGCCTCATCTCCCAATCTCCTTCCCACTGAGCTCAGCCACCCCGGCCTCTCATGCCACCGTTCCTGCCTCAGGGGCTTTATACCTGTTCCTCCTTCTGCCTGGAGCCCACTTCCCTGCAGCCTGGTCTTTGCAGAGTGGGCCCCTTTTGTCTGTTCCGAGTCACATGAGAGACCATTCCTGACCACCTCATCTGGATCACTGCCTTCCCAAAGTTGCTTTCTGTCCCCTAACTCTGTTTGTTGTTGTTGAAAGTGCTTATCTCGATTTGAAGTGGGAGCAGACTAAGCCACTCTGGGGCAGAGACTTCATTCGTCCCACTCTCCACGGTGTCCCAGGGCCCAGCAGGATGCTGGCCAGTGCTGCTCAGTATCTTTGGAACACACGAATGAAGGCCTAACACCTAACCCCAAATGGGCCAATCGAAATCCTTCCCCACGGGCTGGTTGTGGTGGATCAGGCCTGTAATCTCAGCACTTTGCAGGGCTGAGCCCAGGAGTTTGAGACCAGCCTGGGCAACAGGAGAGATCCCATCTCTACAAAAAATATAAGGTGTGGTGGCATGTGCCTGTAGTCCCACCTATTGGGGAGGCTGAGGTGGGAGGATCACTTGAGCCCGAGAGGTTGAGGCTGCAATGAGCTGTGATTGCACCACTTGCACTCCAGAATGGGTGACAGAGGAAGACCCTGTCTCAAAAAAACAAACAAAACAAAACAAAACCCCAGAAAACTGATCTTAAGCACACAGTTGAAAGAGCTTTAACAAATGTGTAGTTGTATAACTACCACCACAGCCAAGAGACAGGACATTTCCTTAAATCCAGGAAGCATAACTTATTTCTTGAGTTCTATGGGATAACCGAAGATTAAAAAAAACCAAAAAAACAGGTTGGGCGCGGTGGCTCACACCTGTAATCCCAGCACTTTGGGAGGCCGAGGTGGGCAGATCACGAGGTCGGGAGATCGAGACCATCCTGGCTAACACAGTAAAACCCTGTCTCTACTAAAAATACAAAAATATTAGCCGGGCGTGTTGGCGGGCGCCTGTAGTCCCAGCTACTCGGGAGGCTGAGGCAGGAGAATGGCGTGAACCTGGGAGGCGGAACTTGCAGTGAGCCGAGATCGCACCACTGCACTCCAGCCTGGACGACAGAGCGAGACTCCGTCTCAAACAAACAAACAAACAAACAAAAAACAGCTTTATTGTGCTATAATTGACATGCAACAAGCTGCATATATTCAAAGTGTGTAATTTGATGAGTTTTGGCACGGACTACACCGTGAAACCACCAGCACAACCAGGATTATGAACATGTCCATCAATCAGCTCCGAGAGTCTCCTCCTGCTCCTTTGTAGTCTTTCTCTCCCAGCCCTATTTGCACCCCCATCTCGAGCACCCACGAATGTGTTTTCTGTTACTGTAGGTTAGCTTACATTTTCTAGGGTTTTCTTTTCTTTTTCTTTTTTTTTTTTTTTTGAGATAGAATCTAACACTGTCGCCCAGGCTGGAGTGCAGTGGTGCGATCTCGGCTCACTGCAAGCTCCGCCTCCTGGGTTCACGCCATTCTCCTGCCTCAGCCTCCCAAGCAGCTGGGACTATAGGCGCCCACCACGCCCGGCTAATTTATTATTATTATTTTTTGTATTTTTAGTAGAGATGGGGTTTCACTGTATTAGCCAGGATAGTCTTGATCTCCTGACCTCGTGATCTGCCTGCCTCAGCCTCCCAAAGTGCTGGGATTACAGGCGTGAGCCACCACACCCAGCCGTACATTTTCTAGGGCTTTCTATAAACGGAGTCATACAGTATGCACTCTTCTTTGTCTGGCTTTTTTCACTCAGCATCATTATTTTTAGAATCATCCATGTTGTTACATGTAACAATAATTTATTCGTTTCTATTGTTGAGGATTCTTCCAATTGTATGGTATGCCATAATTTGTGTATCCACTTATCTATTGGTGGGCATTTGGGCTGTTCCCAGATTGGGGTTTTTACAAATAAAGCTGCTATGATCATGTGTGTGCAAGTCTTTGTATGGACATAGGTATTTCTTTTTCTCTTGCGTAAAAATCTAGGAGTGGAATGGCTGGACCGTATGTTACCTTTAGGTTATTCTTTTCTGTTTGTTTTTGAGACAGAGTCTCACTCTGTCACCCAGGCTGGAGTACAGTGGCGTGATCTTGGCTCACTACAACCTCTGCCTCCCGGATTCAAGTGATTCTCCTGCCTCAGCCTCCTGAGTAGCTGGGATTACAGGCATGTGCCACCATGCCCGACTAATTTTTGTATTTTTAGTAGAGATGGGGTTTCACCGTGTTGGTCAGGCTGGTCTCCAGCTCCTGATTTTGTGATCCGCCTGCCTTGGCCTCCGAAAGTGCTGAGATTACAGGCGTGAGCCACCGCGCCCAGGCTACCCTTATGCTATTCTTAATCACAGATTTCTCCTTTTTACTTAAGCCAATCAATTTGGGACTGTCAAGGTCCCTCAGCAGGACAGGGACTCAGCTCTCTCCCTCTTGACTCCCTCCAAGCTGCCTCTCGTCCTGTGCAAGTCTTGCTGTTGCTGCTGTGGACTGAGCGAGGCTGAGAATGCACGTTACCTTCCTGAGCACGTCGCCTTTGAGAAGTAATGTTGACTTACATAAGCACACTGACCTCTTGCTTCTTGCCGAAGTCTAAACTCATGGAATCTTTTGCGAGTGTGCTCTCGCTGCCTCTGGACCGGAATGTTAAGTGCAAGAGGAGTTGTCTGGCTTAATAGTCCGATCAAAATATGTCTGTGGATGGACAAGGTCAGTGATTGACTCGTAGAAGGGGAGCCTTAGATGAAAAGACAGTCTGAGTATCAGAGAGCCACAAGGATGAGCTAAGAAGGAGGCTCCTGCATTCAGAGCAGCTCAAAGATAGCACACCCAGGCAGCATATTTTTACATTTGAGTTTAATTTATTTTTGAAAAAGGAATGCATTCAGATGGTTCAAAATTCAAAAGCAAGGGTGGGTGTACAGTACTGTGAAAAATCTTTCTCATGTCCTCAGCCACCCCTTGTCCTCAGAGGTAACCACAACTCCTCCCCACCCCCAGTTCCTTAAATAGTCTTCCAGATATTTGCATATACAAAGATTTGCATATACAAATATATATGTGTATATCTTATATGTGTGTGGGGGGGGCGTTCTTTTTACACAAGTGCTTGCAGACCAAACACGTTGTTGAACACTGATTTTTTTTCACTTTACATAGCTCAGAGCTTAGTCCACAGTACAATGGAAAAAGCCTCCTCATTCTTGTTCTATATTTACACAGTATTGCATTATAATTTCTTAACCAGTTGAGGCAGCATTTGACCGGTGATATTAGTAGGACCATGAGATTACAGGGGTGAATACTTTTAGTTTGCACAGTAAATAATGGCAAAGTCACAGGTGGATTCACTTGGCTTACTGAACTGTGATATCATCTCATAGACTGCAGGGAAGGTGGCATTTCTAAGTGCTTGATGTGCCAATGGATTCATAAAGTCGTAGTTCTTAAACTTTGATGTCCTTAAGAATTACCTGGGGAGCTAATTAAAGTGAGGCTAAGCAGGCTCCCCCCTCTTCTGCTGCCCCAGAAAGTCTAATCCATTGGAGCAGGAGGTGGCGGAGTGGGGCCCAGGATCCTCATGTAGATGGTCCGCAGACTATACTTTGTGAAATGACCTTGCTCTGCAGAAGGAAAAGAGCTTCCTGCTGAAGGAGTAACTCAATAGTTTGTTAATTCAAAGTGTTAAAAAGAATTTTATTCCCATATCTTTAAACCCGAAAAGAAATTCATGAACAAGTCTGTTTTTTTTTTTCAAACAGTTCAGAAGAATATGGACTCTCTCCACCTCTGCCAAACACTTCTTTCCCTCTCTCTTCTCTCTCCCCGCCACTGTCTCTCTCTCTCTCTTTCTCCCCTCTCTCTCGACAACAGTCTTGCCAGTCATTCTCTTTGAAGAGACATAAGGCCTCCACCACGTGGCAGGGAGCACTGGGACTGGGGAAACAGCCCTTATCCTTAGCTGGAGGCCGTTCCATGGGCTGAGAATAGTAATGAACTCGGACTTGGGAGTCCTGGGTCAAATGCCTTGTTGAAGATAAGTGGCTCACTGTGTGCTGGGCACCAAGCTGAGGCTTTGATGTGCATGATCACAGTTAATCTACAATGACCCAATTTACAGAGAGGAAAACTGAGGCTGAGAGGTTTTTAGTAATTTGCCTGGGGTTAGGGGTGTGCCACACAGCTGCTGTGGTGTTGGGCAGATCTCTTCTGGAGCTCTTTCTTGCTCTCGACCACACATTTTCATGGTTTTTTTTTTTTTTTGAGACGGAGTCTCACTCTGTAGCCCAGGCTGGAGTGCGGTGGTGCGGTCTCAGCTCACTGCAACCTCTGCCTCCTGGGTTCAAGCGATTCTTCTGCCTCAGCCTCCTGAGTAGCTGGGATTACAGGTGCCCAGCTAATTTTTGTATTTTTAGTAGAGACGGGATTTCATCATGTTGGTCAGGCTGGTCTCAAACTCCTGACCTCGTGATCCATCCGCCTTGGCCTCCCAAAGTGCTGGGATTACAGGCGTGAGCCACTGCGCCCAGCTCATGTTTTATTATTTTTTTTTATTACACGTCACACATGGTCATTATTTTAAAAAGTTAAAATACAGATAAGCAGAAATAAAAAAATCTACCCACGTACCACAGTGATAAGCACCATTAATGGTTTGGTATATCTTATTCCAAATATTTTTCTATACATTTATACCTATAATTATACATACATCAATATACACATATACAAACTTGCATTTATTATTGTTGCTTTTTTGAGAGGGAGTCTCGCTCTGTTGCCCAGGCTGGGGTGCAGTGGCGAGATCTCGGTTCACTGCAACTTCCAACTCCTGGATTCAAGTGATCCTCCCACCTCAGCCTCATGAGTAGCTGGGACTACAGGCGCGTGCCACCACACCTGGCTAATTTTTGTATTTTTAGTAGAGACAGGGTTTCGCCATGTTGGCCAGGCTTGTCTCAAACCCCTGACCTCAGGTGGTCCACTCGCCTCGGCCACCCAAAGTGCTGGGTTTACAGCCGTGAGCCACCATGCCCAGCCCAAACTTGCATTTAAACATAAAATGAGTTCACACTGTATATATTGATATGTAACCTGCTTTTTCCTACTAAATAATAAACACATGAACAGTTGTCCACATCAACAGGTATAAACTCACATTATAATTTTTAATGGCTGCACAGCATCCTACTGCATATAGGGATGTAACGCCTTTTTTTTTTTTTTGAGACAGAGTCTGGCTCTATCGTCCAGGCTGGAGTGATCATTGCTCACTGCAACCTCCGCCTCCCTGACTTAAGTGATTCTCCTGCCTCAGCCTCCTGAGTAGCTGGTATTACAGGCACATGGCACCATGCCTGGTTAATTTTCGTATTTTTAGTAGAGAAATACGGGGCTTCACCATGTTGGCCAGGCTGGTCTCGAACTCCTGACCTCAAATGATCCACCTGCCTTGACCTCTCAAAGTGCTGAGATTATAGGTGTGAGCCACAATGCCCGGCCAACACTTTTATTTAACCAATTGCCCGTTGATAGAATTTAAGTTGTTTCAATTTTTTGTTATTATAATCAAGCTGTGGCAGACATGGTAACAATGGTACCATTTATTATTTCCTATGGACCAGATACTGTACTAAGTTTTTTACAAGCATTATTTAATTCAATCCCCACAGTGATCCTATAAGGTAATACACTTATTATACCTGGTTCATAGGTGAGGAAAGTGCAATTTGGAGAGGGTGAGTCACTTGTCAACATTATCCAGCTAGCAAGTGGCAACGTTGGGATTTGAATGGAGCTCTTCCTGGTTCTAAAACCTATCCTCTTTCCTCCAAACTGTGCTGGGTTCCAACTATTGAAATAAGGTTTGCTAAATTCCCTTTGTGCTGCTGCAGCCACAGAATAGGAAGCCACAGAAGGGGGCCTGGAAGGTCCCCTATCTAGCTCTTTTGAAACCTAAATGGAGCCGAAAAGTCCTGGACTCATTTCCCCTTAAGAAAGTTTGTGTACTTGGCAACAAAGATACAAAGTCTTCCCTGGGGACTGGTCAGAGGAGCTTCGATCTGGGTTACCCCGGCCTGAGGCCACATGGTCTTGAGCTGCTGGTTTGCCTGCCGTCTTCTCAGCCGCAAGAGACACACACCGGATCCTACAGACTTTCTTGCCAGCCGAGGCCTAGATGCTGGCCAGCCCAACGCTGAGTCTTGTGCTTCTCTGCCAAACAGAGAAGATTCTCCCATGGCCGAGGGCGGTGGCCTTCACGAGCACACAGCCCTTGGAGCAGCAGCCACTCGGGGTGGCTCCTGTGTCTAACAGACACTTGGGGAACTGCCTCTCTTTAACACAGGTCCTGGGAAGTGGCACAGGAGACATGTCAATAAAAGTCTGCTTCCCCCAGAAGCAGACCCTGAGACATGGACTTCAGTCCACAGTAATCAGGAAGTATAGGAAACACCAGTAGAGGACTGAGAAGTGTACGAGAAAGGGAAGGCTCCCAGTAAAGGGTGTATTATGACACCAGAGACCACTTTGGGCAACTAGAGCTAAAGTCCATGGGGAAGCCGAAGAAAGCCTCAGGGTCCTCTTCCCAGATGGGCGAGGGAGCTGGGGTATTTATACACCTATCCTGCCATTCATTCTCCAGGTAGAAGCTCTGAAAAAAGCCTGCTGGGAGAGGTGGCTCACACCTGTAATCTCAACACTTTGGGAGGCTGAAATGGACAGATCGCTTGAGTCCAGGAGTTCAAGGCTAGCCTGGGCAACATGGCAAAACTGCATCTCTACTAAAAAATATATATATATATATCTATATATAGAGATATAAATACACATGCACATACACACACACACACACACATATACACACAAAAATTAGCTGCACATGGTGGCTCATCATTCATCATGCCTATAGTCCCAGCTATGTGGGGGGCTGAGGTGGGAGGATCACTGGGGCCCGAGAAGTCGAGGCTGTAGTGAGCAGAGATCATGCCACTGCACTTTAGCCTGTGCAACAGAGCGAGAGTCTCTGTCTCAAAAAAATATATAAAAATAAAATATAAAGTAAAATGAAAAAAGCTTTGGCCAGGCACAGTGGCTCATGCCTGTAATCCTAGCACTTTGGGAGGCTGAGGTAGGCGGATTGCTTGAGCTCAGGAGTTTGAGACCAGCCTGGGCAACATGATGAAAGCCCGCCTCTGCTAAAAATACAAAAAATTAGCCAGGCCTGGTGGCGGGCACCTGTAATCCCAGATACTGGGAAGGCTGAGGCACAAGAATCGGTTGAATACGGGAGGCAGAGGTTGCAGTGAGCCGAGATCGTGCCATTGCACTCCAGCCTGGGCAACAGAATGAGACTCTGTCTCAAAAAAAAAAAAAAAGCCAAAAAAATTGCCTTCAGGTAATGAGATACAGAAACTGGAAGATGAAAGTTGAGTGAAACAGACTGCAGTGATGAGGTTTGAGGGATATGGTGGGGGCTCCATCCTGGGACCAATGCTCCTGGGGCCCAGACTCCACTAGTGAACTAAACCTTAGCACACTAAGCCAGTCTCAGCCAGTCCCAGCTACAGCTGGAAGCGGCTTTTTAACATCTATGTGGAAGTCCACATATATTCAAATCTTATAAATCCCTACTTAGATTTTTGTCTGCTGCTTCCATCAATTATGACAGAGGTCTGTTATTTTGTCTTGTTCTCTTTTTCCTCTAGTTTGAAAGACCTCTTTTCTGTTTCTATTCTTGTAGTAGTTACCCTAGTAATTTCAACTTGCTTCCTGACTTATCAAAGTCTAAAATTAATCAATGCCTTTTTTTCCCTGAACTATACAACAACCTCAAAACACTTTAACTTCATTAACCAGCCTCCAGCTTATATACTATTGTCGCTGTGTTTTTTTTCTTTTTTTAACCCCCAAGAGATATTATTATTTTGATTTTATGTAGTCAATGAATAACATGGATTACTTAGAAACATCTTAATTTCCAAATACATGGGGATTTTATGATTACCTTTTCTTTATTAATTTATAACATATATGCATTGTGGTCTGAAAACATATTCTGTATCATTTTAATACTCTGACATTTGTTCAGATTTGCTTAATGGCCAAGGATACAGGATATATTTGATTTCTAGAAACACTTCATGAGTGCTGAAGCAACATGGATTCTGCAGGGGTTGCATACTGTGTTCTATAGACGTCTGCTAGGTGAGGCTAGTTAATCATTAAATCCTCTGTGTTCTTACTGATTGTTTTTGTCTACTTGTTCTAGCAACTAATGGAGAGAGATATGTTAACATTTCCTGCTATGATTATGGATTTATCTGTTTCTCTTTGTCATTCTGCCATTTTTTATTTTTTACTTTATACTTTTAAAAAGCATGTTGTAGCTGGGTGCGGAGGTTCAAGCCTGTAATCCCAACAATTTGGGAGGCTGAGGTGCGTGGATCACCTGAGGTCAGGCGTTCGAGACTAGCCTGGGCAACATGGTGAAACCCTGTCTCTACTAAAAATGCAAAAAAATTAGCCGAGTGTGGTGGCAGGCGGCTGTAATCTCAGCTACTCTGGAGGCTGAGGCAGGAGAATCGCTTGAACCCAGTAGGCAGAGGTTGCAGTGAGCCAACGTTGTGCCATTGCACTCCAGCCTGGGCAACAAGAGTGAAACTCTGCCTCAAATAATAATAATAATAAAATAAAAAGCATGTTATTAGGTACATGCCAATTTAGAATTGTTATATTTTTCTGGCTAATTAAATTTGTATCATTATAAAATGACCTCTCCTAAAATGACCTTATGAAATGATTTTGGCTTTAAAGTCTATTTTCTTCTGTAACCTCATTTCAACTTTATTTAATTTCAACAGATTTCTGTTGTTTAGTATTTGCTATGACTGGGATGTTTGTCCCCTTCAAAATTCATGTTGAAATTTAACTGCCATTTTGACAGTGTTGAGAGGTGGGACCTTTAAGAAGTGTTTAGGTCATAAATGCTCAACCCTCATGAATGGATTAATGCTGGGAGTGGGTTAGCCCCCTCTGGTGCAAGTGCTGTCTCTCTCTCTCTCTCTTTTTGTCTCTTGCTGTCTCTCTCTCGCTCTCTTTCACTCCTTCTTTGCTGTCTGCCTTCCACCATGTTATTATGCAGCAAGAAGTCCCTTGCCAGATGCTAGCACTCTGATTTTGGACTTCCCAGTCTTCAGAGCTGTGAAAACAAATTTCTATACATTATAAATTATCCAGTCTTAGATATTCTGTTATAGCAGCCCAAGACAGTTTTGCATAACATACTTTTTCTATCTTTCCATTTTCAACTTTAATTTTTTTTTCTTTTCTTTTTAAAAACTGAGAAAGGTCTAGCTCTGTCACCCTGGCTGGGTTGCAGTGGCACAATCTTGGCTCACTATGGCCTCAACCTCCTGGGGTCAAGCAATCTTGCCCTCAGCCTCCTGAGTAGCTGGGACTGCATGTGTGTGCCACCATGCCTGGCTATTTTTTTCTATTTTTTGTAGAGATGAGGTCTCACTAGAGATGAGGTTGCCTAGGTTGGTCTTGGACTCCTAGGCTCAAGTGATCGGCTTGCCTCAGCCTCCCAAAGTACTGGGAATACAGGTGTGAGCCACCACGCACAGTCCAGTTTTCAACTTTTTTGTATATCTGTGCTTTAGGTGTGTTTCTTACATACAATATATAATTAGATTTTTATTATTCAGTCTGGTAATCTTTGCCTTTTGACTGAAATATTTGTTTTAAACCTCGTAGTAGTCTATTATTATTATTTTATATACATTCGTGTTCGTTTAAACCTCCTACTTGAGGGCTGAGAGCAGTGGTTTACGCCTGTACTCCTAGCACTTGGGTGGTCGAGGTGGTTGGATCACCTGAGGTCAGGAGTTCGAGACCATCCTGACCAACATAGTGAAACCCTGTCTCTACTAAAAATACAAAATTAGCCAGGCGTGGTGGTGCATGCCTGTAATCCCAGCTACTCGGGAGGCTGGGGCAAGAGAATCACTTGAACCTGGGAGTGGAAGTTGCAGTGAGCTGAGACCACACCATTGCACTCCAGCCTGGGCAACAAGAACAAAACTCCATTTCAAAAATAAAATAAAATAAACCTCCTACTTGAGATTTTTTTTCTTTTTTCTTTCTTTTTTTTTTTAGACAGGATCTTGCTTGGTCACCCAGGCTGGAGTGTAGTGGCACAGTCCTGGCTCACTGCAGCCTCGACCTCCCAGGCTCAAGCGATCCTCTCACCTTGGCATCCCAACTAGCTGGGACTACAGGCACATGCCATCACTCCTGGCTGATTATTATTATTATTATTTTTTTGAGATGGAGTCTAGCTCTGTTGCTCAGGCTGGAGTGCAGTGGCACGATCTCGGCTCACTGCAATCTCCGCCTCCCGGGTTCAAGTGATTCTCCTGCCTCAGCCTCCTGAGTAGCTGGGACTACAGGCACGTGCCACCATGCCTGGCTGATTTTTTTGTATTTTTAGTAGAGAAGGGGTTTCACCATGTTGGCCAGGATCATCTCAAGCTCTTGACCTCATGATCCACCTGCCTCGGCCTCCCAAAGTGCTGGGATTACAGGCGTGAGCCACTGCGCCCAGCCGATTTTTGTATTTTTTGTAGGGATGGGGTTTCCCCATGTTGCCCAGGCCGGTCTCGAACTCCTGGGCTCAAGAGATCTGCCTGCCTCGGCCTCCCAGATTGCTGGGATTACAGGTGTGAGCCACCACCCCCACCCAAGATCATTTTCTGTTTGCTAGAAATAAAATGTTTAGAATGTCTTTGGTATATTTAGATCTGTTGATGGCAAACTTTCAGTTTTTATTCGTCTGAAAATGTCTCCTTTATGGTTGTTTTTCTTCCAAATGTCTAATACACGGAAAGAAAACAAATGTCAACCCAGAATTCTACACCCAGCAAAAATATCCTTCAGGAGTGAAGGCAAAATAAAGACATATGATCATTCCACTGAACTCTTAGTTCTTCCCACCCAAACCTGCCCTTCCCTAGCAATCCCAAAATTTTGAGTGGAGAGTGCAAAAGTATTGGAGTTATCCAAGATACGTTTTCTTTTCCTTTTATCTCATATCCGGTTCTTTGTTAAATCTTGTCTAATCTAGTTAAATCCAGCCACTTCTTACTTCCCCCACTTCAACAGCCTTAGCTCAAACCACCATCACCACCATTTCTCACCCAAACTGTAGCAATAGGCCCTATTGTTTTCTCTGCTTCCTCTCCCACCCACGTTCTTTTTTTTTTTTTGAGATAAGATCTCACTTAGTCCCCAGACAGAAGTACAATGGCTGCGATCACCGGTCACTGCAGCTTTGACCCCCCAGGCTTAAGCTATCCTCCCATCCCTCAGCCTCCTGAGTAGCTGGGACTATAGGCATGCACCACCACACCTGGCTAATTTTTGATTGTTTTTTGTAGAGAAGATGTCTCACTATGTTGCCCAGGCTGGTCTCGAACTCTTGCACTCAAGTGATCTGCCTGCCTCACCCTCCCAAAGTGCTGAGATGATAGGTGTGAGCCACTGCCCCCAGCCCACATTCTGTTTTTGATAACATCTATTTATTTATATACTTATTTTGAGATGGATTCTCACTCTGTCACCTGGGCTGGAGTGCAGTGGCGCGATCTGAGGTCACTGCAACCTCTGCCTCCTGGGGTCAAGCGATTCTCCTGCCTCAGCCTCCCAAGTAGCTGGGATTACAGGCGCCTGCCACTATGCCTAGCTAATTTTTTGATTTTTATTTATTTATTTTTTTAGTAGAGACAGGGTTTCACCATGTTGGCCAGGCTGGGCTCAAACTCCTGACTTCGTGATTCGCCTGCCTCACACAAGAGATATTGTTATTTCCCTGTTCAAACCCTCCAGTGTCTTCACATCACATTTAGAATAAGATACAAACTTGGCTGGGTGCGGCGGCTCACGCCTGTAATCCCAGCACTTTGGGAGGCCGAGGCAGGTGGATCACTTGAGGTCAGGAGTTCGAGACCAGCCTGGCCAACATGGTGAAACCCCGTCTCTACTAAAAATACAAAAACTAGCCGGGTGTGGTGGCAGGTGCCTGTAATCCCAGCTACTCGGGAGGCTGAGGCACAAGAATCGCTTGAACCTGGGAGACAGAGGTTGCAGTGAGCCAAGATCACACCACTGCACTCCAGCATGGTGGACAGAGCAACACTCTGTCTCAAAACAAAACAAAACAAAACACAACAAAAAAGAATAAGATACAAACTCCATCCTTAGTGTACACGGTTGGCTCCTAGCTACCTCTCTAACTTGATTTCATGCTGTTGCTCTCCCTGGCTCACTGAGCTTCAGCCACACTGCAACCTTGCTGTTCTCACTCATGCCCACTTTACATCCAGGGCCTTTCCACCTGCTCTCCCTTCTGCCTGGAATGTGCCCCTGCATTGCGATCTGGCTCCCTCCCTCACTTAATTTTCCTCTCTGCTCAGATGTCAACTCATCAGGAAGAGCTTCCCAGACCATCCTTTCTAAACTGGTAGTCCTAGCACTCTCTCTCTCTTTTTTTTTTTTTTTTTGAGACAGAGTCTCGCTCTATTGCCCAGGCTGGAAGGCCGTGGCACGATCTTGGCTCACTGCAACCTCCTCCGCCTCCTGCGTTCAAGCGATTCTCCTGCCTTAGCCTCCCGGGTAGCTGGGATTACAGGCGTGCGCCACTGTGTCTGGTTAATTTTTTTTTTTTTTGAGATGGAGTCTTGCTCTGTTGCCCAGGCTGGAGTGCAGTGGCACGATCTTGGCTCACTGCAACCTCCTCTGCCTCCCGGGTTCAAGTGATTCTCCTGCCTTAACCTCCCGAGTAGCTGGGATTACAGGCGCATGCCACCATGCGTGGTTAATTTTTGTATTTTTAGTAGAGACGGAGTTTCCCCATGTAGGCCAGGCTGGTCTCAAACTCCTGACCTCAAGTGATCTGCCCGCCTCGGCCTCCCAAAGTGTTGGGATTACAGGTGTGAGCCACTGCACTCGGCAGTCCTGGCACTCTCTATCCCCTTCTCTGCTTTAATTTTCTTCATAGTAATTGTAACTTTCTGATGTTATTTCGTATGATCTAGACTGTAAACTCCAAAAGGACAAAACTTTATCTTATTCACTTTAATCATCCTTAGTGTCTAGAACAGTTCCTGGCACAGAAGAGGTTCTCAATAAATGCCTATTGAATGGATAAATCTGCACTGTGTCTATTTAAAATAAGAATGCATATGAAAACATTTTAGTGTACACACAGCTTGGGTACCTAACTTTATCAGCTTCTTTTTTTTTTTTTTTTTGAGACGGAGTCTCGCTCTATCCCCCAGGCTGGAGTGCAGTGGTGCGATCTCGGCTCACTGCAAGCTCTGCCTCCCGTGTTCACGCCATTCTCCTGCGTCAGCCTCCCGAGTAGCTGGGACTACAGGCGCCCGCCACCACGCCCGGCTAATTTTTTGTATTTTTAGTAGAGATGGGGTTTCACCACATTAGCCACGATGGTCTCGATCTCCTGACCTCGTGATCCACCTGCCTCGGCCTCCCAAAGTGCTGGGATTACAGGCCTGAGCCACCGCGCCCGGCTGGAGGTGAGTCTTTAGGGGCCAGGAAAGCTCGAGAAACCCTCCTCAGCCTCTCCTCAGAGGGATCCCCAGTTATTTCTGGGAGTCCCCAAAGTAGGGCTCACAGGAGTGGCGTGCTAGAGTCAGCACAGGCGCCCTAGAGCCAATTGTCACATCGTCAGGAATCCTGTGAGTTGCTTGTTATTTGCTGGTGGCTTGAAATTGGTCCCAGTGGGAATATTTATACCATGGAAATGAATGAATGCTACAAGTCAGGGTGGTTTTCTTAAAGAAAAATTTTGAGCCAGTTTACCAATACAAGGGTCCCCAAACTAGTTAGTAAACTACAGTCACCAGGCGGCATCAGCTCTCTAGCTGAGGCCCCATGGGGAAGGCTCTTGAAGCCCCTGTCACCACTGCCCAGCCTGAGAAGGCCAGTGTCCCTGCCAAGGTCACTGTGTCATATACACTCGGGGAGACAGAGGCGAAGGCAGGGGCTGCCCGTACGGTACATACAGAAACAGAACGGAGCTTTGAAGCTACGGGGTCCCTCCAAAACTTCCCTCAGCTGCTTCTCTCACAATCTGGCTTTCAGAGCTCTTAGAATCTATTTTATGTCATTTTATTTTCTATTTTATTGTTTTTAGAGACAGGGTCTCACTCTGTTGTTCAGGCTGGAGTTCAGGGGCGCAATCATAGCTCACTGTGACCGTGAACTCCCGGGCTCAAGTGATCCTCCCGACTCGGCTTCCTGAGTAGCTAGGATTACAGGCATAAACCACGATGTCTGCCTATTTTTTCTTTGAGATGCAGTCTCACCCAGGCTGGAGTGCAGTGGCGCCATCTCAGCTCACTGCAACCTCCACCTTCTAGGTTCAAGCTATCTTCCTACCTCAGCCTCCTGAGTAGCTGGAATTACAGGTATGCGCCACGATGCCAGGCTAATTTTTGTAATTTTGGTAAAGATGGGGTTTCACCATGTTGCCCAGGCCGGTCTTGAACTCCTGGGATCAAGCGATTTGCCCACCTTGGCCTCCCAAAGTGTCGGGAATACGGGCGTGAGCCACCACACCCAGCCCCATCTATTTTTAAAAAAAAAATTTTGTAGACATGGAGTCTAGCTACACTGTCCATGCTAGCCTTGAATTTCTGGCCTCAAGTGATCCTTCTGCCTTGGCCTCCCAAAGCACTGGGATTACAGGTGTGAGCCACCACCATTGGGCATTATTTTATTCTTGAACCAAGGCACCACAGAGGTGGTAGCAAGGGTGGCCTGGGGACTCTGTCCCCCTGTGGCAGACTCTGCTCATATTTTCCATATCCGTGGTTTCCTCTTTTTTACTTGGCAGTGATGCCAGAGCCACAGAACAGCAGAGCAAGAAGACAGAAGCAGCTACCAGCCATATGGGTGCTGGAGACAAAATAAAATCTTTCTACTCACTTGAGACACTGTTGGCTGGCTTACGTGTGCTTGAATCAGTTCCTAACGGAGACACTCTGATTTGTAGCGTTCACTGATCTCCATGGTGTAAATATTCCCTCTGGGGCCAATTTCTCTATAATGTCCGTCCACTCCCCTAAGCCAGTTAAGTAAAAACACGTATTTTCTATGTAAGTACAACATCAAAACAAGTTCCCTAGGAATCCACCCCATGGCCAGATGGCTGCCTCCAAGCCTCTCCATAGCCTCTAGGGCTGCCCTTGTGGTTCCATAAATGTCCCTTCTCTTACTTGCTGCGTTACTGCCTCCCTAGGACCCACCCAGGCAGGAAGCACCCAGAAGATATTTCTCCTGAGTCTGCTTCCTCCACAGGACAAGACATTTATGCCAAGGAGACAGCAGAGTAGGGGCTTTTAAGCTTGTGGTTTGAGCCCTGATAGTTATTTGTTTAACTCTCAGTTTGCTCTTCTGTATAATGGGCTCAATATTCCCAGCCTCACCGGGCTGATTGCTGTGAAGATTAAATGAGAAAATACCCAGAGTAAGTGCTCAGTGCTGTGCGCAGTCATCTTAGGATAAATTCCTTGAAGAGGAATTTCTGGGTTGCAGTTTAAGCTCATTCAGAATTTTGAAATTAAATTTTGAATTAAAAAATCCCTTCAAATGGGTTAATTTAAGTGTGAGAATATCCCATTGCTCCAGAAATTCATTCCTACCATGGATGGTGATTTTCTTTCTTTCTTTTTTTTTTTTTTTTTTTGAGACGGAGTCTCTGTCGCCCAGGCTGGAGTGCAGTGGTGCAATCTCGGCTCACTGCAAGCTCCGCCTCCCGGGTTCACGCCGTTCTCCTGCCTCAGCCTCTCTGAGTAGCTGGGACTACAGGCGCCCGCCACCACGCCCGGCTAATTTTTTTGTATTTTTAGTAGAGACGGGGTTTCACCGTGGTCTCGATCTCCTGACCTCGTGATCCGCGCCCCCCAGCCTCCCAAAGTGCTGGGATTACAAGCGTGAGCCACCGCACCCAGCTGGTCATTTTCTTTATCTTTGCTAATTGTTTAGGCAAAGGCAGTATTTCGTTTTTTTCTTTTTTCTTACTCACTTTAAAGTTGGGTGTCTCTTTAATTCCTAATAGAGTTGATCATTCTTTCATGTTTTTTGGTCATTTGGATTTCTTTTGCAATTTTTTTTTTTTTGAGACAGAGTTTCACTCTTGTTGCCTAGGCTGGAGTGCAGTGGCACAATCTCAGCTCACTGCAACCTCCGCCTCCTGGGTTAAAGCGATTCTCCTGCCTCAGCCTCCCAAGTAGCTAGGATTACAGGCGCCCACCACCACACCTGGCTAATTTTTTGTATTTTTAGTAGAGACGGGGTTTCACCATATTGGCTGGGCTGGTCTTGAACTCCCGACCTCAAGTCGTCTGCCCACCTCAGTCTCCCAAAGTATTGGGATTACAGGCGTCAGCCACAGCACCTGGCCATTGCCAATTTCTTGTTCTCACCTTGCACCTGTTTTCTTTTGCGTTGTAGGGGGTGAGGGAGACGGAGCAGTCGAAGCTGGTTTGGGTGATGCAGTGGCAGTAGAACTGACAATAAGTAGAGGGATGTGAGAAAAGTTTGAAAGCAAAATAGATGGTGATTTTGGTGATGGTTTGGTTGTGGGTGGGGAAGGAGAGAGGGCAGTTCAGAATGACACCGAGGTTTCTGGTTTGAACAGTTCATTTGATGGCAGTGGCCTTTTCTGAGACGAAGATTAGTGGTGAAGATGATGTTTGTAATTTTGGTCATTTGAGTTTGAGATGCTCTGTGGAGCACCAGAGTCTAGTAAACGGTTGGATTTGTAGGCTTGGTGCTCTGAAGGCAGATGTCAGTGGGAGACCAAGTCCTTGATCTGTGGCATGAGAATTCCCACGGAGACTGTGGAAGGAGGAGGACTTAATAGAGAAGAGAGAGGAATGCCTGTCCCGAAGAGGTGTGCAGAGAAAGAAGACTGGGAAGCAGCGATGGGAAAAGTAGGTGGAGATGAGAGGGATGGGGGCCATGGATGCTACGGAAGAGGGTGATCACGACGAAGAAGGGGGGGAACAAGACCAAAGACATTGGGTTAGACCAAGAGGAGAGATGTCCCCATGGGTTTGGAGATGGGGAAGAGCCGTTTAATGGTGCGAGGGTGGCAGAAACCAGACTATGATGGGTTGAGGAGTGAATGAGGTGAGGACGCAAATACTGAGGGTCGGGTCTCTACAGGGTCAGAAATGTTGAGGAAAATGAGTGGTGGTCCTAGCTAGAGGGGGCATGCTTATTTCCCCACCCCTTTACCAATACTGGATTTGGCCAGTTTTAAAAATTTATTAATTTATTAATTTTTATTTATTTAGTTTTTGATACAGGGTCTCGTTCTCTCACCCAGGCTGTAGTGCAGTGGTGTGATCATGCCTCACTGCAGCCTTGACCTCCGGGGCTCAAGCCATCCTCCTACCTCAGCCTCTCAAGTAGCTGGGACTACAGGTGTGCGCCACCATGCCTGGATAATGTTTTGGTTTTTTTTGTAGAGACAGGATCTCCCTGTGTTACCCAGGCTGGTCTCGTGGAACTCCTGGGCTCAAGTGATCCTTCCACTTTGGCCTCCCAAAATGCTGGGATTACCAGCATGAGCCACGGTGCCCAGCCCAGTTTTTAATCTTCTAGTTGATAAGTAAAAGTGTCTTTTCACTATTTTTATTTGCATTTATTTGATTTTTCAGTGTGGTTAATTGGTCATTTGCTTTTCTTAGAAGAGTCACCCCTCCCAGGATTGTTAGATTTAGCAAATAAAATATAAGATGCCCAGTTAAAGCTGAATTCCAGTTTGTTAACTGAAAAAATCACATCATTTATAAATCTGGAAAGACTTTATTTCTTGTAAAGGGTTACAGCCTGCAGGTTGGCCATTCTGCATGCTGAGAAGCACAGCCTCCAGCAGAGGCCCCTTAGGCACTTGGGGAGAGGGGAGAATGGAACAGGGATTTATGCTGAATGGGTTGGTCAAAGTATACATATTCAGCAGGTTATAGGAGGAGCCATGAATATTCACAAAGGGGGGCCTGACACATGAGTACTGAACAAACATGCATGTTACATGCATCCCATGTTCACTTTGGGGTGGGGACATAACATTTAAATGCCTTACAATTAAGCCCTATACATCAAAAGGTGAAGGAGGAACAGGAAGGCACTCAAGTGTAGCCTCTCTGTAAACCAGCCAGAACCAGTCCATGAGTGGTGATCTCTTTTTTTTTTTTAGACGGAGTCTCGCTCTGTTCTGTTGCCCAGGCTGGAGTGCAGTGGCATGACCTCAGCTCACTGCAACCTCTGCCTCCCAGGTTCAAGCGATCCTCCTACCTCAGCCCCCCTAGTAGCTGGGATTACAGGCACTCACCACCATGCCCAGCTAATTTATTTATTTATTTATTTATTTTTAGTAGAGACGAGGTTTCACCATGTTGGCCAGGCTGGTCTTGAACTCCTGACCTCAAGTGATCCGCCCACTTTGGCCTCCCGAAGTGCTGGGGTTACAGGTGTGAGCCACCATGCTTCGCCTAGTTTATTCTTAAATTTTTTTTTAATTTTTAAAATTTTATTTTATTTTAAAAATAGAGATGGGATCTCACTATGTTGCCCAGGCTGGTCTTGAACTCCTGGCCTCAAGCAATTGTCCAACCTCGGCCTCCCAAAGCGCTGGAATGACAGATGTGAGCCACCACGCCTGGCCCATAACTTATTCTATAAGTGTAGGGGTGCATGACTTAACCCTAGCTTGGCATGGCCTTATGTCTTGTTTATAATTTGGTTTCTTATTGTCACAAACAATCTGTTTCGTCAGTCTTATGATCACTTTTTTTTTTTTCCTCACTCTGTGGCCCAGGCTGAAGTACAGTGGCACGATCTCGGCTCACTGCAACCTCCACCTCCTGGGTTCAAGTGATCCTCAGGCCTCAGCCTCCCAAGTAGCTGGGACTACAGGCACGCGCCACCACACCTGGCTAACTTTTTGTATTTTTTAGCAGAGACGAGGTTTCATCATGTTTCCCAGACTGGTCTCAAACTTCTGACTTCAAGTGATCCACCCACCTCGGCCTCCCAAGGTGCTAGGATTACAGTCGTGAGCCACCTCGCCCCGCCTTTACGATCTCCATTTTAACGTGAATGCTGGTCAGTTGTTGTGTCTAAACCACAAAAGGGAGAGGGTATAAAGAGGCGCATCCTATGTCCTGTCCTGTCTTGGCTGGGAACTCAGGTTTGAAGGTTTCTTCGGAGCTTGCATGGTCACCAGGGGGTCCTTTCAGTGGTTGGGAGTGCTAAGGACTTTATTTTTAGTTCTCAAGATAAACAAGAAATACTTTTAAAGTATAAGTATGTCCCAGATAATTCATGGGGTATACCTGTATTTTATCTGGCCACCCTCCCCCTACCCCAAGTTTATAAAAAATACCACATGTACACATTTATAGAGAAGTGTATTTTCACTTAGTGTTTTAAGTCATTTCAAGTTTATTTTGTGAGATATAGTCCTAACTTAATTTTTTCTTTTTCTTTTCCTTTTTTTTTTTTGAGACGAAGTCTCACTCTTGTCCCCCAGTCTGGAGTGCAATGGCGCAATCTCCGCTCACTGCAACCTCCACCTCCCGGGTTCAAGCAATTCTCCTGTCTCAGCCTCCCAAGTAGCTGGGATTACAGGTGCGCACCACCACGCCCAGCTAATTTTTTGTATTTTTAAGTATAGATGGGGCTTCACCATGTTGGCCAGGCTGATCTCGAACTCCTGACCTCAGGTGATCTGCCCGCCTCGGTCTCCCAAAGTGCTGGGATTACAGGTGTGAGCCACCGCGCCCGGCTCACTTTTTCTTAAGTGGTTAGGAAGTTGTCCCAACATTATTTATTGAATAATCTAGCAAGTTCTCACTGACGAGGAAAACCATCTTGATCATTCACCAAATTCTTTTATGCAGTTTGGTCTCATCTTTCTATTCTGTTTTATTGATCACTTGTCTATTCTGTTTTATTAATTATGATTTTGACTGTTCTCTATTTATGATGCTTTGACATCTTGGGGTATTACTAATCTTGGAGGGACCACCCCTCCCAGGGCTAGCTCATTCTTAGTACACAATTTGCCTGTGAGCAAGTTGTTTAAATGCAGGTTGTTCTGTATGAAAACCAACCAACATGGAGCGCATACCTGAAACTACCTTCTTATCTAACACACCAACCCAAAACTCCTCCTGCCCTGAACTGCGGCAGAGCCAGGTATCGGACAACCAGGGACCGCCTCTTTATCCCAGAGCTAGTGAAATTATTCAGACCGTCCAAGTCTAAACCTGTTCAGCTGCTTACCTGGCCTCACCCACTCCTTCCCAGGAGTACCACAAGAAAGGCCCCGGCCCATGCGTTCCCCCGCTCCTTCTGCCTCTTGACTGACCTGGTGCTTCTCTGTGTGGCCCTGCATGGTGTGGCAATGCACCCTCCTTCTGGGAACTGTTAATAATAAACCCTTCTTTCAAGGGAAGTTGTCTGTGTCTGTCACCTTACCATGTCTGATGAGAATAAAATCCTTTTAAATATATATATATATATTTTTTTAGATGGCGTCTCGCTGTCTCCCAGGCTGGAGTGCAGTGGCACAGTCTTGGCTCACTGTAACCTCTGCCTCCCGGGTTCAGGCGATTTTCCTGCCTCAGCCTCTGGAGCAGCTGGGATTACAGATGAGTGGCACCATGCCTGGCTAATGTTTGTATTTTTAGTAGAGATGGGTATCACCATGTTGGCCAGGCTGGTCTCAAACTCCTGACCTCAAGCGATCCACCCGCCTTGGCCTCCCAAAGTGCTGGGATTACAGGCATGAGCCACTGTGCCCAGCCAAAATCCTTTTAAATTTTAAAACATCTGTGCCAGTGCCATATTGTTTTAATTTCTAAAACTTTGTAATATATTTTAATGGATGGGCAAGTCCCTTCTCGGTCTCATTTTTAAGATTTTTCCTGAATATTTTTATATCTTTATGCTTCTAAGATAAGGTCTTTAGGGATTTTGAGTTGGAATATGTAAATTTTAACGTTAATTTGTGGGAAATATGTGGATATGACTTTACCAATATTATGAATGGAATATTTGCCCATTAACTTTTCTAACTATTTAAAACAATTTTTTTTTGAGTTGGAGTGTCACTCTGTCACCCAGGTTTGAGTGCAGTGGTGGGATCTTGGCTCACTGCAACCTCCACCTCCCAGGCTCAAGTGATTCTCCTGCCTCAAGTGATTCTCTTGCCTCAGCCTCCTGAGTAACTGGGACTATAGGCACGTGCCATCATGCCCAGACAATTTTTGTATTTTTAGTGGAGACGGGGTTTCACCATGTGGACCAGGCTGGTCTTGTACTCCTGACCTCAAGTGATCCTCCCACCTCATCCTTCCAAAGTGCTGGGATTATAGGCATGAGCCACCACACTCAGCCTCTAACTACTTTTCATTGTTTGGTAAGAATGCTATTGATTTTTGTATATTTGCTTTATAACTGGCTATGTTCCTGGACTCACTTAATATTTTTAATGGATTTTTTTGGGGGGGATTTCTAGATATATAGTCATATTAACTTTATATGATGCTTACTTTGCCTCCTTCCTTCTAATATTTATATATCATTTCATGTGTTTCCCTAACTAAATTAACTAGGACTTTCAGAACAATGTTAATTAAGGGTTGTGACTGGGACCCTTGATTGTTCTTCGCTTAATGGAACTAGAGTTTCATTGTGAAACATGATGCTTAAAGTTGGTCTGAGACATTTTAAAAAATCATAAGAAAGTATCTTATTTCTATTTTACAAAGGCTTTAAAAACTTAGTTATATGGATATTATATTTATCAAGTGCATTTTCATTATCTTTTAAAATATATGGTTTTCTTTTTCTACTTATTAATAAGGTAAATTATATTAATAGGTTTTCTAATATCAATTTATCTTTTTATTCCTGTAACTAATACCACTTGGTCATGGTATATTTTTCTTTTAAACCATTATTATAGACTATTTCCTAGAATAAATTACATTAATAGATTTATTAATATTGAACCATCCTAACATTCCTATAATAAACACTGCTTGGTCAAAGTATATTTCTATCCAAATACACTGTTAAGTTGTCCTTGCTAATATTTTTAAGAGCATGAACTCCCAGCCTGTAAACTCAGTTGTATAAGAAATATAGCATTTCTCTCTCTCTCTTTTTGTTTTTTAGAGGCAGGGTCTTGCTATGTTGTCCAGGCTGGAGTGCAGTGGCCTATGGGCTCAAGCAATCCTGCCTCAGCCTCCCAGGTAGTTCAGACTACAGGCACATGCCACCAAGCCTGGCTTTTTATCTTTTTTAGTTTTTGAGATAGGGTCTTGCTATGGTGCCTA
The DNA here is from genome assembly GCF_006542625.1 of Nomascus leucogenys. Classification (NCBI taxonomy): domain Eukaryota; kingdom Metazoa; phylum Chordata; class Mammalia; order Primates; family Hylobatidae; genus Nomascus; species Nomascus leucogenys. Next base: position 1,090,215 of record NC_044392.1, on the reverse strand, counting down.
GGTTGGTCTGGAACTCCTGTCCTCAAGCTATCCTCCTGCGTCAGCCTCCTAAATAGCTAGGATTACAGGCGTGAGCCACACGCCCAGCAACATTTCTCATCCTGCCTCAATTTTATTTAGGAGTTTTGTAGCAATGTGAGTAAGCGAGGTTGGTCTTGTCTTTTTCTTTTCTGCGTGATCCTTGTCGAGTTAGGGGGACAAGATCTTCTTAAAGAAAACCAAGGATATTTTCTTCTTTCTTTATGCCCTGGAACAGTTGTCCCTGTTAATTCATAGAACTGCCTAATACATAGGATGAATTATTCCCATTTTATACGTGAGGATACTGAGGTTCAGACTGGCCGCCATTAAGCCTGATGTCAAGGTCTCTGGGAGGTAAACTTTGTTTTTTTTTTTTTTTTTTTTTTTTGGAGATGGAGTCTCGCTCTGTCGCCCAGGCTGGAGTGCAGTGGTGCAATCTCGGCTCACTGCAAGCTCCGCCTCCCAGGTTCACGCCATTCTCCTGCCTCAGCCTCTCCGAGTAGCTGGGACTACAGGCGCCCACCACCACGCCCGGCTAATTTTTTGTATTTTTAGTAGAAACGGGGTTTCACCGTGGTCTCGATCTCCTGACCTCGTGATCCGCCCGCCTCGGCCTCCCAAAGTGCTGGGATTACAAGCGTGAGCCACTGCGCCCCGCCTAAGGGGAGGTAAACTTTGTTAAGAGAAGCAATGTAGCATGGTGGTTGTCTTAGCATGTTTGTGCTGCTATAACAAATTACTTGAGTTGGAGTCATTGATAAAGAGCAGACATTTATTTTCTCACCATTTTGGAGATGGGGAGTTCCAAGACCAAGGTGCTGACAGGTTTGGCGTCCAGGAAGGGCCTGCTCAGATTACGGTATCTTCCTACCACGACACCCTCACGTGGCACAAGGGGGAAGGGCAGAAAGGGGCCTAGCTAGTTCCTTTGAGCCCTTTCATCAGGGCACTAATCCCATTCACAAGGGCAGTCCCTCGTGACTTCCTCAGCTCCCAAAATGCCCCACCTGTTAATACTATCACCTTGGGGTTTCAGTTCCAGCATATGAGTTTTGGAGGGACACACACATCCAAACCATTGCAGTGGTTAAGAGATTGAGCTCAGCAGGGCACAGTGGCTCATGCCTGTAATCCCAGCACCTTGGGAGGCTGGATCACCTGAGGTCAGGAGTTCGAGACCAGCCTGGCCAATATAGTGAAACCCTGTTTCAACTAAAAACACACAAAAATTAGCTGAGCGTGGTGGCACACGCCCATAATCCCAGCTAATTGGGAGGCTGACGCAGGAGAATTGCTTGAACCTGGGAGGCAGGGGTTGCAGTGAGCCAAGATTTCGCCACTGCACTCCAGCCTGGGCGACAGAGCGAGACACCATCTCAAAAGAAAAAAAAAAAGAGTTTGAGCTCTCAGGACAGGCTAACCAGTCAAGTGACCTTATTGGGGAGTTGGGAGACCTTCCCCTACAGTTCTCATGAGTTCTCATCTCAAGATGATTGAGCATAGAACTGAGAGCGTTGCCTGGTACGTAGTGAACACTAAATAGATGGGAGTTGGAAAACAGAATGGAACAAAACCAAACCCAGAAGGCGGAACCAGGAATCAGGCCAAGGGAGAAGAGCTGTTCTGAGGATGGCTGCTTCCAGGCTGAGGAAAAGCGTCAGGAACAATCTATCTCTGTCCTCAGCAGCAACTCCTTCTGTGCCCTCCACACTGGCATGTCTTGCCAGAACACAGAATGCGGGCACCAGCTCAACAACTGGTTTTCTGCCTGGAGGACTCGGATTCTCCTAAGCCAGGGCCCTTCATGGTCAATCCTGGCCTGGGATTGTATTAGAAGAAAGACTTCTGCAATCAAAGTAAAAGCAATTCACTTTTTTTTTTTTTTTTTAAATAAAGCCACAGGGTCTTGCCCTGTTGCCCAGGCTGGAGTGCAGTGGCATGATCATAGCTCACCACAGCCTCAAACTCCTGGGCTCAAGGGATCCTCGTACCTCAGCCTCCCACGTAGCTAGGACTATTGGTGCACACCACCATGCCCATCTAGTTTTTTATTTTTATTTTTTTGTAGAGATGGGGTCTCACTTTGTTTCCCAGGCTGGTCTTGAGTTCCTGGGCTCAAGTGATTCTCTGCCTTTGTCCCTGAAAGTACTGGGATTACAGACCTGAGCCACCACACCTGGTTGCAATTCACATTTTTACTGGTGTGTCCTGAATAATGTAAAAAAGGATTTGTGATGGTTAATTTTAGGCATCAACCCGACTGGGTCAAGGGATACCCCGTTAGCTGGTAAAGCCTTATTTCTGGGTATGTTTGTGAGGGTGGAAGAGATGGGCATTTGAACCAGTGGACCGTGTAAGGAAGAGTCACCCTAACCCAAATGGCTGAGGGTCTGGATAAATCCCAGCACTTTGGGAGGCCGTAGGCGGGCGGATTCACGAGGTCAGGAGATTACAGACCATCCTGGCTTAACGTGGTGTAAACCCCCGTCTCCACCAACCACCACCAATAATAATAATAAAAAAAAAGTTAGCTGGGCGTGGTGGCGGGCGCCTGTAGTCCCAGCTACTCGGAGAGGCTTGAGGCAAGAGAATGGCGTGAACCCGGGAGGTGGAGCTTGCAGTGAGCCAAGATCGCGCCACTGCACTCCAGCCTGGGCGACAGAGCGAGACTCCATCTCAAAAAAAAAAAAAAACAGAGGAGAGGAAAATTCACCCCCCTGGAGCTGGGACACTCATCCTCTCCTGCCCTTGGACATCAGAACTCCAGGTTTTCTGGCCTCTGGACTCCAGGACTTGCACCACTAACCCGCCAAGTCGTCAGGCCTTTGGCCTCCAACTCAGAGATACACCATTGGCTACCCTGATCTCAGGCCTTCGGACTTGGACTGAGCTATGCCACCAGCTTCCCTGACTCTTCAGCTTGCAGATGACATAGCATGAGACTTCTCAGCCTCCATAATCACGTGAGCCAATTTCCACAATAAATTTCCTCTCATCTATCTATCCATCCATCTCATCTGTGTCTATCTCACCTCCATCTCTATCTATCTAATCTCTAGCTTTTTTTCTTTTGAGACGGAATCTCACTTTATCACCCAGGCTGGAGTGCAGTGGCTCCATCTCGGCTCACACTCATTCGTTCATATCGATAGAGAGAAAGCCCTAAATCAAACACGTATCATTAAATACCACTGGAGATAACCAGGGTGCAATTCCTTGTCCTGAGAATTAGCAATGGAAAGAAAGAATTAGACCCTCATCCTGTCATTTTTCTACTATCGCATCTCAATTTAAAGCCCTAGTTTATGAGGGAAAGTTCTTTATTAAAAAATTCCAGCTAATAAATGTGAAAGGATTGATAGAATTAGAAAACCATCTTTTTTACAACTCCTAATAAAATGATGGATTCAGGCAATAATCCCCTATGGATGAAATTATTAATGTGAAAGGCTGATAGAGAATTTCATAATGGAGGGATCAGATTGTCACACCTGAGCCCATGGGCGCACCCTAGCACTGCTCTTGTATCTCCTGAAGTGAAGCCACGTGCAGTACACAGCCCCATGCAGAGAACGGGCTGCCTTAGTTTAGATTTCCCAAAAAAGCAGACTGTATCTAGGAAAAGGATCGGGGTGCAAGTGATTTATTTGGAAGATGATCCCAGAAAGCATCCATCTTTAAGGGAATAGGGAGGTGAGGCAGGGAAAGGCAGAAAGCCGATAAAAAGTGAATTAATGAGTGGGTCTCTACTCCGGGAACTGGAGCTCCGTTCCTCTGGGGACCCTCTGAAAGGCTCTACAGAACATGTCGGAAACCTTCCCTAGAGAGGCGGGGAAGCTGGGCTATTTAGCCACCAATCTCCACCCAACGCTAGCCAAAGGCTGCTTGGGGTTGTTAACTCCCTGGCTTTTCTCAGGACCAGAAAATGCCCTCAGGTTAAAAGACTCAGAAGGTCTGCAGGTGGCCTCCAGCACTGGCCCATGGGACATGGTGGGACACCAACAGTGCCTGCTCTGGTGCCTTGCCAGAAGAGTTGAACCTGAGGCCGAACTTCTATTGACAGGAAATACAAGGGATGGAGAAGCAAGTAAATGATACCACAAAGAGGCAAGTAGACGCACCCAGGCCACGGGGCTCCACATGACCAGATTCCTTCAACCAGGGTGTTCTCTGAGCTGGTTCCCACTGGAGGCAACTGGGCATATCCTGCTGGGGCCCGTCGGAGAAACCATGAGGAATACCCTCAGAATTGTTCCACAGAAGGCCAGAAAGCTGACGCATTTATCCATGATTCCAGTCCCTCATTGCTGAGGGCTGCCGCAGGGACATCAGCTTCCTGGACTTCCAAGCTGTGTCTGCCGGAGGGCTGAGTGGCCTTCTGCAGCTAAGGAGAAAGCCCGGAGGCAGAAAAGCTGAGGGAAGCTGCAGGGCGCATTTGAAATGGGGTTCAAGCAGGGTGCACGCAACTGTCCCCCTGGATGCCCTGAGTCAACTTGGCCAAGCAGGTGTGAGGAGCGCCCCCCCAGGGTCTGTACAGTGTCTCAGCAGATGAGTTCCTGCTACAGGTGCACTTCCGGCCTTGCTGGCTGCCTCCAGCAGATGTAAGAGCTCTGGCCCTCAACACATACCAGAATTTCTCTGTTTGGGCTGTAACGGATGTGTGGGCCCCCCCCACGCATGGTGTGTGGGTGTGCGCAGGTGATGTGAAAGTGCTTTGTAGCCCTGCCTTGCTCTTAGAAGTACCCGATATTTCTCAGAGTGGTTTTCCTGGACCCAACCCATTTCCTCCTCGCAGACAGGGGCTCTGTGACACTCGAGCTTGGTCATGCCACTTCCCTGCTTAAGGCCATCCAAGCGGCACTGATGGCTCCTGAGTTCCCAGACCCTGAGGTGCTGGAGTGGGGCTGGAGGATGGGCCATTGCTGGGCTGCCTGGGTCAGGCACCTGAGCCCGTGGGTCTTACAGGCGTCTGGAGAGGTCGATGGGGTGTTGAGGTCCTGAAGGGAGTGCCATGGAGGTGGCCTCCTCCACGGGCCCCTGCCCTTGTCCTGGTCTCTGTCTCTCCCTATCTCTCGCCTCTGCTTCTCTTGGTCTCACTTTTCCCATCTCTCTGTCTGCCTCAGTGTCCCCCTCTCTCCCTCCCCCCTACCTCTATACCGGTTTCCCTACCCCTGGCCCCACTTCTGTCTCGGTCCTGGCCCCGCCCTCCACCCGCATCTAACTCCATTGCTCTTTGCACCCCTCCTCCTCCCTCACAATAGTTTTCTTTTTATTTTCTTTTTTTTTTTTTTGAGACGGAGTCTTGCTCTGTCGCCCAGGCTGGAGTGCAGTGGCGCGATCTCCGCTCACTGCAGGCTCCGCCTCCCGGGTTCACGCCATTCTCCTGCCTCAGCCTCCCGAGTAGCTGGGACTACAGGCGCCCGCCACCACGCCCGGCTAATTTTTTTTTTTTTTTTGTATTTTTAGTAGAGATGGGGTTTCACTGTGTTAGCCAGGATAGTCTCGATCTCCTGACCTCGTGATCCGCCCGCCTCGGCCTCCCAAAGTGCTGGGATTACAGGCGTGAGCCACCTTTTATTTTCTTTTCTGATGGAGTCTCACTCTGTCACCCAGGCTGGAGTGCAGTGGTGGAATCTTGGCTCACTAAAACCTCCGCCTCCCAGGTTCAAGCAATTCTCCTGTCTCAGCCTCCCGAGTAGCTGGGATTACAGGCGCACGCCACCCTGCCCAGATAAGTTTTGTATTTTTAGTAGAGACGGGGTTTCACCAAGTTGGCCAGGCTGGTCTCGAACTCCTGACCTCAAGTGATCTGCCTGCCTCGGCCTCCCAAAGTGCTGGGATTACAGGCGTGAGCCGCTGTGCTCAGCCCCTCATAATAGTTTTCTGCCTTCCTATCAAGAGTCAGTTTTCAAGACAAAACAAAACAAAACAAAACCCACCACAACTTTAAAAACTCTTAGAAACATATTTTAATCACAAACATGAAACAGAAACATTAAGTTGGATAGAGGAAAAAATTCATAATCCCTTCACCCTAACTCGGCAGCTGTGGTCAATTTTAATGATTCCCTTTCAACCTTTTAAAATGACTTTTTCAACATAGCATCCTATACTTCGATTTTACATTCTGCTTTTTTAATCTTAATAATAAATCCCTTCAGTGGCTTCCAGTTTCTAAGCAAAACCAAAGCGCCTTCACGATGGCCTGCAAGGCCCTGAGTGATGTGCCTACTGGTTCCACTTCCCCTCTGGGGATCTCCCTGGCATGCCCTCCTCCCAGTCCCCCTCCCTCCTCCCTGCCACTGCTCCAGCTACACTGGCGTCACTTTCCCAAACATGCTAGGCATGGGCTCCCACCTCCCCCAAGGGCCTTCACACTGGCTATTCCCTTTTCCTGGAATGTCTTCTCCCAAAAATATGCACGGGTCACTTCTCACCTCTTTTATGGGTCACTCAAGGATGGTGCTGTCAGTCCAGCCTATCATGATCACCACCTAAATGGCAACATCCCCAACTTTACTCCCAACCCAGTTTTTCATAACAATGGTGTTGCAAAACCATTCTACACACACATGTCGGACAGGCCCCTTTGCTCATGACTTTCTCAGCCATCCCCTGGTTGGACATTTTGGTTAGAGTGGAATTGTTGGGTTTAAAAGTGTACACATTTAAAATTTCAATAGAATTACCAAATTGCCCTTTACTAAGCCTTCACCCATGGATAATTCCACCAATGGCAAAGGAAGGTGCTTTTTTCCCTTATCTGCCTTTTAAATTTTTGCCAATTCGCTAAGCAAAATGTATCTTATTGTTGTTTTAACTTGCATTTTTCTAATTAGAACAGTCACTGAACATCTTTTCATATACTTATTAGACATCTGTATTTCCTCTGTGAATTCTCTTTTCCATATCTTTTGCCAATTTAATTATTAGGTTGTTGGTTTCCTTTTTGTTGATTTATAGGAGCTCTTTATATATTGTGGATCACTTTAACCAAGGTAGATTATACCATTATCTAGTTCTACCCAAGGACCGCTTGCAGGCAGTCTTCACTCCATATTACTGCCTCCTCTGTGGGTATCAAAGATCCCACCCTTGGTTTGGGAGGCTGGTGAGTGTCCTGAGCCATGTGAAAAGGGAAGGCATTACTAGGGATAAGTGTGGATGGGGGTCCTCAGCAAAGTCAGGACATGAGTAGGTATCACGCCTGCTGAGCACTCCAGACAGCTGTCAATGAAGGCCCTCATCAGACAGTGCAGAGCTGAATGGCTGATATGGTTTAGATTTGTGTCCCCGCCTAAATCTCATGTTGAATTGTAATCCCCAGTGTTGGAGGAGGGGTCTGGTGGAAGGTGATTGGATCATGGGTGTGGACATCCCCCTTGCTGTTCTCGTGATAGTGAGTTCTCATGAGATCTGGTTGTTTAAAAGTGTGTAGCGCCTCCCCATCGCTCTCTTCCTCCTTTTCTGACCATGTAATATGTGCTTGCTTCCCCTTCACCTTCTGCCATGATTTTAAGTTTCCTGAGGCCTCCCCAGCCATGCTTCCCGTACAGCCTTCAGAACCATGAGTCAATTAAAACTCCTTTCTTTATAAATTACCCAGTCTCAGGTAGTTCTTTATAGCAATGAGAGAACAGATTAATACAATGACTAATGTGGCTCTTCAGCCAAGGTGGCCTGTGGTATCCAGTTGAGAGGCCACAGACGGTCTGCTGGTGATGGCCCAGTCCCCAGGAAGCTCCCTAGTAGTGGTGACAGAGTGGACTTAGCTGTCTCTGGGCACTGACTCCACTCCTCTCCTTGGGTCCCACAGGTCCAGTTCCCCATCCCGGATCTCCCTGACCTCTTCCAAGGTCATCTCTCACTATTACTGCCTTTCTCTTTCCCAGCTCAGTGACCCCATTTACTTCCCTAGGGGAAACACAACCTGGGTCTTCTCCATTCCCTCTCAATCCATCGTTAAGGCATAAATCTTACCTTCAGCTTCCTCCAAGACCTCCTCTTTTGATTTTCAAGAGTCCTTTCTTCTCTCAGCAAAAGCAGCCTCTTGCAAGTCAAAAGACTTTGCCTTTCAAAACTGTGATTCCTGATGTGGGCTCCAGTAGACTATCCAGAAACTTAAAAAAACAATGACATCCAAACACTGACTGTTTCTCTCTCTTTATATTCCTGCTACAAAAGCACAAATTCTCCTGGAGGTAATTTTAAGTCTCTGATTGATGTGAGGAAGTGGGAAAAATAAAAGCAAAATTGTTATTATTTCAAGATATGTTTTTGTTGCATTTCTGCATGTCTGTGGTGGGTTTGTTTTCCCCGCCTGTCATTCGTCTTTTAACTTTGCTCATCGAGTCTTCTGTCATTCAGAAGTTAAATGTTTTTATGTAGTCAAATCTGTCCACCTTTCTTACTTTTGTTCTAATGATTTTATGGGTTTTGTTTTTTACACTGAGTTCTTTAAATTCAAGGGACTTTGTATATGTGTCTGGTGTGAGGTAGAGTTTAAATTTTCTGTTTTTAAAATTGGAGAGCCATTTGTCCTAATGCCATTTATTAAATAGTCTATCTTTTCCTCATGGATTTGAAATGCTACATTTATGATTGATAGATAGAATTTATCTTTTTTATAAGGTATCTTTATTTCTGGCTTGACAGTTTTCTCATTTTTATTCATTAAAATTTTTTTCTTGTGGGGAAAGGAGAATGGGGAGTTGGTGTTTATGGGTACACAGTTTCAGTTGGGAAGATGGAAAGTTCTGGAGATGGATGGTGGTGATGTGGTTACACATCAGTGTGAAGGTACTGAATGCCATTGAACTGTACACTTAAAAATGGTTTAAATGATAAATATTATGTTACATATATTTTACCAAAATAAAAACTACTGAAAATTTTTTCTTGGATATTCTGTTGTTGTGTATTTTCTTTGTATTTTTTTCTTTCCAGATTAACCTGAGAATCAGCTTGTCAAATTCCATTTAAAATGTCTTTATTTTTTATTTTTTTAGAGACAGGATCTTGCTCTGTCTCTCCCAGGCTGGAATATGTGGCATGATCAGGGCTAACTGCAGCCTTGAACTCCTGGGCTCAAGGGAGCCTCTTGCCTCAGCATCCTGAGTAGCTGAGACTACAGGCTCCTACCACCATGCCCAGCTTTTTTTTTTTTTTTTTTTTTGAGACGGAGTTTCGCTTCACTCTTGTTGCCCAAGCTGGAGTGCAATGGTGCAATCTCGGCTCACTGCAACCTCTGTCTCCTGGGTTCAAGCGATTCGGCCTCAGCCTCCCGAATAGCTGGGATTACAGGCACGCGCCACCACACCCAGCTAATTTTTTGTATTTTTAGTAGAAACGGGGTTTCACCACGTTATCCAGGCTGGTCTTGAACTTCTGACCTCAGGTGATCCGCCTGCCTCAGCCTCCCAAAGTGCTGGGATTACAGGCGTGAGCCACCATGCCTGGCCCATGCCCAGCTAATTAATTTTTTTTTTTTTTTTTTTTTTTTAGAGACAAGGTCTTGCTATGTTGCCCAGGCTGGTCTCAAATTCCTGGCCTCAAGCGGTCCTCCCACCTTGGCCTCCAGAAGCATTGGGATTACAGGTGTGAGCCACCATGCCTGGCCAAAAAATGCCTTTGCTATTTTGATTGGAATCACGTTAAATTTGTAGATTACTCCGAAGAGCAATAACATCTTTACGGTACTGAATTTTTCCACCCAGGAGCATGGCATGTCTCTCCGTTGATTCAGATCTCCTTTTATGACCTTCCGTAAAGTTTCATAATTTTATTCATTTCAGCTTATTCCTAGATCTGTGATGGCTTGTGTTGCCACTGGGAATAGAATTCTGAGTATGGCCCAGGGACTGTTGCTCAGTTCTGTCCCCAGCCCAGCCTCTGGGATGCATGACTGGCTCCAAAAGACACCTGGGACAGGAAGTACCTGCTGCAAGAGTCATTCCCTGTTGCAAGCCTCGGCAACAGGAAGCAGGTGGATCCAAGCTAGAGGTTTGGCAGCCAGAGGGAGGAGAGAGGCTGGGATGAACTGAAGGAGTTGGCAAGGTCAAGAGGAGGGACCAGGATCAGGGGAACAAGAGCTTGTAATCAAATGGGTCAGAAAGAGGGAGAATCTGAAATACTGGAGATCAGGGCTGATGCTCAGAATGAATACCGATGTAGCTCAAATGCCTCTATCGTGGTGTAGAACAGATGTGGCTTTGGAGCCAGGAGACCAGAGTTTGAACCCTGACCCTGTCACTCACTGTCTAAGTCACTTAGTTTCTAGGAAACCCAGTCTCCTCACCAGCAAAATAAGGGTGAATTCTAATTATATGTTTAATTGTTTAATTATGTGTCTGTCTTGCACTGGGCTGGAGCTCCACAAGGGCAGGGACCATGTGGGTTTAATTCATTAATGTGCAGGGCTGCAGCCAGCCCACGCAGTGCTTTTGAGGGAATTAGAGAAAGGAATCCTTTGGGGCAGATGCTGCTCTCAGAGCCCACAGCTTGGCAGACGGTCCCTGGGCTGGATCTCAGCCCTACTTGCCCCTGGGCTGTGTGCCCTTGTGCCAGGAACAGCCTGCCCTGGTGTTCAGTGCTTAGCACAGGCTGGCACCGGGGAAGTGCTCACACAATGTATTGAGTGAATAGATGATTCGATGTGGCGGTTTAGAGAGAGAGAGAGAGAGAGAGAGAGGAGCCGGGTATTTCTGGGAGCCCTTGAGGGCTTCTCACTTATGCTCAGAAAGGAGCCCTCTGCTTCCAGGTGCCAATTAACGTGGAATTTTCCAAGTGCTTCATTTCATGTATTTCTGCAAGGGCCAGAGATGGTGGCCCCTAGTCCCAAGGCTGCGACAGGAATGGACGAGTCTGATGACCTGATACGATAGACCCCCGTTTGCACAAGGCCTGGGGAGCCTCCATGAAGCATTCTGCCTAGGGAAGGTGGGGCCCTGACTTGGTAACGAAGCCTCGAGCAACCCAAGGAAGTGCTACCCAAGGAGGAGCAGAGAAGAACATTCTAGGCATGGGGATAAAGATAAAGCCCCTGCTGCTGCACAGAGGGTGGCTCGGCCCTTTGCAGAGCTGAGCATTGGCCAGCGTGGCTGGGCCTCCAGGCCTCACTTCACAGGACCTTCTTTCATTCTGTGTTCTTTGAGATTTCCTGCAACTGTTCTCTTCTTTGTGAACTTTATGAAGTTCGCATAAATGAGACATACCCACCGCACCTCTGTATCTGCCAACGCATCCTCCAGCTCTTTGCATGGGGCCAGCCCAGAGGTTGACAGAGTCATCCCACGAAACAGATTAAGAATCCCAGCTCCACTGGGTATTTCCTGTGGACTTTGCCGATTCCTCTGAGCCTCCTCTATCTGTAGAAAGGAAATAGGAATATCCACCTTTCCAATTTGTTGGGAAGTTTCTGCCCTCAGTAATAAAGGCAGATAGTGTAAGAATAAAAGAAAGACAATTTAAAACTCCAGGAAAAACATAAATATGAAGAAAGAGGGAAATATACAAGCACCTTCCTTGACTCAGCAATGAAAAATACGTAGATGGTCACAGTAATCCTTAAGGTCTTTCTTTTTCTGTGCTGGTGGGACTCTTCAATCCAATGCTGAACTCAAGCAGCAATAGTAGGCGAGTTTGCCTTGTTCCTGGCTTTGCAGGAAATGATTCTAGTGTGCACCATTAGGTATGACCGCTATAAGCAATTGTGGGAATGGCTGAATTCTCACTAAATCTCTGAACCTTTTCTCATTGCGAAGGTTTCAAGATATCTCCTTGTCTCCTTGAATTTTCCTGCTTCACTCATTCTATGGCTCCACGTTGCCTGTGGGATAAAGTTTGAGCCTTTTTTTTTTTTTAGATTGAGTCTCACTCTGTCGCCTGAGCAGGAGTGAGTTCAGTGGCGCGATCTCAGCTCACTACAACCTCCACCTCCCAGGTTCAAGCGATTCTTCTGCCTCAGCCTCCCGAGTAGCTGGATTACAGGTGTGCGCCATTAAGCTCAGCTAATTTTTGTACTTTTGGTAGAGACAGGGTTTCACCATGTTGACCAGACTGGTCTCAAACTCCTCGTCTCAAGTGATCTGTCTACCTCGGCCTCCCAAATTGCTGGGGTTACAGGCATGAGCTACTGCACCCAGCCAAGTTTGAGCCTCTTGAAAGCCCAGTGTCTGGGCTCTCTCCCTCTTTCCCAACCCTGAGCCTTCAGGGTTTACCCATTTCTCCCATTCCAAACACCTGGACATTCCAGGTCCTATCCATGATGACAGCTTGGCCTCTGCCTTAGAATATCTGCTCCGTGCCTCCATGCCCACTGCCTTTGCCCATGCCCTTTTCTCTTTCTTTCTCTTTCTCTCTTTCTTTCTTTCTCTTTCTTTCTTTCTCTCTCTCTTTCTTTCTTTCTCTTCTTTTTTTTTTTTCCTGAGATGGAGGCTGCTCTGTTGCCAGGCTGGGGTGCAGTGGTGCGATTTCGGTTCACTGCAACCTCTGCCTCCCGGGTTCAAGCAATTCCCTTGCCTCAGCCTCCCGAGTAGCTGGAATTACAGGCGTGTGTCACCACGCCCAGCTAATTTTTTGTATTTTAGTAGAGACAGGGTTTCATCATGTTGGCCAGGATGGTCTCGATCTCCTGACCTTGTGAACCACCTGCCTTGGTCTCCCAAAGTGCTAGGATTACAGGCATGAGCCACCGCGCCCAGCTGCTCATGCCCTTTTCTTTGCCTGGGATCCCCTTCCTCTCAGTTACTCTGACTCACCTTCAAAGGCCAACTCATCTCTGCAAAGACACTTTCCCCTCACCCTTCTTAGCATTTGGTATAAGACAGTTCCAGACACAGGGCCCAACATCTTCTGGAGTCTTTAAGAATCTGTTTAAGCCAGGCATGGTGGCTCACGCCTGTAATCCCAACACTTTGGGAGGCTGAGGCAGGAAGATCACTCGAGCGGGGAGTTGAAGACCAGCATGGGCAAACTAGGGAGACCCCATCTCTACAAAAAATTTAAAAAAAAAATTAGCCGGGCATGGTGGCACACATCTGTGGTCCCAGCTACTCAGGTTGGGGGAATGAGATGGGAGGATCGCTTGAGCCCAGAAGGTCCAGGCTGCTGTGAGCCGTGATCACGTCACTGCATTCCAGCCTGGGCAACGGAACAAGACCCTGTTTCAAAAGAGAGAGAGAGAGAAAAATCTGTTGGATAAATGTGTAAATGAACCCCAAGTAAAACTCTGGGTCACCATAAGGAAAAAAACCCTATTCTTCCAACAAATCCAGACTGTGCGGCTGCCTCAGCCTCCAAACTTCCCACACATGTTCACAAATTTTGTCTTTTGCCTTTCTCCTTCAACAACAGTTTGACTGAAAATAAAATTCTTGAGTCATACTTTCTCTCCTTGATGACTTTGCAGGTATCTATTGTATGCTAATACTGGATATTGCTGTGAAGAAGCCAGAGGCCAGCCTGGGATTTTTAAGTGACTTGTTCCTTTATGTTTAGATTCTCAAAGGAATCTTTCTTAACTTTAAAATCTAATACTTTTTAAATAGCATATGTGTGTGTGTGTGTGTGTGAGAGAGAGACAGAGTCTTGCTCTGTTGCCCAGGCTAGAGTGCAGTGGTGCAATCTCGGCTCACCGCAACCTTTGCTTCCTGGGTTCAAGCGATTCTCGTGCCCCAGCCTCCCAAGGAGCTGGGACTACAGGCGCCTGCCACCATGCCCAGCTAATTTTTTGTATTTGTAGTGGAGATGGGGTTTCTCCATGTTGGCCAGGCTGGTCTCGAATTTCTGACCTCAGATGATCTGCCCACTTCAGCCTCCCAAAGTGCTGGGATTACAGGAATGAGACACTGTGCCCGGCCAATAGAATATATTTTGATGTTGATCATTATATTATAGAATTTTGTTTTGATACCATTATTTGAGTTTACTTCTTCAGTGACTCTGATATGTGTATATGGTTTTTTGGGGTCATCGTATTTTTAGTACAGATGGGGTTTCGCCATGTTGGCCAGGCCGGTCTTGAGCTCCCAACCTCAAGCGATCTGCCCGCCTCAGCCTCCCAAAGTGCTGGGAGTGAGGCAGCACAGGCGTGAGCCTCCACACCCGGTCCACAGTGTGTCTTGCATTTCATTTCCTTGAAAGCTCCTCATCTTTCCTGCCTCAGGGTTTGTTTTTTTTTTGAGACGGAGTTTCGCTCTTGTTGCCCAAGCTGGAGTGCAATGGCACAATCTCCACCTCCTGGGTTCAAGTGATTCTCCTGCCTCAGCCTCCCGAGTAGCTGGGATTACAGGCATGCGCCACCATACCTGGCTAATTTTGTATTTTTAGTAGAGATGAGGTTTCGCCATGTTGGTCAGGCTGGTCTTGAACTCCCGACCTCAGGTGATCCGCCTGCCTCTGCCTCCCAAAGTACTGGGATTACAAGCGTGAGCCACTGTGCTCGGCCTATTTTATTGTTTTTAGAGACAGGGTCTCACATTTTCTCTCATCACTTAAACTTTAAAATTTTTTTCTCATTTAATTTTTCTTTCTTCATTTCTATCTTACGTGTTGCATCAGTGTGTTCTCTTTTGTGTTACTTTTGGTTTGACTTCAAGGTCATGGTGAGCTATGATTGTGCCACTGAACTTCAGCCTGGACAACAGAGTGAGGCTCTTTCTTCTGTTCTGTGCCTGGCTGACTTCTACTCACCCTCCAGATCTCAGCTGGAAAAGTCCACTCCCCAGGGAGACCTCCCTGACTGCCCTAAACTCAGCAACGTGGGACTCTGTACATTTTTTCCTGGTGCACAGGGTCAGGACACATTTTCTTCCAAGGATGGACACTAGGGGCACTCTGTCAGCCCACAAGGCCTTGTTAGGATGAAAGCACAATTTCTATTTGGCTTTTTGAGATACTGACAATAGTACTGGGGTCCCCATGACGGGTAACTAGAGTTCCTGGGCACCTTCAAATGAAAGGAGAGTCTTGGTGAGAGGGTGGAGGAAATGCCAGATGCCTCCCGTGGGCTTTAAATCCAATGAACAAGGACAGAAAATTCAGCAGGGCTGTGTCCTGGGGTTGTTTGGGCAAAAGCATGGGCATCGGTCAGGAGCAGGGTGGGGTTCTGGTCTGTGGAGCTCTCTGGAGGAACAGAGACTAAACTGCCTTCCTGAGACAGCTTTGGTTTTTCTTTTAATTGTGTTTTAATTGCGCAAGTGACATTTAAACAGCACTAAAGGCAATGTTTAAAGAGAAATAAAAGCTATTGGATCACGTCCATCTTACACATCTGATGAGTTGGAAAGAGCACCAAACGTGGAGTCCAACACACCAGGGTTGGCACGCCTCTCTGCTAATTACTGCCTGCACCACCTCAGGCAGGTTTTCTCGCCCTTCTCTTTGCCTTAGCTGCCTTACCTGTAAAGGGGAATGACTCTTAGCTCACAGGGAGCTGGGGAGAACTGGAGGATTCAGTGAGATCGTATGTGTGTAAGCCCTGGGCATGGAGTCAGGGCTATGGGGGCACTCCGTAAGGTTTCTCTCTTTTATCAAGGCAACTGTGTTCATTTTCTTATATTCTCTGCCAAGCTTTGATGAAGTTCAGATGAACATTTTGCACACGGTGATGATGCTTTAAGTTTAATTTTGCAATCTGCTTGCAAACTTTCTATGTCATAAACACTTGTTTCAACATTTTCATAATTATTTTATGGCGGAACACCATGCCATCGAGCCAATATATCATTATTTATGTAACCATTCTTCTGCCATTGGACATTTCTCAGTTATGGATAGTTCTATATTTAATTCTGCATTTTATGACACTGTTGCTATCACTTGTAGCTCATTTGTGGAAGACTGAGTATTCTTCCATATTTTACTTACTACTTCTATTTACTTACTTAAATTGCCTGCTCATGACCTTTGTACCCATCTGTCTTAGCAACTCAGATATTTTTTTATTGATGTGTATAAAATCTTTACACCGCGTAGCTATTAGCCATTTTCCATTTTCCCCACTCCCAGGTGACATTTTAGTTTTAGTTATTTTTCTATTATACAAACTCTAAACGTTTTTTCTTTCCATCTTTGCATCTGTGATTTCTTTGATTGCGTTTATACAACAAACATTACCTGAACATCCGATCTGGATGGCAGGTGCATGAAGAGGTATGGGGAGTAAAGAACACCCCAGTTCCTGACTCCAGAAGGCCTCAGTTAAGTTGGGAATACAAACTGGAAAATAATTACAATATTGCCCTGCTAAGTTCTAGAACAGTAAAGAATTGCAACAGCAGCAGAGGTTGCTTGCACGCTCCCTCTCTCTCTCTGTACCGGGCCCCATTCTAAGAACTTGCATATACTATCTCATTTAAAACTCACAACAATCCTGTGATTTAGCTACTATTTTTAGCCCCATTTTACAGATGAGAAGAATGATCCTCAGAATGGCCACACGACCTACCTAAGCGCCAACAGCCAATAAGAGCTGAAGCCAGTATTTGAAATCAGGCAGTCGGACTTCAGAGCTTGCCTTCTTAACTACTGTACAAAACTCACTCTTAGGGCAAGGATGTGGTGGTGATGCCAACAGAGGTGATAGGCATGGAGGTGTACATCAAGGAAACCCTCCAGGAGGAGGTGACTCAAAGCTGAGAACAGAAAGACAAAGACAACTTCACCATCAGGCAAGGGGGTGTGGAGGAATGGACATTCCATGAATAAGGAAGGGCTCTTCCAAAGGTTTGGAGACAGCCCCTTGAGAGACGGTAAGCTGGCCAGAAGCCTCGAAGTTGAGGTGGTTCTATTATTGTTTACATTTCCTTTATCTGTTTCTTCATCACAGGCTCCATGTTAGGTGCTGGAGATACAGCGATGAACAAGATATTCAAGGTACCTGCCTACCTGGGGTTTACAGTCTAATTGAGGGACACAGGAAGGAAGCTGTACTGACCATTTATCTTTCACTGCTGCTCAACAATTTAAAAAACTCCTCTCTGTGAGACTCTGTCTCAAAAATGAATAAATAAAATTAAAAGAGAATACATGTAAAATGCTTAGCACGTAATAAACACACAAGTATTGCTTCCCTTTCCTTTCCTCCTGTTTTCTGGAGGATTTTTACTTACTGTAGAAAAGAAAGCAATCCTTTCAGCATCTCGTGTGTGTGTGTGTGTGTGTGTGTATGTGCTTTGTTTTTGTTTTTAGAGAGGTCTTGCTCTGTTGCCCAGACTGGAGTGCAGTGGCATGATCATAGCTCACTGCAGCCTTGAATTCCTGGGTTCAAACGATCCTCCCCAGTAGCTGGGAATACAGGCTTTTAAACATTTCTGATGCAGCAGGACAGCTTGCCTGAACTTACAGTTGATTGGTTGTCTATTGGTGAAGAACTACTTCTAATTAAATTCTCCAGATTTTTTCTTCTTTAAAATAACTTGTTTTTAGCTTAAAATTTCCAACTTCTTTTGCATTCGAACTACTTACTAGGGACCCAAGAAAGCAATCAAGTGGAAAAAGTTGGAGTGGGATTCCTGATATCCTGAGTTCCTCCTCACAGCCAAGCGAGCCTCCCTTGCAGCTAGGGTGCAGGCATGTGACCTTGGTTCCTCCAATCATACTTGCCCACTGAGACGCCAGCTGAGCCATGAGTCTGATTCTGCAGTATGCTTCTTGGAGAGGCTCTTGAAAGCTGCATCCAGATCCTGTTTCTCTAACATCCCTAAATAAATTTTCCTTCTACGGAAACTAGCCAGAGTGGACTCTGTTGTCTACAAGCAAGAATACTAATAAACACGCAAATAAACAAATAAATATGGAGCTGAACCTTGAACAACACAGGTTTGAATGGTGTGGTCCACTCTCATGCAGATTTTCTTCTGCCTCTGCCACCCCTGAGACAGCAGGACCATGCCCTCCTCTTCAGCCTACTCAGTGTGAAGACGATGAGGGTGTGAAGACCTTTATGATGAGCCATGATCCATTTCAACGTGAGGAGTAGTAAATGTATTTTCTCATCCTTATGATTTTCTTAATAACATGTTCTTTTCTCTAGCTTACTTTGTGGTATGAATACAGTACATAATATATATAAAACATACAAGATATGTGTTAATCAACTGTTTCTGTTATTGGTAAGACTTCCAGTCCATAGTAGGTTGTTAGTAGCTAAGTTTTGGGGGAGTCAAAAGTTACTCATATACGTGGATTTTCGACTATGCAGGGGTCAGTGCCCCCATGTTATTCAAGGGGCACACACACTGAGGAACTAATGGTTTGAGAGGTTAAGAGTGTGGCCTAGAGTCACCCAAAGCTATAGCCGGGACTGAAACCCAAGAGAATGAGAATCGAGAGCCTGGACTCTTATAGGATGCTGTCAGATCAATGCCCCCACCTGATGACAGCAGTCCGATAGGGGTTACTCGTATCCTCAGGTGATCAGCCTGCTCAGTCTGGGCAAAACAAGAATTTCTTCTCTGCTTGTTAGGTGCAGAGGTTGCAGGTGGCAGGGAAGAGAGCCTTTGCATGTAGTGCCTTGGCTCAAGGCTGTTGAGCTCTTGCAGAAATCTCCCTTGAGGACTGCAATGTGACGGGATCGTGCATTTATTTATTTAATTCATTTAGGGAGAGTTTTGCTCTGTTGCCCAGGCTGGAGTGCAGTGGCACGATCTCGGCTCACTGCAACCTCTGCCTCCTGGATTCAAGCAATTCTCATGCCTCAGCCACCAAGTATCTGGAATTATAAGTGTGCACCACCATGCCCGGCTAAGTTTTGTATTTGTATTTGTATTTGTATTTATTTATTTATTTATTGAGACGGAGTTTTGCTCTTGTTGCCCAGGCTGGAGCACAGTGGCGCCATCTCGGCTCACTGCAACCTCCGCCTCCTGGGTTCAAGCTATTCTTCTGCCTCAGCCTCCCAAGTAGCTGGGATTACAGGCATGGGCCACCACACCAAGCTAATTTTGTATTTTTTAGTAGAGATGGGGTTTCTCCGTGTTGGCCAGGCTAGTCTCGAACTCCCCACCTCAGGTGATCCGCCCGCCTCAGCCTCCCAAAGTGCTGGGATTACAGGTGTGAGCCACCGCGCCTGGCCAATTTTTGTATTTTTAGTAGAGATGGGGTTTCTATGTTGGCCAGACTGCTCTCAAACTCCTAACGTCAAGTGATATGCCCACCTCAGACTCCCAAAATGCTGGGATTACAGGCATGAGCCACCATGTTCCTTTGTCCTGCCAAAGGAAGAGTTTTAAAAATGAACTGAGGGTTCAGTTCAAGAAAGATTTAAAATAACAATGGTAGGCCAGATGCGGTGGCTCACAGCTATAATCCCAGAGCTGGGACTATGTAAACCGGTGCCTGGCCAGGATTGTGTATTTTTATTAATGTTATTGTCATGAAGTTCTGTATCCATCTCAGGGTCAGAAATGAGTGAGGGACAGGGGTTTGGAGCCTGATAGACCAGTCCCAGGAAGGGAAGGAAGAAACAGCCCAGGAGTGTGGCCCTGAGGTCATGGACCACCCAGCCCCTGCATGTCTGCTTGAAGAAGGCTGGCTCAGTGGCCCTGGAGGTCAGATTTATGCCCTTTGACATCACTGCTCAGACTCCCTGCAGAAGGGAAAGTGGGAACTCCTGCCCACAATTCAGGATCTGCTTTAATTAAACCAGTGTCTTGCCCTGGGTAACAAAACAAGTTGCCAAGAGTGCTGAGCCGATGGCAGGGGAAGTCAATCGCACAGAAGTGGTTTACCCACTGGCAGGACCAGCCTGTTAGCAATTCAAGATGTGAAGGGTTTTTCTGTTGATGCATTTCTTTGCATTTTCCAAGGCTGATGAATCAATAGTTACAAACAGCTAAAATAAATGTGTCTCCCCATACCCTCAGACTGGGAGACGGACTATTAGATCACTCAGGTGCCCATCAGGCGTTACCGCTGTCAGCAGCTGCTATCCATGACCTTGCCGCACCCTCACGACAGCTTTGTAGGTCAGGGCTGCTGTGTCTGTTTCAGGGATATGGAAACTGAGGCTCAGAGAGGGGACACCATTACCCTGAGTCCCAGAGCTGGTTGGTCATCAACCACAAGGTCTCTGCCAGTATCAGTTGTTTGCTTTTATACACACACACACACACACACACACACACACACACACACACACACGTAATATATATATGTGATATATATATATATGTAACATATATAAAAAATCAATGTCGTTAGCATTGTGAGTTTCCCTGATGATCCTCTGAGAGGAAACACTGCTTGCCCAAGGTCACACAGCCACTGGATGGCAGGGCTGGGGTGAGAAGCCAGCACGTTTGATCGCAGAGCCTCTGCTCTGAGCTTGCCAGCCGAGCAGTCTGGCCTCTGCATGCCTGCCCTGGAAATCAATGAGAAAAAGGCCAGAGGCATCAAGATTTGTGTTTCTCTGAGAGGTCCCTGAAGGGAGAGGCAAGCTCCTTCCCTATTCACAGCAGCAAAGGTGTCAATTCCCAGCTCTGAAGGACCTACTCCCCAAGGCTGCTGCTCTATTTTTAACCTTGAATCCATCAATAAACGGAGGCTGGCAGAGCAGCCTGCCTGATATTAAGAAGAGAGGAAGGGACCATTTATTAAGCACTTTCTGTGTGCTGGGCGTTATGTGAAATGCCTGACATGGATTATGTACTTAAATCTCCACAGCATTCGTATAAAATAACTACTGTTATCACAATTTTATAAATAAGGAAAAGGAAGCTCAAAGAGGTTAGGGGACTTGCTGCGGCCAAGCAGCTGAGGTACAGAACCACAATCCCAATGCAGATCACACTCCACTCAAGTGTGATGTCCAAGTCGAAGTCCGTGCCCTTTCTTCCTACCCCCCTGGCTCTAATGCAGCAGGACTCTGACCACTGGGCAGCCTGTTTGGAGGTGGGGTGGGATGGAGCAGAGAGTCGGCAAATAATCGCTCGAAGTACTGGGGAGGTGCAGGCAGGCAGGAAGGAACCACTCGCTCCAGCCGGTTGGTTGGGAAAGGTTTCATGGAGACTGAAACCCAGATCTTGGATTCCCCAGATGGAGGAAGGAAGGGCCTGACAGGCAAAGGATATTAGGTACTTGGCATAAGTTATCCCCTGACATCGACAGTGGTGATGAATCCGTGTGAGCTATTTGGAGGCTATTACTGTCCCTCTTTTACAGATGCCTAAAAGTGAGGCTTTGAGGGATCAACGCACTGCCTAGGGTCACTGGGATTGGAATCAGAGTCTGGAGGAGTCCAGAGGCCATGACACTACCCTGGCCAATGAGAGGGTGTGTGATAAAAACAGTTGCAGGCAAATGGACATTTATCTCAAGTATGGGAGTGAAGAAGATAAGGTAGGTTTCAAAGGTAATAGAGATAGGCAGGTCTTTTTGTTTTGTTTTGTCCTTTAAGTACGTCTGTTCACACATACTGAAGTTGGCAGCTTTGGCACTAAAGTGATAAAGCTTTTTGGAGGCTGGAACTGGAGGACAGACAGACTCAGCCAGGGGAAAGGGCATTATTTGTGCGTGACAGTGGCTGGGCAGAGGGAAGGGAAGGGCAAGGTTCAAAGTTCAATGTGTCCAGCAGCTCTGAGATCCCCAGGACCAGAGGCCCAGCCAGGGTTCAGGGTCCGGACTAGCAAGTGGCAGGGGTGAGTGAGGGAGGGGTGAATTGGAGTCTCAAGGGCATTTGATGTTTGTCATCGGGGGAGTGGAAAGTCTTCAGGGAGGTAGGAAATATATCCCACCCCACAGTAATGGGGGTACAACAAAATGTTAAAGAGACACAGAGCCCCCAACAGCCAAAACTGGAATAGTTCGAGCAACAAACCGAATAAAATAGCAATGGATTACAACCCAGAGTATAAAATCAATACCCGTGAGTCCAGAGCGATATAAATACATGACTGAACAAATGATATAAATAAATGAATGAGAAGAGACAAATCTCCCATGCAGATTCCATATAATTTATGTAGATAGTCCACCCTCAAGGAGGTGGCACATGAGCCCCCACTGCTTAAACGCGGGCTGTGCATAATGACTTCCTTCCTAAGGGTAAGTATGGAAGGGAGCATGGACGGGAGAAGAGTCACCTTCTCAGTGGAGAAACTTGACAAACCCTACCCGGGCCAGGTGACCCAGGTCGCCATCGGCAGTATAAGGCCTGTTGATCCAAGTGTGTCCCTCAGCGGCCTGGGTCAGGCTGCCAGCAGCACCTGGCGGCCTCAGAAAAGGGCCACTTTTCATAAGCGCAAGCACATGCACCCGCAGCAGCCAGCGCTCCGGTTTCCTCCTGGCTGTCTGTTCACGTGCCCTCGGGACAAGGATCAGGAGCCTTGGAGCATCTGGCCGTGTCCACAGCAGCTAGCAGCTCAGAGGCAGAGAAAATCCAGCCACCTCGGCTGCAGCCCAGGACTTAGAGGTGCAACCGGGTTGAGTGGTGACTGCATAGAGCACTGTCGGAGGCACAAACAATGCCCAACACACTTGCCAGTGACCCGCAGCTGCAGTCAGCAGTGTCCAGGGGCAGTAGGCATGACCTTCGGTGCAGAAGAGCAAGGGCCTCGGGAGGAGGCCCCAAGGGGCAGGGGCACCTGGCAGCTTCAGAGGGTCCTGGTGCTGGTGGCCCTGGGGGGACAGCGGTGTCCATCTCCAGGCAGGAACTGAGCCTCAGGACACGGAGCTGCAAGCCCTGTAACACTGAGCCTCTTGCTTGGGGCTCCGAGGATCCGCTCTGCTTTTCCAGTTCATAAGACAGACAACCATGAACATGTCCTTTAGCAAATCAGAGAACCTGGGAGGCGGGGTGACAAAGTGAGCTGTGGCATGTTGGGCTGGGTCAGTGGAGCTGTGGACAGTCAGTGGTGACTGCTGGCTGAGCGGCCCCACTGCCTTCTGCTGAAGGGCCTGGAAGGGCCTGACGTGCACAGTGCAAAGCAGTGGTGCCTGCTGCCTGCCGGCCGAGACTAGGCGGGCACAGGATGGGCAGGTTAGGGAGTGCCCCGGGCTAGCGTGATTTGCAGAGACTGCTCTCCCCCCGGAATTCACCTCCTGGCTGCTCAATGTGGTCCCGATCCGCCCCCGCTTCCCTCCTTCCCACAGCTCATAAAGCCAGGTTGAGGGATGTGCACGAAGGCATCCATGGAAAATGAAATTTTGCCCTCCCCACCCTTCCCCAGCAGCTTGAGAAGCCAGTTCCCCAAAATCAGTGCATCTCAGAAAGGCGAGACTGAGAGCTCCCCTCAGCTGAATCCATGATGGATCCTTTTGGGAGCCAGAGGGAGCCAGTGAAGCCCCCAGCCTCCTGCGTAATGACGGAAGGGAGTCCCGCCAGAGGACAGCTGCCTGGGGCTGCAGGAAGGCGCCCTAACCCCGGGAACCTCCTGGGAAAAGCAGAGTGAGGCTGAGTCCATACCCTAGATGGCTGCTGAGTTGGGGAGGCAAGGCTGACACCCAGATTTCTGGCTGGGAGAACACAGTGGAAGGACCCCAGGTCCTGAGATGGGGACGAAGGAGGAGGAGCAGCTGGGGTAGGAACTGGGCACTGGCCACACGACATAAGCAGGCATGGCTGGAAGTGGAGGTGGCTCCTCTTGGGCAGGACAGGACACAGAGCATTTCTGCCCTGACTTCACTTCTGTCCTGCTGGA
This sequence comes from Nomascus leucogenys, assembly GCF_006542625.1. Lineage (NCBI taxonomy): Eukaryota > Metazoa > Chordata > Mammalia > Primates > Hylobatidae > Nomascus > Nomascus leucogenys. Next base: position 1,066,555 of record NC_044392.1, on the reverse strand, counting down.
CCTCAGCCAGGGAGGCCCAGCACCCACCCTCATCAATGGCAATTTCCCTGCTTTGGCAGCAGCACCTTGGCCTCCTCCGTCATCACCCTCATCTCTCCCCAACTTACAGGATCCCCTTTGTTCTCCCTCTCTAGAAACCTGCTCTCACCTGGCCTCCCTGAGACTCATGGGATTCCGAAGGCTGCAGCCCACTCAGCCAAGGGCCAGTCCTGCAGAACCTCCCAGCTTCCGGATCTGGACTGGCTTCAGCCACAGACTCTTTTGGAAGAAGAAGGGAGAGAGAACTACCTACCAAGTGTCAAGCGCCTTCTGCTCTATGTGCTCCTCTGTCCTCAGCCTCTCTGACACCTCATAACTGGCAGCCCTGGGATTTGAATCTGCATATGTCTGGCTGCAAAGTCAATGCTCTTTCCTCGAGAGGACTGTGATGCCCCCATTACTCTTTTTTGTGGGGGTGGGGGGACACGGTTTTGCTACGTCACCCAGGCTGGCGTTGCAATGGTGCGATCTTAGCTCACTGCAACCTCTGCCTCCGGGGTTCAAGCGATTCTCCTGCCTTAGCCTGCTGAGTAGCTGCCATTACAGGTGTGCGCCACTATGCTCGGCTAATTTTTGTATTTTTAGTAGAGACAGGGTTTCACCATTTTGGGCAGGCTGGTCTCGAACTCCTGACCTCATGATCCACCCACCTCGACCTCCCAAAGTGCTGGGATTACAGGCGTGAGCCACCTCGCCCGGTCCCCATTGCTCTTAACACGGAGTCGGCCCCTTGCTTCTGCCTCTCCATCACCCCCTCCTCCCTGGCTCCTCCTTATTTCACTATAAACTCAGTTCTTCCATTTCCAGACATGCCCTCCACCTGACCTTGCAATCTTCTCCTTCCTTTGGCTACCAGACCTCCTACTTGTCTCTCTTCTGTTGCATCCCTGGTGTCCCGCCCCTTATCCCCCTGAGGTTTCATCAACCTCCCTCCCCTGCCAACCACTCCCCTAGAGTCACCAGTAACCCGGGGCCTCACGATTAGGTCCTTTCTTAGTCTTTATATTTCCAGGCCCCTCTACAACAACTGACACTCTCAACAGGTAAACTACCCCTTGAAAAAAATAAGATTTCTTTCTACTTCTGAATTTAAAAGAAACACACACATACACACAAATGCATATTTATGAAAGATAGAGAAAGAAAGAGAGGGAAAGCTACCAAGAGCCAGAAATTGGTCATTAAGAAGCCTGATGGCTGGGCATGGTGGCTCACGCCTGTAATCCCAGCACTTTGGGAGGCTGAGGCAGGAGGATCGCTTGAGCCCAGAAGTTCGGGACCAGGCAAGGCAACATGGTGAGACCTCATTTCTACAAATAATTTTTAAAAATTAGCCAGGCCTGGTGGTGCATGCCACCAGTAGTACACCTGTAGTCCCAGATACTTGGGAGGCTGAGGTGGGAGAACTGCTTGGGCCCAGAAGGTCGAGGTTACAGTGAGCTGTGATCGTGCCACTGCACTCCAGCCTGGGAGACAGAGCAAGAAGACCCCATATCGAAAAAAAAAAAAAAAAAAAAAAGGCCGGCGTGGTGGCTCACGCCTCTAATCCCAGCACTTTGGGAGGCTGAGGCGAGTGGATCACCTGAGGTCAGGAGTTTGAGACCAGCCTGGCCAACATGGTGAAACCCTGCCTCTACTAAAAATACAAAAATTAGCCCTCACGTGGTGGTGGGCACCTGTAATCCCAGCTACTCAGGAGGCTGAGGCAGGAGAATCGCTTGAACCTGGGAGGCAGAGTTTGCAGTGAGCCGAGATCGCACCACTGCACTCCAGCCTGGGCGACAGAGCAAGACTACATCTACAAAAAAAAAAAAAAAAGAAGAAGAAGAAGCCTGACAGTACCAGGTGTCAGAGAGGATGTGGGTTCACTGGGTTTCTCAGAGGCTGCAGATGGGAGTGTAAATTGGCACGAGCGCTCGGGAAGACAGTTTGGCGTGAGTCTGTAAAGTGGGACATTCACTTATCCTCTCTGGCAGCTGCCTCTGGTGCCAGCATCGCCTCTCCTCCACTCACCTTTAATTTGCACCCCAGCTGCAGTTCCCCTGATCTCATGACTCACCCCACGCTAACGAGTCCCACCTCAGCACAGGTTATACATCTTTTTGTTTTCAGCCCAAGCCCAAGCACAGCCGAGAGGTGCAGGGAAGGTAACACGCCCGGAGCAGCCCTTGACAGATGGGGCTCAGGAGGGTGCAGATAAAAACGTCCCTGTCGTCCATTCTCTGAGCCCACAGTTCCAAAAATCAAATTCTCCAGCAGTGACCTCGATCTCTTCCCCGTCTCACTCTTTCTGCCACTTTATTCCTGCTTCCTGGGCTTACCCCCCAAATAAACAACCAACAACAGATGCAGGTAGCAGTTTAGTCTCAGGCTCTGCTCTAGGGAGACCCAAACTAAGACAACTATGACCTCGCAATTTCACTCCTTACTTCATATGCAAGAGAAACTCTAGGAGACACACGCTAGAATGTTCCTGTCAACACAAAACCTAGAAATAATCCAGAGAACCACTGAGAGGAGAAGAGACACATACATTTTGGAATAACATACAATGGAATATTACACAGGAGCTGGGCAAATGCAACAATATAGATGAAACTTGGCGATATAGTTTTGAGTGGTAAAAGGAAATCCTGGACGGGCGGTGGCTCACGCCTGTAATCTCAGCACTTTGGGAGGCCGAGGTGGGCAGATCACCTGAGGTCAGGAGTTGGAGACCAGCCTGGCTAACATGGTGAAACCCTGTCTCTATTAAAAATACAAAAAAAAAAAAAATTGGCCTGGTATGGTGGCACATGCCTATAATCCCAGCTACTCAGGAGGTGGAGGCAGGAGAATCCCTTGAACCTGGGAGGCAGAGGTTGCAGTGAGCTGAGATCGCGCCTCTGCACTCCAGCCTGGGCAACAGAGTGAGACTCTGTCTCAAAAAAAAAGAAAAGAAAAGAAAAGAAAAAAAAAGTAAATCCCAACATATCACATTAAAAAATATATATCATTTGGGGAAACAGATGTGGATGTGATAAAACTACATAAAAGAGAAAGCAAAAGAACACCAACACAAGATATTAGGGGTTGCTGTGGGTAGATAAAAGTGAGGAGAATCATATCAGTCTGTGTAAGTTCGTATCAGTATTTTAGTTTTCGTCTTGGACAGTGGTTCCATGGATATTTTTATATTATTAAAATAGGCACCCTAATAGATAAATTCATAAACGATTCAAGGAAGGCCTTTTATAGACCAATGATGAGAATGTGTACTATATACCCAATTAGTATGATAAACCTCATTCTATGCAATTGAAGTCCAGTTAAAAAATATAATAAACAGGGCTGGGTGCAGTGGCATGCCTGCAGTCTCAACTATTCAGGAGGCTGAGATGGGAGGATCACTTGAGCCCAGGAATTGGAGGCTGCAGTGAGCTATGATTGCACTACTGCACTCCAGTCTGGGTGACAGAGCAAGACCCTGTCTCTTAAAAAATTAAAATAAAAAAGTAAAATAAGATTATTATTTAAAAATGGAAAAATACACAAAATCACAATGAAGAAATAAAAGTTACCATCCAGAGATAATCCCTAGCTATCAACATTTAATGGATATTTTATACATTGTTCCTGTGAAAAAATATGTCTGTATGTGTTATCTGTATAATGGAGGTGATACTATACACAATTTTTTAAAAACGTTAAAGAAATTTCAAGTCCTATATATTTATTGTAGAGTAATGAAAAAACACAAGAGGCTGGGCGTGGTGGCTCACGCCTGTAATCCCAGCGCTTTGGAAGGCCGAGGCAGGCAGATCATGAGGTCAGGAGATTGAGACCATCCTGGCCAACATGGTGAAACCCCGTCTCTACTAAAAATACAAAAAAAAATTAGCCAGGCGTGATGGCAGATGCCTGTAGTCCCACCTACTTGGGAGGCTGAAGCAGGAGAATGGCGTGAACCCGGGAGGCAGGGCTTGCAGTGAGCTGAGATCACGCCACTGCACTCCAGCCTGGGCGACAGAGCAAGACTCCCTCTCAAAAAAAAAAAGAAAAAGAAAAAGAAAGAAAGAAAACGCAAAACGCAACAGGAGAAAAGAAGCAACTGAGAAAGAGCCACTGTCAACATTCTGGTGGATTTCCTTCCATTCTCTTCCTTTGCTTAACATCACATTATGACACTTCCTCCACATCATTCAACATTCTTTGAAAACACTACCTCTCTCCATCTTAAATTTTTTTTTTTTGAGATGGAGTCTCGTTCTGTTGCCCAGGCTGGAGTGTGGTGGTGCAATCTCAGCTCATTGCAACCTCCACCTCCTGGGTTCAAGCGAATCTCTTGCATCAGCTTCCCGACAAGCTGGGATTACAGGTGCCCGGCAACATGCCCAGCTAATTTTTGTATTTTTAGTAGAGACAGGGTTTTGCCATGTTGGCCAGGCTGGTCTTGAACTCCTGACCTCAAATGATCTGCCCGCCTCAGCCTCCCAAAGTGTTAGGATTATAGGCATGAGGCACTGTGTCCAGCCTTTAAAATTCTTAAAGTAGTAATTTGGCAGTGGAGAAGTCTGGAAAGCACTTTCTACCAAGCGGTGGAGGTTAATATCACCTGTGGCTACCACGTGCCCCCTGCTGTGATGTGAGAAGGCATTTTCCCTGTGTGGCATTCTTTCCAAAACCGCTGAGACCAGTTTAATCTGGAGAAAAGCATCAGGGAAATCCAAATTAAGAAACACTCTATAAAATACCTGACGATGACTCCTCAAAACTGTCAAGGTCATGAAAAACAAGGGATGATGGAGAAACTGTCACAGATCAGAGGAGACTAAGGGCACGGCAGCTAATGCAACGTGGTAGCCTGCACGGGAGCCTGGAACAGACAGAGGACCTGAAGAGGCAAACTGGTGGAATCCACATAAAGTTGGAGTTTAGTTAATAGTAATGTACCAATGTTGGTTTCTTAGTTTACGCAGAGACCACAGTAATAGAAGATGTTAACAATGAGAGAAAATAGGTGAGGGGTAGATGGAACTTCTTATATATTTGTAACTTTTCTGTAAGTCTAAAATTATTCCAAAATAAATAATTTATCAGGGGAAAAAAAATCCACAAAACCTCAAACAGTCTTTCCCTGTCTTCCTTGATGTCGTGCCATTGTGTTCTTCCTCCCTCTCTGACTGCCTCTGGGTGTGTTTTCGTATTAAACGACAGGCACCACCTCAGGCCCTGTGAATGAACTGGCCAACAAGGCAGACCCAGTCTGGTTCCCGCCCTTGTGGGAATACAGTCTGGCGGAGGGACTTTGGACTTGAGGTTGGACATGGTTCTGCTTATCTCCAGCGGAGCAATCCCTAGCGAGTCATGGATTTGAAGCCCACCTTTCCTCCTCTGTAAAAAATGAATAATAGGCAGGGTGCAGTGGCTCATACCTGAATTCCCAGCACTTTGGGAGACTGAGGCAGGAGGATCACTTGAGCCCAGGAGGTCACTTGAGCCCAAGAGTTAGAGGCTGCAGTGAGCTGTAATCGTGCCACTGCACTTAAGCTGGGTGACACAGCATGACCCTGTCTCTGAAAAACAAAACAAAACAAAACAAAACAAAACAAAACAAAAAAACAAAAAAAAACACCCACAAAACTATATCAGCTAAATACTACCGCAAGGAAGCAGTGTACCAGTATTAATATCAGAAAAACTGAATTAAAGCAGAAGAACATTAATAGGAAGAAAAGGCACATTTGGCATTGATGAAAGTTATAATCTCCAAAAAAAGATGTAAAAATTTATGAATTTGCATGCTCCTAAAAAAGTGTTTTTAGGCCGGGGGCGGTGGCTCAAGCCTGTAATCCCAGCACTTTGGGAGGCCGAGGCGGGTGGATCACGAGGTCAGGAGATCGAGACCATCCCGGCTAACACAGTGAAAACCCGTCTCTACTAAAAATACAAAAAATTAGCCGGGTGGTGGTGGGCGCCTGTAGTCCCAGCTACTCGGGAGGCTGAGGCAGGAGAATGGCGTGAACCCGGGAGGCGGAGCTTGCAGTGAGCCGAGATCGCGCCACTGCACTCCAGCCTGGGGCACAGAGCAAGACTCTGTCTCAAAAAAAAAAAAAAAAAAAAGTGTTTTTAAATATATATAAAGCAGGAACTTACAGAGGTAAAGGAAAAAAATTGACAAGTCCGTAATAATTGTGTGAGATTTAAAATATATATATATTTTTGAGTTGGCGTCTTGCTCTGTTGCCCAGGCTGGAGTGCAGTGGCGCAACCTTGGTTCACTGTAACCTCTGCCTCCCGGGTTTAAGCAATTCTCCTGCCTCAGCCTCCCGAGTAGCAGGGATTACAGGTGCCTGCCGCCATGCCCGGCTAATTTCTGTATTTTTAGTAGAGACAGGTTTTCGCCATGTTAGCCGGGATGGTCTCAAACTCCTGACCTCAAGTGATCCGCCTGCCTTGGCCTACCAAAGTGCTGGGATTACAGGCATGAGCCACTGTGCCCAGCCGATTTTTTAAAATTTTATTTAAAAGTTTTTTTTAGAGACAGGGCCTCACTCTGTTACCCAGGTTGGAGTGCAGTGGTGCTATCATAGCTCACAGAAGCCTTGAACTCCTGGGCTCAAGCAATCCTCCACATCCTAGTATGCCTTCCTGTAGAGGACAGAAAGCCAAAACTCTTTTGCAGACTCCCTTACAATGAGTGTTTCAGATGTCAATTATCTTCCACCACTTAGTGCTATTGTGCAAGATCTGAAACGCAGATGAGAGGCCAAGACCATTGTCCTTTTCCGTGGGCTGTTACTGCTTCCAAGCACAGCCGTGGCGCTGTGGAGTGTGCCCGCACCAATATCTGGCCCCTAGTGTTGTGTGTGTGGGCAGCAGAAGCAGCAGTGGCAGTGCCTGTATTAGATCTTTGTACTGTTACCCTAGCAGTGTATTTATAAATACACTTCTAATGTGTGTTCTAGGCCCAGCCTCGGGTCCACTCCTATAGCCTGCCAGTGACTTTTTTTATTTTTTATTTTTTAGACAGCGTCTGGCTCTGTCACCCAGGCTGGAGTGCAGTGGTGCGATCTCGGCTCTCTACAACCTCTGCCTCCTGGGCTCAAGCCACCCTCCTACCTCAGCCTCCTAAGTAGCTGGGACTACAGGGATGCGCCACCACAGCCGGCTAATTTTTGTACTTTTTGTAGAGACGGGGTTTTGCCATGTTGCCTGGGCTGGTCTTGAACTCCTCTAAGCTCAAGCAGTCCACCCACCTCGGCCTCCCAAAGTGCTGGCATTACAGGCGTGAGCCACTGTGCCTGGCCTCCCAATGACTTGTGAAACATCCAGTGCCCTGTATTAAACCTCATTGTGCTTAAAATATCTAGAGTAGTTTTTGTTTTCTGCATTGAACACTGATTTCTGTAGATTCAAGTTACTATAGATTACTATGGACTTGAAAAACATGAGTAAAAAGCTTGAGGTAAGAAAAGCTTAAACTGTTGGCCAGGTGCCGTGGCTCACGCCTGTAATCCTAGCACTTCGGGAGGCCAAGGCGAGTGGATCATGAGGTCAGGAGTTCGAGACCAGCCTGGCCAACACGGTGAAACCCCCGTCTCTACTAAAAATACAAAAATTAGCCGGGCGTGGTGGTGGGTGCCTGTAATCCCAGCTACTCGGGAGGCTGAGGCAGGAGAATCGCTTGAACCGGGAGGTAGGGGTTGCAGTGAGCCGAGATTGTACCACTGTACTCCAGCCTGGGTGACAGAGCAAGACTCTATCTCAAAAAAAAAAAAAAACAAAAAAACGTAAAAAAAAAACATAGACAATTTTAACTGATCACAATGCAGTAAAAGTATATTTTCATTTTCTTTTCAATAGAGGGTCTCGCTATGTTGCCTAGGCTGGTCTCAAACTCCTGAGGTCAAGGGATCCTCCTGCCTCAGCCACCAGAGTAGCTGGGATTACACATGTTCACCATCATGCCTGGCTGAAACATTTATTTATGTATGATTTATTTATTTTTAGTTAGAGATGGGGGGTCTCACTATGTTGACCAGGCTGGTCTTGAACTCCTGGCCTCAATGATCCTCCTATCTTGGCTTCCCAAAGTGCTGGGATTACAAGCATGAGCCACCATGTCTGGCCTGAAACTACATTTATTTTTAATAATAACAGGTAGCCACTGGCTGTGATGGCTTATGCTTGTAATCCCAGTGCTTTGGGAGGCTGAGGCAGGAGGATTGCTTGAGCCCTGGAATTCAAGACCAGCCTGGGCAACATAGAGAGACTTCATCTTCACAAAAAATAGAAATGTTAGGCACTAGTACTTTGTTTCCCTAGAGAGCCTGTCTCTAGGCTGGGAATACATGCATGCACCACCATGTCTGGCTAATTTTTGTATTTTTTGTAGAGACAAGGTCTCACTATGTTGTCTGGCTTGTCTCAAACTCTTGGATGCAAGTGATCCTCCCACCTTGGCCTCCCAAAGTGTTGGGAGTGGGTCACTTTAGGCCACGAGTTTGAGACCAGCCTGGGCAACATAATGAGACTCTATCTCTCCAAAATCATTTAAAATAATTTAAAAAATTAGCTTGAGGCCAATCAGTAGGCATTTAAGGCTGCAGCAAGCCATGATCACACCACTGCACTTCAGCCTGGACAACAGAGTAAGACTCTGTCTCTTAAAAAAAAAATGAAAGAACAAGAGTAAACCAAAGGAAATAGAAGAAAGTAAATAAGAAAGGTAAAACCAGAAGATAGTGAAATAGAAAATATAATAACAACATCATAAAAAACAGAGGTAAAAAAGCAAAAATCGGATTTACCAAAAAACCTAGGATGATTGAGAGAAAGAGAGCAAGCACAAATAAATAGTATTAGGAATTAAAAGGGGACTGTAATCAATACAATAGAGACTTTTGAATCATGAGAATACTATTAATATCTTTGCAACAGGGTCTCACTCTGTCACTTAGGCTGGAGTGCAGTGGCACAATCTCAGCTCACTGCAGCCTCCATCTCCTGGGCTCAAGCCATCCTCCCACCTTAGCCTCCCAATAACTGGGACTACAGGGAGTATGGGACATGCCACCATTCCCGGATAATTCTGTATTTTTTGTAGAGACAGGGCTTCACCATGTTGCCCAGACTGGCTTGAATTCCTGGGCTCAAGTGATCTGCCCCCCGGGCCTCTCAAAGTGTTGGGATTACAGGCGTGAGTCACCACTCTCGGCATGGTGGCTCATGTCTGCAATCCCAGCACTTTGGGAAGCCGAGGTGGGAGGATTGCTTGAGTCCAAGAGTTTGAGACCAGCCTGAGCAACATAGCAAGATGCCGTTTCTACAAAAAACCAAAAATTTAGTCAAACATGGTGGTAGGCGCCTGTAGTCCCAGCTACTCAAGAGGCTGAGGTGGGAGAATCATCTGAGCCCAGGTGATCACTGTACTTCGGCCTGTACACAAAGCGAGACCTTATCTCAACAACAACAAAAAAAAAAAAAAAAAAAAGAAAAAGAAAAAGAAAAAATAAAATGCAATAAAAATATTAAAGAATAGAATAATTTAATTAAAATGTGCAATATTTTGATGAATAAAAATCACAAAAATGAATTGAAGGCCTGGCAGAATGGAAATAAGGTACATTTATGGATGAGAAGACTCAGTATTTTTCAATTTTATCCGTAATCTGTAAATACGATGAAATTCTAATTTAAATCCCAACACAATTTTTCAAGGATCTTGACAAAATGACTCTACAGTATACAGTTAGCTAAGACGATTATAAAAAATAGAAACCAGTCTGAGGGGGTGGAGCTTGCTCCCCCAATAGCAGTATTTATCACAAAACCATAGAACTAAAACAATATTGATTGAGAATAGACAAATTGATCAGTGGAAGAGAAAAGAAAGCCAATAAATAGGCCAGGCATGGTGGTTCATGCCTGTAATCCCAGCACTTTGGGAGGCCAAGGCAGGTGGATCACCTGAGGTCAGGAGTTGGAGACCAGCCTGGCCAACATGGTGAAACCCCATCTCTACTAATAACACAAAAAATTAGCCGAGCATGGTGGTGGACACCTGCAATCCCAGCTACTTGGGAGGTTGAGGCAGGGGAATCGTTTGAACCCAGGAGGCGAAGGTTGCAGTGAAGCAAGATCCCACCACTGCACTCCAGCCTGGGCAACGAGAGAGAAACTCGGTCTCAAAAGAAAAAGAAAGCCAAGAAATAAATTGCATTCTTTAATGGGAACCAGGTATATTGCAGAGGTGCTGTCATGAGTCAATGGAGCAAACAGCTAATGATGAGGCAAATAGCATTAGGCCAAAACCTGGGCAAAACCTTACTTTATTTTTTTATGACAATGAGACATTTTAGAATACCAGGAGAAAGGCCTGGCCCAGTGGCTCACACCTGTAATCTCAGCACTTTGAGAGGCCGATACGGGCAGATCACTTGAGGTCAGGATTTTGAGACCAGGCTGGCCAACATAGTGAAACCTCATCTCTACTTAAAACACAAAAATTAGCTGGGTGTGGTGGCGTGCGCCCGTAATCCCAGCTACTCTGGAGGCTGAGGTAGAAGAATCGCCTGAACCTGGGAGGTGGAGGTTGCAGTGAGTTGAGATCATGCCACTGCACTCCAGGCTGGGTGATAGAGTGAGACTGTCTCAAAAAAAACTAACTAACTAACTAAATAAATAAATAAATAAATAAATAAATAAAATACCAGGAGATAGAGAAACTGGCCAGAGACTGGCTGGCTTCTAAAACCGATACTTGCTAATCTTGAGCAAATTACTTAATCCGTCTTTGCCTATTCCCTCATCTGTCAGATAAGGATAATAACAGTTCTTACCTCACAGACTTGCTGTAAGGATTAATATAGGTAAATTAATATAGGCAAATACAGGATTAATATAGGTAAAGCATTTAGACCAGTCCCTGGCTCAAAACAGCACTGCGTGTTAGCCATTCTTTATCTCTATACCATGTGGTACTGACAACATCTCCACTCCCCCTTTCTCTATCCAATGTGGGAGACTTCCGTTATCCATTTGGACCAGAATGCCTTAGTTCACTGGCCTTAGGGAACCTGGTCAACTTTCTGCCATCATGACCAAGACATTCCTTAGAGGGAGGGCTTCTTATTTACAAAAATTATTTCCTTAGAGCAGTAATTTTTGTCATCGGTGACATCCAGTCTCTACTCTTACCTCATCTATACTCTGACTGCCATATCATGATAGTTTTCAATATGGATTATCCAATAGCTTGGTTTGTTTTTTGTAATAAACCTTGTGTTTTAGAATAGTTTTAGATCTACAGAAAAATCTGAAGATTAGAATGGGGAGTTCCCGTGTACTCCAGACTCGGTTTCCCTTGTTATTCATACTATGCTGTTTTTAAAATTCCACATTACGTCATTGAGATACATTCATGTTGATATATAGATCTAATTTATTGAGTCTAACTGTGGTTTAGTATTCCATTGGCCTGGAAGGTTCTCACAGTCTCACCTGGCACAGATTTAGTGCCAGGGAATTCCATCTTCCTCGCAATCAGGCTTATCAAATCCCTGGCTCTGGCCAGGTGCGGTGGCTCACGCCTGTAATCCCAGGCCAAGATGGGAGGATCGCTTGCGCTCAGGAGTTCGAGACCAGTCTGGGCCACACAGTGAGATCTCGTCTCCACCAAAAAATAAAAAAATAAAAAAAAATTAGCTGGGCATGGCGGTGCATGCCTGCAGTACCAGCTACTCAGGAGGCTGAGATGGGAATATCACTTGAGCCCGGGAGGTCAAAGCTGCAGTGAGCTATGATTACACTACCGCAACCCAGCCTGAGTGACAGAGCCAGACCCTATGTCAAAAAAAAGCCAAACACTCCTGTTTCTGCAGTAAAAGTATTTACATAATCATAACATTATAAATGTCATTTGGTTTTCAGTGTTAAGAATCAATCTACAGGTAAACAATGGTAAACTGAATTATCTTTACCGAATGGAATGTAAATGCTGTAAACCTCAGCGATACAAAAGTAAAAGCTTAGTTCATGGATAACGGCAGAAGCAGGGAGGGGACACCAAGGGAAATTATCCATTTCACACAGAGAAGAGTCAAGAGATACAATATACAGAAGAAACAGACATTTAAGAATATTATTCAAAGTGATAATAGAAACCAATAGTAAAATTTAAAATATAAATATAAAAAAGAGGGCCAACGTCTGTAATCCCAGCACTTTGGGAGGCTGAGGTGGGTGGATCACAAGGTCAGGAGTTTGAGACCAGCTTGGCCAGCATGGTGAAGCCCTGTCTCTACTAAAAATACAAAAATTAGCCCTGTCTCTACTAAAAATACAAAAATTTTACAAAAATTTTGTAAAAATACAAAAATGGTGGCGTGTGCCTGTAATCCCAGCTACTCGGGAGGCTGAGGTAGCAGAATTGCTTGACCCTGGGAGGCAGAGGTTGTAGTGAGCTGAGACTGCACCACTGCACTCCAGCCTGGGCGACAGAGCAAGACTCCGTTTCAAAAACAAACAAACAAACAAACAAACAAACAAAAAATATATATGAAAAATGGAAGAGAAAGGGGGAAAGGGTGGTTAATAAAATCACCACAGCAGGAAGTCAACAGATACAACAGACACAGTTAAAATTAATAAATCAAGTAATAGAGGTATGAGTATATTATTCACAGTTACGAAATTTAAAAAATTAACAGGACAACAAACATGGTAAAAAATAAAAAACAAAACACAGTTGTTTCCAGGAGTTGGGGGATTGGGAAACGAGAGATAGCTTTAAGCTTTTTATTTCTAACCTTCTATTGGGCTTGAATCTGCATTTCCATCTACATTAATTACATTTGAGATTTTCTTTTTAAATTAGGCAAGCACTATTCACAATAGCAAAGACATGGAATCAACCTAAATGCCCATCAATGGCAGATTGGCTAAAGAAAATGTGGTACATATACACAATGGGATACTATGCAGCCATAAAAAAGAATGAGAGCATGTCCTTTGCAGGGACATGGATGGAGCTGGAGGCCATTATCCTTAGCAAACTAATGCAGGAATGGAAAAACCAAATATTGCATGTTCTCACTTATAAGTGGGAGCTAAATGATGAGAACACGTGGACAGAAAGAGGGAAACAACAGACACTGGGGCCTGCTTGGGGGTGGAGGGTGGGAGGCAGTAGAGGATAAGAAAAAATAAATACTGGGTACTAGGCTTGATAACTGGGTGACGAAATAATCTGTACAACAACCCCTGTGACATAAGTTTACGTATATTAAAAACCTGCATATGGACCTCTGACCCTAAAATAAAAGTTTAAAAAATAAAATAAAATAAAATATAATTAGGCACAAAATCTAGGTAATTCTGACATTGTCCTACTGGCTCAGGGACTACTGCGGTAGGATCAAGTTAAACTCTCAGGCAGGCAGCCAAGGCCCCTCGCTGCCCCATGCACCCACCTACCTCTGCTTGGGAGCCAGGATCGGCACCTCCTCCAGGAAGCCCTCAGGAGGAAGAGGGCGCCCTCTGCCGGGGCAGGAACGCCAGCGCGCCTGGGGAGCCGCCCTTTGCGCATCATCAGCGACTCCGCCCCCATCCCTGAGCAAGGGCCGCCCTCCCCCGCGTCACGTGATCCCAGCTCCTTTGCAGCCAGTGGGTGGAACCCTAGGAGGGAAAACCCAGGGAAGCCCAGGTGAGAGCGACGGGACCGGTGGGGCCCGGGTTTCCTGGATGCTGGGGGACGGTCCCAGTAAGGCTTGGGAACCTGGGTGGGGCACCTTTGAGAGCGGGACCGATGGGAGAGAGACGAGAAGGCTTATGGGCACGAACCCCGTTCAGTATCTGCGCCTTGCGGAGTGTGAGAACTGGGAGAGAGACTCCTAGCCCTTCCACTTCCTGTGCTTCCTTGGGTGAGTGTCTTAACATCTCAGAATCTCAGTGTCCTCACCTGTGGCTGCCAGTATGAAATGAAATAAGCACATAAGTCATAAATAAATGGTATCTTATTAGGTCCCTTTTAAGCGAATGCGTGAACTCTCAGAGACAAGAAGACCCTGGAGGCCACTGTAGCCCCCGTTTGGAGGCAGGCCCCTCCACCGTCACCCAGGACACCAGCTCCTGCTGGGTGCTCCCCTCCCTGGAGTGCTCGCCCCTAGGCCTCAGGAGTGGAAGGGTCTGGGAGCGCTGGCTGGAAGAGGGGGCTCCTCCCAGTTCCCACTGAACGGGCTGACAGGTCGGGCTCTCCATGGCAACGTCTCCTCTTTCTGTCTCCACACAGGGCCCGTGTTGTGCTTTTGGCCCAGGTAGGTGGACAGACATGTCCCAGGCGGGGGACGTAGAAGGCCCCAGCACAGGAGACCCTGTGCTCAGTCCCCAACACAACTGTGACCTTTTACAGAACATGGAAGGAGCCAGCTCCATGCCAGGCCTGGCACCAGATGGGCCGGGAGCAAGCTCTGGGCCCCGAGTCAGGGCAGGCAGCAGAAGGAAGATCCCCAGGAAGGAGGCCCGTCGAGGTGCCAGCTCCCGGGCTGCGGGTGCTGCTGAGGTCCGGCGAGGGGTCTTGGAGCTGCTGGCTGTGGGACAGAGCCGGGGCTCGATGCCAGGTCCTGGGCTCCACATGCAGCTGCCCTCGGTGCCTGCTCAGGGGAGAGCTCTGACCTCCAAGAGGCTTCAGGTTTCTCTGTGTGACATCTTAGATGACAACTGCCCCAGGAAACTTTGTAGCAGGTCTGCTGGTCTCCCAGAGAGAGCTCTGGTCCGCAGGGAGAGGCTTGCAGGGGTGGAGGAGGTGAGCTGCCCCAGGCCCAGGCAGGCCAGAGACGGTGGAATGAGTTCTCCAGGGTGTGACAGAAGAAGCCCCACACTCAGCAAAGAGGAGCCCCCTGGAAGGCCCCTGACATCCTCACCAGGCCCAGTCCCTGTGACGGTAAGAAAGAAATGGAGGAAGCAACGGGCTCATTCAGAGTGTGGGGAAGGGGCTGGCGGCTTCCTGTGGCTTGATCAGAGCCCTCGTGGGGACCACCTTCTGTCTCTGGGAGACCCTCCCCAAGTTGCTGACCTGGAGCCCTTGGGAGGCCCCTGCAGTCCTCCCTCTCCAAAAGACACTGGGTCTGGGCCTGGAGAGCCAGGTGGAAGTGGGGCAGGATGTGCCTCAGGGACTGAGAAACTTGAATATTTGCCCACTGCAGGGGACGGGGCCCAGCCAGGCAGCCCCTGTGGCCCTGTCGGGTTCCCAGTGCCCAGTGGAGGGGAGTCCCTTAGTTCAGCTGCACAGGCTCCTCCACGGAGCGCAGCACTGTGCCTGGGGGCGTCAGCACAGGCGTCTGCAGAGCAGCAAGAAGCTGTGTGTGTCGTGCGGGCTGGCAGCGATGAAGGCCGGGCTCCAGCACAGGACCAGGAGGAGCTGGAGGCTCAGCCAGCTTCCAGGGGAAGGCTGGAGCAAGGACTCGCTGCCCCTGCTAACACCTGTGCCAGCTCCTGGGAGCCCTTGGGCGGCCTCAGCTCCTCCCTGGATACTGAAGCCAGCAAGGCCTGCTCAGGCCCATTCATGGAGCAGAGAAGATCCAAGGGCACTAAAAACCTGAAGAAAGGTCCAGTGCCCTGTGCCCAAGACCAGGGTGCAGACAGAAGCTCAGACAACTCCCACCAGGACAGGCCAGAGGAACCCAGCCCAGGAGGCTGCCCCAGACTAGTGAGCTGAGTTTGAGAGTTTGGGATAGGAAGGGCCTGGCCATGTCTCTCAATACCATACTTGGCGGTGGAATTTAATAAAGCTAAGCTAGACGGACGCTTCATGAACATTCTCTCTCACATCCCTATTAACTAAACTGGGTAAAATGAGGCCCACAAACCGGGAAAGAGAAAATAAACTACATTCGCTGAATCCTTGTGAGGGGTCATTATCTTTTGGAGTCAGTGAGTCCTGGGTTCGAATCTTGCCTCTGCCCACTTCCTAGCTGAGTGACCGTGGGATGTTTTCTTAACCTCTCTAGGTTTCCTCATTGTAAAAAAAGGATACTAATTCCAGCTTCATGGGGTTGTTTCAAGGATTAAATGAGATTATGGTATAAAATAATGTGCCTAGGCCTGGTGCAGTGGCTCACGCCTGTAATCCCAGCACTTTGGGAGGCGGAGGCAGGCGGATCACGAGGTCAAGAGATCAAGACCATCCTGGCCAACATGGTGAAACCCTGTCTCTACTAAAAATACAAAAATTAGCTGGGCGTGGTGGCACACGCCTGTTCTAGCTACTCTGGAGGCTGAGGCAGGAGAATCACTTGAACCTGGGAAGCGGAGGTTGCAGTGTGCTGAGATCACGCCACTGTACTCCAGCCTGGCGACAGGGCAAGACTCTGTCTAAAAAAAAAAAGGTGCCTAGCACAGCACAAGGCACAAGGTAAATTGCTTAATTCGTGTTAAATTTGCTTTTCCTTTAGTGTTCACAGTTACCCTGTAAGATAGGCATTAGCCCCATATAACCAGATGGGGAAATTGAGGCTCAGAGGGTTAATAATATTCTCCAGGCTCACACAGCTAGGGAGTCAGTGCCCAGTCATGTTCCCTATATCACCACTTCCCTTTCCTTTGTCTCTTGCTTATCATTTTATTAATAATCATAGCTAACATTTATACACCAAAGGCAGAAGAAGAGTCTACTTGTTTTTGGTGTATATTTCTCACATAGTTGGATTTTCATCACATTTATTGAATATGCATGATGTGCTAGATGTTTTTCTTTTTTTTTTTTGAGACGGAGTCTCTCGCTCTGTCACCCAGGCTGGAGTGCAGTGGCGCAATCTCGGCTCACTGCAAGTTCCGCCTTCCGGGTTCACGCCATTCTCCTGCCTCAGCCTCTCCGAGTAGCTGGGACTACAGGCGCCCGCCACCACGCCCGGCTAATTTTTTTGTATTTTTTTTTTTTTTAGTAGAGACGGGGTTTCACCGTGGTCTCGATCACCTGACCTCGTGATCCGCCCGCCTTGGCCTCCCAAAGTGCTGGGATTACAAGCGTGAGCCACCGCGCCCAGCCTGTGCTAGATGTTTTTGATCTGATGCCCATAGAGGTGAGGTTACAGACCCAGCTGGTGATTGGGAGCAAGGGTACAAGCGTAGGCGGTCTGTCTTGAGAGCTCACTGGACTGCCTTCTCTGTATTTTCTGTGTTATCGGCACAGTCGTAACAGCATCTGGCTTGCTTAACATGTGCCGGATATTGTGCGAAGCACTTTATCTGCAATCTTTGTAACAAGCCGATGAGGTAGACACTATTGACATATACCCATTTTACTGATCTGAACACTGAGGCTCTGAGAGGTGACATGAGTACTCAAGGCCAAACAGCCAATTAGTAAAATAGAACCAGTGAGCTGTTTTCCACTATGCATCAAGCCCTTTTATCTATAAATAGGCTCCTATTATGCCTTATTGTTCCAGGACTTTGCTTGCTTTTGTAAGTTCTGTAGTATTTGAAGATCTTTCCCAGTGGGTTCACCTTGTTCTGCCGAATTTGGTCTTTTCCTGAGCCCTGCGTCGTAACTGTCTATGGATGTATTTGTCACAGCACAGGCGCTGTCAGGATGAGGGCTGGGACTTCCTCTTCTCATTTCCAACCACTGTAGTGTAGTTAGGAGCCTGAGCCCTGGAGGCCAACAGGCTAACATTCAATCCTGACGTTGCCGCTATCTGAACCACCGAGGCGAGTGGCTTCACCTTTTCAAGTGTAATTCTCTCATCTGCAAAATGTGGGTATGAAGAGTGCTTACCTCCTAGGGAGGTGGTGAGGATGAAATGAGATGACACATGTTTGGCATTTAACGCGGTGCTTGGTGCAAGAAAAATACTCAAATAGGTTACCTGTTAGTGACATAAGCAATTTCGTCCTGCTGTAAGTAATGCAGGGGTGACCATCCTTGTGCGTCTGGCTCCTCTCTTCTTCACATGATGTATTTGGACCAGATGCCCAGAATTGGGATTCCTGGGTCTGCAGCCTTTAAGGGGGCTGGTTTGAGTGTGATGGTGGAGCCAGCTTCCTGCCTGGCTTGACTGGAAGCAGCCCACGACTGCTGGCTCCTCCAGGCTCCATCCTTGACTCTGCGGCACAGCCCATCACCCCACAGCTTTCCAAACAACTCGTTGCCATGACAACCAGTACCAGCTGCGGGAGAAGAATTGAGTCTGGGCTGTGACAGGGACAGGCGTGTGGTTGCGGACAGGGCTGAGTGGGGCCTGGGCAATGGGGGGCACAGTGCCCGGCTGGTCTGGAGCCCCGTTTAGGGCCTTAGCACCTTCCCCTGCAGACAGCCTGGCTTGTGGCAGGGGCAGACAGAGAGGTTCAAGGTCAAGCCCTGCCTCTTAATACAGAGCTTAATACACTCTTAAAGGGTGACTTTAGACCTGTCTTTAGACATTTAGATGAGTTTAACTTTTTTGTTTTTCCTTTCTTAAGCTCAGTGGCAAGAAGACTTTATTTTTTTTTATTTAATTTTTTTTTTTAAGATGGAGTCTCGCCCTGTCACTCAGGCTGGAGTGCAGTGGCACAATCTTGACTCACTGCAACCTTCGCCTCCTGGTTTCAAGGGATTCTCCTGCCTCAGCCTCCTGAGTAGCTGGGACTACAGGTGCGGACCACCACGCCCGGCTAATTTTTGTGTTTTTAGTAGAGACAGGATTTCACTATGTTGGCCAGGCTGGTCTCGAACTCCTGACCTCAGGTGATCCGCTGCCTCGGCCTTCCAAAGTGCTGGGATTACAGGCGTGAGCCACCACGCCTGGCTGCAAGAAGACCTTAGACATTTAGAAATGTCTCTTCTCTGAATCTGAGTTGCCTCCTCTATGAAGTGGGGAGAATGAACTGGGCCCCAGAACTGCCAGGAGTCTGATATCAGAGGCTGGCCGTGTTGTATTCTTCTGGCATGAACCAGAGACTCTTGGAGGAGAGATGGGAGGGGACTGGATGCCATTCTCTTGTCCGTCCTGGGCCCCACAGTGGCCAGTGAGGTTTGGAGCTGCTCTGTGGGTGGGATAGCAGTGGGTGTGGGGAGGGCAGCTCTGCCAGTGACCCTGGGCTGCTCGCATTCCACCAGTCATAACCAGGGAGGCACACAGCTCCTCGGGCCTGACCCAGAATCCCTGGTTCAAGGTATGCTCTCTGCAGCTGCAAAGTGTCAAGAGGTGAGTGAAGGAGGAGTGTGTCTTCCCAACAGATGAGCAGCCTAAGAGGAGCTCGTTTCATTAGTGTGCTTACGATAGACTGGGGGCTTCACGTAGGCCATCTCATTTAATCCTCACGTTAACCACTGAAGGTCAATGTCGGCCGGGCGTGGTGGCTCACACCTGTAATCCCAGCACTTTGGGAGGCCAAGGCGGGTGGATTGCTTGAGCTCCGGAGACCAGCCTGAGCAATGTGGCAAAACCCTGTCTCTACAAAAAAATACAAAAATTAGCTGGGCATGGTGGCGTGTGCCTGTAGTTCCAGCTACCTGGGAGGCTGAGGTGAGAGGATCACCTGATTGCAGGAAGTCAAGGCTATAGTAAGCTGTGCTGGTGCTGCTGCCTTCCAGCCTGGGCAACAGAGTGAGACCCTGTCTCAAAAAAAAAAAAAAGTCAACACTAATATCCCCATTTTACTAAGTAAGAAAACTGGGCTTCCGAGAACTTAAGTGACTCACTCAGGGCACATTGCGAGTAAGTGGCCGAGCCAGGGTTTGACTCCAGTCTTGCATAACTTGACTGTTTACGGGGCTTTATTATAATTTGTTGAACAAGGAGTGGGGCTCGCCAGGGATCTTACAGTCTAGTGAGAGGAGAAAGCCACTAACCAGAGAATTGAAATACAGGCTGAAGCCCAGTGGACTGTGGATGTCCAGAGGGGAGGGGAGGGGAGGGCAGAGGAGGGGGCTGTCTGAACTGGGTCTGGGCAAGGGAAGTAGGTGTTCAGCAGGTGAGAAAGTAGGAGAGGCTTGCTAGGAAGAGGGCAGTGCCCTGCAGAGCTGCATTGCAAGAGGCAGCTTGGAGTGTTGCAGGAGTGGAGGGTGGGGGTTACAGGTGGGACAGGAGCCAGGTGGGAGAGGCCAGCTTGAATGGAAATGCAGAGCCTGCAGGGTGGTCGAGTGTCAGGATGGCCTTTCTCCAGGACAGGGACCAAGGAACTTTATCAACACAGGCATTTGCAGAGAGAGCTTGTTCTGTTCCAGGCACTGTTCTAAGAGTCTTGAATAATGATATGATCCTTGCCCCAACACCATGAGGTAAATACTGGTATTATCCTCATGCTGCTGATGAGAAAACAGAGGCACAGAGAGATTAAGTAACTTTCCCAAGATCACACAGTTCCTGAGTGTTGGCACCAAGTATCCCCATTGCATGAATATGCCCCAGTTTATTTATTTGTTGACTCCGTGTGGAAATTTTTTTTTTCTACTACACATGGTGCTGCTGTGATAGTTTTGTATGGTTTTTGGTACCTATGGGCAAGAGTATCTCCAGGGAATATTTTCTGGGGTGGAATTGCTAGGTTATAGAGTGGACACATCTTCAACTTAAATGGTGCCAGATGTTTTCTAAAGTGGTTGAAATAGTATACACCCCCATCAGCAGTGTATGGATGTGCCGGTGACTTCACATCTTCACCAGCCCTTGATGGTACCAGATTTAGGTTTTTTTGCTGAAATGGAGATATGCTGTGGTGTCTCAATGTTGTTTTAATTTTCACTGCCCTCTTGCTAAGGAGTATCTTTTCATGCATTTTGGTTATTCTTGTTAAGTCTTTTCTTAAAAAAGTTTTTTGGCTGGAGTACAGTGGTGTGATCTCAGCTCACTGCAACCTCCCCCTCCCAGGTTCAAGCGATTCTCCTGCCTCAGCCTCCCAAGTAACTGGGATTACAGGTGCCCGCCACTATGCCCGGCTAATTTGTGTATTTTTAGTAGAGACAGGGCCTCACCATGTTGGTCAGGCTGGGATTACAGGTGTGAGCCACTGCGCCCGGCCATTTTTTAAATTTTTTTGTTAGAGACAGGGTCTTGCTCTGTCACCCAGGCTGGAGTGCAGTGGTGAGATCATAGTTCAGTGCAGCCTTGAACTCCAGGGCTCCAGAAATCCTCATGCTTCAGACTCCCGAGTACCTGGGACTACAGGCAAGTGCCACCATGCATGCCTGGCTAATTAAAAAGTTTTCTTTTCTTTTTTTTTTTTTTGAGATGGAGTCTTGCTCTGTTGCCAGGCTGGAGTGCAGTGGCGTGATTGCAGCTCACTGCAACCTCTGCCTCCCAGGTTCAAGAAATTCTCCTGCCTCAACCTCCCAAGTAGCTGAGACTACAGGTGCGCCCCGCCACCGCACCATTTTGTATTTTTTTTGTATTTTTAGTAGAGATGGGGTTTCACCATGTTGGCCAGGATGGTCTCGATCTCCTGACCTCGTGATCCACCTGCCTCGGCCTCCCAAAGTGCTGGGATTACAGGCATGAGCCACCGGGCCCGGCCTTCTTTTTTTTTTTTTGAGATGGAGTTTTGCTCTTGTTGCCCAGGCTGGAGTGCAATGGCGCGATCTTGGCTCACTGCAACCTCTGCCTCCTGGGTTCAAGTGATTCTCCTGCCTCAGCCTCCTGAGTAGCTGGGATTAGAGGTGCCCACCACCACGCTTGGCTAGATTTTTTTTGTATTTTTAGTAGAGACGGGGTTTCACCATGTTGGCCAGGCTGGTTTCAAAATCCTGACCTCAAGTGATCCTCTGACCTCAGCCTCCCAAAGTGCTAGGATTACAGGTGTGAGCTACCGCATCCGGCTAAAAAAAAATTTTTTTTTTGAGATGGAGTCTCGCTCTGTCGCCAGGCTGGAGTACAGTGGCACGATCTCAGTTCACTGCAACTTCCACCTCCTGGGTTTAAGCGATTCTTCTGCCTCAGCCTCCCGAGTAGCTGGGACTACTGGCACGTGCCACCATGCCCAGATAATTTTTGTATTTTTAGTAGAGACGGGTTCACCATGTTGGCCAAGATGGTCTTGATCTCTTGACCTCACGATCTGCCCGACTTGGCCTCCCAAAGTGTCGGGATTACAGGCGTGAGCCACCGCGCCTGGCCAGAATTCTTTATCTATTCTGGATAGTACTCCTTTGTTGCTTATGTATTTTGCAAATACATTCTCCTAGAGTGTGGCTCATAATTTTGCTTTCTTGATGGTATCTGTTGATGAGCAGCAATTCTTAATTTTTAAAAATTGTGGTAAAGTGTGTACATAACTTAAAATTTACCATTTTAACAATTTTTAAGTGTACAGTTCAGTGGCATTAAGTACATTCACATTGTTGTGCAGTCATCACCAAAATCCATCTCCAGAACGTTTTCCTCACCCCAAACTGAAAGTCTGTACCTATGAAACAATAACCCCCCATTTCCCTCCCCCTACCCCCAATACCCACCATTCTACTTTCTGTCTCTATGAATTTGACTCCTCTAGGTACCTCACTTAAATGGAACCACTAAATAATTGCCCTTTTGTGACTGGCTTCTTCACTTAGCTTACTGTTTTCAAGGCTCACCCACATTGTAGTGTGTATCAGAATTTCATTCCTTGTTGAGGATGAATAACATTCCATTGTATTCTTCTATCAATGGACACTTGGATGGTTTTCACCTTTTGGCTATTGTGAATTATGTTGCTAAAAACATTGGTGTACAAATATCTGTTTCAATCCCTGCTTTAAATTCTTTTTTGTGTATATACCCAGAAGTGAAATTGCTGAAGTAATTCTTAATTTTAAAATATCCAAGTTTATCCATTATTTATAGTTTGTTTTAGAAGTATTTTTAAAGAATTCATTTCCTATCTCAAGGTAGTGATGAAGTTCTCATATATTGTGTTGTTTTGCCTTTCACATTTAGGTCTGTAATCTACCTGGAATTGACTTTTGTGAATGATAGGGGGCAGGGATCTAATTTAATTTTTTATATGGATACCCAATTGTTCCAGCACCGTTTGCTGAAAATTCTGTTCTTCCCCATTTACATGCAATGCCAGCTCGGCTGTAAGTCAAGTCTCCATATATGTGAGATTTATTTCTGGTCTCTTTACACTCATCTTGTTCAAATTGTCTTTACCTTTGTTAATACTACATAATCTTAATTATAGTAGCTTATTAATAATTCTTGATAGTTGACGAGACAAGTCTTCCAACTTTGTTGTTGTCAAGACGATCTTCACTCTTACATTCTTCTGCTTTTTCATATATTACAATCAGCTTGTCAGTTTCCAGACACACACACACCCCACACACACACACACACACACACCACACACACTTGTTGGGATCTTGATTGGAAACATATTGAAACTATAAATCAGTTTGAGGAGAACTGACTTTTTTTTTTAAGAGATGGGCTCTCACTATGTTGCCCAGGGTGATCTTGAACTCCTGGGCTCAAGTGATCTGCCTGCCTTGGCCTCCCAAAGTATTGGGATTACAGAAGTGAACCACTGCACCTGGCTGAGAACTAACATCTTTACAATATTGAGGCTTCCAATCCATGAACATACTATATTCATTTATTTTGATCTTTAATGTCTTTCAATACAGTTTTACATTTTCTCCATAAAAATCTTGCACTTTTTTTTTTTTTTTTTTAAGATAGTCTCACTCTGTTGCCTGAGGCTGGAGTGCAGTGGTGCGAGCTCAGCTCACTGCAACCTCCACCTCCTGGGTTCAATCATTTCTCGTGCCTCAGCCTCCCAGGTAGCTGGACTCACAGGCATGTGCCACCATGCCTGGCTAATTTTTGCATTTTTAGTAGAGATGCACTTTCACCATGTTGGCCAGGCTGTTCCCAAGGTCCTGGCCTCATATGATCTGCCCACCTTGGCCTCCCAAAGTGCTGGAATTACAGGCGAGAGCCACCACGCTTGACATTCTTTTCAGGATTTATTCCTAGATATGATATCTATATCTATATATAACTTTTTATTATGGAAAATTTCCAATATATGTAAAAGTAGACTGAATTATAAGCAGGGCAAATTATGGTCCATGGATGGTTACCTCACCTGGTTTTGTAAATAAGCTGGACTATTTGTTTACATATTTTCTGTGGCTGAGTTCGTGTTACAACGGCATGGTTGAGTAGTTGTGATGGAGACCACACAGGCAGTGTCAAAGATAAAGCCAAACACTAGTTAAAATGGTAAGGGCAGATTTTAATCAGTAATAATGATTGCAATAGGGAAGATAGTCCAGCATGAACTAAACTGAACTCAGCTTTGATTTGTACAGAAGTAACTGGGCATTTTAAAGGAAGAACCTAGGAGTGGAGGAGGGGGGACAAGCGAGGGCTCAGTAGAGCCAGGGAACTGAAAGTTACAAAGGGTCAGTCAGTATAAATGTAATTCGTCCAATTTTGTCTTCTAGGTGGCAGTTATCAAAGTTAGGGTTCTATCCTCTGGTAGAGACAGGAGGCAGAGGTTCTACCCTCAGGTATTGGCTGGAACAAACAGTACATTTTGGGGGCAGCCTTGAGTTTTCTTAGGCAGCTACTTTAAGAGGGCCAGAGTCATCTTAGGGATGTGGCCATGAGCCCTTAGAAACTATTTTAGTGTTTGTTCAAGTCTTTATAGACAAAGGTTGAGGCCTAGCTGTGAAGGAGGCTCAGAGGAGCCTGGCTAGAGTTTGGTCAAGAAGAGAAACTGTCACTTGGCAGTCCTAAAATATATATATATTTTTTTCCGAGACCAATTCTTGCTCTGTCCCTCAGGCTAGAGTGCAGTGGTGCAATTTTGGCTCACTGCAACCTCTGCAGCCCGGGTTCAAGCGATTCTCCTGCCTCGACCTCCCAAGTAGCTGGGATTACAGGTGCCCACCACCATGCCTGGCTAAGTTTTGTATTTTTAGTAGAGATGGGGTTTCACCATGTTGGCCAGGCTGGTCTTGAACTCCTGACCTCAGGTGATCCACCTGCCTGGGCCTCCCAAAGTGCTGGGATTACACCCTGGAATGAACCCTTTTGTACTCATGCCCAACCCTAGCCACCGTATGTTATCTTATCTTGCCTGAAAATCATCAAATATTCATTTAATATCCAAATTTGCAATAGTTTCATAAAGATGACAAATTTTTTAATAATTAATTAATTAGTTTTTTTTTGGAGACACAGTTTTGCTCTCTTTCCCAGGCTGTAGTGCAGTGGCACAATCTCCGCTTACTGCAACCTCCACCTCCTGGACTCAAGCGATCCTCCTGTCTCAGCCTCCTGAGTAGCTGGAACCACAGGCGTGTGCCACCACGCCTGGCTAATTTTTTGTATTTTTTGTAGAGATAGGATTTTGCCATGTTTTCCAGGCTGGTCTCAAACTCCTGAGCTCAAGCAGTTTACCCACCTTGGCCTCTCAAGGTGTTGGGATTACAGGCATGAGCCACCGCACCTGGCCTGTATTTTTTATATTTTTATAACTTGTCTTTTTAAAGTCAGGATAGAAATAAGGTCCACACTTTGTGATTGGTTGATGTCTCTTTTAAGCCTTTTAAACTGTAGGTTCTCCCTCCATATCTTGTTTTTTCTTGCAGTCTTTTTTTTTTTTGAAGAAGAAATTAGATTGTCCTGTAATTTTTGCATCCCTGTAGTATAGTTAAACATGGTCCTCTATCTTCGCTTTAAGCTGTGAACTGGTGGTTGAATCTAGAGGTTTGATTAGAATTGGATTCAGTTTTTAGCCCGAACTACTTCTTGGGTTGGTGGTGTGTTCTTTCCATCAGAAGGTACATGTCTCCTTGTACTACTTTATATTTACCGATGCTATTTTATTTGTGTATATATATATATGTCTGTGTGTGTGTGTATGTGTATGTATATATATACGTATATATGTATACATATATACGTATCTATATATGTGTATATATATGTGTATATATATGTGTATATATGTATACATATATACGTATATATATTTTTTTGAGACGAAGTCTTGTTCTGTCGCCCAGGCTGGAGTGCAGTGGCGCGATCTCAGCTTACTGCAATCTTGTTCAGCCTCCAGTATGGACTACAGCACCCACCACCAGATAATTTTTGTATTTTTAGTAGAGATGGAGTTTCACCATATTGGTCAGGCTGGTCTTGAACTCCTGACCTCAGGTGATCCACCCGCCTCGGCCTCCCAAAGTGCTGGGATTGCAGGCATGAGCCACCAGGCCCCCCCTGTTTTGTGCTTTGCATATGTTTTGCATTCCTACACTTTCTCCCATGTAAAAACACAATTGAGTTTTGTTTATTGATTTTGCATCCAGAACTCTTGCTTTTATTAATCTATATAATTTATCTATTTGGATTTTGTTTGTTTTCTATGTAGACAATCATATGTAGACAAATGACAGTTTTTGTTATTTCCTTTTCAATTCTTTACATCTCTCTTCCTTTCCCTTTCCTTACTGGGCTAGCTAAGACTGTTAGTATAATGTTGCATAGAAATGGTGACAGCAAGGAACCCATGACTTATTCTGGATTTTAAAGGAAATGTGGTCATCATTTCACCTTTAAGTATGACACTTGCTATGTTATTTATATAGATACTCTTTATCAGGTAAAGGAAACTCCCTACCCTTCCTGGTTTGCTAATTATTTACAATTATTATTACAATTATTACAATTACAATATTTATGATTATTATAATTATTATTGCACAGTGCATTTAATCACGTATGTTTTTTCCATTTCTGAGATAATAATATGATTTTTATCCTCGAATTTATTAACGTTAATTTAAGGAGTTAGTGTTTTTTTTTTTAAATATTAAGTTTTTTTAAATGTTAAGTTCTTGCCTTGCTGGAACAAACCCAATTTGGTAATGCTATATCTTTTTCATATTTTGTGAATTCAATTTCATATTTTGTTTGGGGTTTTCAATGGATGAATTAACTGGCCTGAAATGATTTGTTCTCATACTACCCTTGTGAGATTTTGGTATCAGGGTTTTGCTAGCTTCATAGAATGAATTGTGGATTATCTTTTTGTTTTCTATTTTCTGGGATAATGTATTTAAGATTGGAATTATTCTTTGGACGTTTTGATCGAATGGCTGGTTAAAAAAAAGTATGGACGGATGTTCTCTTTAGGGAAGGTGTTTCCTTCCCTGCTGATTCAATTTATCTTGTGGCTACAGGTTTATTCAGTGTTGTTTTTCTCTTGAATCAATTTTGGTAAGTTATACTTTTCTAGATACCTATTTGTTTCGTCTGAGTTTTCAAATGTATTGGCATGTTGGCATATAGTATTCCACAATAGCCTCTTATCTTTAAGGACTGCACATTTGTAATTATACGTTCCAAACATTAGCTAGTTATACCTCCTCTCTTTTCCTTAATCGGTTTTGTCAGAGAATTGTCTGTTTTTTCAAAGAACCGATTTTTGGTTTGTTCATCCTCTCCACTGTATGTTTGTTGTCAATGTCACCTTCCGTTCAGTTTATGCTACTATTTATAAAGTCTTAAAGATTATGCTTAGCTCATTAGTTTTCTGCCTTTTTTCCTTTCTAATAAAGTCATTTAAAGCTATAAAGGAACCTTTTAATTATCGCTTTTGCTGCATTCATAGACTTTACATACAGTCTTATCATTCAATCTCAATATTTTGTCATTTTTAATTACAACTTTTCTTTGACCTATGTGTTACTTAAAAGTTTCTTTCTTTCTTTCTTTTTTCTTTTTTTTTTTTTTGGAGACAGAGTCTGGCTCTATCCCCCAGGCTGGGGTGCAATGGTGCTATCTTGGCTTACTGCAGCCTCCACCTCCCAGCTTCAAGCAATTCTCATGCCTCAGCCTCCCGAGTAGCTGAGATCACAGGCGTGTGCCACCACGTCTGGCTAATTTTTGTATTTTTAGTAGAGATGGAGTTTCGCCATGTTGGCCAGGCTGGTCTCAAACTCCTGACCTGAGGTGATCCACCCACCTGACCTCCCAAAGCGCTGGGATTACAGGTGTGAGCCACCACGCCTGGCTAAAAGTGTATTTCTTAATTTGCAAACATAATCTTTTGTTGCTTTTGTCTTTATTGCCTTCTAACTGAATGATATTGTGGTCTGAGAAGCTGGTCTTTATCTGAGTTATCCAGTCTGGTAGCCACTGGCCACTTGTGTCTATTGAGCACTTGAACTTTGGTGAGTCCAAATTGAGATGTACGTGTAAAATATACACTGAATTTCAAAGACTCAGTACAAAAAAAAGTAAACATTTCATTAATAGTTGTTCATGGCTGGGTGCGGTTCGTCACGCCTGTAATCCCAGCACTTTAGGAGACCTAGGCAGGCGGATAATGAGGTCAGGAGTTTGAGACCAGCCTGGCCAACATAGTGAAACCCTGTATCTACTGAAAACAAACAAACAAACAAACAAAATTAGCCAGGCGTGGTGGCGGGCACCTGTAATGCAAGCTACTCAGGAGGCTGAGGCAGGAGAATCGCTTGAACCCGGGAGGCGGAGATTGCAGTGAGCCGAGATCACACCACTGCACTCCAACCCTGGGCAACAGTGTGAAACTCCGTCTCAAAAAAAAAAAAAAAAAAGTTTTCATATCGATTACATGTTGAAATCATAATATATTGGATATGATGAATTAAATAAATGACAAAATTAATTTCACTTTTTAAAATATGGCTACCAGAATATTTAAAAGTACACATGTGGCTTATGTTTCTGTTGGGCAGTGCTGACCAAAAAAAGTCTTTTGAAATTTGTTGATATTTGCTTTTTGGCCCAGGCTTTGCTCAATTTTTATATATGTTGCATGTATACTGGAAAAGAATATGTATTCTCTAGTTATTAGGATTAATATTCTGTATATATATATGTACAGATGAAGCTTGTTGATTTCATTAGTTATTTTTTATTCCTACTGATTATTTTGTCAACTTTATTTATCAATAGTTAGAGAGATACATGAAATTTTCTTGCTCTCATGGTGGATTTGTCTTTTTGCTTGTAGTTCTACCATTTTTTGCTTTATAGTTTTTGAACTTATGCTATTAGATGCTTATAAATTTAGAGTTGTTACAGCTTCCTGGTAAAACTGTGTATCATTATGTAGTCAAGTCTTTGCCTCTAATGATTTTTTGCCTTAAAGTCTGTTTTATCTGATTATTAATATAGCTACAAAGCTTTATTTTGGTTGGTTATTTGCCTGTTCATATATTATTCCATTTTGTTATTTTAACCTTCTTACATCATTATGTTTTAGAAATGGGTCTCATAAAGACTTTGTAATTGTATTTTCTTTCCTTAAAAGTCTGATAATTTTTGTATTTTTCTGAAGTATTAGTTCATTTACATTTGTTATAGTTACTGATTTATTTACATCTACTCCTACCATTTTATTCTGTGCTTTTTTTTGAGACGTAGTCTCACTCTGTTGCCCAGGCTAGAGTGCAGTGGCGTGATCATAGCCCACTGCAGCTTTGATCTCCCGGGCTCACAATTCTCCCACCTCAGCCTCCCAAGTAGCTGGGACTACGGGTGCATGCACTGTGCCTGGCTCTTTAAGAAAAAAAAATTTAGTAGGGCCAGGGTCTGGCTATGTTGGCCAGGCTGGTCTCAAATTCCTGAGCTCAAGCAATCCTCCCGCCTCAGCCTCCCAAGGGGCTGGGATTACAGGCGTGAGCCACCGCACCTGGCCTGTTTTGTGCTTTGTGTATGTTTTGCATTTCAGCACTTTCTCCCTTTCATTGCCTCCTTTTGGATTATTTTTTCTTACTCCTTTTTATCCCTCTAGTAGTTTAGATATTTCGTATCCTCAGTTTATATTTTTTTGGTGGTTCTCTTAGAAATTTTAGCACAGGCCAGGCTCGGTGGCTCACACCTGTGATCCCAGCACTTTGGGAGGCCGAGGCCAGTGGATCACAAGGTCAGGAGATCGAGACCATCCTGGCTAACACGGTGAAACCGTCTCTACTAAAAATACAAGAAAAAAATAGCCAGGTGTGGTGGCGGGCGCCTGTAGTCCCAGCTATTCAGAAGGCCTAGGCAGGAGAATCGCTTGAACCTGGGAGGTGGAGGTTGCAGTAAGCCAAGATCATGCCACTGCATTCCAGCCTGGGTGACAGTGCAAGACTCCATCTCAAAAAAAAAAAAAAAAAAAAAAAAAGAGAAAGAAAGAAAAAAGAAATTTGAGCACAAATAACTAACTTATCAAAGTATAAAGGTAGTTACAATCTTTGTCTTCCTCCAAAATGATATAGGGATCTTGGAATGCTCTAATTCCAAGCATGTACCTTTCCAATTTGTGTGTTGTTGTTATCCAGTAAATTGGTCCTATCTTTTTTTTAAAAAAATCCCCAAATTACACACTGTTATTATAGTTTCATACGATCAATGTTTATTTAGATTTAACAGCATCTTCATCATTTTCTTTGCTCAAAATTCTTCCTTTCATCTCAGCATTTCTATCTGGGATTGTTTTTCCTTCCTTCTGCCTCGGTTTATCTTTTAGCGTTTTGTTTATTGAGCAAAGCAAAATTATCAAGAAAAACAACAGCTCTCTTGATTTTTCTCTATAGTATCTTTATTTCTTCCTTATTCTTTGAAAAGTATTTTGTCTGGGTCCACAATTGATAGTTATTTTCTTTAAGCACATTGAAAATACTATTTTTCTATGTTTTGCTTTTCATTATTAGTATTGAGAAAGTAGCTGTTGGTCTAATTGCCATTCCCTTATAGATAAAATGTATTTTGGTGAATGAGATCATAGAATAGTAGTTGAAGTTATGGCCTCTGGAATCAGACTGTCTGGATTTAAATCTCAGCTCTTTGGTTTTCTAGCTGTGTGACATTGGGCAAGCTGATTAACCTCCCTGTGCTTCTATGTGCCTTAGTTTCCTCTTTTGTAAAATGGGGGAGATAACAGTACCAGTACCTCATAAGACTGTGGTGAGGATTAAATTAACTAATATGTAAAGCACTTGCCACAGCCGTAGCACATTTTAAGTGCTATTCAAGTGTTAGCTGTTATTTTTTCTCTTTATGCGTGTAAGGATCTCCTTATCATGAGTGTTGATGTGTCTAGGTATGAATTTCCTTTTATTTATTCTGTTTGAGATTCACTGAGCTTTTTGAATCTGTAAATTTTTGTCTTTTATCAATTTTGAAAAATTCTTAGCCCTATTTCTTTAAACACTGCTTCTACCCATTCTCTTTCCTCTCTCCTTCTGGAACTTTAATTAATTATTTTCGCCCTTCCTTCCTTCTTTCCTTCCTTCCTTCCTTCCTTCCTTCCTTCCTTCCTTCCTTTCTTTCTTTCTTTCTTTCTTTCTTTCTTTCCTTCTTTCTCTCTTTCTTTCTTCTTTCTCTTTCTTTCCCTCCTCCTCCTTCCTCCCCTCCCCTCCCTCCCCTCCCCCTCCTCCCTCCCCCCTCCTCTCCTCTCCTCTCCTGTCCTCTCCTCTCCTCTCCTCTCCTTTCCTTTATTTTGAGACAGCATCTTGCTGTGTCCCCCAGGCTAGAGTGCAGTGATATGATCATAGCTCACTGCAGCCTTGACTTCTCAAGCTCAAACGATCCTGCCACCTCAGCCTCCTGAGTAGTTGGGACTACAGGTACAGACCACCACGCCTGGCTATTTTTTTTTTTTTTCTTGTTTTTGTAGAGACAGGGTCTCGCTGTGTTTCCCAGGCTGCTCTCGAACTTCTGGCCTCAAGTGATCCTCCTGTCTCGGCCTCCCAAAGTGCTGAGATTATAGGCGTGATGTGTCTCTTAGTGCTTCACAGTGTCTGCTGTGAAGATTCTGGATAATTTATTTAAATGTGTTGTTCAGTTAGCTAATTTGTCTCAGCTGCATCTAATATGCTATTAAATCTATATATTGAGTTTTTAAATTTTAATTAAGATCGTTATATCTTTCATTCCCAGAAACTGTGTTTGGTTCCCGATCAACTCTGCCCGGTTGTTTTTTGTAGTTTTTTTTTGTCCTTCACTCATGTGTTCGTCTCCTTCTTTTATTTCTTTAAACATATTATACATACGTAGTTTGTATTCTGGTCTGATAGTCCAGTGTTGAAAGGCTTCGCTTGTCTCATTCTCCTGCCTGTTGTTTTGGAGCCTCATAACGTGGACGTTAGGACCCCTGAGACAGGGGCCAGCCAAAAGGCTTTGAACTGCGAAGGGCTGGTCTTTATATTCTTCCTGTTGCTCTTCTTCCCACACCCCTGTTTTCTTTGTTTTTTTTTTTCTCCCTCTTTCTCAATTTACTTTTTTGAAAGGCTGATTCATTTCCATGGTTCAAAGAAACAAAAAAAGTGAAACTCATCTTTCTCGGCACCCGGTCCCTTCCCTACTGGCAGCCTGGGTTATATAGGTTCTTACAGATACTTCCTGTGATATTTTATGTGTATTCAAGCAAATACAAATTTTAAAATTCATTCTGTCTGTAACGCGAATGGTAGCACACCACATGTATTGTTCTGAACTTGTTTTTAATAAAAAATATGTTTCCGGTTATAAAAGAAATACATTCTCGTTTTGAATAACATGAATATCCAAGTGTCTACAAGTAGAAAGTGAAAGTCTCCCTGGAATTTCATTCCCCAGAGATAACCTCTATTATGTATCCGTAAATATATATTTACATAAATGGGCTTATGCGACAGATATTGTTCTGTAACCTATTTTTTCTTTTTCTCCCAAGAATACTTCATGACATCTTTCCATGAATCTTTCCATGTCTCCCCGTAGCCCCACAGCTAAGTGCTTGGGCTTTGGGGTCAGACAGAGCTAGGTTCTAATACTAGCTCTGCAGCTTAGCAGCTATAGGACTTTTCAGATCCTCTTGGGCCCTCAGTTTCCTCATCTGTAAAATGGGGATAGAAATAGTATATACCTCATGGTGTCGTTCTGAGACCTTAATAGCATGAGTGATGTGCTTCTGTGGGGCCAGCTACTTCATAAGCCCTCAATGAGTGGTAATTTTTATGATGACTTCCTTACCCTTTATAAGCCATATAGAATTCGTAGTACGAAGTGTCACCATTTATTAACCATTTCCCTTTGATGGGCTTTTTTTTTCTTTGAGACCGAGTCTCACTCTGTTGCCCAGGCTGGAGTGCAGTGGCACGATCCTGGCTCACTGCAACCTCCACCTCCTGGGTTCAAGTTATTCTCCTGCCTCAGCCTCCCGAGTAGCTGGGATTACAGGCGCCCGCCACCATGCTCAGCTAATTTTTGTATTTTTAGTAGAGACTGGGTTTCACCATGTTGGCCAGGCTGGTCTCAAACTGATCTCAGGTGATCCACCCGCCTCGGCCTCCCAAAGTGCTGGGATTACATGCGTGAGCCACGGCACCCGGCCTGATGGACATTTTTTTTTATTAACCATTTCCCCTTTGATGGACAACTTTTTGCTGTAAGTACAACTCAGTGAACACTGAACACACACCCTTTCAACAAGAAGGTCTTGTCTTTGTGAATTCCTGCTATGGGGTGGCTGGGTCCTCTGGATTCTAATCTCTGCATCTTCTTTCTCTCCAAGGAGGAAGTGAAAATACCCCATGGAGTGAAGCTTGTGTGTTACGTAGGTGTTTACGTTTTATTATTGCTTTTCTTCCTCCCTTGCCTCAGGTGGGGTGGAGTGGGAGGGCTCCTCCACAGCAGATGTGAAGATGCTACCCCGCCCAGCCTGCCCTCCCCCAGTGGATCCTAGTGCTCCCCTCCCTCTGTAATGTTGGATCTTAGACTTTTAGTTTCCTGCAGACCTTGGAACCTGACCATTTCATGATCATTCATTCAAGGATTAGTTTTCAGACTCACCTACTTTTAAAACAATTCCCTGTGGTTTGCAATAAATGAAAAGAATTGAAACACACTTAAAATGGGCTAAAAGCCTAAAGAAAGTAAGAAAAGAGGAAGGAGAAGGGGGATCTTGTTACAACAACACCTTACTCTCTACCAGTCTTGGAAAGGTACACCTGCCAGGCTCAAAGTTAACACTGAGCTTCCTGGCAGCCATAGCAAAAAGCTGAGCAGGATAGATTCCGTAGTTCATTAGAAGAACAAAATCTACTTTGCACCTTGAAACAGTCATGAAGGGATTTCTTTTATGGGCAATAGAGGAGTGATAAGCAGCCTTACAGAGTGTAAGCCTTGCAGATGCCTGCATTTGGCTGCTTCAAGGGAGAGGCAGACAACAAGTCAGTGACCCCTGAAAGGGGCATGACAGAGCTTTGAGCAAGAGGAGGTGGAGTCCGAACGAGGTATGTCCCTCCTGAT
The DNA here is from genome assembly GCF_006542625.1 of Nomascus leucogenys. Lineage (NCBI taxonomy): Eukaryota > Metazoa > Chordata > Mammalia > Primates > Hylobatidae > Nomascus > Nomascus leucogenys. The sequence goes on along the minus strand of NC_044392.1, from coordinate 1,032,299 downwards.
GAGATGCATCTGTGGTCAGAAGAAGAGTGAGAGGGTCCTGGCACAGAGTCCAGTTAACTATGAATGTGACTGGGGGTTAAGGGGGAAGTTGAGAAAGGATGGGGATGGAGGCAGGCTCCTCTCCTGGGACAGAGGCTAGCCAGGTAGCAAACATTCACTGAACACTGTGCCAGGCCTTTTCCAAGCATTGGGAATACAGGGGGGACCAAGACAGGCATGTTCTCTATCCTCACGAAGCTTACAGTGGGAGAGAGACGTTCAACAATTACAGGTGAGGCGAGCACTCTGAAGGCGGGGACAGCGGCTGGCCCTGCTTGCTTCTGAAGTGCAATCTCCCCCGCAGCTGGGTTCCGGGCCAGTGATCCAGCTCCTGGGGGCCATCAGCCACGGCCAGGCAGAGGGGCAGCTGCCACCAAAGCTGGAGGTTCTAGAGGACTTGATGGAGGTCAGCTCACCCTCACCTGCCCAGAGGCTCAGAAGGAAGAAAAGGCCCACGGCGCAGGGCCCTGCTGGGTGCCAGGTACGGAACAAGTGACGTCATTTAATCCTGCTGAGAGAGGCACCTTCACACCTGATTCACAGAGATGTCACTGAGGCTCAGAGAGAGGGTGCCACTTGTTCACGGTCATTCAGAATAGCCAGAGGCAGGGTCAGGCCCCAGCCTGCATGGCTGGCCTGGGCTCCATGTATACTTCTTTCTGCAGCTCTGAATTCAGGGTGAACTGGAGGAGGGAGGGGCTGGGCCTCCAGTACATCTGGGGAGGGAACAGGTGCTGGCCTCCACTTCCGGCCAATAGCTTGTCTGCTCCCTGCCCCAAGGTTTTCCAGCCTTCTCCTTCAGGAGGCACAGCAGGGGACCCTGGTGGCCTCTCTGACCCCTTCTACCCTCCAAGAAGCGGTTCCCTGGCCCCTGGCGACCCCAACTCGGACCCTGCATGTCCCCAGGTGAGTGCTTCTGCCCCGGCCATGTGCCATCTTCACTAGAGCATGGGTCAGGGAGGACGTGGGAGTGGGGAGGTGACTAGGGGAAGCAGTGTCCCCTGGGCTGGAAGGCCAGGCCCACCAGTACAGCCTCAATTCCTCACGCCTCCCCTGCAGAGTGGCCCAGTGGAGGCTGAAGAGGAGTCTCTGCTGGAGCGGGCAGAGGACTCAGGTGAAGGGCCCTGGAGGGAGCCTCTTCTGCTTCCAGAGACTGCTGGGGTCTGGGGAGGACTCAGCCCAGCTCCTGGCTCCAGCCCCTGCGATGACTCTTCTCTCCCCGCATCCCATCAGCCTATAGCTCCTCCCCAAAGGGGCGGGGGAAGGGGTGGGGGCCACTGGCTGCCTGGGCTTGGCTCCCAGATGGATAGAGGGAGGGATCTAGGTCTTTGAGGGTGGGACCCCTCTCCTGTCTGCCTAAACCCATCAGCCTTGAGTCAGCCCCCTCCCCTTTCCCCTGGGCCCCCCGGGGAGCCTGTGACACTCTCTCCCCACAGCTCAGCTCCAACAGGAGAAGCCATCCCTGTATATTGGGGTGCGGGGCACTGTTGTCCGTTCCATGCAGGAGGTGCTATGGACTCGGTGAGGCCTTGCTCCCCACTCCCCTGACATCCCAAGGGCCGCCCTCACACGCCCCCGCCTCCGGGGCCCTGCCATGTTCTAAGGGCTTCTGGGTGTCTGGCTAACCCCATTTGGTAGCTGTGCCAGGTCCCTTGCCCACACCAAGAGCCAGTGGAGAGCTGAAATTTGAAGCTGGGTCTCTCTGGCTTTAAGGCTGTGCTTCCCCACTTAGCTGCTGCAGCTCTCGGCTTCGGCTCAGGTCCATCCACGTCAATGTCACCCGCAGCAAATGCTTTCACATAGTGAGAGTCTGTGCTGGGAGCGGCTCAGAGATCTGAGCCCAGAGCTCTCATTTGCTGATGGGGAGACCAAGGCTCAGAGAGGGTTGGACTTTGCAAAGGCCACACAGCAAGGCAATGACAGATGACACCGAGGGCCAGGGCTCCATTCCCTTCCCCTGACTCCTGCCTTACTCTGACCTGACCCCGGCTTCCTCCCCTCCACACATCCCGTGGGCCAGAGACGGGGCGCAGGCTGGTGAGTCAGACAATCGAGTTTCAAATCTTGCTTTTGCCACTAATTACACAGTTGTGAGTAAGCCCCTTATTTTCCCTGAGCCCCAGTAACCCCATCTGTAAAAGGAGAATGATCCTATTTCCTCCTCACAGAGTTGGGGTAAGAATAAGTAGGTTCCTGCAGGGAAACACCCACGACAGGAACAAGTTGGCCCAGACCCTGCCGCCCACCCATCTGCCTTCCTCTGGGACTAAGTGCCTGGAGAGCCTTCTGGGCTCAGTGCCCCTGCCCTGCCCTGGCCTCCACAGCCTTCGGGAGCTCCCAGACCCAGTGCTGAGTGAGGAGGTGGTGGAGGGCATCGCTGCTGGCATTGAGGCAGCCCTCTGGGACCTGACGCAAGGCACCAATGGCCGGTACAAGACCAAGTATCGCAGCCTGCTGTTCAACCTGCGGGACCCCAGGAACCTGGTGAGCAGGGCGTTGGGCTGGGCTGGGTCCCCTCTCTGAATCTCAGAGGCCCCACAGGATGCTAGGGTCGGGGGGCTCTTTCAGCGTGTGGTGCAGCCCTGCCCCCTGCCCCCTGCCCCCCTAGGACTTGTTTCTCAAAGTGGTTCATGGAGATGTCACCC